>NC_133150.1:7811726-8424465 GCF_048418815.1 Hemitrygon akajei | reverse complement strand
ATTTTTGTGAGACATTTTCTTGGAACATTGATCTCCTTGAGAGCAACTCCATTCTTTAACATCCTTTATCCTCGCATTTCCTGTGGATCAAAGCCACATCACTGAAATGGTGAAATCACAATTTAAAAACAAGTTACTGGAGCCTTTAAAGCTCCAGATTTGTATTATTTTCCTTCCTCTTCCTCATCATCTTTGCCTGAACCATACAGAACCCCCACAGACATTCGTGGCCAGCAATGGTTCTAGCTTTTGCTGCAGTTACCCACATCAACCAGGAACTTTAACGTTCAAAACTTGCCTCAGCATCACGTGGCAATGCACCACTTCACCACTGTGCTGAAACTTGATGAGATGTTTCCATCCTCTGGATATATTCTCTCCTTTTTAATGCTTAAGTACAGTAAAAGGTTTGATAACTTTTATATTTTATTGACGCAAAGGGACATTGAAAAGAATTGGAGTAAAGATTTGGTTTGAGGCTTTTGAAGCAATGTCATTACTGACCATCAGCTGTTGGAGACATTGCGATAAGGCTGGATAATGTCCACAGAAGAGAAGAAATCGGTTTGGGAGTCTATACTAAATTTGAAGGTCTACTGTGCAAGAGGTTTTGAAGAGTTTCGAAAGCGTCTACCTTTAATTTGTTGTCCGACACTGAGAAGGAGAAACTTAACAGGGAATGGAACTATAGGGGAAAAGATCTCAGGGAAAAGCAGTATAGTTTGCCCCATGGGATCGTGTAGTGTATCTCTTCCTTAAATGGTGTAGGTTTAAGTGTATGATCTCTGTGAAGCCCAATGAACTGATGGAAGAAAAACCTTAAAATATAGTTTGCCCATACATGGCTACAATATCTTAAAACTCCTCATTGTGCTTTTGAATCTGTACTGACCTCACCTCTCTGCACTCCCATCTCTCCTTTGTCCCACTATTGGATTAAAACTTTGTTTATACAAGCCGAGTTTCACAGCAGGGGATCCAAGGTTGTAATTTGTTACTTCTGAGACAGATGGCTTCTGTCCGGTGAAACCTGGGAACATCTTGCTTTACTCTGTCAATATGAATGCAGTAATCCTAGACCATTGGATCAAAGGACATGCTAGAAAGACCAGTTACCATAATTTAGAAAAACACTCCTTTGCTCCCCTTATTCTACAATCCCCAAAGACTGCTATTAATTAAGACTGCTGGCTATTTTGCAAAGTATAGATTGGCCAAAGGGTCAGATATTATCTTTGCAAATATCTACCAGATGACAGCAATATTTTAAAAATATGTAAAGGATAGAATGTGCAACAGATCTATCATCATTATTTAAGAAGAGCTCACACACAAAATGATTATCTTTGTTAAATTTGTCTTTGGTTCTGGCATAAATAGAAAATAGATGCAGGCAAATTTACCCAAACACCAGGATGGGGCAGTAGTGGAGCCGTGTTATCACCTCACGATCTTCCACTTCAGTTTTTCTCTCAGGTACCTGTGCTACATTTCCAGAATTTATTGAATTACGTTGGTATCTAATGTTGAAGGGTTCTTTCTCTTCTCTATGTTATCCTACTCCTTAAGTTTAACAGTGGTGCAAAAAGCCATTAAAATGGACAAAATTGGGAAACAAATCTGTATAAACTAAGTACAAGCTGTCATTAGCTATTAAGGTGGAAGTATGTTACACTGGAATAGGAGTACCTCTAGGGATTGAAGGACAATCAGTATTCCAATTCCATTCACATTCCCCTTGATCCAGATCTCTTACTAACAGTCCTAAACATTTCAACTGAGCCTGTTTTGAGGATGAAAGTTCCAGAAAAAGGCTTCATATTCTTCTGGTTTCACCATTTATGGACCATCGACAATTTTAGAATTGAAGTAATTTCTTAGTGTCTATGCAATTGGTTCACCTCATTCAACCCAAACTCGAAATACAAATTAATCCCTTTAAGATCGGCATCATTTGGTGACTCTTTGCTACTGTCTTGTTTACCGCAAGAGTAGAGATAGGTTCCTCTCCTTCATACATAATCAATCCGATCCAATCAAACAGATCTCTATCCTTCCCAAAGTAATTTTATTAATTCCACTCCCAAATTCTTTTGCTCTTATGTTGCATTGAACAAAGATCCAGGGATATGTTTTACCACAACGTCAACAAGCAACTGAATGTTTGAAAGGATCATAGCAAAGATCTTTTTCACTTGAGCACATGAATTTTGAGTATAAGATTGGTTGGAATGTAATACACATAAATCTTTGTAGATTATCTTCTCACATTTATCACCTGCCTCAATTTTAGAATCAGTGCTCTCATCCCTGTGTTGCAATGCAGTCCTCCACAGCAATCTTCCAAGCTAAGGTTAAAAGCGTGATCTTAATGCTGCAGGTGTCTGGCACTGTCTACTGAATGACCTACTGCAAGAACACTTTCAACCCACATGAGACAGATTGCAACTTGCAAGGTCTTCAATGTTTCATCAGACTGGAGTGACTGAGTACCTTCCAATGAGAAGGTACCTTTAACATTGCAATACAAATGATTCCGAGACACAAACGATGCAGGAAGGGTAAAGAAACAGTTAAAACTTACACTTGCAGTCCCTTTGGTTCTTTGTGAGTTCAAATCCAGGTCTGCATTCACAGGCTATTCCTCCCTTTGGAGTTTCCCGACAGATATGAGCACATCCATGGTTTTTATTCATGCAGTTCATTCCTTCTGCAAAGAACCATATAAAAAAAGGATTCCACCAGTGTGCTATGAACAAATATAATGCAACAATGACATTGTTTTTTTCTGGGAATTACAAACAAACACAGCCACGATAACCATCTCAGCCCAGCATCACCGAAATGCAAAGATTATTTTACTTTTGGTCTTTTCTCAGCAGTGCTTTTCTCAACGTTTCTTTCTCGTGAAACCACAGCTTTGATGATACAAGTTCTAAGAGGATTGCACAAACTTAGCTGCTTAAGTGTGTAATCTTCAGTAGTACGCTTTGGTAACAAACGTCGTTCGGTTACTCACTTTTGAGCATGTATATCGCTGTGCATATATGTGCCCTAGCTGTCACATTCAAGAATAGTTCTCTGTTCACATGTGACCAAAAGCAGCACGCACATTTCCAGGAGAGTTTGATGAATACCAATCAGGAGGAGGAATCTTCAATGCCTTACTGTACTGTTGTCCCTTGCCCCAATCACCCTGCTTCCATGCTAACCCATCCCACACTTGATGATGATACTAAAGTCAGGCAGGTTTTGTAAATTGCAATAATAGGTGAAAGGTCAGTTATTGTACAGAAAATACCCTGGAACTTAGAAATACTGGTTTTCACATCCATCTTGTTCACCTTTTTTTCCTCCTGCAGCCACACAAAGGAAATTCTACACACCTTAATCAATTAATTTTAATATTATTGTTCTATTTTAATCCATGTAAAGATCTTAACAATAGTACAATATAATCAGTGTGCAACTAAAATCATTTGAATTGAGATGTAAAACTTGAAATGGAAAGCATGAAAACAGTCAATTTCACACTGAAAAAGTGTGAAGTGATGAGATGGAGAATCAGCAAAATTGTCATCACTGGGGCAGTCCAGCTGCTAATCTATAAATCTTTTCAAAGAACATTGTGATGTTTTAAAAAACGACTGCAGGATTCTGTAAAACAGAATAGGTGACTAGCTTAGCCTGCCTTCCTGCCAACATCCAATGTGGTTTGAAATGTTTGTTGCATAATGAAAATGGACAATGCAAATTACTATTCTTGGGGGTTATAAAGTGTGCAGAGTTAGTGTAGGAATGAGGATACCTCCCCACTTTCTTCTGAGTTTTTCCCACTGAATTCCTTAAACATTTTAATTTTCAGATGAATGATGTGGAACTACATCCCATCATCTGAGCCCATGTTAGTTCCTTTCACTAATCATTCAAAGTCCAACAGTGCTTCTATTCTTACATTTAATCCTTATTTCATTATAACCTTCCTAAGCTTAAATATATAATTATGTGGAATTCAAAAATATGAATCTTCCCTCACATATTGTGTCGACCCATTATCCTCCAGACAAATACTACAGTTCCTAAAACTCAGAAATCTCTTCTCTGCCTAACTTGCTCTGTACCATCTCCAACAACCATTAATTCCGTAATTCCAGAATTTACTGAGGTCGCAATCATTTGATGGCATTTTTAACTTCTTGTAATCATTACCTAGGTAAGACATATTAGAGTTGGAAACCAATATTAACCATAGGGAGAAATTGCTGAAAACTGCTCAGATATATCCTGTCTACATCAGCACCCAGTCTGCTGGAATTCAACCTAAGGCCAATCAACATCACTGAAGGATTGCCATGCTAGTGATCATGCCCTAAAAATCCTCAGATACTTCATCAATGATCTCTTTTCCTTTATAAGGTCATGGAGGGGAATGTTCTGCAATGATACAAAATTGCCCAGTTGCACTAACATTAATTTAAATTCCTCGGTACTAACTCATTGGATGGCCTGTCCTGGACCCAGCAAATAGATGCAATTACAAAGAAGGTGAGCCAGTGTCATTACTTCCTTAGAAGGTTAAGGAGATTTGGCTTGACACCAACCAGTCCAACACTGTTGGAAGTATCGTGACTGGTTGCATCATGGTCTAGCATAGCAATTCAAATGGGGTGGGAATGCTAGAAGCTGCAGAGAGTAATGTATTCAGAGCACTGTATCATGGGCACATCCTTCCACACTACAGGTAATACACACAGGAGGTGCTCCATCAAGCAGGCAACAACTATCATTAAAGGACCCCTCATCTGGGCAATGCCATCTTCTCATAGCCACCATGGGCCAGGACGTACAGAGCCTTGAGGTCCCATGCCACCAGGTTCAAGAATAGCTACTTCCTATCACCCATTTGGTTCTTGAACCAAACCAATTCACGCAACCCAAATCACTACAGTTTAGCAACACTGTAACCACTTTGCACTACAATGGATTTTTTGTGCTCCTTCTTGTGTAATTCTGTATAAAATGTTTAATTTACAGTATTTTTCTTGTGAACTAATGCTCTAAGCCTGTGATGCCACTGCGGGTAAGTTTTTCATGCACTGATACATGAACATGTACTTATGTAGAAGAAACTTGACTTTGACTCTGCCTCCCAACTCTTCAACTGATGAAGCAGTCAGACAGCAAGGTTATGTTAACAGTTAAGCATGGGCTAGAAAATACTGACCATTTTTATCACTACAGAATCAATCTCTGCTTGACGTCCAACGACATTACCAAAATCAAATCTTCTACCACCGTCATCAATGAACAGAATCTTGATTAACACACTCCATAAGTAGCACTGTGACACCAGGTCTGAAGTCTTCTGAGTCAACTTCTGATCCAACTTCTGATCCCCTCAGTCTTTCTTCATCTGTAAGGCTCAAGTTAGGAGGATATGAAATTGAATCGGCTATGCTCCCACAATACCTAAAAAAAGATTAAGACCATCCACAGCAAGGCAACCCTGTTTATTGCTATCCCCTCCCCTTCCTAAGCTCATATTCCCTCTACTGGCACCACAATATGGCTATGGAGCACAGCAACTACATTGCAGTTACTTGAACGAAAGCATTTCCGATCTTCTCCATAAGCACACACTAACAACACAAATGGGAAATTCCCCGTCAATTCTCCCACTATCCTGACTTGTAATCATTGATCTTTCACTCATAATTCTAGAACTTCTTGCGTACTGTGCTAGTTCTTTCATTGCAGTAGTTTATAAGGAGTCTTTTAGTACATAATACCTGCCAAAACAGGTGCTGAAGAACTATGAGAAGGTAAACCATCCAATGTCATCCTCACCAATCAATTTGTATTGTAGCAAACCGGATTCATTCATTACGTTAAAAGTGGCCAAATGCATCGGATATAGAGATAAATATTGGCCTGGCAGGTTTTGCCAAAAACTTTAGAAAAACATGAATTGCTCTGCTAGCCAAATTGTTACAATCCAGATGTGATCCTGACGTCTATTTGAAAATATGCAAAATGCCAAGGGAAGCTAATCCTCAAATCTGAGCCGGCCCATCAGTCTTTAGTCCGCCATCGGTAAAATGATACAGTGCCATAACTTCACAGGACTGAAGAGCACCCCGGTATGGGCTGACAAGTAACAGATGCACTCTGTACGTACCAGTAAGTAACCACCTCCATCAAGGAGAAGCACAGTAATTGCCTTTGATATTCAGCAGTACTAAGGACAAATCCCCCACCACTATCATCTTGGACTTCACCATTAATCAACAGCTCAAGAGCTTAACTGGCCATCTGCTGCAGGATGTATTGGCATCTACCCTAATATTTCATATACAAAGACTGTGCTAAACATTATTAAACGATGTTGCAGTGAGGTGCCTTAGAATATTAAAATTACATTTAAAAACTGCTTTAAAAGTGGCATTAAAGTTTGTATTATCAGCATTGTTGAACCAGTCACATCAAGGTTACAACTACAAAGACAGTACAGTCTTGTGGCTTCCTCCTGAAATCTCCATCTCCGCCATCTACAGAATGCAAGTCAGGCATATACTCACTTATTTATCCTGAATGGATGCAACTGCAACAATACTCGAGCAGTTCCACACCATGCGGGACTGAACAGTTTGCCTGAATGGTGCTTCTGACACTGAGCTCAACACTCATTGCTCCAATAATGGCAGGAACAGAGGGATCTTGCTGTCGACGTCCATAGATCACTCAAAGTTGTTGTGCAAATTGACAGGATGTTTAAGAACGTGTATGGTGTGCTGGTCATCATTAGAGATTACGTCCAAGAGCCGTGAGGTAATGTTGCAGCTCGCTAAACCTCTGGTTAGACCACACGTGAGGTACTGTGATTCCGTCCTGCCGAAGGGTTTCGGCCTGAAGTTTTGACTGTACTTTTTTCCATAGATGCTGCCTGGCTTGCTGAGTTCCTCCAGCATTTTGTGTGTGCTGCTTGAGGTATTGTGTTCGGTTTCGGTTGCTTACTTACAGGAAAGATGTGGGAGCTTTAGGGAGGGTGCAGAGGAGATTTACCAGGATGCTGCCTGGATTAGAGCATATTATATAAGGAAAGGAAGAGTGAGCTAGGCCTTCCCTCTTTGGAGTGAAGCAGTAAGACTGGTAACGTGAATGTCCTCTACTCTGCTGTAATTTTCTATGTTCTAATATGTAGACCACAAGACCATAAGATATAGAAGCAGAAGCAGTCTTCTCCACCATGCCTTCATGGCTGATTTATTGTCACTCTCTACCCCATTCTCCTGCTTTCTCCCTGAGACACCCTGATTAATCTAGAAGCTATCAACCTCCCCTTTAAATATACCCAATGACTCAGCCTCCACAGTCGCCCATGGCAACGAGTTGCACAGATTCACCACCCTCTGGACATTGTGGGAGAAGTTAACAACACATGGAACCAGATTTGGAGGAACTTCAGCAATCATTCTGATTTAAATGAGCAAAATGTTGTAAGCACTGGTGATCTGAAACATGAACTAAAATATAAGAAATATGCAAATAGTCAGTCGGTGTTTGTGAAAGGAAACCCAGCTTAACACTTTGTTTATAACCTTTTGGGCAACAGAAATAATCTAGAACTTACGCCCTTTAATCTTCTGAATGCTGCAGATGCAACTACTAATAGAAGAGCTATGCTATTTTTGCTTTAACTCAGAGTACTAGATATTAAATCCACTCTTCCTGTACTTTGAGCACTGAAGCCTCCAATATAACTCTTCAAATTAAAAATTCTTCTCGTGAATATAAAATTATAAATCCTTACATCTTAATCAGAACAGTGGTGAAGATCAGGCAAACACAATCTCTAATCAGAGTTATTACACGATCAGGAAGCAAACAATGACTAGCCTAGAGTTCATGTTTCAGGTGCCAGCCTACACTGGGATATCGGGGGTGGAGAGAGTCAGCAGCCTTAAGTATCTGGACATCTGCATACTGAATGACATGCTCTTGGCCCAGCACACAGTCGCAATCATAAGGAAAGTTTTTACTTTCTTAGCGGGTTACAGGGATTCAACTTGTCATTGAAGACTCTGACAAACTTCTCTAGATGTCCTGTTGAAAAACTGCTGACTGGTTGCAGCATGGTTTAGAATGACAACCTGAATGCACAGGAACATAAGAAGCTGCAGAGTGCTTGGCTTAATTCATCACAGGCACATCCCTCCCCACCACTGGCAGTATTGACAGGAGAAGCTGCCGCAAGAAGACAACGGCTATTATCAAGAATGCCCACCACACCATTTGTTTATGTAATGCCCTGGTTCATATTTTTACTGTTATGCTGTATGTATTTAATTTTGGCAGTTCTGTGAGAACTGCTTGTTTTCAGCTTATCTTTGGGCTACTGTTGAAGATGAGAGATGATGAGAACTGTGTGCCATCCAATGAGGATGCTCGGATTAAGGGGAGGCTTCTCTGCTGAGGTTGGGCTTGGAGCTGTTGTTTGAGAGGAGATGGAGAAAGAGATGCCGGGGAGAAATGGTCGTAGCATACGGTCCGGTGGGAGACCCGTTTGTCCGAGATGGATTGCGAGCGATGTTTGAAGGTGGTGTGTGCTTTCATGTTGACCGAGGGCCCAGCACATGAGTGACAGAGAAGTTCAAGACACACTCCAACTTGTGCACATTTGTCAGGACTCGGCCCGAAACGTCGACAGCACTTCTCCCTGTAGATGCTGCCTGGCCTGCTGTGTTCCACCAGCATTTTGCGTGTGTTGTTTGAATTTCCAGCATCTGCAGATTTCCTCGTGTTTGCTTTTTTATTGTTCTAATTGTGTCTTCTGGATAGATGACTGCTTCTCTGTGTCCAACCAAAGGTGTAATTAAAACATCTTTACATCTTTTTCATGATTGCAAGACACTGCTGGTTATCAAGGACATTGAGTACAGCAGCTCCACCCCACTTAGCAAATTGTTGGATCGTGGTGGAGCTGGACTTGTTGTGCACCATGTTGCAGCTTCCTTCAGCCTCCCGGGGAAGAAAGGGTCAGCAGCTGTCCTTGATTCAGTGGAGGGGCTGGTTGTCTTGGATGTTTTTGTGGCGATTGCAGACCCTGTTGTAGATTGGTAATGTGGAATTCTGCAAGCCCGATTCACCGGTTCCTGACCAGACTGACACCGCAGCCCCTGTTGTAGATTGGTAATGTGGAATTCTGCAAGCCCAATTCACCGGTTCTTGACCAGACTGGCACCGCAGACCCTGTTGTAGATTGGTAATGTGGAATACCGCAAGCCCGATTCACCGGTTCCTGACCAGACTGACAGCGCAGACCCTGTTGTAGATTGGTAATGTGGAATTCTGCAAGCCCGATTCACCGGTTCTTGACCAGACTGACACCACAGCCCCTGTTGTAGATTGGTAATGTGGAATACCGCAAGCCCGATTCACCGGTTCTTGATGAGACCGGCAGTGCTGGCCCCTCCAGCAGGTGCTGTCCTCAGTGTTAACGCAGTGGGAGACAAGCTGCATTGCACTGCACTGCAAGATATGCACAACCGCTGTGAGCCGTTCTTGCAGAAACGTGGCTCCAGGACAATATCCATGCCCCATGAAACTACAGGCCATGACACTCAGGATCTTGGGCTACATTACTTTTTTTTTGTAACTGTATGATTTTCTGCTATCACAGTTACACGTGCTTACACGTGTTTGTAAGCACGTGTAACAGTTACACGTGCTTGTGTGTTGTGTGTGACTGCGGTTCTCTGTTTTGCACCCTGGCCCCCGAGGAACGCAGTTTCGTTCAGCTGCATTCATGTGTATGGTTGAATGACAAACTTCAGCTTGAAGTTGTTTTCCTGCACAAAACATGTGTAATTTATGCTTAATTTCTGATTTATCGCGAATGCTGCCCTGTGCCTGTGACGCTGCCACAAGCAGGTTTTTCATTGCACCTGTGTACACGTACTTGTGTATATGAGAATAAACTCGATGATGACCTTTCATCAAAAGGTCATTCTGATGAAACAACATCAACCGAAACATTAACTCTATTTTTCTCTCTGCAGATGCTGACTGAGCTGATGACTATTTCCAGCGTTCTCTGATCTTACTTCAGATTTCCAGAAGCTGTCGTTTTTTTGCCCTTCAAAAGAATGTTCTAATCCTTTTATCTGTGAAGTAAGATGATGACTGGATTTTTACCTTTAATCATATTGTAGCCTTTATCCCAGCATAAACAATGCTGCAATGTTTCTTATATCAATAAGTGATAGCCATCTCTTTAGGAATGCAAGCTTCTTTCAGGTATGGATCGATGTGTCCAGTTAGACTGTCCCCTCATTTCATCCAGTTACTGCTGCTCAGCCATGTGCAGAAACACAGTTCAATATTGAATTTAAACTATTGGTGACTAACAAAATATAGCAAATATTCCTCCTTGTCACATAGCCCTGACCTCAAATGGCTCCATCAGCAATCATGTAAACAAAACAACAAAAACTACAGATAATGGAAATCTGGCATAAATACTAAAAACTCAGTAGGCCAGGCAGCATGTGTGTAGAAGGAGGAGGTGTTGAACTTTCAGGTTGATTATCTTTCATCAGGTGAAAGCTTTCCTTTATCAGATGCAGACTCTACTCTCAATGTATTTGCCACATTCCTCCCAATAATTCTTTCGGACTCTATGTTAGATTTAGATTTCAACTCCATTGTGACATTCTCCATGTTAAATGCACTGTACAATGTAACTGGTGGTTATTGAAAGATGGGGATTAGAAGTAGGGACACTTGCTAAGGCGATAAATTCTCAGCAAGTTGCTCCAGACTGAGGCCACAAGTAAACTTGTTCAGAATAGCAAACAAATCCAAGATTTTCCTGATCTTTCTGAACAGTATCTATTGACGAAACTGACATTAAGATTATGCATCACCTTAGCCCTCTTCTGAAAGATTTGGTTTACTCAAGAACCACCTAAACTATCAATTGTCAAGTCAGAAATGTTCATGTACTAAATTCATTTAGAAGGTACCAGTTGTGTAATAAAAACTCAGCTGAATGTTTTAAATGCTTAACTCACCATGTATTTCCTGTATTATGATCTGATTTCAAATTTCTGTTATTTACATTATTATTTCCATAATGCTATTATTATTGATACACTATATATTCATATAAGGAATAAAACTATAAACTAAAAAAAATAAAATATTTAGGAGATTTTGGATTTTAATAAAAATTGTATTTCTGTCATGTTCAAATTTTTGTTCCAAAACATGCAATGGCCATAACAACTTGTATATACAATTAAGTTGTTCCAAATAATAGGGTCTCGGGCCAAAACGTCGACAGCGCTTCTCCCTATAGATGCTGCCTGGCCTGCTGTGTTCCACCAGCATTTTGTGTGTGTTGTTACCTAACCCAGCCGATTCCAGGACTGGAGGAGTTAGTGAACTCAGACCAAAGACAAGGAGAGGACAGATGTAATCTTGTAGAAAAAGACCAGCTGCAGTTTAAGCCATCTAGCATACTATAACTTCAGCTGCCATTGTGAGGAACCAAGGTTTATGCAAAGTCAACACCAATTCATGCTAATTTACATTGAAAGGGCTTTTTTACAACTCTAATATTTCAGTAATGCTGAATAGGGGTGTAGAAATTTTATCGTGACTGTTTCTGTAAAAGAGATTTTCAGAATGGTATTTGATGTGTGTATTTTTACTAATGGTTTAAAAGATGCATTTGCCAACCCTCAACAGCGGCTCTTTTGAGCTCATCTGCGTAATCAGCTTAATTTCTACCTTTGATGTTTGTCTTTTTCCTTTTCGAGGTGGAAGGGGTTCTGTCAGAGACCCTGACCTAGAGTTACACTCAGACTTTGGTTATTTGTGGAGGTGGGACCTGCTCCCCCGGGCTCATGACCGGCCACCTTTTGATATCCCACAGATGGGGCCTACAAGTCAAACGCGCCTTTGGGATTACGAAGTTTCGTGGCACTGCGGACAAGCCGACTCTATGCTGGTGCTGCCAACTGAAGCGTCGCGAGAGAAAATGGAACACTGGGAACCACGGATCGGCTCTCGTACTCAGCGAATCACGTGCTTGCTCTCTCTCTCTTGTTGTTGTTGGGAGTGCTTGTTGCCGATTCTTGAGTCAGAGAACTCGGGGGAGAAAAAAGCAACATGGCAGACTTGATCATCACAGAGCAGCCAGTCATTTTGCTTATGTCTCCCCTCCTCACTGTGACTCCTCTTTGTCCTATCATCGGGAAGAGAGAAAGAGCCGGGTGTATGTTGAATTATTGGGTGAACGGTTAGTTTTTGCTCTACTAAAGATCATGGTCTTTCTTGGGGACTCGCTTGGAGGGTGGGGGGTGCTGATGCTATTTTTGCTGAAGTAGTGAGGAAGGCGGGGTCGATGCTTTGCTGCTGCATGTGTATGGGAGGGGGAGTAGGGGGATTGGGGTGCTAACATTTTTGCCCTTTAGGGCCCTCTTCTGTTTTCGTGGATGTCTGTCAAGAACAAGAATTTCAGGTTGCATATTGTATACATTTCTCTGATACTAAACGGAACAATGGAACTTTTGAAATCACACTTACTATACTGTATATTTTATGTTGGGGGGGGGCACATTGCTTTTAACCTTTCAAGGAATTCTGTGTATTGGGCTAGAGAGTCATCTTACTAATTATTCTGGATTGTTGAGCTTAAGATGAGATTTGATAAACAGATGATGGAAAACATACCTGGTGGAACTCATTGATTCATGATGGGCACTTGTAGGGAGGTAAAGCAAGTAATTTCTTTCTCTAGGTATAATCTAGGTTGTTCATCGGTCTAGATTGAATAGACTGATACAGGACTCTGAGTTTAACAGTGCAGTTTTGGAGTATAAGAACTGAATTGGGTTAGAGGCCCCAAGCAAAAACACCTATATTCTTTCGAGCTTCTTGGTCACACTGCATTCTCATTAGGAACTATGAAGTTATTCCTTCACAGTTGCCAGGCCACTTTCTTTGGAACCTTCTGAGTTGTCCATGGACAACAGCAACACCAGATGTGGTAACGCCAATTCCCACTTGGATCCATCAGGACAGAATAACCATTGCTGCTTTTTAGTTGTCATCATATCGCAGTGAGGACAACTGAAGTGATCCAGCAGCCTTAATAAACTTTTGGGTAGTTTGTATGGGAACTGCTTTATCTGTGACATGGAACAAAAGCTAAAGGAATTACTTTAAATCCTCTAAACATTACTACATGTATGTACAATGCCAGACAATATCAGCCACAATCCAAGGTTCTGAAATGTACTTTAGCAAACATCCTTTTTAGCTGAAGTCAACTATCTGCTTCTCACTATAGACGAGATATCCTCATGAGACATTAATGGCGATTGTCATTCTTACTTAAGAAACAAAGTTTAAAGAAAGCGTGTGTAATGCAAGCACGTTATATTGTAATTGAACAGCTTGCTAACAAATACTTTGGTGTGGTTGCCATGAAATATCACACGCTCCTAATCCAAATCCTCGGCTGAGTTCAAAAGAGTACAGGGTACAGTGGATAGCTTTGGATAATATGAGGAATGGAAGTCTGATCAGAATCTGACAGCAGGTTTGGCTGGTCAGAAATCAAAGTCGTTTAAGATTTGGGATGGGACAGCAAGGGCAGATTAAGATTCAATTGGGAGCTTGTGGGGCCTGGGAAATGGTAAGAAGGTGGGTGGAGTGTCAAGAAGAATCATGAGTTGGGGAAGGATGGGGTTGTTGTGGGATCAGTTGGCTGTGGGGAGGAGTAGAGGATCATTGGAAAGCATCAAGTGGTCATGGGACAGAAATAAACCATAATGGACCTCACCTCAGTTAGACTCCAGAAGCCTGCAGCAATGTTAGTAAATGACCAACATTAGTTATCCCTAAAATCTATGTGGTCTAATCTGCCTGGGAGACAACATCATTTGATGAGAAAAGTGCAGAGTGCTCATGTGAAATACCTGCCAATATCTGCCTGACTGAACTTCTGGAATGACTCAAAGTCACCAGGAAATTATCATTAACAAGTTTCACTCAATGAAAAGAACATCTTCATCGATGCACCACTGAAGTAAATAGTGTTACTCATCATATTTTCTCTTCACTGTATCATTATCCGTGCTATAGCTCAGAAAACCAAGTGCCAACTACTGTATGTCACAGCAGTCTACAGCTTGGTACAATAGATACAGGGAAATATCTTCACTAATCGATGTGTCTTAGTTGGCTCCTGGCCTAACTGATGAGGCTGAACCAGAAAGCTGATATTTCCAGGCAGGATACGAACCTTTAGACCCGACTAGTTAACCTCCTCAAAAGTAACCATCATTATTATATTAGCTCTAAGCAACCAGCATCTCTAGTTATATCAAACAAGGAAACCTGATGAATTTGAAGTCCTGGGCTGCAGGATTTTAGGCGAGGTATACATCAAATGGAACATGGAAGGACACCAGGAAGGAGATTATGTGCCCTAAAAGGGGGCAGCAATACAATCTTTACTGCTTACCAAAATTGCAACTAGAAAGGCTCAATCCTAAGCATTAAGGCTTATCATATATAATAAAGCAAAATTAGTTGTAATTGTAAAATTCTTTCATTGGTTCAAAATATGCCAATGCCTTCAAAGAAATCAAGCGGGAAAATGTAATTGTATAAGAGCATGAAATGAACACATCACCTTTTTTATTATTGAACAATGTATTTCAGTCACTACACTGGAATACTAATTTCTCTGGGACTCCAGCCGAAGCATCATCGTCAATAAGCCTCCTTTCAGTCACTTCCATCATCTTTTAGGAAACTTGGAGCAAGTGGGTAAAATTTCCTTAAATGTATTTCCATCGTAAAATATAGTTTTTGGTTCAATAGTTCACTTCTGTTCAACATTTAGCATATATATGGAGAGATGAAAGAAATATTTTAAGATTGATTTGGGTGTTTTATCAATCTAATTAATGAGTTGGAAAAGAGAAAAGTGCCAGGATGTTTAAAGATTTTGACTTCCTGCGTAAGTACCCTGGCAAATTTAGCCTGAAAGAATGAGCAACAATAAAAAAGACCTCTGGCATAAGTAATAAAGATCCTATCGTAATCCTGAAATGAATAGTATTCAGTTTAATATTTTATTTTCAAGTAATTATACTGTATCCTTTAACTGAGAGACTTCTCAATCTCACCACGATTTCTTCTGCAGTTTCTGTTACAGCTCTAACATAGCTTTTTTTTGCAGACCTGGCCTGGCTCTGTCAGAAGTCACTGCTTCTAATCTACTCTTCCTTTAACAACTAAATGAAAGTAGGAGAGTGTGCCATTAGACAGGATGTCACAACACAGGAAGCTGTTTGTAAATAGTGATTGATGTTACCTGCAGTGAGCTCCAGTAATTAACCTAATTCAAACAAGCCAAATGTTCCAGTCTTTGTAATAATAAAGGAACTCAGTTTGAAGTAATTCAAAGCAGAATGCCCAAGCAAGCGTGCCAGCAAACTCAAACCAGGTGCCCATGGTTGTCAGAAGCAACATTACTCAGAACTTGGAGGCTCTAGCTTGTGCACTATTCTACCACACAAACACACAGCATGAAAAAATACCAGGAAGTGCAAATACCAACAAATCGTGCAAACTGTTGGCAATTTTCTTTGATGCAACCCTCACCCCCAGTCGAAACAAGATGTGGTTTATTCAAAATTCTGTGTCCTGGATGGGAATTTTGAGCTTACTCTCCCTCGCCCTAGCTCATCAAGATGGTCTGTGATCTTACATTTTCAAACTCACAGTTATCAATCTGCACGATTAGCAGTGCTGAAGTGGCGACCAGTGCATTAAACTATTTTGCAAAAACCTTACAAGACACAAGCTCAATTATAATTTCTGATAAAGGTATAAAATTGGCATAGAAAGAAACATCAGGTGGGCTGAGAAAGAATCGACTCAGCATTTCAATGCCTTGAAGATTTCAAGTTTTGCTTTATTCAATAGTAATGATGAAAAAGTTGAGCTGAATCCAAACTATTCTTAAAGTAAGCACTTTTTGATAAGCCTAGAACAATCATTCCTCATGGTTAAGACTTCCTTAAAATCTAAGGCTTCACAGCACCTTCCCACGTTCTTCCTAAAATATCCATTATCAAAACAGCAACTTTCTTCTGATAACAACAAGGTGAATTTTATCCTATGTGAGAGCCAATATAGAATTATTTTCTGCTATTTTTGAATTTGCTACAAAACACACTTATCTGTTGGTTGGAAAATAAGTACTTTTTTTTTAGAATATTAGAGAACTCTTGTCAAACATAAATTAGCCCATCTTGGTACATCTGCAATCAAAGAACAAGCTTAAAGGGAAAATTATTCTGAACATTTCTGCAAACATTGGTTTATTATGAGACTTTGGACGTTAATCAAACTTGATCAAAATTAGCCTGTCCCCCCAAATAAAATTAATACCCTTTAGTGGCTGAGTGTGTAAATGCACAGATTAACAAATTTGCCGGTATAATTCCTGAGCTGAAAATCAAAGATGTCTAAATGCCAGAAATCTAAAAATGTTGAAAGCATCAACAGGTCAGTCAGAATCTGTGGAGGAAGCAAGAATGTTAACATTCAGATCAAATACCCTTTATTAGAACTAGGCAAGAGAGAAAAGAAGTTAGTTTTGATTTGCAGAGAGATGTAGGACTGATGGATAGGACAAAGGGTCAGGGTTGCCATGGTGATACATTGTTGATGAAGCTATTGATAGATTAATAATGTACGTCAGAAAAAGAGGAATAAAAGGTAAAAACTGAGTAATGCAATTCAGTGGTGTGGGAAATGCCCAGACTATGACAAAAGAGAGAGAAGAATTTAGTTAATATTACATATGGATAGCTTACAGCAGAAATGACCAATTTTGATTCTGTTATGACCCCAGCCCCCTCCTTTGTGAGAATCGCAAGAGCCCTAGTCAAGGGGGGGTCAAATGACCCAAGAGGGGGAGAGACGTGCTGGATAGACACAGGAAAATGGGAGAGAGAGGGAGACGTGCGGAAGACCACGTTCCCCCGGGAAGCAGAATAAAGTGACTCTGACTATTGTCTCATGAAGACCACGTGTAAAGCCCTCGGGCAACGTGGGCTGGTTGAGAGAGAGATTGACACCGGCGATCCGGTGAGGAAGATAAAAGGTGGGCTGCCGAGGCGGGGCCTCAGACACACCAGAAGACACGCTAGAAATCCTGCGACAGGGTTTTGATAGCGACAGCCGGTGGTGGGGTTTGTGTGCGTCTTTTCCTTGCTTGGGATTGGCGACCTCACCACGGAAGAACGGCCTAGCTACAGGGGAGGCCACAGATGAGAGTCTATTCCCCCAATGAGACTTCCGACGAACTCCTACAGGTTGGAAAACCTGTCGGGTAAATGTTTCATTCTAACAAAAGTGCACCAACGCGACACCACAACGACGGCAGCTGGTGGAACTGCAGTGACAGCAAAAGACTTTTAGATATCCAGAAAACAATCTATATCTACATTACCCCTAGACAACGATAGAGCTTATTTCTGATTGATTATTACTATACCTGTGCTTTAGATTGAGTTGTGACGACGTATATGATCTGAATGTTTTGTATTAACCATACGTTTGTGCCCCTTTATAAATAAAAACGTTTGAAAATAGTAGCATCAGGCTTCAGCGGACCTCTCTATCTTTGCTGATAAGTCACCCGGTTACTGGGGAACGGAACAATTCAAACAGAGAGAACAAGTTACTTAAAACACTGGACAACAAAGATTTTGCTTCCTGAATACCTTTAGGTGTATCTTTATGAATTTTGGGCTACTGATCATGAAAATCACCATGAAATTTCCCTATCACGCAACATTTTAAAAAAATAAACTTATGTTTATTATTTCAATTCATAATTCAAGTCAATTAAAATGTTACCTACAATATAAGCTGGGAAGTTTCCTATCTTGTCCAGGTGTGCTTGGGCATGCTTAGGCAGTGCGGCTGCTGCATGGCAGGACAGGTTTTAGTAATAATTATTGGGTTCAGGACTATAAGGATGGAATTTGCTATCACCAGGCACAAAAATTTCTATGAAGGATTTTGATATTTGAGACAGATGCTTCCCAGAATAACTGATGCCAAGATTAAGGAAAGCATTTTTGTTGGTCCACAAAGCAAACAGGTCATCAATGACAGGCAATTTGAAGAATTTCTAGTGGGACTGGAGAAAAATCACATGGAAGGTATTCAAGGAAGTTGTTGAAATTTTTCTCGGCTTCTACAGAGCACCAAACTACATGTAGCTGGTTGAAAGCATGCTTCAAGCATATAAAACCATGAAATGCAACATGTCACTAACACACAATATCAAACTCACACCAGATACCGTTACGGAATACACTTTAAAGATTTTACTAAAACTAAAGGAGTACTATGCAATACAATATATATGAAGGAAAAGAAAATAAAGTTAAAGGCGCCAACTTATCAAAGTTCAGTCAGTTTAGTGCACATCGTTGGAGCTCAACCATCGAACCATTCGACCCCTCGTCACTTTCCTCCACGTCCTCGCACCTGGGACCACCCGGGTGGTCGACCGAGCAGTGCAGCGCACGTCCACCTTCCTCGGCGTCTTCCTCCCAACTCCCCTGAAAAGACCGCGAAACCCCGCTCCCAGACCCACAAGACAAAATAACATTCCCCATTGGTCAACAAATGAATACAATCCCGATATCAGCAAGTCTAAAGCTAAACTGCGAGAGAAAGCACCTATCATACAAAGAAGCATTCCTACTCTTAACAAAACAAAGAAGCCATTTTGATTAACATACACAGTACATTGTACATTCTCCCCCCACCAGCAAATGTCATGCCCTCATGACATTGCCAGAGTTCCCCAAGGCTTCTTGCAAAACACAAAACCCAACCCAGGTGCAGAAAGCAGTGACATAACTACCCAGAGCAGTAGAAATCACACTCGGTTCTCCTGGCACCACATATGTTAACCGCTCCGGGAGGCGCCTACTTCTCTGGTACCCCTTATGCCGACCCTTCAGCCTCAGACCCCGCGGGGGACACTCCTGTCGGACCCTCATCCTCCCCCTCACTGGGCTCCCTCTTCACCTGTGAACCCTCTGCCTCGGACACTCCAGGCCTACCTGTCAGACTCTCACCCCTCCCCCATGGGGTTCCCCCCTCACCTGAGAACCCTCTGGCTCATGTTTGGGTTCCACCCTCTCTCCCCTCAATGTTGGCTGCCTCTCCATCTGACCATCAACACCTTCCCTCCTCTCGCCCAACTCAGTATGGGAAGGGCCAGGAGCCTCTTCTTCTGGTACTGGAGCGCCAGCAAATGGGAACAGGGGCAACTCATCTGAGTCGTCATCTTCCGAATCGGTATCCATTCCCGGGTTAAGGACCCGTCTCGGCTCTTCAGCAGTGGCCTCTTCCCTCACTCTGCGCCCTCGCAGAGTTCTGGTACTAGGCACAGCCTCCCACTCTGGCTCCTTGTCCACCCATACTGCTTGACCCAGAGGCAGCAGGTGATTCCGATGGAGTACCTTGATAGGCCCACTCCCATCCTCAGGTTTCACCCGGTAAACCAGTAGATTCGGCATCTGGCTCTCTATTACAAAGGGGCTGGCCGCCCATCGATCTGCCAACTTGTGCTTACCAGGGAGTCCCAAATTTCGTAAAAGGACCCGGTCGCCCGGCAGTAATTGAGCAAACTTCACCTTTTGGTCATATCTCCTCTTATTCCTCTGATTTTGTTTGGTAGCCGCCGCCTTGGCCAACTCGTAAGCCTTCTGTAACTCCCTCCTCATATCGGACACATAGTTTAGATGGGACTTCCCGGGTAATTCACCCACTTCAGCCCCAAAACACAAGTCAATGGGCAAACTCGCTTCCCGCCCGAACATCAGATAATAGGGCGAGTACCCTGTAGCATCATTGCGAGTACAATTGTAACAGTGAACCAATTGTCCAATATGACGACTCCACTTATTTTTCTGCCCAATCTCCAGTGTCTCGAGCATGTCCAATAGGGTCCTGTTGAACCCCTCTGGCTGAGGATCACCCTGGGGGTGATAAGGGGTCGTCCTGGATTTCTCAACCCCAAGCATAGTCAGTAATTCATGGATAAGGCGGCTCACAAAGTCCCGCCCCTGATCGCTATGGATTCGCCTGGGAAGGCCGTAATGAACAAAATACTTCTCCCATAACACCTTCGCCACTGTCGTCGTCCTCTGATCCTTAGTGGGAAATGCCTGAGCATAGCGAGTGTAATGATCGGTGATGACTAAGACATTCGCGGTGTTGCTGGTGTCAGGTTCAATCGACAGAAAATCCATACATACCAGGTCCATAGGTCCCGCACTCTGCAAGTGCGACAGTGGAGCCACCAATGCGGGCAGGGTCTTCCTCCGGATGCAACGACTGCAGCCCCTACAGTATTCTTCGACTTCCCCCCTCATCCGGGGCCAGTAGAACCGGTCTTTGAGTAATCCATAGGTCTTTTCCACACCCAAGTGTCTGGAATCATCATGTAAGGCCTGGAGTACAGTCTGCCGATACTCCTCCGGCATGACCAGTTGCCAACGGTGGGGTTGGTCCGGAGGTGTCGTGACCCGGTACAAGACTTGGTTCTTTAACTTTAACCGAGGCCACTCCTTCAATAACAGAGGCACGGATGGGTGTTTTGCCTTCTCAGCCAACGCCACATCCCCCTTCTCTACCGCTCTCCACACGGTGCCAAGACCCGGGTCATTCTGCTGAGCAGCTGCCACTTCCCCCGGACTCAATTCCGGCAACTGTTTAGTCCGCAGTGCGGTCAGGTCATAGTAAGCTAGGGGTACGGCGTCGTCAAAAACCCCCAAATGGTCCACGGCTTGCTCCAGCCTTCCTCTTCCCTCGGCCTTCACGGTGATAGCAAACTGACACATCGCCTTCACTCCAGGGGCAGGGACACTCTCCCACTCCTCGTCCTTCTCCTGTTCCCCCGGCTCCCGACGTGACAAAGCATCTGCATCGACATTCCTGCTTCCTGGGCGGTACTTCAGGCTGAAATCATATACCGACAAGGCCGCCAGCCACCGATGTCCTGTGGCATCCAGTTTAGCTGAAGTCAGAATATAAGTGAGAGGATTGTTATCCGTTCTCACCTCAAACTTGGCTCCGTACAGGTAATCGCTCAACTTGTCCACCACCACCCACTTCAGCGCCAGGAACTCCAACTTGTGAGTGGAATAGTTTCTCTCAGAGGGTGACAAGCTTCGGCTGACAAGGGCTACCAGTCTCAATGCTTTGCCATGCTCCTGGTACAGAACAGCCCCGAGCCGGCTTAATACCTTTAAAAGCCGCTCTTCATGTTCCTCCAAAGTCGATCCAAACACTATCAAATCGTCCAGGTACACCAGCACCTCCAACAGATTCACATCCCCCACAGTTCTCTCCATGAGCCTCTGGAATGTAGCTGGGGCCCCCGATGTGCCTTGGGGCATTCGTTCGAACTGAAAGAACCCCAGCGGGCAGATAAAGGCCATCTTCTCTTTATCGCCCGCACTCATCAGGATCTGGTAATACCCACTTCTTAAGTCCAGCACACTGAACCACTTCGCTCCGCTCAGGTAGGCCAATGCATCCTCGACCCTCGGGACAGTATATTGATCAGGGACAGTTCGCAGATTCAAAGTCCTGTAGTCAACACACTCTCATTCTTCTTCCATGCCACCACTATTGGGGACGCATAGGGACTTCGGGACTCGGCTATGAGCCCAGCTTCCTTCAACTTGCACAAGTGCTGCCGCACATCTTCAACATCTGCCGGAGCCAGCCGCCGGGATCTCTCTCGGAACGGGGTGTCCTCCGTCACCCGGATGGTGTGGCGAGCACTTTTGGAGCAGCCAACATCAAACTCGCCCCGAGAAAAAACAGCTTCCATCTTCAGCATCTTCTCCACCAGCCTGCGTTTCCACTCCGGCAACACAGGGGAATCCCTGAAGTTAAAGGCTTCAGCGGTCAGCTCCCTTCGATGCTCCAACCCCTCCCCGTTAGGGGTCCTCACTGGTGTGCTAGACATTACCGTCACCGGGAACAGATGTGCCAGCGGCATTCCCCTCTTAAAGGTGATGTCTCTTGCCGTAGTGTTCCTGACACTTACGGCTATACGCCTCGCATGTACCACCCTTGGTCTCTGCACTTCGGGCCTCACCAGCGCCCCCACCGGAAATCATGTCTCCCTTTCAAGATCGTCCGGGGCGTCTACTAACAGGGCTTCGCCTGTCGGCACTCCGGGAAATCTGGGGGTCCCCATCACGAGTGCTACCTCCCCTGGTTTGATCACCTTGGGCCTCGCCTGCGTACACCACACCGTCCCTCGTTTACACTCTGGGTCCAGCCCTTGACAATCCAATCCCGGACGAGCCCCCACAAATGTCACATTTACCCAACAGGCTGGTATATGTCTAGGGGAAAAGGAGATCCAGCCACTCACCAACCCCACCTCCCATACACGCAGGTGCTGTGGGAATCAAGTTTATGCCGCGCGCACACACACCATAGCAAACTCACACCAGATACCGTTATGGAATACACTTAAAAAATTTTACTAAAACTAAAAGAGTACTATGCAATACAATATATATGAAGGAAAAGAAAATAAAGTAAAAGGCGCCAACTTATCAAAGTTCAGTCAGTTTAGTGCACATTGTTGGAGCTCAACCATCGAACCATTCGACCCCTCGTCACTTTCCTCCGACCTCCACGTCCTCGCACCTGGGACCACCCGGGTGGTCGACCGAGCAGTGCAGCGCACGTCCACCTTCCTCGGCGTCTTCTTCCCGACTCCCCTGAAAAGACCGCGAAAACCCCGCTCCCAGCCTCACAAAACAAAATAACATTCCCCATTGGTCAACAAATGAATACAATCCCGATATCAGCAAGTCTAAAGCTAAACAACTGCGCGAGAAAGCACTTATCATACAAAGAAGCAGTCCTACTCTTAACAAAACAAAGAAGCCATTTTGATTAACATACACTGTACATTGTACACGGAGATCACCTGTGTACAGTCGAGGTGTTTCAATCAATTGTAATAAAAATACACCTGGATATGGAAGGTCCAACTACTGGTGAGTCGGTATCCTGGCAAAACCTACACCATCAAGTCAAAAGAACACTCCAACCAACTCTGTGAAAAGGTTATTAAATAGCACGAGTCAGGAGACAGACACAAGAAAATTTCAAGTCTCCAAATATCCCTTGGAGTACAGTTAAGTCAAACATCAAGAAATGGAAAGAATATGGTACAGCTGTAAATCTGCCTATAGCAGGCGTCCTCAAAAACTGTGCGACTGTACAAGAACGGGACTAGTGAGGGAGGCCACCAAGAGACCTATGGGAGCTTTATGGGAGAGCGGAGAAGAGAAAGCCACTGTTGAAAAGAAACTCACATGAAATCGCAGCTAGAATTTGCCAGAAAGCATATGGGAGACTCTGAAATCAGCTGGAAGAAGGTTCTATGGTCTGAAGAACCAAAATTGAGCTTTTTGGCCATCAAACTGAACACTGAACATCACCAAAAACACACCCAGCCTACCGTGAAGCACGGTGGTGGCTGCAGCATGTCCTGGGGATGCTTCACTGCAACAGGCCCTCGAAGGCTTGTGAAAGTACAGCGTAAAATGAATGCAGCAAAATGCAGGGAAATCCTGGAGGAAAACCTGATGCAGTCTGCAAGCGAACTGCAACTTGGAAGATTTGTTTTCCAGCAAGACAACGACCCCTGGCATAAAGCTAAAGCTACACAGGAATGGTTTTAAAAACAACAAAGTTAACATCCTGGAGTGGCCAGGTCAGAGTCCAGACCTCAATCCAACTGAGAAATTGTGACTGGATTTGAAAAGGGTTGTTCACTCATGATCCACATGCAATCTGATAGAGCTCGAGCAGTTTTGTGAAGAATGGGAAAAAATTACAATGCCCAGATGTGCAAAGCCGATGGAGACCTTTCCACACAGACTCAAGGCTGTAATTACTGCAAAGGAGCAACAATAAATACTGATTTGAAGGGGTGAGTAATTATGCAATCAGTTATTTATCATTGTAATTAATTTAGACTAATTTGTAGAAATTTGTTTTCAATTTGACCTGAAAGTGTTTTTTCTGTTGATCAGTGTCAAAAAAAAGCCAAATTGAATCCACTGTGATTCAAAGTTGTAAAACAATAAAACATGAAAACTTCCAAAGGATGTGAATACTTCTTATAGGCACTGTATGTATATTAAATAGTTGATTTTTTTTTAAAGTGCAAAAACAGAAATAATATAAAAGTAAAAAAAAAGTGAGGTATGTAGTATTCAAGACTTCAATGTCCATTTAGGAATCGGATGGCAGAGGGGAAGAAGCTGTTCCTGAATCACTAAGGGTGTGCCTTCAGGCTTCTGTACCTCCTTCTTGATGGGAACAATGAGAAGAGGGAATGTCCTAGGAGACAAGGGTCCTTAATAATGGACGCCGCCTTTTTTAGGCACCGCTGCTTGAAGATATCTCGGATACTAGAGGCTAGTACCCAAGATGGAGCTGACTAATTTTATGTCTTTCAATCCTGTCCTATGCACCCTCCCCACCTATTCCAGACAGTGATGCAGTCTGTCAGAAAGCTCTCCACTGTACATCTATAGAAGTTTGAGTGTTTTAGGTGACAAACCAAATCTCCTCAAACTCCTAATGAAATATAGCCACTGTCTTGCCTTCTTTATAGCTGCATTGATATGTTGCGACCAGGTTAGATCCTCAGATCTTGATGCCCAAGAACTTGAAATTGCTCACTCTCTCTGCCTCTGATCCCTCTGTGAGGATTAGTTTGTGTTCCCTTGTCTTGCCCTTCCCGAAGTCCAGAATCAACTCTTTCGCCTTACCTGACGTTGAGTGCAAGGCTGTTGTTGTGATACCACTCAACCAGATGGTACATCTCGCTCCTGTACGCCCTCTCACCTCCATTTGAGATTCTGCCAACAATGGTTGTATCATCAGCAAATTTACAGCCACACAGTCATGGGTATGGAGAGAGTAGACCAGTGGGCTAAGCACACATCTTTGAGGTGCGCCAGTGGAGGAGTTATAATTATCAATCCGCACAGACTCCTGTTTAAGACTTTCTTTAAAGCCATTTTTTAAAATCAAGATTTTGCTCAGCAGCATTTCTTTTCTGATTGGTCTTCTGTAAAGTAACATATAGCTATTTTCTCAGCTGTATGAATATATTTATACCAGCGTGTAAGTTCCATCACAAAGAAGGCACAACACTACCTCTACTGTCTTAGAAGTTTGTGCAGATTCAGCATGTCACCTAAAACTTAGACAAAGTTCTACAGATGCACAATGGAGAGTACCCTGACTGGTTGCATCACAGCCTGATATAGGAACATCAATGCCCATAAACAGAAAGTGATGGACACAGTCCAGTCTATCACAGGCATAGCCATCCCCACCATAGAGCACGTCTAGAAAGAGTGCTACAACAAAAAAGCAGCATCCAGGGCATGCTCTCTCCTCACTGCTGCCATCAGGAAGGAGGTACCACACTTGGGTCCCACACTACCAGGGTCAGGAACAGTTATTAGCCCTCAACCATCAGGTTCCTGTCTAGTGTGGGACTTCACTCACTTCAACTCTGAACTGATTCCACAACTTGTGGGCTCACTTTCATAGACTCTACAACTCGTGTTCTCGATATTATTTTCTTATTTATTTAACTTTTATTTGCACAGTTTGCTTGCCAGTCCTGGTTTGTGTGCAGTTTTTCATTGATTCCATTGTATTTCTCTATTCTACTGTGAACGCCTTCAAGCAAAAGAACCCCAGTGTTGTATTTGGAGACATATATGTACTTCGATAATAAATTTACTTTGAACTTTAGCATTTTACAAACTCCTTATTGATGTTCCTTAGGAAATAAATCTCCATTTGATTGAAAAAAGATAATTAAAAAGGCCAATTTTCCACCACCACCATGTTCATTCCTATATTCCATAAGGGGGGAAAGGCCTCAGAGTTAATCTAAAGATGAGCTGTATAAGGGACTTGTGTTCTTTTAAATATTTTTGCATATTGATACATGTTACAAGGATGGGGTTGTTGTCCAAACTCATTTTTTGCTGAGTTATTTTTTTTAAGCAAACACAATGAAAGGAGGCAGCTTCTTTAAAATAGCCTGCAGAAGGGAAGTCTCAGATAAATATTTATCTAACATTGGAAGTTATTGGGTAAGAGCAAAGTGTGTTGCCTCCATTGCTTGGAGCTCCCTTTTCCAATTAAAAATCTTTCACCTCTTAATGACCTCACAAAGCCCAGTAGCACAACAGGCATTTAAACAGTGAGTCGGTTCATCGGGATTTCCTTAAAAAGTCTTAACAAAAATTACTAACATCAAAGTCCTTTTTCTCTCCTCAGTCCATCTGTGTTATTTTTGGGATTCCATTCCCCCTGAAACAATGAGTGAAGTTGAGATCAATATGAGAATTGGGCTGAATGAGAAACTGAGCCAGACATTGCACAGGAGCTGAATGAGCTCATAACTGAAACAGCACAATTGCTGATGTGACCCTGGGTTAACAGCTGCACCTTTACTCCTGGCTTTCTGTCAAGCTACGTCCATAAAATTTCTACATGAGCAACAAACAAGCAATCCATCTGGAAATCCTGAACACTCTGGTAATAAAATGAAGTAAAGGTTCACAGAGAGCAAAGGAAAGCTACCTGCCCAATGAATTCTGCTCAGTCCACAAAGCAAATATAGTTAGTCCATCATGAATAAGAATATCCAAGAGCACAGGATGAGAATGCATGGAGCAAATTGCACTGTACCCAGTAACTGCTCAGTATTTAAGCTATAGGACCAACTCCTCATAAACCTTAAGCTGAAAATGTTGCATAATGCAACCTTCTATCTAAAATGCTAAGTAACACACACAAAATGCCTGAGGAAACTCAGCACGTCAGGCAGCATCTATGGAGAGGAATAAACAATTGATGTTTCAGGCTGAAATCCTTAAACGGGACTCGTATGCTTATGTAAAATGCTCATGCTAAATTTCATCGGCTTTGTTGTGCACATGGTGTCCTTCATATACTTGACGTAGATCCTTTGCCACTCTGATATATAGAATATGCAGTGTTGTCAATTGATGCATAATGCGCATTTTGTTGCCAAATACACTAAATTACTTTGTATTTCTAGGGCCCTCTGCAACATGGGTTACTCACATTTAAACAGATGTAGGCAGAATTCAGGCCCACTTCAACGCTAAGTAAAGCAGACAAACTTACTGCTCCACTGCTATCAAGGCGTTCCTCCGTTCAATGCTTCTCAATGCTTACCTTGATGATGTCTTTGGGGTTCCTGACCCTAAGTCCACTCATCGTCCTTTTGCCACCTGGTTGCTTTTCCAAAATATCATCACCACTGATAATTTGTCTGAAATCCTCATCGCTACCAAAACCTGGTTAGGTATCTGACCCATTCCTAATGCCACCACCTACACCCCAAAGCTCCATCCTTCTGATCCATCACTGGTGTCCCAGCTCGCAGAAAACAGGCCATTATACCAGTGTGCACACGTACACCTATTCTATTGAGGTCACAGAACCGGGTGTCTGGGGCTCTCACCCAAATGGGAGTGGATCCCAGTACAGCAGTACTTTAATGTAGCTCTCCAGATGTGGAAGAACTTTTAGCTCAAATTCACTTAGCTTGTGGACCTGACCCAATTGTTGGATTATAACATGTATTGGTAAATCTTGTAGGAAATCCAGTATCGGTTCGGAATCTCTATTGTTCAGGGTCAGAGGATTCTGAATCAAAGAAAAAAAAGGCAAAGTAACTGTGTAAGAGGCCTAGCATTAATCCAGACTTTGGGCGCGGTCTGGAGTTGCATGTTCTTCCTGTGAGTGCATGGGCTTCCACCGGTTGACCCGGTTTCCCGTCACTTCCCAAAGGTGAGCCAGTTGACAAGTACT
The DNA here is from genome assembly GCF_048418815.1 of Hemitrygon akajei. NCBI lineage: Eukaryota > Metazoa > Chordata > Chondrichthyes > Myliobatiformes > Dasyatidae > Hemitrygon > Hemitrygon akajei. The sequence continues at coordinate 8,396,430 of NC_133150.1, read as the reverse complement.
GTCTACTGCCCCTTTGGTCTAGACGGAGGGGATCTGATGAGAATGTGGGAGAATTAACATATTGAGCATAAATATAGATGGGTGGTTGACAGTTGGCACATTTTACCATGCTGTACCTCTCTCCAGGTGCTATTTCCTCGTTGGTGCTCCATGTTCACAGAACAACAATCTGTTAAATTGCCATTGGATAACAATGAAAACATAACCTTATTTTCCCCCTCCATCACACGCTGTCCATAACATTACTCAGTTCTCACTCCACATGATAAATGTCAATCTTTCCCACATGTTAAGTATTCAAAATAAAACCTATCAATGACCTGCACCAATGAACCTCCTCCCAGATCCATCCCACATCCTAAAAACACTTTCACTCAGGCTTCCATTAGAAAAACAATAACCGCATAAACAGGAGCCTTTATATTCTCAGCAAACGTTGAATTCTCAGTCAAATAGATATTCCAGTGGAATATGTCATGCCACAAATGTTAATGCAATGCAATCAAATACACCCCAGCAGTGAAACAGTTATTTCAGCCTTTACTGAAACTGCTTGTTGATCATTTTAACAAGTATGTAAAGTTGATTTTGTTTGATCATTTTAATAGCTGATGGGAAATAATGATGTTGGCCCTTTAAGATACAATCATGTACAAGATTTACTTGCTACTGCTATTAAATGTCCCGTGTCTAATAGGAAAAGAGTAGTTTTTAAACAAACATGTTTATTGTTAAGAGCCGCAGAACAAATTCTGTGTTCCCTGAATTGGATTTGGACTCAAGAAATCCAAGGAGGTTCTGTTGTTTCTGGATGGTCTCCTCTGCCGAACATGAAGCTGTGAATATCAGCAGTTACGCAGAAAATGCAGGTAGTTCTGTTGTAACACAGCTGTTGCATTCCTAGTAAACTTACGTGAGGGGAGGAACAATTAGTGACAAGAACAAAAGCCATTGTGACCAGCACAGAATTCTCCACAAATTACACCAACTCCAAAGGGATTCCACCACCAAGCACATCTTTCCCTCCCTCCAACTTTCCACAGGGATTGCTCCCTACACAACTCCCTTCTCCACTTGTCCTCCGATCTCCCTCCTAGTATTTAAACTTGCAAGCAGAACAATTGCCATACCTGCTCTACACCTCCACCCTCACTACCATTCAGGGATCCAAACTGTCCTTCCAGGTGAGGTGACACTTCACCTGCAAGTCTCTTGGGGTCATCTACTGCATCTGATGCTTGAGGTGTGGCCTCCTGTATATTGGTGAGACCCAACATAGATTGGGGAAACTGCTTTGCCGAGCACCTATGCTCCATCCGCCAGAAAAAGCGAGATCTCCTGGTAGCTATCCATTTCAATTCTACTTCCCATTCCCATTCCGACATGTCAGTCCATGGCCTCTTCTACTGCTGCGACGAGGCCACACCTCAGGTTAGAGGAGAAACCCTTTATATTCTGTCTGGGTAGCCTCCAACCTGATGGCATAAATATCAATTTATCTTGTTAATCACTAGTATATCATTATCTTGTTATTCCTTTAATTCACACTATTTTTTTATTGTTTATTGTATTTTTAAGTCTATGCACTGTACTGCTGCAGCAAAACAACAAATGTTATGTCATATAACTCAGATGATAAATCTGATTCTGGCCTATGTTATCTGAGATACATATCGATGACTTGGACAAACATGTACATGGGTTAGTTAGTATGTCTGCAGACAACACAAAGATTGGAGTGTGGAACAGTGTACAGGGCTATCAAAGGATTTAACAGAATGTATATCAGTTACAGAAATGGGCAGAGAAATGGCAAACAGAATTTAATCTGAGGAAGTGGGAGGTGTTACACTTCGGCAGGCTTAACATAAGGAGAGAGTATTCAGTTGATGGCAGGACCCTTAACAACATTAAGGTACAGAGGGAGCTTTGGGTTCAAGTCCACACTTCACTGAAAGCCGCCAGTGAGTAGATACATTGGTAAAGAAAGTGTTTGGCATGTTTGCACTTATGGGCTGGGTCCCTGCCTTCAGGAGTCAGGAAGTCTTGGAAGTCAGGAAGCTGCATAAGACTTCGGTTCGGCTGGATGTGGGGTATTGGGTGCAATTCTGGTCACTCCATTACATGAAGGACATTAAGAATTTGGAAAAGTTGCAGAAGACCAGAATGCAGCCTAGAATAGAGATGTAGTACAGGTGGCATTATAACACACGGTTTTGAGATGCAGGTTTATAATGAGATGTCAAAAAACAACATGGTCATAAGGAATGGGTTTATATCCATGAGGGGTTAGTACACGGGGAAGCTGGAAATGGGTGTATATCCATGATGGTTTAGTACATGGGGTAGCCGGAAATGGGTTTATATCCATGAGGGGTTAGTACACGGGGAAGCTGGAAATGGGTTTATATCCATGAGGGGTTAGTACACGGGGTAACTGGAAATGGGTATATTCATCACTGTTGGGGGTCTAAACTCGCCAAAAAAATCCATTACTGCCTTCAACATACTGTGTCTTTGGGTACTTACAGAAAGAAGATCTGAGAGAAAACCTGTGTACTACCAGGCAATGATGATCTCTGCCTCCACTCACCCCCTACCTTTATGTTCTGAGCCTTCACTACCCCTACAGACACCTTATTGGAAAGGCATCAACATCATTGACTGCAAAATCTTCCAAATTCACTAGAAGGATAAGTGAACCAAGGATAGTAGCTTCTCTCAAGTCAGAGACAGCAGCATGAATTCCTCAAAGATAGATCCGGTCTGACCTATCGGTTTGGAAAAAAAATGTGCAGAGGATCACAAAATGTATAAGTGCACTGATTTACATAGACATCAGTAAGACTTTCAACAAGGTCCCTCTTGGGATGTTGGCTCAAATGATGAGGGCCCATAGGATCCGGGGCAAGATGTTAAATTGGATTCAAAATTGGCTGAACAATAGAAGATAGAGGGTGATGGTAAACAGTTAATCAATGATCTTATAGAAACATACAAAAATATGAAAGATAAGGATAGACAGTGAAAAGTTGTTTCCACTGATAGGTGAGACTAGAACTAGGGGACAAGGCCTTAAGATTTGAAGGAGTAAATTAAAGATGGAAATGACGAGGAACTACTTTTCCCAGAGAGTGGTGAATCTGTGGAATTCTCTGCCCAGTGAAGCAGTGGAGGGTACCTCAGTAAATATATTTAAGACAAAGCTGGAAAGCTTTTTGCATAGTAGAGGAAATTAAAGGTTATGAAGAAAAGGCAGGTAGGTGTAGATGAGTCCATGGCCAGATCAGCCGTGATCCTATTGAATGGCGGAGCAGGCTCGATGGTCCAGATGGCCGACTCCTGCTCCTCTTTCTTATGTTATGATCTTGTGTAAGATGCCTGTGACTAGTGCTGTTCAACAGAGACTGATGCTGGGACACTTGCTGTTTCTAATATACATGAAAGATTTGGGTGTAGGAGGCATGTTTAGTAAGTTCACAGATGACACGAGGATTGCAGAAATTGTTGGCAGTGTGATGGGTAGTCTTGGGCTAGAGGGTGATTTTGACATGTTGGTGATATGGACTGAGACGTGGCCAATGGAGTTCAATTTGAGAAGATTTATTTTTGGAGTACTAATGAGGCTAGGAAGTAGAGGAACAAAGGAATCTGATGACAGGTCCAAAGATCCTTTAAGATGACAGTGCAGATAGATAATGTGGTTAAGAAGGCATATAACCCCTTAATAGCTGGGGCATTATATACAAAAGCAGGCAGATTATGCTCGAACTTTATAAAATACTGGTCAGACCTCAGCTGGTCTATTTTAGGAAGAGTGTAATAGAAATGGAGAGGGTGCAGAGGAGATTCATCAGGATGTTGGCTTCAATTGAACATTTTAGTTCTGAGAGACTGAAGAGGCTAGATCCATTTTCTCTGGAGCAGAAGGGGTTAAGAAGGAGAATGAATAAGATATATAATTAATCTAGTTAAGGTAGACTGCAGGAAGCTTTACCACATACCAGATATGAGTAAAACTAGAGGGGATCCGAGGGATACCTTTTTAACCAAAGATGTTGGGTACATGCAATCCACTGTTGGAGAGGGTGATGAAAGCAGAGTTATCGGCAGCATTCAAGAGATGTCTGGATGAGCAAAGCCATTGTAGGCTACGGGTAGTGCTGGAAGATTACATTAATACAGATGGGCGACAACTGGCTAACATGAGTTGGCAGGCTGTTTGGCCTGTTTCCTCACTATTTATGTGCCCTAGAATAATTATTTACTTCATGATACACACCAAAATTAGAAACTAAAGTTATTGCAGCTACACAGCTACCTCAAAATGGTCATCTCACTGCCCAACCAGAAGCCATGGCTGAGTGCAGAGGTGCACTCCCTACTGTAAACCTGAGAAGCTGCCTTCAAGTCTGGAGACAGAACAGCTCTCAAAGCGGCCAGGAGAACTCTTGTCTTAGGCATCAAGAGAGCAAAGACCACCTACACACAACAGATTCAGAAACATCAGTCCGAGAATGATCTGCAGTGTACGTGGCTGGGGATCAAGGGCATTAATGACTACGCAAGCAAAAGCAGCATCGAACGTACCAGTCACGCCTCCCCACCCTCCCACCCGATGCTCTAAAACAACTTTTATGCACGTATGTTCAGTCAAAGCACAACACCAGCCATAAAAGTGTCCTCTCCCCCCACCCCCACCTTCCAGTTGAGCACTCACTGTGACAGCAACAGATGTGAGGTGAAATCTGCAGAAAGTCAAACCCCACGAGGCTGCTGGGCCTGCTGGGCCAGGCAAAACTCGAGGACGACCACTCTGGGAATGTGCACACCAGAGGATGTGGACATCCTCTATGTCTTCACGTGTCTAGGTTGCTGTCTCTATAGGCTTCTTATCACTTGCCATCATCCCTGTTACCAAAGAACTCTACACCTTCAGAACTAAATGACTAATGCCCAGTGCACCAACACCAGTCATCATGAAGAGCTTAGAATGGCTGATTGTGGCACATCTCAGAAACTCCATTCTTGCCACACTGGACTCTCACCAATATGCTTACTGACAGAACGCTCAACGACAGATACAAATTCATCTGTCATACACCTAGCCCCCGACACACCTAGGAAACAAGGACACTTCTGCCAGAATGCATTTTCTGGATTTCAGTTCAGCATTCAACACTACTGTCCTGGTGAACAAACTCCTACTCCTTGTCTAAATACGCCACTGTGCAAGTGGGTGTTGGACTTCCGAACGTAAAGATCTCACACAGTCAGGATGCACAACTGGTCCTTCCTCCCCATCATCTTCCACACAGGTGCCCCCCCCCCCCCCCCCCAGCTGTGTGCTGAACCCACTGCTGCACACTCCGCTCGCACGCAAGGGGCAGCACAACACTTTACAGTATAGGCGGCCCGGGTTCAATTCCCACTACTGCCTATAAGGAATTTGTACATTCTTGCCGTGACCTCATGGGTTTCTTCCCACAGTCCAATTACGTACTGGTTGGTAGGTTAACTGGACATTGCATGATTAGGCTAGGATTAAATCGGAGGATTTCTGAGCAGTGCGGCTCGAAGGGCTGGAAGAGCCTATTCCACGCTGCATCTCAATTTTAAAAAATAAATAAAATACAGGGTAAATACATCATAAGGCATAGAGATAGAATTAGACCATTCAGGCCACCAAGTTTGCTCTGCCATTCCATCAAGACTGATTTATTATCCCTCTCAAGCACATTTCTGGCCTTCTTCACATAGCCTTTGATACCTTTACTAATCACGAATCTATCAACTTTCACTTTAAATATACTCAGTGACTTGGGCTCCACAGCCATCTATAGCAATGAATTCCGCAGATTCACTGCCCTTCAGCTAAAGAAATTCCTCCTCACCCCTGCTATAAAAGGGAGTCTTCTCAAATAAGCTGGCAGGGCAATTTGTAGACATTTTTAACCTCTCTGCTTCAGGCTGTGGTTTACGCGACATTAGGAAGTGCTCTATCATCCATGTACAAGAAAAGCACGATAACGTGCCTTAATGACGACCCCCAGTGGCTCTGAGAGGCTGCGCAGGGCACACATCAACTCCAGCGTCCCAGACGACCCTCAGCCCACTGCAATTTGCATACCGTCATCTCCCGAGCCCGACACTCATCTCCAGAGCACGTGGATGGGAAAGGCACCTACATCAGTCCATTGTTTTTGATTGCAGTGTCACTTTCAATGCTATAATTCCAGGCAAACTCATCACCAAACTCTGAGCCCTGCGAAGCAATGAACTCTGCAACGGGATCCTTCAGTTCCTGACCAGCAATCAGTACGGATAGGCAGCAACACCTCCACCACAATAACTGGTGCTCCACAAGACTGCATCCCTAGCCCTCTGTTCCACCTGTACACTTGTGACTGCACGGCCAGATTCTATTGTAACTCCATCTACAAGTTTCCAGGTTTTATCACCGTAGAGGGCTGTATCTCAAATAACATTGAGGCAGGGTACAGAACAGAGACAGAGAGCCTGGTGACATGGTGTCATGACAACAGCCATAACGTCAGCAAACCAAAGGAGCTGGTCATTGACGTCAGGCAGGTGCACTTGGTCCTGTCTACAAGGGTGCTGATGTTGAGAGGGTTGAGAGCCTCAAGTCCCTAGGTGTAAGCATCACCAATAGCCTGTCCTATGGGAGCCGAGCAGGAACACCAACACCTTTACTTCCTCAGACATTCAGCATATCCCCATTGATTCTTACCAATTTTATTTACATACCACAATGTTGTTGTATGGCAACTGCTTTGCACGTGACTGCAAGAAATTGAATAAAGTTATGGATATATCACGCACATCATGGACATTTTGGACGCTGTCTAGACTTCTTGTTGCCACATTAAAACAACCAGCACAGAGACCCCACTCACCTGCACATTCTCCCTTCTCCCCTCTCCCACTAGCATAAAATACAAAAGTCTGAAAGCATTTTCCACCAGGCCCAAGAACAGCTTCTATCCTGCTTCATCAGACTCTTCAACAGATCTCTTACACAATAAGATGGACTCTTGACCTCAGAATCCACCTCACTGTGATCTTGTACTTCATCATTTACCCGTATGGCACTTTCTCTGTAACTGTTACACTCTACTCTGCATTGTGACTGTTTTACCCTGTTCTATCTCAATGCACTGTATATTGAGTTAATCTGTATGAACAGTATGCAAATCAAGATTTCCACTGTATTTCAGTAAAGGTGGCAATAATAAACCAATACCAATACACACTGTAGCTTATGGTATGCCAGTCATAGAGAGAGTGAAAGTTCAGGCCGGATGATGGTGTTTCTGAATGCATTCATGCAAAAGGGAACTCTTCCATAATAAATCTGTCAATACTACAAATACTTTGTGGAGAATTTGGTGAGTAACTCATTGCTGAATAATCAGCTTTGAAGCCACAGTGTATATGCAACTGGTGCAGATAAATTCCCGCTGATAAATTTCTGACCAAAAGTGACCTGCTCTCATTCTTTGTCAAGCAAAGGTTTTCTCAATGCAGATAGTGCCATGATTGAACCCATGGATGCTGTCATGGACCTTCTGTGAAGTGACCTAGACGATTTAACCTACTTTTACTGTGCAACCAAATATGAAGGCTTACAGTGTTCCTGCTCTTGTTTATAGAATTGTACAGCTGTGTATTGTGTATCAGAATCTTCTGTTCCCATCTACCACTTATTTTTCTCCCCCTAAATTCTGCCTTTCCAAAGCCTGAATGTTTTTAAATATCTATTAAGACTTTATTAAAACCATTAATTCTTTCCCCAAGAGATTGCCCTACTGTTAAATTTGAAAAGAAGGTGTTTGGAGCTAAAAGCTCTTGCAATATTTCCCCATCCAATGAGCACAGCTTGAAATGCACCAAGCATAATCCAGGAGGCAATGTGGAAGTGATTCAATGAGATTCATGAATTAGGCTCAGAAAATACAAGAGTTTAAACTTGTAGCAAAGTACGCAGAGACCCTTGTATCACAGTACAGGCTCTAGAGAAATCTAATCAATCATTCTATGTAAAGCAAGCCACATTAGAGGCACAAGGCTGTAATATAAATCAATGGAGAAACAGTGGAAAACAGATGTCGTGCATTTAACACCCAAAGACCATTCACAACGAGATGAAATAGCGTCTTACTAAGACCATACTTTATTTTATTAATACAGTTATGCTGTTGGGTATACTATTTTCAGCAGGTTTTCTCAAAATGCAATGTGTTCCTTTAAATATATTATACAATCAAGTACAGTAATTCAGTTGATTGATAAGTTAGGCATGTTGAATTAGCCAAAAGGGTTTGTCTTGTTAATATTTAGCCAGTAAGATACCCCAGAGCATTCTAGATTGATTGGGGGTAGCCATTTTCTGGAGTTTTGGAAGAAGAAGAAGAAGAAGAAGAAGGAGAAAGATGGAGGAACGGAGACAGAGAGAGAGATGGAGGAACGGAGATGGAGAGAGACGGAGGAATGGAGACGGAGACGGAGAGAGACAGAGGGAGACGGAGGAACGGAGATGGAGGGAGATGGAGGAACAGAGATGGAGGGAGACGGAGAGAGATGGAGGAACAGAGGAACGGAGAGAGACTGAGGAACAGAGATGGAGACAGATGGAGGAACGGAGACGGAGAGAGACGGACAAACGGAGACGGAGAGAGATGGACAAACGGAGACAGAGAGAGATGGAGGAACGGAGATGGAGGGAGATGGAGAGAGACTGAGGAACAGAGATGGAGGAATGGAGACAGAGAGAGACGGACAAACGGAGACGGAGAGAGATGGAGGAACGGAGATGGAGGGAGATGGAGAGAGATGGAGGAACGGAGAGAGACGGACGAACGGAAATGGAGGAACGGAGACAGAGACGGAGGAATGGAGAGAGACGGACGAACGGAAACGGAGGAACAAGAGACGGAGACAGACGGAGGAACAGAGACAGAGGAACAGAGACGGGGTCAGACGGAGGAACAGAGACGGAGACAGAGGAACAGAGACGGGGTCAGACGGAGGAACAGAGACGGAGACAGATGGAGGAATGGAGACAGAGGAACAGAGACGGGGTCAGACGGAGGAACAGAGACGGAGACAGACGGAGGAACGGAGACAGAGGAACAGAGACGGGGTCAGACGGAGGAACAGAAACGGAGACAGACGGAGGAACGGAGACAGAGGAACAGAGACGGGGTCAGACGGAGGAACAGAGACGGAGACAGACGGAGGAACAGAGACTGGGAGAGACGGAGGAACAGAGACGGGGTCAGACGGAGGAACGGAGACAGAGGAACAGAGACGGGGTCAGACGGAGGAACGGAGACGGAGAGAGATGGAGGAACGGAGACAGGGAGAGACGGAGGAACAGAGACTGAGAGAGACGGAGGAACGGAGACAGAGGAATAGAGACGGAGGAACAGAGACAGGGAGAGACGGAGGAACAGAGACAGGGTCAGACGGAGGAACGGAGACAGAGGAACAGAGACGGGGTCAGACGGAGGAACGGAGACGGAGAGAGATGGAGGAACGGAGACAGGGAGAGACGGAGGAACAGAGACTGAGAGAGACGGAGGAACGGAGACGGGGAGAGACGGAGGACGGAGAGAGATGGAGGAACGGAGATGGAGAGAGATGGAGAAAGATGAAAGAATGGAGACGGACAAAAAACAAGAGTGAAGATCATATTGAATCACGCACAAACCCATTTACAAGGACAGATACTGCTATCGGAAAAATTGTCATGCAGTTAATGGTCTCACGAAGACTGTACAGACAACTTTTAATTAGCTAGTTACCACACAATTTTGGAGAATGTTTGATGCCTTGTCCTTCTACATGGCCTGGATATTTATTTATGTTTCGCCTGGACTGTGTTTTCAGATAGAATTGTTCAGTACCATGAGTAAATGAAATGCAGCAAACCGGATTAATTACACAATAAAGAGCTCCAATGATTATGTGCACCTTATAGGCTAATATCTTCGTAATTGGTCTTGTTCTTTATTTTTTGTTATAGTTTAAAATATTTTGTCAATACTAATTTTAATCTAAGGTTTATACTGGAGTGAGCTAAAGTATTGCTTCCTGGTGGAATGTGAATTTGCCTGGGTGTGTCAGTGTTCATACAAGTCTCATTTTACCTTAAAAGGGACATTCAAACTTTTATGCTGGTGGTACCCAAAGTATATTTACCCTACATGTGTTTATTTATTGGAAAGGGCCTTCTCATTGTTATTCCACGTGTACTGTGGCATTAGGTTGTATTCACAGTAATAGCTAACTCATTACGAGCTTACGCAAGAGGGTTACATAAGAACGAAACAGAAATTCCCAAACGAAGTGTTGCATACCAGCATGCGATTCCCACCCTTGTTAAGTCTAGGGATGGGAAAATAAATTGGCATCTTTGTCTCTGCCAGAAAAAGCTCATTTCTGGATATCCAGGAGATCAACCTGTACAAGGTGTCAGGGGTAAGTTTTTTCACACAGAGAGTGGTAGGTGCGTGGAATGGGCTGTCAGTGACTGTGGTGGAGGCGGATACGATAGGGGCTTTTAACAAACTCCTGGATAGGTACATGGAGCTTAGAAAAATAGAGGGCTATGGGCAACCCTAGGTAATTTCTAAGGTGAGGACATGTTCAGCACAGCTTTGTGGGCCAAATGGCCTGTGTTGTGCTGTAGGTTTTATATGTTTCTAAGTCTCTCTTGTTGAACATCTTGTGGGCACTGATTACTCTGTAAAGAATAGGGCAAGAATAGAAAACAGTGGGAGAGCAGACAAACGTGCTAAACTGCATCACAGTATAAGACAGAGCCCTAAAGCCAAGAAATGGAAAGGCAAAGAGAAAACAGGCTTTTAAACAAGGATTGTTAAATTACATGAATAACCTTAACTCTTGACTGATTTCAAAGGAATGCTGGATCCTACCAGGCTCGATAAGCAAGGAGTGCTGATAAATAAACACACTTGAAATCATCGAGCCAAAAGCCAACCCTGTCATCTCATTACAATAATTACTTTCATAAGTGAGACCAGTTTATTGGCATTAGCCACTGCTCCTGGAAATGAATTTCAACAGCTAATTTACTGGGGATATACATCCTAAATTTACCTTTGAAGCAAATAGCTGTGTCCTGTTCTCCTTCTATTTCTATGAGGTTGTCTCTTCCTTCTTGTTGATGCTCGCTCAAAATGTTTCTTTTCAAAGATGAAGCCTCAAGCATACACAATAATTTTCTCATTTATCTTATTGCCAGGGTCAGACTTTTCTCAGGTTCCTTATTAATCTCTTTACACTGCAGCAAACCAAACACAGACATCGAAATTCCAGTGCTCCCTAAAGGTCAATGTGGAATTGACCTAATCAATCTCCTGCAGCTTTACCAATGTTATTTCCTTTCTACTAACACCTTGCTAATGAGATCGTCAATTCATTGAGGTAAGATTATTGACAGCTATTTTCACAGGAAACTTATTGTAGGACACTATCAAACTGCAAACATTTCTCATAAAAGCTAAGTATACATAGAAACAAAAGGCTTTGGTCAGATAAGTTCCTGTATATTTTGCTATTCTCACAAAATAATGGTGATACGTCAATCCATGGCCTCCTCTACTGTTGGAATGAAGCCACACTCAGGTTGGAGGAACAACACCTTATACAGTATTCTGTCTGGGTAGCCTCCAACCTGATGGCATGAACATTGATTTCTCTAACTTCTGTTAATGCCTCTCCTCCCCTTCTTACCCCATCCCTATTTTTTTTTCTTCTCTCACAATAACTGCTTGCCTGTTCTTTATCGAGGCAAGCGGGCAGGGGTCTGTGCCAGGCAAAAAGTAAACCTTAGCCAGCCGGCTAGGCTCTCCCATCCATTCTGCTCTCCAATGACCGCTCCCTGGTCAATAAGTTGGACTACATCCGACTCCAACGAAATATTCAGCGGGAGGACAGAGTCTGCTGTGCGTATGTTTTTACAGAGACAGGGCTCACTGATGGAATTACGGACGTCGCCATTCAGCTGGACGGGCTCGCCTTGTTTCGAGCAGACAGGGACACAGCTCTCTCCGGTAAGATTCGTGGTGGTGGCTTGTGTGTTTACATCGACACGGAATGGCGCAAGAACTCTGTGCTGGTTTCCAGACACTGCTCATCACTAGTGGAGTTTGTGGCTGTTAGATGCAGACCATCTTATTTGCCACAGGAATTCACTTCTGTTCTTATAGTTGGTGTCTACATTCCCCCCAGCGCGAATGCTAAGGAGGCGCTCTGTGAACTGTACGGGGCTATTAGCGAATTGCAGAACGCACACCCTGATGGACTGTTTATTGTCGCCGGTGATTTTAACCACGCGAACCTTAAGTCAGTGCTCCCCAAATTCCATCAGTATGTGGACTTTGCAACGAGGAAGGAGAACATGTTGGACCTGGTTTACACAAACATCCCCGACACGTACCGGGCAGAGCCCCACCCCCGCCTCGGATACTCAGACCACATCTCTGTTGTGCTAATCCCAGCATACAGACCGCTCGTCAGGCGCTCCAGACCAGTTCAGAAGCAGGTGAAAACCTGGCCAGCAGGAGCCATCTCTGCTCTTCAAGACTGCTTTGAGCACACTGACTGGCACATGTTCAGGGAGGCTGCAACTGATGGTGACTTTACCAACTTAGAGGAGTACACAGCATCAGTGACCAGCTACATCAGCAAGTGCATCGATGACGTCACTGTGGCCAAGACCATTACTACACACGCTAACCAGAAGCCATGGATGACCGCGGAGGTGCGTGTGCTGCTGAGGTCCCACGATTCCACCTTCAGAGCAGGCGACAAGGCAGCTCTAACAACAGCGAGGGTCAAATTGTCCCGAGCCATCAGAGGGGCAAAGCGTGCACACACCCAGCTAATCCACAGTTACTTCCAGGACAGCGGTGATACACGGCACATGTGGAAGGGCATCCAGGACATCACCAATTACAAGACAACATCACCTGACTGTGCAGGTGATGCTTCCCTCCCAAATGTGCTGAATAGCTTCTACGCCTGGTTTGAGGCAGAAAATGACGTGGCGGCAAGGAATTCCACCCCTCCTACAAATGACCAGGTGTTGTGTCTCTCCGTGGCCGATGAGAGAAGAACCCTGTGCAGGGTCAACCCACGGAAGGCTGCTGGACCAGACAATATTCCTGGTAGAGTGCTCAGAGGATGAGCAGACCAGCTAGCAGACATCTTCAACATCTCCCTGAACAGCGCCACCATTCCAACGTGCTTCAAAGCCGCCACCATCATCCCCGTGCCGAAGAAGTCTTCAGTGTCCTGCATAAATGACTACAGTCCCGTTGCACTCACATCCATCATCATGAAGTGTTTCGAGAGGCTCGTCATGAGGCACATCAAGACCCTGCTGCCCCCCTCACTGGACCCCCTGCAGTTTGCGTCCTGTCCCAACCGCTCAACAGATGATGCCATTACCATCACCCTCCACCTGGACAAAAAAGACACGTAAATTCAAATGCTGTTCATAGACTTCAGTTCAGCATTCAACAGAATTATTCCTCAGAAACTGATTGGAAAGCTGAGCCTATTGGGCCTGAACACCTCCCTCTGCAACTGGATCCTAGACTTCCTGACTGAGAGACCTCAGTCAGTCCGGATCGGGAGCAGCATCTCCAACACCATCACACTGAGCACGGGGGCTCCCCAGGGCTGTGTGCTCAGTCCACTGCTGTTCACTCTGCTGACCCACGACTGTGCTGCAACACACAGCTCGAACCACATCATCAAGTTCACCGATGACACGACTGTGGTGGGTCTCATCAACAAGAATGATGAGTCAGCTTACAGAGAGGAGGTGCAGTGGCTGACTGGTGCAGAGCAAACAACCTGTCTCTTAATGTAAACAAAACAAAAGAGATGATTGTTGACTTCAGGAGGGCACAGAGTGACCACTCTCTGCTGAACATCGACAGCTCCTCAATAGAGATCGTTAAGAGCACCAAATTTCTTAGTGTTCACCTGACGGAGAATCTCACCTGGTCCCTCAACACCAGCTCCATAGCAAAGAAAGCCCAGCAGCATCTCTACTTTCTGCGAAGGTTGAGGAAAGTCCATCTCCCACCCCCCATCCTCATCACATTCTACAGGGGTTGTACTGAGAGTATCCTGAGCAGCTGCATCACTGCCTGGTTCAGAAATTGCACCATCTTGGATCGCAAGACCCTGCAGCGGATAGTGAGGTCAGCTGAGAAGGTCATCGGGGTCTCTCTTCCCGCCATTACAGACATTTACACTACACACTGCAAACAGCATTATGAAGGACCCCACATACCCCTCATACAAACTCTTCTCCCTCCTGCCGTCTGGGAAAAGGCACCGAAGCATTCGGGCTCTCATGACCAGACTATGTAACAGTTTCTTCCCCCAAGCTATCAGACTCCTCAATACCCAGAGCCTGGACTGACACCTTACTGCCCTATTGTCTTATTTATTATTTATTGTAATGCCTGCACTGTTTTGTGCACTTTATGCAGTCTTGGGTAGGTCTATAATCTAGTGTAGGTTTTTTTTCTGTGTTGTTTTTACGTAGTTCAGTGTAGTTTTTGTACTGTTTCATGTAGCACTATGGTCCTGAAAAACGTCGTCTCGTTTTTACTGTGTACTGTACCAGCAGTTATGGTCGAAAGGACAATAAAAAGTGACTTGACTTAACTTGACTTGGTGCTCCCCTCTCCCTCCCTTTCTTCCAAGGCCTTCCGTCCTATGATATACCCCCTTCTCCAGCCTTGTATCCCTTTTCCCCATCAACTTCCCAACTCTTAGCTTCATCCCTCCCCCTCCTGTCTTCTCTTATCATTTTGGGTCTCCCCCCCCACTTTCAAATCTCTTACTATCTCTTTTAGCTGTTAGTCCTGACGTAGGGTCTCGACCCGAAACGTCAACTATACTTCTTCCTATAGATGCTGCCTGTCCTTCCTCATCAACTCAGAACTCTTAGCATCATGCCTTTGTCCCTCTACCTTAATCCCTGCATTCACATTCTGATTCCCACCCCCCTGCCAAACTAGTTTAAACCCTCCCCAACAGCTCTATCAAACCTGCCCGCCAGGACATTGGACCCCTGGGATTCAAGTGCAACCCGTCCTTTTTGTACGTTTCCATACGCGTCCTTTTCCATAGCCCAATAACTAAAGCACAATGCTCAATATTTCCTCCAGTCATTATGAGTCTATAATTTTAACACAGATAAAATTCATAGCACAAAGCCATTGATATTAATGCTTAAAAACTGAGATGACTTAAAAACAACCATCCTCAATCCACATATCTTCATAACTTTACTGCCAAAGACCAAGCCAAACTGCTACAGCTTTTTTTTAGTCTATCTTGAACCTGTGCAAAACTTTATCCTTTAGTAAACAGGACTGACAGAAAACACACATCCTGTAACAACCTACCCCAGTGACACCCTGACAATCGAGGTCAACTTTTAGATGCTAGAAAACACGGATTACCTCCCACACCATAAAAACCTTCCACATTACATGCTTTCAAAAATATTTCAATCTGAGATGGACTTTATTAGAACTCTTAAATGAAGTTCTGAACTCATTTGATTTTGGAAGAAGTGTTTTTACCAGGGAAAGTTGCCGCACTAACACTTTTGTTGCTGCACGTGGAGATTCTTGTTTGATTGATGTTTGCTGAGTGTATTGTCCTGCATAATTGAGTTTTACAGATCATCTCAATTGAAGCTGTACAATTCTTTTCACTTTGTTTTGATTATTATCTTATGTTCTTTATTTTGGGTTGTGGAAATGATAGTGAATGGTAGCGATTTGAGTAAGCTCACGGGGAAGTCTGAGTGTACAAGGTGGGGACCTCTTAAGAGGTACTTAATGAGTTATCATCACTCAAAGCAAGGAAGTCAACTGGCTTGATAGATGCACTTGAGGGGTAAATAGCAGTTGAAAAACCTCCTAATGCCTTAAGTTTTAAAGAATTGGAAATGCTATACTATTATTCAGTCCCCAAAATACTTAGCCCAGGTAATTTTATTTGGTGCTGAATAATCACTTTAAAATAGTAAGTAGAAAACCAAATAATTGTTCCTTAGAAAAGTTGCCTTAAAACTTCAGTGATTTCTTCAGAGGCCCCCGCTGCAGAGTTCACTATAGCACTGCAGGCTACAACTTAATAGATTTCCTCAGTCTTTCATAACAATATTAAGCCAATTGGCACCAACTCTTGGTCAGAGATGGGATCTGGATGGGATAGACGGCCACAGGTCAGGCGAACGGCTTTGGATTTGGGAACACACACAAACTGCTAGTGGAATGCAGCAGGCCAGGCAGCATCTATAGGATGCTGTCGACGTTTCAGGCCGAGACCCTTTGTCTGGACTAACTGAAAGGAAAGATAGTAAGAGATTTGAAAGTAGGAGGGGGAGGGGGAAATGGGGAATGATAGGAGAAGACCAGAGGGGGTGGGGTGAAGCCAGGAGCTGGAAAGATGATTGGCAAAAGGGATACAGAGCTGGAGAAGGGAAAGAATCATGGGACGGGAGGCCTAGGGAGAAAGAAAGGGGGAGGGGAGCACTAGAGGGAGATGGAGAACAGGCAAGGAGTGATTGTGAGAGGGGCAGAGAGAGAACAAAAGGTGGAGGGGGGAAAATAAATATATCAGGGATGGGGTAAGAAGGGGAGGAGAGGCATTAACATAAGTTAGAGAAATCAATGTTCATGCCATCAGGTTGGAGGCTACCCAGACGGAATACAATGTGTTGTTCCTCCAACCTGAGTGTGGCTTCATTCCAACAGTAGAGGAGGCCATGGATTGACGTATCACCATTATTTTGAGAGAATAGGAAAATATACAGGAACTAATCTGTGCTATCTGACCAAAGCCTTTTGTTTCTATGTACACTGGGAGATCCTGCTTCCACTGGCGCACAGAGTGTAGGTCTTCCAGTCTGCGTCGGGTCTCACCAACATATAGAGGGCCGCACCGGGAGCACCGGACGCAGTATACCACACCAGCTGACTCACAAGTGTAGTGTCGCCTCACCTGGAAGGACTGTCTGGGGAAAACTTCCTCACTTTCTCCCTCACCACCATTCAGGGAGCAGAACAAGTGCTACACCTGCCCTTACACTTCCTCCCTCACCACCATTCAGGGCCCCAGACCCTCCACATTCTCTGCACAATTTGCTAATCCACTCAAATTGGAGTCATCAGCAACTCAGATACCTCACACTTGGTCCCCTTTTTCAAATCATTAATGGACCTCGTGAACAGTTGCGGATCCAACACTCTGCTCACTACTGATTGTCAACCAGAGAAACATCCATCTACCCCAACTCACTGCTTTCTACTGGTTAAGCAATCCATGCTAATACATCACTCCAACTCCATACATTCATATCTTACGGATAAGTCAATCATGCAGCACCATATCGGATGCCTTCTGGAAATCCAAGTATATTACATCTACCTGTTCCTCTCTATCCTCTGTACCCATTATACCCTTAAAGATCCCCTGTAAGTTTGTCAAATGGAACCTGCCCTTGCTGAATCCATGTTGTGCCTCCTTGATGGAAAACTTCTATCTGGATGTCTTTAATGAAAGCTTCAAGCCTTTGTCTAACAACAGACATTAAATTAATTGTTTTCTGCCTACATCCTTTTTTTTAAACAGTGGCATGTTTATAAAAGGATGTAAGTAAAATGGTGACGGCAGGCCAGGCAGCATCTATAGGGAGAGGCGCTGTCGACGTCCTGACGAAGGGTCTCGGCCCAAAACCTCAACAGCGCTTCTCCCTATAGATGCTGCCTGGCCTGCTGTGTTCCACCAGCATTTTGTGTGTGTTGTTTGAATTTCCAGCATCTGTAGATTTCCTCGTGTTTGCTAAGTAAAATGATGCTGTGGTAAAAAAAAAATTGGTGGTGATTTTTTTTCTAAACTAACTCTGCAATCCACGATTCCGTTAATGTGTAAAACACATCAGTCTCTATCTGGAATAAAGTAAGTATCCATAGACAATATGAGGCTGATTCCTCTTGTGGGAAAATCTAAAATCTGGGTGTATTCATTCACGGGAAGGAGATGCTAACATGAGAAGTGATTCCATCTCTCACAGCATATGTTGATGATATTTCTTGTGGTCTTATTGGTGAGTGATTCTAGGATACAGATTGTGATAGACAGGAGAGAACTATAATGGGTAGTTAAAACTGCCCAACGCATTACCGGCACCATTGAGCACATATACACAGAAAGGTGCAGAAAAAGAGCCAGTAACATTATGAGGAATGGCCTGTTTGTTCCACTCCCATCAGGGAAGAGGCTACACAGCATTCACACCAGGACCGCCAGACTCTAAAGCAGTTAATTTTCCAAGCCAGCAGGCTGATCAACACCTCAACCCCACCATGCCCCACCACCACTACCTCCACATCAGCCACTTTTCTCCACAGCCAGTCAGTACCCTCATGCACTGCCATTTACACTCCACTCCTCATACCCACACTGACACAGTCACTGCCCTCCTGTCTTCTCATATGTCCTGCTGCTATCTAGGAGTTCCTCTTGTCCAGTCAGTTTGACACTTCATCATTTCCTGTGCACCCAGCGCCACTTTATATACATACACTCTGTCTAATATGTAAGCTAATTTTATGTATATTTGCCACATTAGTTACTTGTTCATTGTCAGAATCAGATTTAATATCACTGGCATATGTCGTGAAATTTGTTACCTTTGTGGCAGCAGTACAATGCAATAAATAATAATAGAAAAAACTTGAAATATATATATTAAATTGAATAGTTAACTTACATAAGTAGTGTAAAAATGTAAATTTAAAAGTAGTGAGATAGTGTTTATGGGTTCAATGTCAATTCAGAAATCGATGGCAGAGGGGAAGAAGCTGTTCTTGAATCGCTGAGTGGTAGCAATGAGAACAAGACATGACCTGGGTTACGGGGTCCTTAGTGATGGACGCTGCCCTTTTGAGGCGTCACTCCTTGAAGATAACTTTGTGCTTTATACGTTGTTTTTACATTTATGCTTGCGGTGTTTTTCATGCTTATTTTGTTTTATTATGTTGTACTTGACCAATACTAACAATCACTTTGTTCTCTTTTACACTCGTGTACTGAAGAATGACAATAAACAATCTTGAATCTTGAACATAACAAGCAAACAAACCAGAGATAATGAGGGGATCTATCTTTCAGGCAATGAATTTGCTATGTTCTGGATCGCATTGCTCAACAGTGAGGGGGTTACAGATGTCTATTTAATATTTCAGTAACATATGAGTAATATTGTAAATATATTGTTTAATTATGAGTTCTTGTTCTTTAAATAATTCATCACGGGGTATCAATGGCACACACCACCACATCATACGTGCATGTCTCGCTAAAGTAAAAACGATACTGAGACACGCATTCCCAGCTCCGTGTTCCCCTTTCAATTAGCTTTTATGTTTTGGAATTAGATAACATAACATATACCAACCTTCAAATGGAAATACTGGAAAGAGAAGGCTTGTCAGGGCTACAATGAAAGAGCATAGGGCTGGTAGAAACTGGAGACTCTTTTAAGCACAGTACAGTGGAGGTTCTATGCTATGATTATGTGAGGACCTTCTGTTAGCGCTGATGCTGTTGGAGGGAAATGCAAAGTCAGAAGGAAACAACTATAATCTACAAGAGGCTAAAAAGGGAGAAAAAGACACAATAACTTTAACTACTTGACCATAAGAGCTGTATAAATAGGTTCCCTGTGGTTTCCCAGATGTAAACACTTATCCACCCTATAACCAGGCCATAATAAATTCTTCAGTTCCACTTTTTAAACACTCACTAAGCACTCAGCTGGGTGTAGACGAGTGTTTACATTAAATAATATTACACTGATTTAGTTTCTGGATGCCATCAAGAGGAGCAAAAATGCAGGCAAAACTTCTGAAAGTTGTGAACTGCAGCGCTCTTTACTTCAGCCAGCTGGGAATTTGAACATTAAAAATTGCCTGATACAAAGGTGGTGTCAAAGTTCCTAGAAATGAGTCCAAGTTCACTGTACAAGTATCTCACATTTAAATGCGGTATCAAAGAGGATAAACTCCTTTCATCTGGATAAAGGAATAGAGATATTGGTTATCACAGCATTTACTGTATATGGGCTGCACAGTTCAACAATTTCAATGGAAAAAAAACAATCATAGAGCAAAACTGGTCTATGTTAATTGTTAGTTTCATAAAATAAAATTCCTTCTGACTCTGTGTGTTTAATGAACTAAAACAGGAAACATCCTAGACAAGTGTAATGGCGTCCACTGGTGGGAAACACACTACTGGCTTCTCTTTCCTCTATTTTGTGTCGATCACTCATGGAGAAGCAGGTTTCTTAAATAATAATGAGGCAGCCCTCTGAAAAGAAGTCATCACCCCGACACAGTGGTGTCAAGAAAACAACCTCTTCCTCAATGTCGCAAAAACAAAGGAGCTGGTTGTGGATTACAGGAGGAATGGAGACAGGCTAACCCCTATTGACATCAATGGGTCTGGGGATGAGAGGGTGAACAGCTTTAAGTTCCTCGGCATAAACATCACCAAGGATCTCATGTGGTCTGTACACACCAGCTGTGTTGTGAAAAAGCACAACAGCACCTCTTTCACCTCAGACAGTTGAAGTTTGGTATGGGCCCTCATATTCTAAGAACTTTCTACAGGGGCGCAATTGAGAGCATCCTGACTGGCTGCATCACTGCCTGGTCTGGGAACTGTACCTCACTTAATCGCAAGACTCTGCAGAGTGGTGTGGACAGCCCAGCACATCTGTAGATGTGAACTTCCCACTATTCTGGACATTTACAATGTCACATCCGTAAAAAGGGCCCGTAGGATCATTGGGGACCCATGCCATCCCAACCACAATCTATTCCAGCTGCTACCATCCGGGAAATGGTACCACAGCGTAAAAGCCAGGACCAACAGGCTCTGGGACAGCTTCTTCCACCAGGCCATCAGACTGATTAACTCACACTGACACAATTGTATTTCTATATTATATTGACTGTCCTGTTGTACATACTATTTATTATAAATTAATATAAATTGCTCATTACACGTTTTACGTATCGTAAAGATTTTTACTCATGTATATGAAAGATGTAAGTGATAAAGTCAATTCAATTCAATTCAATACTGCATGGCCTACATTGCCCTTAACTCCGGGGAGCTGCCTGACAGGGACCCAGGCCATGCTATCCAGTTTCAGGTTGTTTCTTTAAGTAGAATACCTGCCATCAACGTAGCTCTCACTTGTACCCCAGGCAGCTGGTTTACAATTTCCACCCCAAAGTATAAATGCCATTCCAGATCCTGAGCCCTCCAGCACCATTCTCAGCGCAACGTGCACCAAGCTCTGCCCCAACCCCACTTGCAAGCCCAGCAACTCGGTCTTGGTTGCAATCCATTGCTCCCTCTCAAAGATAGAACCAGATCCTCAACCTCCTGATTGCTCCAGAATATCATCACAAACCCTTTACCCCTCCTGCCCCTCTTCCCCTCCTCTCCAGCCCCACAGCCCACCCACTTCTCTCCTGTGTTCCACAATAGCAGCTTTCAGTTTGGTGAACTGTTAGCCCACTGCCTGCTGCTTATTCAGGACACTTTCCCAAGCACCACTCAGTTTTTGCCCCAGGCTATCTGCACATTCAACGGTGCCATTTGTTTTGGTAATACAGGTGTTCACATGCTTGAATAAAATTCCTTCACTATTTTAATAACTGAATTAAAACTGTGTAAAGAACTTATTGTGAATGCATCGCATATACGAAGCTAAAATCCTTGTTGGTTTATATGACCGGTGTTTACACTGCTAATTATTGATGCTGACTACTGGACAATCGGTGTAAGGCTATACCATCAGTTTCAAAGTAAAATACTTTCTACTGGACAGGAGTTTAATACCATAGCAATCAACAGCAAGAAAATATAAACATCAAAACAAACCCTGAACAATTATTGCAGAACTTACTGTTAAATAAAGATACTTAAAAAAAATCTCTTGAAAGCCATGAGCAGGAGCTCAGTATTTTATTAACTTCCAAGAATAAAAATATTCTCACATTCTACTTTTCTGCCACAGAGACATTGTGCAGTGGCTTTTATTGCATGGCATAAATCATCTAAAGCTTCTCAGAACATAGCATTACAACAGGCTGTAAAAAGAATGAGGAATTTCAGGTTTCATTAAAGTATAATGCTCTATTCATTTTGTGTCACTATATTTTACATATAATGAGCTGTCTGAAAAGCTGAACTGCCCAAAGGTAGAAAGATGCCGACTCTCGAGACATTCTGGGGCAGTGGCAAGGGGTGAAGCCCGTTGCAGCTCCACAAGATGCTCATAGTCTCAAAGGGCTCCCTTCATTGCTTTCACTAACAGCTACATGTTTGCTGTTTTATTGCATTTGGTAATTGATACCAGAAGTATGGCACTGTTTTTAATAAACTATCATTTTGTACTTATTAAACCAATTATTCATTGTGTTTCATTCAATTGCCCACACATTCAATTCTATAATGCCGTGTATTTTTATAAAATTAAGAATCTGAAAACCTATGAGTCACCAATGATTAGAACCATGCACAAATCAGCTTTGAGTCAGATGGGGAAATTGCCCTGGCGCATCCTGCACTTTGCATGATTTTGGCATAGGCACTGGCAGGATGACAATATTTCCCACGCCACGCATTGTATTGTAACTTAGAGCATTTAGATCTAAGGGCACCCATTGGTTTAAGTGCCCCTAAAACTCAGGGTAACACTCCCTAAAACCTGGGACATCACGTACGACATATATGTCAAACTCAAGGCCCGCGGGCCAAATCCGGCCCGCGGTGGAATTATCTTTGGCCCGTGAGATAATATCTAATTACTATTAAAGCTGGCCCCAGTAATCAAAGTGCCTATGGCGTATGATATGGCTAATGCTGAGTTTATTCAGGTACCAGGTTTTCAGGGTTTTTAGTGTTTATTCGGCAGTCTTGCTCGGCAGTCTTCTTCATAAGAAATGGAATTTGTAAAGTGAAACACTTTGTAGTTATAGCAGAGACTGAGACACATGAGAGCAGGCTGAAAAAATGGAGGCAACGAAAGCTGCGTTTGCACGCGTCCAACTGATCCGGCCCGCATGAAGCTGCATTTTGCTTAATCCGGCCCGTGACCTAAAATGAGTTTGACACCCCTGACGTACGAGAACCCAGGGCCAACATGCATTTGCAAGTCACAGCATAGGGCTCTGATAGCTTTAAGTTAATGAGAAACTTATCCAGACCCTTGGGTCACATTACATGTACCCCTCAGTACCACTTAAATCACTGAAATGTGTCCACTGGGCCCTAGAAAGTTAATATCCATGACAGTTCACCCCCCACCAGTGCCACAGAAATCTGCACTCCCTTTATCCCTGCTGCAATCACCACAATGCACGTAAGCCCCCACCACACTGGACTTCTCTGTGAAACAGCATGCAACTTGTGGTACACAACTACACACGCACATCTTTATGCGGTGGGCCATCCGTCAAGCTCATATGGAGCCAGTGATCATTAATGGAGAATGTGTGGAGCAGGTTAAGACCTACAAGTATCTGGGAGTACAGTTAGACGAGAAGCTAGACTGGACTGCCAACACAGATGCCTTGTGCAGGAAGGCACAGAGTCGACTGTACTTCCTTAGAAGGTTGGCGTCATTCAATGTCTGCAGTGAGATGCTGAAGATGTTCTATAGGTCAGTTGTTGAGAGCGCCCTCTTCTTTGTGGTGGCGTGTTGGGGAGGAAGCATTAAGAAGAAGGACGCCTCACGTCTTAATAAGCTGGTAAGGAAGGCGGGCTCTGTCGTGGGCAAAGTACTGGAGAGTTTAACATCGGTAGCTGAGCGAAGGGCGCTGAGTAGGCTACGGTCAATTATGGAAAACCCTGAACATCCTCTACATAGCACCATCCAGAGACAGAGAAGCAGTTTCAGTGACAGGTTACTGTCGATGCAATGCTCCTCAGACAGGATGAAGAGGTCAATACTCCCCAATGCCATTAGGCTTTACAATTCAACTGCCAGGACTTAAGAACTTTTTTTTTAAAGCTATTATTAATGCTTTTTGAGTTAGTGATTTAGATGCATATCATATTATTACTGAGTTAAGTATTGTATGTAATGAGTTTTTGCTACAACAAGTGTATGGGACATTGGAAAAAAATGTTGAATTTCCCCATGGGGATGAATAAAGTATCTATCTATCTATCTATCTATCTATCTAAGCTACTTCAGCAAACTTGACTTCGGGTTACCGAAGTTTGCAGTTTTTTATTTAAATGACAGTTTAAAACAAAAAAAAAGATTCTGTTTGTGACATGTGTAACACACAACCAATGTTCTGTTCACTTGTAATAATGAGAAGGTTTTAATTAAGATCAGCAAAACAATTCTCCGGAAGTTTTTAATTTAGTTTGTTTTGGAGACAAATGGATTAAGACATCAAACAACTGATAATACTTTCCTTAACGTTGTCTGATGATTAATGTACTCCAAGAATAAGTAGAATATCTTGCCTAACTTTATATGGAAGCTTTAGAGAGGGTGCAGAGGAGATTTACCAAGATTACTCCCTGGATTAGGGAGTTTAGATGTCTTATGAGGAGAGGATGAGTGAGCTCGGACGTTTTGGAGGGAAGGAAGATGAGACGGAACTTGATAGAGGTGGACTGATGAGGCATAGAGAAAATGGAGAGTCAACACCTTCTTCCCAAGACAGAAATGGCTAATATGAGGGGGCATAATTTTGAGATGATTTTAGGAAAGTATAAGGGGTAAGATTTTATACAGAGAGTGGCAAGAGTGTGGAATGCACTGCCAGGGTGGTGGTAGAGGCAATTAGGGAGATTTAACAGACTTAGATAGGAACATGAATGAAAGAAAAATGGAGGACTACATGGGAGGAAAGCTTTTGATTTACCTTGAGTTAAGTAAAACGTTGGCACAACACTGTGATCCAAAGGGCCTGTGCTGGACTGCACTGTTCTATATTCTATGTTCTACTTTTCACACAGCATCACTCAGCAGAGACAGGATGAGAGTTATTGAAAATTACCAGAATCAGAGCACAGCAACACAGCTTCTGCACCATAGACCAGCACCCTGGTCCCAGTCCTCACCTCTGATCAGATCCATATGGAGTAGACCAGCACCCTGGTCCCAGTCCTCACCTCTGATCAGGTCCATGTGGAGTAGACCAGCACCCTGGGTCCAGTCCTCACCTCTGATCAGATCCATATGGAGTAGACCAGCATCCTGGGTCCAATCCTCACCTCTGATCAGGTCCATGTGGAGTAAACCAGCATCCTGGTCCCAGTCCTCACCTCTGATCAGGTCCATGTGGAGTAGACCAGCATCCTGGGTCCAATCCTCACCTCTGATCAGGTCCATGTGGAGTAAACCAGCATCCTGGTCCCAGTCCTCACCTCTGATCAGGTCCATGTGGAGTAGACCAGCATCCTGGGTCCAATCCTCACCTCTGATCAGGTCCATGTGGAGTAGACCAGCATCCTGGGTACAATCCTCACCTCTGATCAGGTCCATGTGGAGTAGACCAGCACTCAGGGTCCAGTCCTCACCTCTGATCAGGTCCATGTGGAGTAGACCAGCACTCAGGGTCCAGTCCTCACCTCTGATCAGGTCCACCCTGTGACTATGTGTGCTTCCTCATAGGTTAATAGGCCTCTGTCATTTTCTGCTAGTATGTAGCTGAGGGCTAAAATTTGAGGGAAATTGACAGAAATGTAAGGAAAATAAAATGGGATTTGTGCAATTAGCAGAAATGGCTGCTTGATGATTAGCACGGATTCAGTGAGTCGAATGGACTTTAAGGTCCAATGAGATATAGAGCTAAGTTTTAAGGATGCAACCAAAGAAGAAACTGCAGGCAGCAAAGCATGAGAGTGTTTTATCTGCAAAAAGGCAGATAAAAGGGAAATACTGACAGGACCAGAATCTAAACATCAGGTCACATTGGAGCATAATGTGATTTCAAAGCTATAACGATTCTTATATCTCTAACACAGGTGGCCAATGGACTTATCAAGACCCTAAAGCTCTCATGATAACAATATCATTTGTCCTTCCCCTGTCGCACTTATTTCCTGCAATATTGCAAATTATTTTTTCATATGCACATTTAAGATTCAAGGTTCAATGTCTTTTCCAATACACAAATATAAAGGAGAACAAAATAATTGTTACGTTTGATCCAAAGCAGCACGAAAAACGTCCAAGATAAAGAACACATAAAATGAATATAAATACATAACATAACTCATATACAATACATGGATTGTTTGAATGTCCATAAAATGAAGCTAGGATGTACAGAAGGTGATTGACAGGAAATAATAAAGTAGTGGTGGAGTTTGTGGGTGGTGGAGTTGTCCAGCCGCACTGCTTGGGGAAAGTAACTGCTTCTAGGTCTGGTGATCCCTGCGTGGATACTGCGTAGCCTCCTCCCCGATGGGAGTGGGACAGATAGTCTATGGGCAGGGTGGGTGGCATACTTGGGGATGTTACTGGCCCTTTTCCAGCACCTTTCTGTATATGTGTCCTTGATGACTGGTAGGCTGGTGCCAGTGATGCGATGAGCAGTTTTGATTACCCATCGTCAAGCCTTCCTGTCAGCCACAGCATGCTTTCCGTAGATGCAGCTTGTTAGGATGCTCTCTACTTGTGCATCTTTAGAATGATGTGAGTATAGATGTGCAAAGTCCAGCTCTCTTTGCTGAGTATTCTTGACTGTATTCTGGGACCATGAGCGGTTGTGTGTGATGTTCACTCCCAGGAGCTTGAAACTGCCTGTAGTTTCCACTGCTGAGCCACTATGTAAAGAGGGGTGTGAGTGGTGTGTGTTCTGAGCCACTGATGTAAAGAGGGGTGTGAGTGGTGTGTGTGGAGCCACTGATGTAAAGAGGGGTGTGAGTGGTGCGTGTTCTGAGCCACTGATGTAAAGAGGGGTGTGAGTGGTGAATGTGGAGCCACTGATGTAAAGAGGGGTGTGAGTGGTGTGTGTGGAGTCACTGATGTAAAGAGGGTTGTGAGTGGTGAATGTGGAGCCACTGATGTAAAGAGGGGTGTGAGTGGTGAATGTGGAGCCACTGATGTAAAGAGGGGTGTGAGTGGTGTGTGTGGAGTCACTGATGTAAAGAGGGGTGTGAGTGGTGCGTGTGGAGCCACTGATGTAAAGAGGGGTGTGAGTGGTGTGTGTTCTGAGCCACTGATGTAAAGAGGGGTGTGAGTGGTGCGTGTGGAGCCACTGATGTAAAGAGGGGTGTGAGTGGTGTGTGTTCTGAGCCACTGATGTAAAGAGGGGTGTGAGTGGTGTGTGTGGAGCCACTGATGTAAAGAGGGGTGTGAGTGGTGTGTGTTCTGAGCCACTGATGTAAAGAGGGGTGTGAGTGGTGCGTGTTCTGAGCCACTGATGTAAAGAGGGGTGTGAGTGGTGTGTGTTCTGAGCCACTGATGTAAAGAGGGGTGTGAGTGGTGCGTGTGGAGCCACTGATGTAAAGAGGGGTGTGAGTGGTGTGTGTGGAGCCACTGATGTAAAGAGGGGTGTGAGTGGTGCGTGTTCTGAGCCACTGATGTAAAGAGGGGTGTGAGTGGTGAATGTGGAGCCACTGATGTAAAGAGGGGTGTGAGTGGTGTGTGTGGAGTCACTGATGTAAAGAGGGTTGTGAGTGGTGAATGTGGAGCCACTGATGTAAAGAGGGGTGTGAGTGGTGCGTGTGGAGCCACTGATGTAAAGAGGGGTGTGAGTGGTGCGTGTGGAGCCACTGATGTAAAGAGGGGTGTGAGTGGTGCGTCTGGAGCCACTGATGTAAAGAGGGGTGTGAGTGGTGAATGTGGAGCCACTGATGTAAAGAGGGGTGTGAGTGGTGAATGTGGAGCCACTGATGTAAAGAGGGGTGTGAGTGATGAATGTGGAGCCACTGATGTAAAGAGGGGTGTGAGTGGTGAATGTGGAGCCACTGATGTAAAGAGGGGTGTGAGTGGTGCGTGTGGAGCCACTGATGTAAAGAGGGGTGTGAGTGGTGTGTGTTCTGAGCCACTGATGTAAAGAGGGGTGTGAGTGGTGAATGTGGAGCCACTGATGTAAAGAGGGGTGTGAGTGGTGAATGTGGAGCCACTGATGTAAAGAGGGGTGTGAGTGGTGCGTGTGGAGCCACTGATGTAAAGAGGGGTGTGAGTGGTGTGTGTTCTGAGCCACTGATGTAAAGAGGGGTGTGAGTGGTGAATGTGGAGCCACTGATGTAAAGAGGGGTGTGAGTGGTGCGTGTGGAGCCACTGATGTAAAGAGGAGTGTGAGTGGTGCGTGTGGAGCCACTGATGTAAAGAGGGGTGTGAGTGGTGAATGTGGAGCCACTGATGTAAAGAGGGGTGTGAGTGGTGAATGTGGAGCCACTGATGTAAAGAGGGGTGTGAGTGGTGAATGTGGAGCCACTGATGTAAAGAGGGGTGGGAGTGGTGCGTGTGGAGCCACTGATGTAAAGAGGGGTGTGAGTGGTGAATGTGGAGCCACTGATGTAAAGAGGGGTGTGAGTGGTGAATGTGGAGCCACTGATGTAAAGAGGGGTGGGAGTGGTGAATGTGGAGCCACTGATGTAAAGAGGGGTGTGAGTGGTGCGTGTGGAGTCACTGATGTAAAGAGGGGTGTGAGTGGTGCGTGTTCTGAGCCACTGATGTAAAGAGGGGTGTGAGTGGTGCATGTTCTGAGCCACTGATGTAAAGAGGGGTGTGAGTGGTGAATGTGGAGCCACTGATGTAAAGAGGAGTGTGAGTGGTGCGTGTGGAGCCACTGATGTAAAGAGGGGTGTGAGTGGTGCATGTGGAGCCACTGATGTAAAGAGGGGTGTGAGTGGTGTGTGTTCTGAGCCACTGATGTAAAGAGGGGTGTGAGTGGTGCGTGTGGAGCCACTGATGTAAAGAGGGGTGTGAGTGGTGCGTGTGGAGCCACTGATGTAAAGAGGGGTGTGAGTGGTGCGTGTGGAGCCACTGATGTAAAGAGGGGTGTGAGTGGTGTGTGTTCTGAGCCACTGATGTAAAGAGGGGTGTGAGTGGTGTGTGTTCTGAGCCACTGATGTAAAGAGGGGTGTGAGTGGTGCGTGTGGAGCCACTGATGTAAAGAGGGGTGTGAGTGGTGAATGTGGAGCCACTGATGTAAAGAGGGGTGTGAGTGGTGCGTGTGGAGCCACTGATGTAAAGAGGGGTGTGAGTGGTGTGTGTTCTGAGCCACTGATGTAAAGAGGGGTGTGAGTGGTGAATGTGGAGCCACTGATGTAAAGAGGGGTGTGAGTGGTGTGTGTGGAGCCACTGATGTAAAGAGGGGTGTGAGTGGTGTGTGTGGAGCCACTGATGTAAAGAGGGGTGTGAGTGGTGTGTGTGGAGCCACTGATGTAAAGAGGGGTGTGAGTGGTGCGTGTGGAGCCACTGATGTAAAGAGGGGTGTGAGTGGTGTGTGTTCTGAGCCACAGATGTAAAGAGGGGTGTGAGTGGTGTGTGTGGAACCACTGATGTAAAGAGGGGTGTGAGTGGTGCGTGTGGAGTCACTGATGTAAAGAGGGGTGTGAGTGGTGAATGTGGAGCCACTGATGTAAAGAGGGGTGTGAGTGGTGAATGTGGAGCCACTGATGTAAAGAGGGGTGTGAGTGGTGCGTGTGGAGCCACTGATGTAAAGAGGGGTGTGAGTGGTGCGTGTGGAGCCACTGATGTAAAGAGGGGTGTGAGTGGTGCGTGTGGAGCCACTGATGTAAAGAGGGGTGTGAGTGGTGCGTGTGGAGCCACTGATGTAAAGAGGGGTGTGAGTGGTGCGTGTGGAGCCACTGATGTAAAGAGGGGTGTGAGTGGTGCGTGTGGAGCCACTGATGTAAAGAGGGGTGTGAGTGGTGCGTGTGGAGCCACTGATGTAAAGAGGGGTGTGAGTGGTGTGTGTGGAGCCACTGATGTAAAGAGGGGTGTGAGTGGTGCGTGTGGAGCCACTGATGTAAAGAGGGGTGTGAGTGGTGCGTGTGGAGCCACTGATGTAAAGAGGTGTGTGAGTGGTGAATGTGGAGCCACTGATGTAAAGAGGGGTGTGAGTGGTGTGTGTGGAGCCACTGATGTAAAGAGGGGTGTGAGTGGTGCGTGTGGAGCCACTGATGTAAAGAGGGGTGTGAGTGGTGCGTGTGGAGCCACTGATGTAAAGAGGAGTGTGAGTGGTGTGTGTGGAGCCACTGATGTAAAGAGGGGTGTGAGTGGTGAATGTGGAGCCACTGATGTAAAGAGGGGTGTGAGTGGTGTGTGTTCTGAGCCACTGATGTAAAGAGGGGTGT
Source organism: Hemitrygon akajei (assembly GCF_048418815.1). Lineage (NCBI taxonomy): Eukaryota > Metazoa > Chordata > Chondrichthyes > Myliobatiformes > Dasyatidae > Hemitrygon > Hemitrygon akajei. The sequence goes on along the minus strand of NC_133150.1, from coordinate 8,365,980 downwards.
GAGTGGTGCGTGTGGAGCCACTGATGTAAAGAGGGGTGTGAGTGGTGCGTGTGGAGCCACTGATGTAAAGAGGTGTGTGAGTGGTGAATGTGGAGCCACAGATGTAAAGAGGGGTGTGAGTGGTGTGTGTGGAGCCACTGATGTAAAGAGGGGTGTGAGTGGTGCGTGTGGAGCCACTGATGTAAAGAGGAGTGTGAGTGGTGTGTGTGGAGCCACTGATGTAAAGAGGGGTGTGAGTGGTGAATGTGGAGCCACTGATGTAAAGAGGGGTGTGAGTGGTGTGTGTTCTGAGCCACTGATGTAAAGAGGGGTGTGAGTGGTGCGTGTGGAGCCACTGATGTAAAGAGGGGTGTGAGTGGTGCGTGTGGAGCCACTGATGTAAAGAGGTGTGTGAGTGGTGAATGTGGAGCCACAGATGTAAAGAGGGGTGTGAGTGGTGTGTGTGGAGCCACTGATGTAAAGAGGGGTGTGAGTGGTGCGTGTGGAGCCACTGATGTAAAGAGGAGTGTGAGTGGTGTGTGTGGAGCCACTGATGTAAAGAGGGGTGTGAGTGGTGAATGTGGAGCCACTGATGTAAAGAGGGGTGTGAGTGGTGCGTGTGGAGCCACTGATGTAAAGAGGGGTGTGAGTGGTGTGTGTTCTGAGCCACTGATGTAAAAAGGGGTGTGAGTGGTGCGTGTGGAGCCACTGATGTAAAGAGGGGTGTGAGTGGTGCGTGTGGAGCCACTGATGTAAAGAGGGGTGTGAGTGGTGCGTGTGGAGCCACTGATGTAAAGAGGAGTGTGAGTGGTGTGTGTGGAGCCACTGATGTAAAGAGGGGTGTGAGTGGTGAATGTGGAGCCACTGATGTAAAGAGGGGTGTGAGTGGTGCGTGTGGAGCCACTGATGTAAAGAGGGGTGTGAGTGGTGCGTGTGGAGCCACTGATGTAAAGAGGGGTGTGAGTGGTGTGTGTTCTGAGCCACTGATGTAAAGAGGGGTGTGAGTGGTGAATGTGGAGCCACTGATGTAAAGAGGGGTGTGAGTGGTGTGTGTGGAGCCACTGATGTAAAGAGGGGTGTGAGTGGTGAATGTGGAGCCACTGATGTAAAGAGGGGTGTGAGTGGTGTGTGTTCTGAGCCACTGATGTAAAGAGGGGTGTGAGTGGTGCGTGTGGAGCCACTGATGTAAAGAGGAGTGTGAGTGGTGCGTGTGGAGCCACTGATGTAAAGAGTGGTGTGAGTGGTGAATGTGGAGCCACTGATGTAAAGAGGGGTGTGAGTGGTGAATGTGGAGCCACTGATGTAAAGAGGGGTGTGAGTGGTGAATGTGGAGCCACTGATGTAAAGAGGGGTGTGAGTGGTGCGTGTGGAGTCACTGATGTAAAGAGGGGTGTGAGTGGTGCGTGTGGAGCCACTGATGTAAAGAGGGGTGTGAGTGGTGCGTGTGGAGCCACTGATGTAAAGAGGGGTGTGAGTGGTGCGTGTGGAGTCACTGATGTAAAGAGGGGTGTGAGTGGTGCGTGTGGAGCCACTGATGTAAAGAGGGGTGTGAGTGGTGAGTGTGGAGCCACTGATGTAAAGAGGGGTGTGAGTGGTGCGTGTTCTGAGCCACTGATGTAAAGAGGGGTGTGAGTGGTGCATGTTCTGAGCCACTGATGTAAAGAGGGGTGTGAGTGGTGAATGTGGAGCCACTGATGTAAAGAGGGGTGTGAGTGGTGCGTGTGGAGCCACTGATGTAAAGAGGGGTGTGAGTGGTGCGTGTGGAGCCACTGATGTAAAGAGGGGTGTGAGTGGTGCGTGTGGAGCCACTGATGTAAAGAGGAGTGTGAGTGGTGCGTGTGGAGCCACTGATGTAAAGAGGGGTGTGAGTGGTGCGTGTGGAGCCACTGATGTAAAGAGGGGTGTGAGTGGTGCGTGTGGAGCCACTGATGTAAAGAGGGGTGTGAGTGGTGCGTGTGGAGCCACTGATGTAAAGAGGGGTGTGAGTGGTGTGTGTTCTGAGCCACTGATGTAAAGAGGGGTGTGAGTGGTGCGTGTGGAGCCACTGATGTAAAGAGGGGTGTGAGTGGTGCGTGTGGAGCCACTGATGTAAAGAGGGGTGTGAGTGGTGCGTGTGGAGCCACTGATGTAAAGAGGGGTGTGAGTGGTGCGTGTGGAGCCACTGATGTAAAGAGGGGTGTGAGTGGTGCGTGTGGAGCCACTGATGTAAAGAGGGGTGTGAGTGGTGTGTGTTCTGAGCCACTGATGTAAAGAGGGGTGTGAGTGGTGCGTGTGGAGCCACTGATGTAAAGAGGGGTGTGAGTGGTGCGTGTGGAGCCACTGATGTAAAGAGGGGTGTGAGTGGTGTGTGTTCTGAGCCACTGATGTAAAGAGGGGTGTGAGTGGTGCGTGTGGAGCCACTGATGTAAAGAGGGGTGTGAGTGGTGCGTGTGGAGCCACTGATGTAAAGAGGGGTGTGAGTGGTGCGTGTGGAGCCACTGATGTAAAGACGGGTGTGAGTGGTGAGTGTTCTGAGCCACTGATGTAAAGAGGGGTGTGAGTGGTGCGTGTGGAGCCACTGATGTAAAGAGGGGTGTGAGTGGTGCGTGTGGAGCCACTAATGTAAAGAGGGGTGTGAGTGGTGCGTGTGGAGCCACTGATGTAAAGAGGGGTGTGAGTGGTGCGTGTGGAGCCACTGATGTAAAGAGGGGTGTGAGTGGTGCGTGTGGAGCCACTGATGTAAAGAGGGGTGTGAGTGGTGCGTGTGGAGCCACTGATGTAAAGAGGGGTGTGAGTGGTGCGTGTGGAGCCACTGATGTAAAGAGGGGTGTGAGTGGTGCGTGTGGAGCCACTGATGTAAAGAGGGGTGTGAGTGGTGCGTGTGGAGCCACTGATGTAAAGAGGGGTGTGAGTGGTGTGTGTTCTGAGCCACTGATGTAAAGAGGGGTGTGAGTGGTGCGTGTGGAGCCACTGATGTAAAGAGGGGTGTGAGTGGTGCGTGTGGAGCCACTGATGTAAAGAGGGGTGTGAGTGGTGCGTGTGGAGCCACTGATGTAAAGAGGGGTGTGAGTGGTGTGTGTTCTGAGCCACTGATGTAAAGAGGGGTGTGAGTGGTGCGTGTGGAGTCACTGATGTAAAGAGGGGTGTGAGTGGTGCGTGTGGAGCCACTGATGTAAAGAGGGGTGTGAGTGGTGCGTGTGGAGTCACTGATGTAAAGAGGAGTGTGAGTGGTGCGTGTGGAGCCACTGATGTAAAGAGGGGTGTGAGTGGTGTGTGTTCTGAGCCACTGATGTAAAGAGGGGTGTGAGTGGTGCGTGTGGAGCCACTGATGTAAAGAGGGGTGTGAGTGGTGCGTGTGGAGCCACTGATGTAAAGAGGAGTGTGAGTGGTGCGTGTGGAGCCACTGATGTAAAGAGGGGTGTGAGTGGTGTGTGTTCTGAGCCACTGATGTAAAGAGGGGTGTGAGTGGTGCGTGTGGAGCCACTGATGTAAAGAGGGGTGTGAGTGGTGAATGTGGAGCCACTGATGTAAAGAGGGGTGTGAGTGGTGCGTGTGGAGCCACTGATGTAAAGAGGGGTGTGAGTGGTGTGTGTTCTGAGCCACTGATGTAAAGAGGGGTGTGAGTGGTGTGTGTGGAGCCACTGATGTAAAGAGGGGTGTGAGTGGTGCGTGTGGAGCCACTGATGTAAAGAGGGGTGTGAGTGGTGCGTGTGGAGCCACTGATGTAAAGAGGGGTGTGAGTGGTGCGTGTGGAGCCACTGATGTAAAGAGGGGTGTGAGTGGTGAATGTGGAGCCACTGATGTAAAGAGGGGTGTGAGTGGTGCGTGTGGAGTCACTGATGTAAAGAGGGGTGTGAGTGGTGCGTGTGGAGCCACTGATGTAAAGAGGGGTGTGAGTGGTGCGTGTGGAGCCACTGATGTAAAGAGGGGTGTGAGTGGTGAATGTGGAGCCACTGATGTAAAGAGGGGTGTGAGTGGTGTGTGTGGAGCCACTGATGTAAAGAGGGGTGTGAGTGGTGCGTGTGGAGCCACTGATGTAAAGAGGGGTGTGAGTGGTGCGTGTGGAGCCACTGATGTAAAGAGGTGTGTGAGTGGTGAATGTGGAGCCACTGATGTAAAGAGGGGTGTGAGTGGTGTGTGTGGAGCCACTGATGTAAAGAGGGGTGTGAGTGGTGCGTGTGGAGCCACTGATGTAAAGAGGGGTGTGAGTGGTGCGTGTGGAGCCACTGATGTAAAGAGGAGTGTGAGTGGTGTGTGTGGAGCCACTGATGTAAAGAGGGGTGTGAGTGGTGAATGTGGAGCCACTGATGTAAAGAGGGGTGTGAGTGGTGCGTGTGGAGCCACTGATGTAAAGAGGGGTGTGAGTGGTGTGTGTTCTGAGCCACTGATGTAAAGAGGGGTGTGAGTGGTGCGTGTGGAGCCACTGATGTAAAGAGGGGTGTGAGTGGTGCGTGTGGAGCCACTGATGTAAAGAGGGGTGTGAGTGGTGTGTGTTCTGAGCCACTGATGTAAAGAGGGGTGTGAGTGGTGAATGTGGAGCCACTGATGTAAAGAGGGGTGTGAGTGGTGCGTGTGGAGCCACTGATGTAAAGAGGGGTGTGAGTGGTGAATGTGGAGCCACTGATGTAAAGAAGGGTGTGAGTGGTGCGTGTGGAGCCACTGATGTAAAGAGGGGTGTGAGTGGTGTGTGTTCTGAGCCACTGATGTAAAGAGGGGTGTGAGTGGTGCGTGTGGAGCCACTGATGTAAAGAGGGGTGTGAGTGGTGAGTGTGGAGACACTGATGTAAAGAGGGGTGTGAGTGGTGAATGTGGAGACACTGATGTAAAGAGGGGTGTGAGTGGTGCGTGTTCTGAGCCACTGATGTAAAGAGGAGTGTGAGTGGTGCGTGTGGAGCCACTGATGTAAAGAGGGGTGTGAGTGGTGCGTGTTCTGAGCCACTGATGTAAAGAGGAGTGTGAGTGGTGCGTGTGGAGCCACTGATGTAAAGAGGGGTGTGAGTGGTGTGTGTTCTGAGCCACTGATGTAAAGAGGGGTGTGAGTGGTGCGTGTGGAGCCACTGATGTAAAGAGGGGTGTGAGTGGTGCGTGTGGAGCCACTGATGTAAAGAGGGGTGTGAGTGGTGTGTGTTCTGAGCCACTGATGTAAAGAGGGGTGTGAGTGGTGTGTGTTCTGAGCCACTGATGTAAAGAGGGGTGTGAGTGGTGCGTGTGGAGCCACTGATGTAAAGAGGGGTGTGAGTGGTGAATGTGGAGCCACTGATGTAAAGAGGGGTGTGAGTGGTGCGTGTGGAGCCACTGATGTAAAGAGGGGTGTGAGTGGTGCGTGTTCTGAGCCACTGATGTAAAGAGGGGTGTGAGTGGTGTGTGTGGAGCCACTGATGTAAAGAGGGGTGTGAGTGGTGCGTGTGGAGCCACTGATGTAAAGAGGGGTGTGAGTGGTGTGTGTTCTGAGCCACTGATGTAAAGAGGGGTGTGAGTGGTGTGTGTGGAGCCACTGATGTAAAGAGGGGTGTGAGTGGTGTGTGTGGAGCCACTGATGTAAAGAGGGGTGTGAGTGGTGTGTGTGGAGCCACTGATGTAAAGAGGGGTGTGAGTGGTGTGTGTGGAGCCACTGATGTAAAGAGGAGTGTGAGTGGTGCGTGTGGAGCCACTGATGTAAAGAGGGGTGTGAGTGGTGCGTGTGGAGTCACTGATGTAAAGAGGGGTGTGAGTGGTGAATGTGGAGCCACTGATGTAAAGAGGGGTGTGAGTGGTGCGTGTGGAGCCACTGATGTAAAGAGGGGTGTGAGTGGTGTGTGTTCTGAGCCACTGATGTAAAGAGGGGTGTGAGTGGTGCGTGTGGAGCCACTGATGTAAAGAGGGGTGTGAGTGGTGTGTGTTCTGAGCCACTGATGTAAAGAGGGGTGTGAGTGGTGCGTGTGGAGCCACTGATGTAAAGAGGGGTGTGAGTGGTGAATGTGGAGCCACTGATGTAAAGAGGGGTGTGAGTGGTGAATGTGGAGCCACTGATGTAAAGAGGGGTGTGAGTGGTGCGTGTGGAGCCACTGATGTAAAGAGGGGTGTGAGTGGTGTGTGTTCTGAGCCACTGATGTAAAGAGGGGTGTGAGTGGTGCGTGTGGAGCCACTGATGTAAAGAGGGGTGTGAGTGGTGAATGTGGAGCCACTGATGTAAAGAGGGGTGTGAGTGGTGAATGTGGAGCCACTGATGTAAAGAGGGGTGTGAGTGGTGAATGTGGAGCCACTGATGTAAAGAGGGGTGTGAGTGGTGTGTGTGGAGCCACTGATGTAAAGAGGGGTGTGAGTGATGCGTGTGGAGCCACTGATGTAAAGAGGGGTGTGAGTGGTGTGTGTGGAGCCACTGATGTAAAGAGGGGTGTGAGTGGTGTGTGTGGAGCCACTGATGTAAAGAGGGGTGTGAGTGGTGCGTGTGGAGCCACTGATGTAAAGAGGGGTGTGAGTGGTGCGTGTGGAGCCACTGATGTAAAGAGGGGTGTGAGTGGTGCGTGTGGAGCCACTGATGTAAAGAGGGGTGTGAGTGGTGCGTGTGGAGCCACTGATGTAAAGAGGGGTGTGAGTGGTGTGTGTGGAGCCACTGATGTAAAGAGGGGTGTGAGTGGTGCGTGTGGAGCCACTGATGTAAAGAGGGGTGTGAGTGGTGCGTGTGGAGCCACTGATGTAAAGAGGGGTGTGAGTGGTGCGTGTGGAGCCACTGATGTAAAGAGGTGTGTGAGTGGTGAATGTGGAGCCACTGATGTAAAGAGGGGTGTGAGTGGTGCGTGTGGAGCCACTGATGTAAAGAGGGGTGTGAGTGGTGAATGTGGAGCCACTGATGTAAAGAGGGGTGTGAGTGGTGCGTGTGGAGCCACTGATGTAAAGAGGAGTGTGAGTGGTGTGTGTGGAGACACTGATGTAAAGAGGGGTGTGAGTGGTGAATGTGGAGCCACTGATGTAAAGAGGGGTGTGAGTGGTGCGTGTGGAGCCACTGATGTAAAGAGGGGTGTGAGTGGTGAATGTGGAGCCACTGATGTAAAGAGGGGTGTGAGTGGTGTGTGTTCTGAGCCACTGATGTAAAGAGGGGTGTGAGTGGTGCGTGTGGAGCCACTGATGTAAAGAGGGGTGTGAGTGGTGCGTGTGGAGCCACTGATGTAAAGAGGGGTGTGAGTGGTGCGTGTTCTGAGCCACTGATGTAAAGAGGAGTGTGAGTGGTGTGTGTTCTGAGCCACTGATGTAAAGAGGGGTGTGAGTGATGAATGTGGAGCCACTGATGTAAAGAGGGGTGTGAGTGGTGCGTGTGGAGCCACTGATGTAAAGAGGGGTGTGAGTGGTGTGTGTTCTGAGCCACTGATGTAAAGAGGGGTGTGAGTGGTGCGTGTGGAGCCACTGATGTAAAGAGGGGTGTGAGTGGTGAATGTGGAGCCACTGATGTAAAGAGGGGTGTGAGTGGTGTGTGTTCTGAGCCACTGATGTAAAGAGGGGTGTGAGTGATGCGTGTGGAGCCACTGATGTAAAGAGGGGTGTGAGTGGTGCGTGTGGAGCCACTGATGTAAAGAGGGGTGTGAGTGGTGAATGTGGAGCCACTGATGTAAAGAGGGGTGTGAGTGGTGTGTGTTCTGAGCCACTGATGTAAAGAGGGGTGTGAGTGATGCGTGTGGAGCCACTGATGTAAAGAGGGGTGTGAGTGGTGCGTGTGGAGCCACTGATGTAAAGAGGGGTGTGAGTGGTGAATGTGGAGCCACTGATGTAAAGAGGGGTGTGAGTGGTGAATGTGGAGCCACTGATGTAAAGAGGAGTGTGAGTGGTGCGTGTGGAGCCACTGATGTAAAGAGGAGTGTGAGTGGTGAATGTGGAGCCACTGATGTAAAGAGGAGTGTGAGTGGTGCGTGTGGAGCCACTGATGTAAAGAGGGGTGTGAGTGGTGCGTGTGGAGCCACTGATGTAAAGAGGGGTGTGAGTGGTGTGTGTGGAGCCACTGATGTAAAGAGGGGTGTGAGTGGTGAATGTGGAGCCACTGATGTAAAGAGGGGTGTGAGTGGCGAATGTGGAGCCACTGATGTAAAGAGGGGTGTGAGTGGTGCGTGTGGAGCCACTGATGTAAAAAGGGGTGTGAGTGGTGAATGTGGAGCCACTGATGTAAAGAGGGGTGTGAGTGGTGAATGTGGAGCCACTGATGTAAAGAGGGGTGTGAGTGGTGCGTGTGGAGCCACTGATGTAAAGAGGGGTGTGAGTGGTGAATGTGGAGCCACTGATGTAAAGAGGGGTGTGAGTGGTGAATGTGGAGCCACTGATGTAAGGAGGAGTGTGAGTGGTGAATGTGGAGCCACTGATGTAAAGAGGGGTGTGAGTGGTGCGTGTGGAGCCACTGATGTAAAGAGGGGTGTGAGTGGTGTGTGTGGAGCCACTGATGTAAAGAGGGGTGTGAGTGGTGCGTGTGGAGCCACTGATGTAAAGAGGGGTGTGAGTGGTGCGTGTGGAGCCACTGATGTAAAGAGGAGTGTGAGTGGTGTGTGTGGAGCCACTGATGTAAAGAGGGGTGTGAGTGGTGAATGTGGAGCCACTGATGTAAAGAGGGGTGTGAGTGGTGCGTGTGGAGCCACTGATGTAAAGAGGGGTGTGAGTGGTGTGTGTTCTGAGCCACTGATGTAAAGAGGGGTGTGAGTGGTGCGTGTGGAGCCACTGATGTAAAGAGGGGTGTGAGTGGTGAGTGTGGAGACACTGATGTAAAGAGGGGTGTGAGTGGTGAATGTGGAGACACTGATGTAAAGAGGGGTGTGAGTGGTGCGTGTTCTGAGCCACTGATGTAAAGAGGAGTGTGAGTGGTGCGTGTGGAGCCACTGATGTAAAGAGGGGTGTGAGTGGTGCGTGTGGAGCCACTGATGTAAAGAGGGGTGTGAGTGGTGCGTGTGGAGTCACTGATGTAAAGAGGGGTGTGAGTGGTGCGTGTGGAGCCACTGATGTAAAGAGGGGTGTGAGTGGTGAATGTGGAGCCACTGATGTAAAGAGGGGTGTGAGTGGTGTGTGTTCTGAGCCACTGATGTAAAGAGGGGTGTGAGTGGTGCGTGTGGAGCCACTGATGTAAAGAGGGGTGTGAGTGGTGAATGTGGAGCCACTGATGTAAAGAGGGGTGTGAGTGGTGCGTGTGGAGCCACTGATGTAAAGAGGGGTGTGAGTGGTGTGTGTTCTGAGCCACTGATGTAAAGAGGGGTGTGAGTGGTGCGTGTGGAGCCACTGATGTAAAGAGGGGTGTGAGTGGTGTGTGTTCTGAGCCACTGATGTAAAGAGGGGTGTGAGTGGTGCGTGTGGAGCCACTGATGTAAAGAGGAGTGTGAGTGGTGTGTGTTCTGAGCCACTGATGTAAAGAGGGGTGTGAGTGGTGCGTGTGGAGCCACTGATGTAAAGAGGGGTGTGAGTGGTGAATGTGGAGCCACTGATGTAAAGAGGGGTGTGAGTGGTGCGTGTGGAGCCACTGATGTAAAGAGGGGTGTGAGTGGTGCGTGTTCTGAGCCACTGATGTAAAGAGGGGTGTGAGTGGTGTGTGTGGAGCCACTGATGTAAAGAGGGGTGTGAGTGGTGCGTGTGGAGCCACTGATGTAAAGAGGGGTGTGAGTGGTGTGTGTTCTGAGCCACTGATGTAAAGAGGGGTGTCAGTGGTGTGTGTGGAGCCACTGATGTAAAGAGGGGTGTGAGTGGTGCGTGTGGAGTCACTGATGTAAAGAGGGGTGTGAGTGGTGAATGTGGAGCCACTGATGTAAAGAGGGGTGTGAGTGGTGCGTGTGGAGCCACTGATGTAAAGAGGGGTGTGAGTGGTGTGTGTTCTGAGCCACTGATGTAAAGAGGGGTGTGAGTGGTGCGTGTGGAGCCACTGATGTAAAGAGGGGTGTGAGTGGTGCGTGTGGAGCCACTGATGTAAAGAGGGGTGTGAGTGGTGCGTGTGGAGCCACTGATGTAAAGAGGGGTGTGAGTGGTGCGTGTGGAGCCACTGATGTAAAGAGGGGTGTGAGTGGTGTGTGTGGAGCCACTGATGTAAAGAGGGGTGTGAGTGGTGTGTGTGGAGCCACTGATGTAAAGAGGGGTGTGAGTGGTGCGTGTGGAGCCACTGATGTAAAGAGGGGTGTGAGTGGTGCGTGTGGAGCCACTGATGTAAAGAGGGGTGTGAGTGGTGAATGTGGAGCCACTGATGTAAAGAGGGGTGTGAGTGGTGCGTGTGGAGCCACTGATGTAAAGAGGGGTGTGAGTGGTGCGTGTGGAGCCACTGATGTAAAGAGGGGTGTGAGTGGTGCGTGTGGAGCCACTGATGTAAAGAGGGGTGTGAGTGGTGTGTGTGGAGCCACTGATGTAAAGAGGGGTGTGAGTGGTGCGTGTGGAGCCACTGATGTAAAGAGGGGTGTGAGTGGTGCGTGTGGAGCCACTGATGTAAAGAGGGGTGTGAGTGGTGCGTGTGGAGCCACTGATGTAAAGAGGTGTGTGAGTGGTGAATGTGGAGCCACTGATGTAAAGAGGGGTGTGAGTGGTGCGTGTGGAGCCACTGATGTAAAGAGGGGTGTGAGTGGTGCGTGTGGAGTCACTGATGTAAAGAGGGGTGTGAGTGGTGCGTGTTCTGAGCCACTGATGTAAAGAGGGGTGTGAGTGGTGCGTGTGGAGCCACTGATGTAAAGAGGGGTGTGAGTGGTGCGTGTGGAGCCACTGATGTAAAGAGGGGTGTGAGTGGTGAATGTGGTGCCACTGATGTAAAGAGGGGTGTGAGTGGTGTGTGTGGAGCCACTGATGTAAAGAGGGGTGTGAGTGGTGCGTGTGGAGCCACTGATGTAAAGAGGGGTGTGAGTGGTGTGTGTTCTGAGCCACTGATGTAAAGAGGGGTGTGAGTGGTGCGTGTGGAGCCACTGATGTAAAGAGGGGTGTGAGTGGTGTGTGTTCTGAGCCACTGATGTAAAGAGGGGTGTGAGTGGTGCGTGTGGAGCCACTGATGTAAAGAGGAGTGTGAGTGGTGTGTGTGGAGACACTGATGTAAAGAGGGGTGTGAGTGGTGAATGTGGAGCCACTGATGTAAAGAGGGGTGTGAGTGGTGCGTGTGGAGCCACTGATGTAAAGAGGGGTGTGAGTGGTGAATGTGGAGCCACTGATGTAAAGAGGGGTGTGAGTGGTGTGTGTTCTGAGCCACTGATGTAAAGAGGGGTGTGAGTGGTGCGTGTGGAGCCACTGATGTAAAGAGGGGTGTGAGTGGTGCGTGTGGAGCCACTGATGTAAAGAGGGGTGTGAGTGGTGCGTGTGGAGCCACTGATGTAAAGAGGGGTGTGAGTGGTGCGTGTTCTGAGCCACTGATGTAAAGAGGAGTGTGAGTGGTGTGTGTTCTGAGCCACTGATGTAAAGAGGGGTGTGAGTGATGAATGTGGAGCCACTGATGTAAAGAGGGGTGTGAGTGGTGCGTGTGGAGCCACTGATGTAAAGAGGGGTGTGAGTGGTGTGTGTTCTGAGCCACTGATGTAAAGAGGGGTGTGAGTGGTGCGTGTGGAGCCACTGATGTAAAGAGGGGTGTGAGTGGTGAATGTGGAGCCACTGATGTAAAGAGGGGTGTGAGTGGTGAATGTGGAGCCACTGATGTAAAGAGGAGTGTGAGTGGTGCGTGTGGAGCCACTGATGTAAAGAGGAGTGTGAGTGGTGAATGTGGAGCCACTGATGTAAAGAGGAGTGTGAGTGGTGCGTGTGGAGCCACTGATGTAAAGAGGGGTGTGAGTGGTGCGTGTGGAGCCACTGATGTAAAGAGGGGTGTGAGTGGTGTGTGTGGAGCCACTGATGTAAAGAGGGGTGTGAGTGGTGAATGTGGAGCCACTGATGTAAAGAGGGGTGTGAGTGGCGAATGTGGAGCCACTGATGTAAAGAGGGGTGTGAGTGGTGCGTGTGGAGCCACTGATGTAAAAAGGGGTGTGAGTGGTGAATGTGGAGCCACTGATGTAAAGAGGGGTGTGAGTGGTGAATGTGGAGCCACTGATGTAAAGAGGGGTGTGAGTGGTGCGTGTGGAGCCACTGATGTAAAGAGGGGTGTGAGTGGTGAATGTGGAGCCACTGATGTAAAGAGGGGTGTGAGTGGTGAATGTGGAGCCACTGATGTAAGGAGGAGTGTGAGTGGTGAATGTGGAGCCACTGATGTAAAGAGGGGTGTGAGTGGTGCGTGTGGAGCCACTGATGTAAAGAGGGGTGTGAGTGGTGCGTGTGGAGCCACTGATGTAAGGAGGAGTGTGAGTGGTGTGTGTTCTGAGCCACTGATGTAAAGAGTGGTGTGAGTGGTGAATGTGGAGCCACTGATGTAAAGAGGAGTGTGAGTGGTGCGTGTGGAGCCACTGATGTAAAGAGGGGTGTGAGTGGTGTGTGTGGAGCCACTGATGTAAAGAGGGGTGTGAGTGGTGTGTGTTCTGAGCCACTGATGTAAAGAGGGGTGTGAGTGGTGCGTGTGGAGCCACTGATGTAAAGAGGGGTGTGAGTGGTGAATGTGGAGCCACTGATGTAAAGAGGGGTGTGAGTGGTGAATGTGGAGCCACTGATGTAAAGAGGGGTGTGAGTGATGCGTGTGGAGCCACTGATGTAAAGAGGGGTGTGAGTGGTGAATGTGGAGCCACTGATGTAAAGAGGGGTGTGAGTGGTGCGTGTGGAGCCACTGATGTAAAGAGGGGTGGGAGTGGTGCGTGTGGAGCCACTGATGTAAAGAGGGGTGGGAGTGGTGCGTGTGGAGCCACTGATGTAAAGAGGGGTGGGAGTGGTGCATGTGGAGCCACTGATGTAAAGAGGGGTGTGAGTGATGCGTGTGGAGCCACTGATGTAAAGAGGGGTGTGAGTGGTGCGTGTGGAGCCACTGATGTAAAGAGGAGTGTGAGTGGTGTGTGTGGAGCCACTGATGTAAAGAGGGGTGTGAGTGGTGAATGTGGAGCCACTGATGTAAAGAGGGGTGTGAGTGGTGCGTGTGGAGCCACTGATGTAAAGAGGGGTGTGAGTGGTGTGTGTTCTGAGCCACTGATGTAAAGAGGGGTGTGAGTGGTGCGTGTGGAGCCACTGATGTAAAGAGGGGTGTGAGTGGTGCGTGTGGAGCCACTGATGTAAAGAGGGGTGTGAGTGGTGCGTGTGGAGCCACTGATGTAAAGAGGGGTGTGAGTGGTGTGTGTTCTGAGCCACTGATGTAAAGAGGGGTGTGAGTGGTGCGTGTGGAGCCACTGATGTAAAGAGGGGTGTGAGTGGTGCGTGTGGAGCCACTGATGTAAAGAGGGGTGTGAGTGGTGTGTGTTCTGAGCCACTGATGTAAAGAGGGGTGTGAGTGGTGCGTGTGGAGCCACTGATGTAAAGAGGGGTGTGAGTGGTGCGTGTGGAGCCACTGATGTAAAGAGGGGTGTGAGTGGTGTGTGTTCTGAGCCACTGATGTAAAGAGGGGTGTGAGTGGTGTGTGTTCTGAGCCACTGATGTAAAGAGGGGTGTGAGTGGTGCGTGTGGAGCCACTGATGTAAAGAGGGGTGTGAGTGGTGAATGTGGAGCCACTGATGTAAAGAGGGGTGTGAGTGGTGAATGTGGAGCCACTGATGTAAAGAGGGGTGTGAGTGGTGCGTGTGGAGCCACTGATGTAAAGAGGGGTGTGAGTGGTGCGTGTTCTGAGCCACTGATGTAAAGAGGGGTGTGAGTGGTGTGTGTGGAGCCACTGATGTAAAGAGGGGTGTGAGTGGTGCGTGTGGAGCCACTGATGTAAAGAGGGGTGTGAGTGGTGTGTGTTCTGAGCCACTGATGTAAAGAGGGGTGTGAGTGGTGTGTGTGGAGCCACTGATGTAAAGAGGGGTGTGAGTGGTGCGTGTGGAGTCACTGATGTAAAGAGGGGTGTGAGTGGTGAATGTGGAGCCACTGATGTAAAGAGGGGTGTGAGTGGTGCGTGTGGAGCCACTGATGTAAAGAGGGGTGTGAGTGGTGTGTGTTCTGAGCCACTGATGTAAAGAGGGGTGTGAGTGGTGCGTGTGGAGCCACTGATGTAAAGAGGGGTGTGAGTGGTGCGTGTGGAGCCACTGATGTAAAGAGGGGTGTGAGTGGTGTGTGTGGAGCCACTGATGTAAAGAGGGGTGTGAGTGGTGCGTGTGGAGCCACTGATGTAAAGAGGGGTGTGAGTGGTGCGTGTGGAGCCACTGATGTAAAGAGGGGTGTGAGTGGTGCGTGTGGAGCCACTGATGTAAAGAGGGGTGTGAGTGGTGCGTGTGGAGCCACTGATGTAAAGAGGGGTGTGAGTGGTGCGTGTGGAGCCACTGATGTAAAGAGGTGTGTGAGTGGTGAATGTGGAGCCACTGATGTAAAGAGGGGTGTGAGTGGTGCGTGTGGAGCCACTGATGTAAAGAGGGGTGTGAGTGGTGAATGTGGAGCCACTGATGTAAAGAGGGGTGTGAGTGGTGCGTGTGGAGCCACTGATGTAAAGAGGGGTGTGAGTGGTGAATGTGGTGCCACTGATGTAAAGAGGGGTGTGAGTGGTGTGTGTGGAGCCACTGATGTAAAGAGGGGTGTGAGTGGTGCGTGTGGAGCCACTGATGTAAAGAGGGGTGTGAGTGGTGCGTGTGGAGCCACTGATGTAAAGAGGAGTGTGAGTGGTGTGTGTGGAGACACTGATGTAAAGAGGGGTGTGAGTGGTGAATGTGGAGCCACTGATGTAAAGAGGGGTGTGAGTGGTGCGTGTGGAGCCACTGATGTAAAGAGGGGTGTGAGTGGTGAATGTGGAGCCACTGATGTAAAGAGGGGTGTGAGTGGTGTGTGTTCTGAGCCACTGATGTAAAGAGGGGTGTGAGTGGTGCGTGTGGAGCCACTGATGTAAAGAGGGGTGTGAGTGGTGCGTGTTCTGAGCCACTGATGTAAAGAGGAGTGTGAGTGGTGCGTGTGGAGCCACTGATGTAAAGAGGGGTGTGAGTGGTGCGTGTTCTGAGCCACTGATGTAAAGAGGAGTGTGAGTGGTGTGTGTTCTGAGCCACTGATGTAAAGAGGGGTGTGAGTGATGAATGTGGAGCCACTGATGTAAAGAGGGGTGTGAGTGGTGTGTGTTCTGAGCCACTGATGTAAAGAGGGGTGTGAGTGGTGCGTGTGGAGCCACTGATGTAAAGAGGGGTGTGAGTGGTGAATGTGGAGCCACTGATGTAAAGAGGGGTGTGAGTGGTGAATGTGGAGCCACTGATGTAAAGAGGAGTGTGAGTGGTGCGTGTGGAGCCACTGATGTAAAGAGGAGTGTGAGTGGTGAATGTGGAGCCACTGATGTAAAGAGGAGTGTGAGTGGTGCGTGTGGAGCCACTGATGTAAAGAGGGGTGTGAGTGGTGCGTGTGGAGCCACTGATGTAAAGAGGGGTGTGAGTGGTGCGTGTGGAGCCACTGATGTAAAGAGGGGTGTGAGTGGTGAATGTGGAGCCACTGATGTAAAGAGGGGTGTGAGTGGTGAATGTGGAGCCACTGATGTAAGGAGGAGTGTGAGTGGTGAATGTGGAGCCACTGATGTAAAGAGGGGTGTGAGTGGTGCGTGTGGAGCCACTGATGTAAAGAGGGGTGTGAGTGGTGCGTGTGGAGCCACTGATGTAAGGAGGAGTGTGAGTGGTGTGTGTTCTGAGCCACTGATGTAAAGAGTGGTGTGAGTGGTGAATGTGGAGCCACTGATGTAAAGAGGAGTGTGAGTGGTGCGTGTGGAGCCACTGATGTAAAGAGGGGTGTGAGTGGTGTGTGTGGAGCCACTGATGTAAAGAGGGGTGTGAGTGGTGTGTGTTCTGAGCCACTGATGTAAAGAGGGGTGTGAGTGGTGCGTGTGGAGCCACTGATGTAAAGAGGGGTGTGAGTGGTGAATGTGGAGCCACTGATGTAAAGAGGGGTGTGAGTGGTGAATGTGGAGCCACTGATGTAAAGAGGGGTGTGAGTGATGCGTGTGGAGCCACTGATGTAAAGAGGGGTGTGAGTGGTGAATGTGGAGCCACTGATGTAAAGAGGGGTGTGAGTGGTGCGTGTGGAGCCACTGATGTAAAGAGGGGTGGGAGTGGTGCGTGTGGAGCCACTGATGTAAAGAGGGGTGGGAGTGGTGCATGTGGAGCCACTGATGTAAAGAGGGGTGTGAGTGATGCGTGTGGAGCCACTGATGTAAAGAGGGGTGTGAGTGGTGCGTGTGGAGCCACTGATGTAAAGAGGGGTGTGAGTGGTGCGTGTGGAGCCACTGATGTAAAGAGGGGTGTGAGTGGTGTGTGTTCTGAGCCACTGATGTAAAGAGGGGTGTGAGTGGTGTGTGTGGAGCCACTGATGTAAAGAGGGGTGTGAGTGGTGAATGTGGAGCCACTGATGTAAAGAGGGGTGTGAGTGGTGAATGTGGAGCCACTGATGTAAAGAGGGGTGTGAGTGGTGCGTGTGGAGCCACTGATGTAAAGAGGGGTGTGAGTGGTGCGTGTGGAGCCACTGATGTAAAGAGGGGTGTGAGTGGTGCGTGTTCTGAGCCACTGATGTAAAGAGGGGTGTGAGTGGTGAATGTGGAGCCACTGATGTAAAGAGGGGTGTGAGTGGTGTGTGTTCTGAGCCACTGATGTAAAGAGGGGTGTGAGTGGTGAATGTGGAGCCACTGATGTAAAGAGGAGTGTGAGTGATGCGTGTGGAGCCACTGATGTAAAGAGGGGTGTGAGTGGTGCGTGTGGAGCCACTGATGTAAAGAGGGGTGTGAGTGGTGCGTGTGGAGCCACTGATGTAAAGAGGGGTGTGAGTGGTGCGTGTGGAGCCACTGATGTAAAGAGGGGTGTGAGTGGTGAATGTGGAGCCACTGATGTAAAGAGGGGTGTGAGTGGTGCGTGTGGAGCCACTGATGTAAAGAGGGGTGTGAGTGGTGTGTGTGGAGCCACTGATGTAAAGAGGGGTGTGAGTGGTGTGTGTGGACCACTGATGTAAAGAGGGGTGTGAGTGGTGCGTGTGGAGCCACTGATGTAAAGAGGGGTGTGAGTGGTGAATGTGGAGCCACTGATGTAAAGAGGGGTGTGAGTGGTGAATGTGGAGCCACTGATGTAAAGAGGGGTGTGAGTGGTGAATGTGGAGCCACTGATGTAAAGAGGGGTGTGAGTGGTGAATGTGGAGCCACTGATGTAAAGAGGGGTGTGAGTGGTGTGTGTGGACCACTGATGTAAAGAGGGGTGTGAGTGGTGCGTGTGGAGCCACTGATGTAAAGAGGGGTGTGAGTGGTGAATGTGGAGCCACTGATGTAAAGAGGGGTGTGAGTGGTGAATGTGGAGCCACTGATGTAAAGAGGGGTGTGAGTGGTGAATGTGGAGCCACTGATGTAAAGAGGGGTGTGAGTGGTGAATGTGGAGCCACTGATGTAAAGAGGGGTGTGAGTGGTGCGTGTGGAGCCACTGATGTAAAGAGGGGTGTGAGTGGTGCGTGTGGAGCCACTGATGTAAAGAGGGGTGTGAGTGGTGAATGTGGAGCCACTGATGTAAAGAGGGGTGTGAGTGGTGCGTGTGGAGCCACTGATGTAAAGAGGGGTGTGAGTGGTGAATGTGGAGCCACTGATGTAAAGAGGGGTGTGAGTGGTGAATGTGGAGCCACTGATGTAAAGAGGGGTGTGAGTGGTGCGTGTGGAGCCACTGATGTAAAGAGGGGTGTGAGTGGTGAATGTGGAGCCACTGATGTAAAGAGGAGTGTGAGTGGTGAATGTGGAGCCACTGATGTAAAGAGGGGTGTGAGTGGTGCGTGTGGAGCCACTGATGTAAAGAGGGGGTGTGAGTGGTACGTGTGGAGCCACTGATGTAAAGAAGGGTGTGAGTGGTGCGTGTTCTGAGCCACTGATGTAAAGAGGGGTGTGAGTGGTGAATGTGGAGCCACTGATGTAAAGAGGGGTGTGAGTGGTGTGTGTGGAGCCACTGATGTAAAGAGGGGTGTGAGTGGTGCGTGTGGAGCCACTGATGTAAAGAGGGGTGTGAGTGGTGCGTGTGGAGCCACTGATGTAAAGAGGAGTGTGAGTGGTGTGTGTGGAGCCACTGATGTAAAGAGGGGTGTGAGTGGTGAATGTGGAGCCACTGATGTAAAGAGGGGTGTGAGTGGTGCGTGTGGAGCCACTGATGTAAAGAGGGGTGTGAGTGGTGAATGTGGAGCCACTGATGTAAAGAGGGGTGTGAGTGGTGTGTGTTCTGAGCCACTGATGTAAAGAGGGGTGTGAGTGGTGCGTGTGGAGCCACTGATGTAAAGAGGGGTGTGAGTGGTGCGTGTGGAGCCACTGATGTACAGAGGGGTGTGAGTGGTGAATGTGGAGCCACTGATGTAAAGAGGGGTGTGAGTGGTGCGTGTTCTGAGCCACTGATGTAAAGAGGGGTGTGAGTGGTGCGTGTGGAGCCACTGATGTAAAGAGGGGTGTGAGTGGTGCGTGTGGAGCCACTGATGTAAAGAGGGGTGTGAGTGGTGCGTGTTCTGAGCCACTGATGTAAAGAGGGGTGTGAGTGGTGTGTGTTCTGAGCCACTGATGTAAAGAGGAGTGTGAGTGGTGCGTGTGGAGCCACTGATGTAAAGAGGAGTGTGAGTGGTGCGTGTGGAGCCACTGATGTAAAGAGGGGTGTGAGTGGTGCGTGTGGAGCCACTGATGTAAAGAGGGGTGTGAGTGGTGTGTGTGGAGCCACTGATGTAAAGAGGGGTGTGAGTGGTGCGTGTGGAGCCACTGATGTAAAGAGGGGTGTGAGTGGTGCGTGTGGAGCCACTGATGTAAAGAGGGGTGTGAGTGGTGTGTGTGGAGCCACTGATGTAAAGAGGGGTGTGAGTGGTGCGTGTGGAGCCACTGATGTAAAGAGGGGTGTGAGTGGTGCGTGTGGAGCCACTGATGTAAAGAGGGGTGTGAGTGGTGAATGTGGAGCCACTGATGTAAAGAGGGGTGTGAGTGGTGCGTGTGGAGCCACTGATGTAAAGAGGTGTGTGAGTGGTGAATGTGGAGCCACTGATGTAAAGAGGTGTGTGAGTGGTGAATGTGGAGCCACTGATGTAAAGAGGGGTGTGAGTGGTGAATGTGGAGCCACTGATGTAAAGAGGGGTGGGAGTGGTGAATGTGGAGCCACTGATGTAAAGAGGGGTGTGAGTGGTGCGTGTGGAGCCACTGATGTAAAGAGGTGTGTGAGTGGTGAATGTGGAGCCACTGATGTAAAGAGGGGTGTGAGTGGTGCGTGTGGAGCCACTGATGTAAAGAGGGGTGTGAGTGGTGAATGTGGAGCCACTGATGTAAAGAGGGGTGTGAGTGGTGTGTGTGGAGCCACTGATGTAAAGAGGGGTGTGAGTGGTGCGTGTGGAGCCACTGATGTAAAGAGGGGTGTGAGTGGTGCGTGTGGAGCCACTGATGTAAAGAGGAGTGTGAGTGGTGTGTGTGGAGCCACTGATGTAAAGAGGGGTGTGAGTGGTGAATGTGGAGCCACTGATGTAAAGAGGGGTGTGAGTGGTGTGTGTGGAGCCACTGATGTAAAGAGGGGTGTGAGTGGTGAATGTGGAGCCACTGATGTAAAGAGGGGTGTGAGTGGTGAATGTGGAGCCACTGATGTAAAGAGGGGTGTGAGTGGTGCGTGTGGAGCCACTGATGTAAAGAGGGGTGTGAGTGGTGAATGTGGAGCCACTGATGTAAAGAGGGGTGTGAGTGGTGTGTGTTCTGAGCCACTGATGTAAAGAGGGGTGTGAGTGGTGCGTGTGGAGCCACTGATGTAAAGAGGGGTGTGAGTGGTGCGTGTTCTGAGCCACTGATGTAAAGAGGGGTGTGAGTGGTGCGTGTGGAGCCACTGATGTAAAGAGGGGTGTGAGTGGTGCGTGTGGAGCCACTGATGTAAAGAGGGGTGTGAGTGGTGCGTGTTCTGAGCCACTGATGTAAAGAGGGGTGTGAGTGGTGTGTGTGGAGCCACTGATGTAAAGAGGGGTGTGAGTGGTGCGTGTGGAGCCACTGATGTAAAGAGGGGTGTGAGTGGTGCGTGTGGAGCCACTGATGTAAAGAGGGGTGTGAGTGGTGAATGTGGAGCCACTGATGTAAAGAGGGGTGTGAGTGGTGCGTGTGGAGCCACTGATGTAAAGAGGGGTGTGAGTGGTGAATGTGGAGCCACTGATGTAAAGAGGAGTGTGAGTGGTGCGTGTGGAGCCACTGATGTAAAGAGGAGTGTGAGTGGTGAATGTGGAGCCACTGATGTAAAGAGGAGTGTGAGTGGTGCGTGTGGAGCCACTGATGTAAAGAGGGGTGTGAGTGGTGCGTGTGGAGCCACTGATGTAAAGAGGAGTGTGAGTGGTGCGTGTGGAGCCACTGATGTAAAGAGGGGTGTGAGTGGTGCGTGTGGAGCCACTGATGTAAAGAGGAGTGTGAGTGGTGAATGTGGAGCCACTGATGTAAAGAGGAGTGTGAGTGGTGCGTGTGGAGCCACTGATGTAAAGAGGGGTGTGAGTGGTGCGTGTGGAGCCACTGATGTAAAGAGGAGTGTGAGTGGTGAATGTGGAGCCACTGATGTAAAGAGGAGTGTGAGTGGTGCGTGTGGAGCCACTGATGTAAAGAGGGGTGTGAGTGGTGCGTGTGGAGCCACTGATGTAAAGAGGGGTGTGAGTGGTGTGTGTGGAGCCACTGATGTAAAGAGGGGTGTGAGTGGTGAATGTGGAGCCACTGATGTAAAGAGGGGTGTGAGTGGTGAATGTGGAGCCACTGATGTAAAGAGGGGTGTGAGTGGTGCGTGTGGAGCCACTGATGTAAAGAGGGGTGTGAGTGGTGAATGTGGAGCCACTGATGTAAAGAGGGGGTGTGAGTGGTGAATGTGGAGCCACTGATGTAAAGAGGGGTGTGAGTGGTGCGTGTGGAGCCACTGATGTAAAGAGGGGTGTGAGTGGTGAATGTGGAGCCACTGATGTAAAGAGGGGTGTGAGTGGTGAATGTGGAGCCACTGATGTAAGGAGGAGTGTGAGTGGTGAATGTGGAGCCACTGATGTAAAGAGGGGTGTGAGTGGTGCGTGTGGAGCCACTGATGTAAAGAGGGGTGTGAGTGGTGCGTGTGGAGCCACTGATGTAAGGAGGAGTGTGAGTGGTGTGTGTTCTGAGCCACTGATGTAAAGAGTGGTGTGAGTGGTGAATGTGGAGCCACTGATGTAAAGAGGGGTGTGAGTGATGCGTGTGGAGCCACTGATGTAAAGAGGGGTGTGAGTGGTGTGTGTTCTGAGCCACTGATGTAAAGAGGGGTGTGAGTGGTGTGTGTGGAGCCACTGATGTAAAGAGGGGTGTGAGTGGTGTGTGTTCTGAGCCACTGATGTAAAGAGGGGTGTGAGTGGTGCGTGTGGAGCCACTGATGTAAAGAGGGGTGTGAGTGGTGAATGTGGAGCCACTGATGTAAAGAGGGGTGTGAGTGGTGCGTGTGGAGCCACTGATGTAAAGAGGGGTGGGAGTGGTGCGTGTGGAGCCACTGATGTAAAGAGGGGTGGGAGTGGTGCATGTGGAGCCACTGATGTAAAGAGGGGTGGGAGTGGTGCGTGTGGAGCCACTGATGTAAAGAGGAGTGTGAGTGGTGCATGTGGAGCCACTGATGTAAAGAGGGGTGTGAGTGGTGCGTGTGGAGCCACTGATGTAAAGAGGGGTGGGAGTGGTGCGTGTGGAGCCACTGATGTAAAGAGGGGTGTGAGTGGTGCATGTGGAGCCACTGATGTAAAGAGGGGTGTGAGTGGTGCATGTGGAGCCACTGATGTAAAGAGGAGTGTGAGTGGTGCATGTGGAGCCACTGATGTAAAGAGGGGTGTGAGTGGTGAATGTGGAGCCACTGATGTAAAGAGGAGTGTGAGTGGTGCATGTGGAGCCACTGATGTAAAGAGGGGTGTGAGTGGTGCGTGTGGAGCCACTGATGTAAAGAGGGGTGGGAGTGGTGCGTGTGGAGCCACTGATGTAAAGAGGGGTGGGAGTGGTGCATGTGGAGCCACTGATGTAAAGAGGGGTGTGAGTGATGCGTGTGGAGCCACTGATGTAAAGAGGGGTGGGAGTGGTGCGTGTGGAGCCACTGATGTAAAGAGGGGTGGGAGTGGTGCATGTGGAGCCACTGATGTAAAGAGGGGTGGGAGTGGTGCGTGTGGAGCCACTGATGTAAAGAGGGGTGTGAGTGGTGCATGTGGAGCCACTGATGTAAAGAGGAGTGTGAGTGGTGCATGTGGAGCCACTGATGTAAAGAGGGGTGTGAGTGGTGAATGTGGAGCCACTGATGTAAAGAGGAGTGTGAGTGGTGCATGTGGAGCCACTGATGTAAAGAGGGGTGTGAGTGGTGCGTGTGGAGCCACTGATGTAAAGAGGGGTGGGAGTGGTGCGTGTGGAGCCACTGATGTAAAGAGGGGTGGGAGTGGTGCATGTGGAGCCACTGATGTAAAGAGGGGTGTGAGTGATGCGTGTGGAGCCACTGATGTAAAGAGGGGTGGGAGTGGTGCGTGTGGAGCCACTGATGTAAAGAGGGGTGGGAGTGGTGCGTGTGGAGCCACTGATGTAAAGCGGGGGTGGGAGTGGTGCATGTGGAGCCACTGATGTAAAGAGGGGTGTGAGTGATGCGTGTGGAGCCACTGATGTAAAGAGGGGTGTGAGTGGTGCGTGTTCTGAGCCACTGATGTAAAGAGGAGTGTGAGTGGTGTGTGTGGAGCCACTGATGTAAAGAGGGGTGTGAGTGGTGTGTGTTCTGAGCCACTGATGTAAAGAGGGGTGTGAGTGGTGAATGTGGAGCCACTGATGTAAAGAGGAGTGTGAGTGATGCGTGTGGAGCCACTGATGTAAAGAGGGGTGTGAGTGGTGTGTGTGGTGCCACTGATGTAAAGAGGGGTGTGAGTGGTGCGTGTGGAGCCACTGATGTAAAGAGGGGTGTGAGTGGTGCGTGTGGAGCCACTGATGTAAAGAGGGGTGTGAGTGGTGAATGTGGAGCCACTGATGTAAAGAGGGGTGTGAGTGGTGAATGTGGAGCCACTGATGTAAAGAGGAGTGTGAGTGATGCGTGTGGAGCCACTGATGTAAAGAGGAGTGTGAGTGATGCGTGTGGAGCCACTGATGTAAAGAGGGGTGTGAGTGGTGCGTGTGGAGCCACTGATGTAAAGAGGGGTGTGAGTGGTGAATGTGGAGCCATTGATGTAAAGAGGGGTGGGAGTGGTGCGTGTGGAGCCACTGATGTAAAGAGGGGTGTGAGTGGTGCGTGTGGAGCCATTGATGTAAAGAGGGGTGGGAGTGGTGCGTGTGGAGCCACTGATGTAAAGAGGGGTGTGAGTGGTGCGTGTGGAGCCACTGATGTAAAGAGGGGTGTGAGTGGTGCGTGTGGAGCCACTGATGTAAAGAGGAGTGTGAGTGGTGCGTGTGGTGCCACTGATGTAAAGAGGGGTGTGAGTGGTGCGTGTGGAGCCACTGATGTAAAGAGGGGTGTGAGTGGTGTGTGTTCTGAGCCACTGATGTAAAGAGGGGTGTGAGTGGTGCGTGTGGTGCCACTGATGTAAAGAGGGGTGTGATTGGTGCGTGTTCTGAGCCACTGATGTAAAGAGGGGTGTGAGTGGTGTGTGTTCTGAGCCACTGATGTAAAGAGGAGTGTGAGTGGTGCGTGTGGTGCCACTGATGTAAAGAGGGGTGTGAGTGGTGCGTGTGGAGCCACTGATGTAAAGAGGGGTGTGAGTGGTGTGTGTTCTGAGCCACTGATGTAAAGAGGGGTGTGAGTGGTGCGTGTGGTGCCACTGATGTAAAGAGGGGTGTGATTGGTGCGTGTTCTGAGCCACTGATGTAAAGAGGGGTGTGAGTGGTGGTGTGTTCTGAGCCACTGATGTAAAGAGGAGTGTGAGTGGTGCGTGTGGTGCCACTGATGTAAAGAGGGGTGTGAGTGGTGCGTGTGGAGCCACTGATGTAAAGAGGGGTGTGAGTGGTGTGTGTTCTGAGCCACTGATGTAAAGAGGGGTGTGAGTGGTGCGTGTGGAGCCACTGATGTAAAGAGGAGTGTGAGTGGTGTGTGTTCTGAGCCACTGATGTAAAGAGGGGTGTGAGTGGTGCGTGTTCTGAGCCACTGATGTAAAGAGGAGTGTGAGTGGTGTGTGTTCTGAGCCACTGATGTAAAGAGGGGTGTGAGTGGTGCGTGTTCTGAGCCACTGATGTAAAGAGGGGTGTGAGTGGTGAATGTGGAGCCACTGATGTAAAGAGGGGTGTGAGTGGTGAATGTGGAGCCACTGATGTAAAGAGGGGTGTGAGTGGTGAATGTGGAGCCACTGATGTAAAGAGGGGTGTGAGTGGTGTGTGTTCTGAGCCACTGATGTAAAGAGGGGTGTGAGTGGTGTGTTCTGAGCCACTGATGTAAAGAGGGGTGTGAGTGGTGCGTGTTCTGAGCCACTGATGTAAAGAGGGGTGTGAGTGGTGTGTGTTCTGAGCCACTGATGTAAAGAGGGGTGTGAGTGGTGCGTGTGGTGCCACTGATGTAAAGAGGGGTGTGAGTGGTGCGTGTGGAGCCACTGATGTAAAGAGGGGTGTGAGTGGTGTGTGTTCTGAGCCACTGATGTAAAGAGGGGTGTGAGTGGTGTGTGTTCTGAGCCACTGATGTAAAGAGGGGTGTGAGTGGTGCGTGTGGTGCCACTGATGTAAAGAGGGGTGTGAGTGGTGCGTGTGGAGCCACTGATGTAAAGAGGGGTGTGAGTGGTGTGTGTTCTGAGCCACTGATGTAAAGAGGGGTGTGAGTGGTGCGTGTGGAGCCACTGATGTAAAGAGGGGTGTGAGTGGTGCGTGTTCTGAGCCACTGATGTAAAGAGGGGTGTGAGTGGTGTGTGTTCTGAGCCACTGATGTAAAGAGGGGTGTGAGTGGTGTGTGTTCTGAGCCACTGATGTAAAGAGGGGTGTGAGTGGTGTGTGTTCTGAGCCACTGATGTAAAGAGGGGTGTGAGTGGTGAATGTGGAGCCACTGATGTAAAGAGGGGTGTGAGTGGTGTGTGTTCTGAGCCACTGATGTAAAGAGGGGTGTGAGTGGTGAATGTGGAGCCACTGATGTAAAGAGGGGTGTGAGTGGTGCGTGTGGAGCCACTGATGTAAAGAGGGGTGTGAGTGGTGCGTGTGGAGCCACTGATGTAAAGAGGGGTGTGAGTGGTGTGTGTTCTGAGCCACTGATGTAAAGAGGGGTGTGAGTGGTGTGTGTTCTGAGCCACTGATGTAAAGAGGGGTGTGAGTGGTGTGTGTTCTGAGCCACTGATGTAAAGAGGGGTGTGAGTGGTGCGTGTGGAGCCACTGATGTAAAGAGGGGTGTGAGTGGTGTGTGTGGAGCCACTGATGTAAAGAAGGGTGTGAGTGGTGCGTGTGGAGCCACTGATGTAAAGAGGGGTGTGAGTGGTGAATGTGGAGCCACTGATGTAAAGAGGGGTGTGAGTGGTGAATGTGGAGCCACTGATGTAAAGAGGGGTGTGAGTGGTGAATGTGGAGCCACTGATGTAAAGAGGGGTGTGAGTGGTGCGTGTGGAGCCACTGATGTAAAGAGGGGTGTGAGTGGTGCGTGTGGAGCCACTGATGTAAAGAGGGTTGTGAGTGGTGAATGTGGAGCCACTGATGTAAAGAGGGGTGTGAGTGGTGCGTGTGGAGCCACTGATGTAAAGAGGGTTGTGAGTGGTGAATGTGGAGCCACTGATGTAAAGAGGGGTGTGAGTGGTGCGTGTGGAGCCACTGATGTAAAGAGGGGTGTGAGTGGTGCGTGTGGAGCCACTGATGTAAAGAGGGTTGTGAGTGGTGAATGTGGAGCCACTGATGTAAGGAGGAGTGTGAGTGGTGAATGTGGAGCCACTGATGTAAAGAAGGGTGTGAGTGGTGCGTGTGGAGCCACTGATGTAAAGAGGGGTGTGAGTGGTGCGTGTGGAGCCACTGATGTAAAGAAGGGTGTGAGTGGTGCGTGTGGAGCCACTGATGTAAAGAGGGGTGTGAGTGGTGCGTGTGGAGCCACTGATGTAAAGAGGGGTGTGAGTGGTGAATGTGGAGCCACTGATGTAAAGAGGGGTGTGAGTGGTGTGTGTTCTGAGCCACTGATGTAAAGAGGGGTGTGAGTGGTGCGTGTGGAGCCACTGATGTAAAGAGGGGTGTGAGTGGTGAATGTGGAGCCACTGATGTAAAGAGGGGTGTGAGTGGTGTGTGTTCTGAGCCACTGATGTAAAGAGGGGTGTGAGTGGTGCGTGTGGAGCCACTGATGTAAAGAGGGGTGTGAGTGGTGTGTGTTCTGAGCCACTGATGTAAAGAGGGGTGTGAGTGGTGCGTGTGGAGCCACTGATGTAAAGAGGGGTGTGAGTGGTGCGTGTGGAGCCACTGATGTAAAGAGGAGTGTGAGTGGTGCGTGTGGAGCCACTGATGTAAAGAGGGGTGTGAGTGGTGTGTGTTCTGAGCCACTGATGTAAAGAGGGGTGTGAGTGGTGCGTGTGGAGCCACTGATGTAAAGAGGAGTGTGAGTGATGCGTGTGGAGTCACTGATGTAAAGAGGGGGTGTGAGTGGTGAATGTGGAGCCACTGATGTAAAGAGGGATGTGAGTGGTGCGTGTGGAGCCACTGATGTAAAGAGGGGTGTGAGTGATGCGTGTGGAGCCACTGATGTAAAGAGGGGTGTGAGTGGTGCGTGTGGAGCCACTGATGTAAAGAGGGGTGTGAGTGGTGCGTGTGGTGCCACTGATGTAAAGAGGGGTGTGAGTGGTGCGTGTGGAGCCACTGATGTAAAGAGGGGTGTGAGTGGTGTGTGTTCTGAGCCACTGATGTAAAGAGGGGTGTGAGTGGTGCGTGTGGTGCCACTGATGTAAAGAGGGGTGTGATTGGTGCGTGTTCTGAGCCACTGATGTAAAGAGGGGTGTGAGTGGTGTGTGTTCTGAGCCACTGATGTAAAGAGGAGTGTGAGTGGTGCGTGTGGTGCCACTGATGTAAAGAGGGGTGTGAGTGGTGCGTGTGGAGCCACTGATGTAAAGAGGGGTGTGAGTGGTGTGTGTGGAGCCACTGATGTAAAGAGGGGGTGTGAGTGGTGCGTGTTCTGAGCCACTGATGTAAAGAGGGGTGTGAGTGGTGCGTGTTCTGAGCCACTGATGTAAAGAGGGGTGTGAGTGGTGTGTGTTCTGAGCCACTGATGTAAAGAGGGGTGTGAGTGGTGCGTGTGGTGCCACTGATGTAAAGAGGGGTGTGAGTGGTGCGTGTGGAGCCACTGATGTAAAGAGGGGTGTGAGTGGTGTGTGTTCTGAGCCACTGATGTAAAGAGGGGTGTGAGTGGTGTGTGTTCTGAGCCACTGATGTAAAGAGGGGTGTGAGTGGTGTGTGTTCTGAGCCACTGATGTAAAGAGGGGTGTGAGTGGTGCGTGTGGTGCCACTGATGTAAAGAGGGGTGTGAGTGGTGCGTGTTCTGAGCCACTGATGTAAAGAGGGGTGTGAGTGGTGTGTGTTCTGAGCCACTGATGTAAAGAGGGGTGTGAGTGGTGCGTGTGGAGCCACTGATGTAAAGAGGGGTGTGAGTGGTGCGTGTTCTGAGCCACTGATGTAAAGAGGGGTGTGAGTGGTGTGTGTTCTGAGCCACTGATGTAAAGAGGGGTGTGAGTGGTGCGTGTGGTGCCACTGATGTAAAGAGGGGTGTGAGTGGTGCGTGTGGAGCCACTGATGTAAAGAGGGGTGTGAGTGGTGTGTGTTCTGAGCCACTGATGTAAAGAGGGGTGTGAGTGGTGTGTGTTCTGAGCCACTGATGTAAAGAGGGGTGTGAGTGGTGCGTGTGGAGCCACTGATGTAAAGAGGGGTGTGAGTGGTGCGTGTGGAGCCACTGATGTAAAGAGGGGTGTGAGTGGTGCGTGTTCTGAGCCACTGATGTAAAGAGGGGTGTGAGTGGTGTGTGTTCTGAGCCACTGATGTAAAGAGGGGTGTGAGTGGTGTGTGTTCTGAGCCACTGATGTAAAGAGGGGTGTGAGTGGTGTGTGTTCTGAGCCACTGATGTAAAGAGGGGTGTGAGTGGTGAATGTGGAGCCACTGATGTAAAGAGGGGTGTGAGTGGTGTGTGTTCTGAGCCACTGATGTAAAGAGGGGTGTGAGTGGTGCGTGTGGAGCCACTGATGTAAAGAGGGGTGTGAGTGGTGCGTGTGGAGCCACTGATGTAAAGAGGGGTGTGAGTGGTGTGTGTTCTGAGCCACTGATGTAAAGAGGGGTGTGAGTGGTGTGTGTTCTGAGCCACTGATGTAAAGAGGGGTGTGAGTGGTGTGTGTTCTGAGCCACTGATGTAAAGAGGGGTGTGAGTGGTGCGTGTGGAGCCACTGATGTAAAGAGGGGTGTGAGTGGTGCGTGTGGAGCCACTGATGTAAAGAGGGGTGTGAGTGGTGTGTGTTCTGAGCCACTGATGTAAAGAGGGGTGTGAGTGGTGCGTGTGGAGCCACTGATGTAAAGAGGAGTGTGAGTGGTGCGTGTGGAGCCACTGATGTAAAGAGGGGTGTGAGTGGTGAATGTGGAGCCACTGATGTAAAGAGGGGTGTGAGTGGTGCGTGTGGAGCCACTGATGTAAAGAGAGGTGTGAGTGGTGAATGTGGAGCCACTGATGTAAAGAGGGATGTGAGTGGTGCGTGTGGAGCCACTGATGTAAAGAGGGGTGTGAGTGATGCGTGTGGAGCCACTGATGTAAAGAGGGGTGTGAGTGGTGCGTGTGGAGCCACTGATGTAAAGAGGGGTGTGAGTGGTGAATGTGGAGCCACTGATGTAAAGAGGGGTGTGAGTGGTGAATGTGGAGCCACTGATGTAAAGAGGGGTGTGAGTGGTGAATGTGGAGCCACTGATGTAAAGAGGGGTGTGAGTGGTGAATGTGGAGCCACTGATGTAAAGAGGGGTGTGAGTGGTGAATGTGGAGCCACTGATGTAAAGAGGGGTGTGAGTGCTGCGTGTGGAGCCACTGATGTAAAGAGGAGTGTGAGTGGTGAATGTGGAGCCACTGATGTAAAGAGGGGTGTGAGTGGTGCGTGTGGAGCCACTGATGTAAAGAGGGGTGTGAGTGGTGCGTGTGGAGCCACTGATGTAAAGAGGGGTGTGAGTGGTGAATGTGGAGCCACTGATGTAAAGAGGGGTGTGAGTGGTGCGTGTGGAGCCACTGATGTAAAGAGGGGTGTGAGTGGTGCGTGTGGAGCCACTGATGTAAAGAGGAGTGTGAGTGGTGAATGTGGAGCCACTGATGTAAAGAGGGGTGTGAGTGGTGCGTGTGGAGCCACTGATGTAAAGAGGGGTGTGAGTGGTGAATGTGGAGCCACTGATGTAAAGAGGGGTGTGAGTGGTGTGTGTTCTGAGCCACTGATGTAAAGAGGGGTGGGAGTGGTGAATGTGGAGCCACTGATGTAAAGAGGGGTGTGAGTGATGCGTGTGGAGCCACTGATGTAAAGAGGGGTGTGAGTGGTGCGTGTGGAGCCACTGATGTAAAGAGGGGTGTGAGTGGTGAATGTGGAGCCACTGATGTAAAGAGGGGTGTGAGTGGTGTGTGTTCTGAGCCACTGATGTAAAGAGGGGTGGGAGTGGTGAATGTGGAGCCACTGATGTAAAGAGGGGTGTGAGTGATGCGTGTGGAGCCACTGATGTAAAGAGGGGTGTGAGTGGTGCGTGTGGAGCCACTGATGTAAAGAGGAGTGTGAGTGGTGAATGTGGAGCCACTGATGTAAAGAGGGGTGTGAGTGGTGTGTGTTCTGAGCCACTGATGTAAAGAGGGGTGTGAGTGGTGCGTGTGGAGCCACTGATGTAAAGAAGGGTGTGAGTGGTGCGTGTTCTGAGCCACTGATGTAAAGAGGGGTGTGAGTGGTGAATGTGGAGCCACTGATGTAAAGAGGGGTGTGAGTGGTGTGTGTGGAGCCACTGATGTAAAGAGGGGTGTGAGTGGTGCGTGTGGAGCCACTGATGTAAAGAGGAGTGTGAGTGGTGTGTGTGGAGCCACTGATGTAAAGAGGGGTGTGAGTGGTGCGTGTGGAGCCACTGATGTAAAGAGGGGTGTGAGTGGTGAATGTGGAGCCACTGATGTAAAGAGGGGTGTGAGTGGTGAATGTGGAGCCACTGATGTAAAGAGGAGTGTGAGTGATGCGTGTGGAGCCACTGATGTAAAGAGGGGTGTGAGTGGTGAATGTGGAGCCACTGATGTAAAGAGGGGTGTGAGTGGTGTGTGTGGAGCCACTGATGTAAAGAGGGGTGTGAGTGGTGCGTGTGGAGCCACTGATGTAAAGAGGGGTGTGAGTGGTGCGTGTGGAGCCACTGATGTAAAGAGGGGTGTGAGTGGTGAATGTGGAGCCACTGATGTAAAGAGGGGTGTGAGTGGTGTGTGTTCTGAGCCACTGATGTAAAGAGGGGTGTGAGTGGTGAATGTGGAGCCACTGATGTAAAGAGGGGTGTGAGTGGTGTGTGTGGAGCCACTGATGTAAAGAGGGGTGTGAGTGGTGAATGTGGAGCCACTGATGTAAAGAGGGGTGTGAGTGGTGTGTGTGGAGCCACTGATGTAAAGAGGGGTGTGAGTGGTGCGTGTTCTGAGCCACTGATGTAAAGAGGGGTGTGAGTGGTGAATGTGGAGCCACTGATGTAAAGAGGGGTGTGAGTGGTGCGTGTGGAGCCACTGATGTAAAGAGGGGTGTGAGTGGTGCGTGTGGAGCCACTGATGTAAAGAGGAGTGTGAGTGGTGTGTGTGGAGCCACTGATGTAAAGAGGGGTGTGAGTGGTGCGTGTGGAGCCACTGATGTAAAGAGGGGTGTGAGTGGTGAATGTGGAGCCACTGATGTAAAGAGGGGTGTGAGTGGTGCGTGTGGAGCCACTGATGTAAAGAGGGGTGTGAGTGGTGTGTGTTCTGAGCCACTGATGTAAAGAGGGGTGTGAGTGGTGAATGTGGAGCCACTGATGTAAAGAGGGGTGTGAGTGGTGCGTGTGGAGCCACTGATGTAAAGAGGGGTGTGAGTGGTGCGTGTGGAGCCACTGATGTAAAGAGGGGTGTGAGTGGTGCGTGTGGAGCCACTGATGTAAAGAGGGGTGTGAGTGGTGCGTGTGGAGCCACTGATGTAAAGAGGGGTGTGAGTGGTGCGTGTGGAGCCACTGATGTAAAGAGGGGTGTGAGTGGTGCGTGTGGAGCCACTGATGTAAAGAGGGGTGTGAGTGGTGTGTGTTCTGAGCCACTGATGTAAAGAGGGGTGTGAGTGGTGCGTGTGGAGCCACTGATGTAAAGAGGGGTGTGAGTGGTGCGTGTGGAGCCACTGATGTAAAGAGGAGTGTGAGTGGTGCGTGTGGAGCCACTGATGTAAAGAGGGGTGTGAGTGGTGAATGTGGAGCCACTGATGTAAAGAGGGGTGTGAGTGGTGAATGTGGAGCCACTGATGTAAAGAGGGGTGTGAGTGGTGAATGTGGAGCCACTGATGTAAAGAGGGGTGTGAGTGGTGCGTGTGGAGTCACTGATGTAAAGAGGGGTGTGAGTGATGCGTGTGGAGCCACTGATGTAAAGAGGGGTGTGAGTGGTGCGTGTGGAGTCACTGATGTAAAGAGGGGTGTGAGTGATGCGTGTGGAGCCACTGATGTAAAGAGGGGTGTGAGTGGTGCGTGTGGAGCCACTGATGTAAAGAGGGGTGTGAGTGGTGCGTGTGGAGCCACTGATGTAAAGAGGGGTGTGAGTGGTGCGTGTTCTGAGCCACTGATGTAAAGAGGGGTGTGAGTGGTGAATGTGGAGCCACTGATGTAAAGAGGGGTGTGAGTGATGCGTGTGGAGCCACTGATGTAAAGAGGGGTGTGAGTGGTGAATGTGGAGCCACTGATGTCAAGAGGGGTGTGAGTGATGCGTGTGGAGCCACTGATGTAAAGAGGGGTGTGAGTGGTGCGTGTTCTCCTGAAGTCCATAACATTCTCCTTTATCTTGTCGACATTAAAGAAGAGGTTATTTGCCAGGCACCAGGCCTTGAGCTCTTCCACCTCCTCTCTGTAGGCCGTCTCATCGTTGTTGGAGATGAGCTGCACCACTGTCATGTCGTCGACAAACTTGATGTTGTGATTGCTCTGGTGTTTGGCCGTGTGGGCCAGGTCTACAGCACGTGGCCCTGGGGCACACCCTGTGCTGATGATGATAGGGAGGGTATGCAGACTATCGGAGGTTCATTTGTTAGGAAGGCCAGTTGCACAGGGGTGTACTTACACCGAGGGGTAGGAGTTTGTTCACCAGTGTTGAACGGCAAACTGAGATCCAGAAACAGCATTCTGACATGAGTCCTTGTTTTCTAGGTGTGTCAGGGCCAGGTGCATGAGAGACGCTTTGGCATCTGTCGTAGAGCATGGTTTTTGAAACCAGTTTAAACCAGTGTGGTTTTTGATATGTGCCGTTATCAGCCATTCAAAGCACTTCCTGATGACTGGCATCACGATTGACTCCTCCCCCTTTCATTCATTTCACCATAAATCGACACAGAGGGTTAATTGATAGTAGCCACTGAATCTATCAGTACACCTTTAGGAAGTGAGAAGGAAAGCAGGTCACCTAGAGGAAATCCATACAGCCAGAGAGAGAATGTGGAAACTCCACACAGGCAGTATCCAAGGTCAGAATCGAACCTGACACTGTGAGGGGGCAACACTAACCGCTTTGTAAGCGTGGAGTGTCGTGAACAAAGCTGCAGATGAAGGTAAGGCTTTTTACCAGTGTGTTGAAATCTAAGACGTTACTGGGTGTGGGTAAGGGCAGAGTAATGGGGAGTGAGCATAGCATTGCTGTGGTGTATTACGAACAGTGACACCCAAGGCTGCTGAGGAGAACGTCACAGCTTGGATCTGCATGAGAGATGAAGAGGGTAGGGGAGAAAGGGAAATTAGAAGGGTAAGGGTGAGCAGGGGAGGGCAGAAGGGGAGGGTAGAAGGGTGTAGGTGAGAAGGGAAGGGTAGAAGGGTAAGGGGAGGAGGGGAGTGTGAAAAGGTGAGTGGGAGGAGGGGAGGGTAGAAGGGTAACTTAAGAACATGAGAAATATGAGCAGGAGATGGCCATCTGGCCCATCCAATCAATAAGTTCATGGCTCATCTGGCTATTGTCTCATCTCCACCCACCTGGCTTTGCCCCATAACCCTTAATTCCTCTACTATGCAATAATCTATCCAACCTTGTCTTAAATATATTTACTGAGGTAGCCTCCACTACTTCATTGGGCAGAGAATTCCACAGATTCACCACTCTTTAAGAAAATCAGTTCCTCCTCATCTCCATCCTAAATTTACTCCCTCAAATCTTGAGGCTATGCCCCCTAATTCTAGACTCTCCTTCCAGAGGAAACAACTTTCCTGCCTCTATCTTATCTATCCCTTTCATAATTTTATATGTTTCTATAAAATCTCCTCTCATCCTTCTGAATTCTAGTGAGTACAGTCCCTGGTAACTCAATCTCTCCTCATAGTCTAACCCCTTTATCTCTAGAATCAACCTGGTGAACCTTCTCTGTACCGCCTCCAAAGCCAGTATGTCCTTCCTCAAGTAAGGAGACCGGAACTGCACGCAGTACTCCAGGTGTGGCCTCACCAGTAACCTGTACAGTTGCAGCATAACCTCCCTGCTCTTAAATTCAATCCCTCTAGCAATGAAGGCCAACATTCCATTTGCCTTCTTGATAGCCTGCTGCACCTGCAAACCAACCTCTTGTGATTCATGCACAAGCACTCCCAAGTCCCTCTGCACAGTAGCATGCTGCAGTCTTTTACCATTTAAATAATCATCTGATCTTCCATTTTTCCTTCCAAAGTGGATGACCTTGCATTTACCAACATTGTACTCTATCTTCCAGGCCCTTGGCCACTCACTTAGCCTTTCTATACCTCTCTGCAGGCTCTCCATATCCTCCTCACAATTTCCTTTACCACTCAATTTAGTGTCATCAACAAAATTTGATACACTATCCTCGGTTCCCTCTTCCAGATCGTTTATATATATCGTGGACAGTTGTGGGCCCAGCACCAACCCCTGTGGCACACCACTCACCACTGATTGCCAACCAGAGTAACACCCATGTATCCCAACTCTCTGCTTTCTATTGGTTAACCAATCCTCTATCCATGCTAATACATCACCCCAACTCTATGCATCCTTATCTTATAGATAAGTCTTTTATGTGGCACCTTATCAAACAACTTCTGGAAATCCAAGTAAATAACATCTATCTGTTCCCCTCTATCCACTGGGCTTGTTATACCCTCAAAGAACTCCAGTAAGTTTGTCAAACAGGACCTGCCTTTGCTGAATCCGTGCTGCATCTGCCTGATGGATCCATTTCCTTCTGCATGCCTCGCTATTTCTTCTTTAATGATAGCTTCAAGCATTTTCCCAACTACAGACATTAAACTAACTGGCCTATAGTCACCCGCCTTTTGCCTACATCCTTTTTTGAATGGTGGCCTGACATTGCCTTCTTCCAATCCACCGGGACCTGCCCAGAGTTCAGAGAATTTTGGTAAATTGTCACCAAAGCCTCAACAATAACCTCTGCCATTTCTTTCAGTACCCTGGGATGCATTCCATCAGGACCAGGGGTTTGTCTATCTTCAGGCCCACAAGTTTGCTCAGCACTACCTCTTTAGTGATAGCTATTGTATCGAGGTCCTCACCTCCCATTTCATCCATAACATATCTCTTTGACATGTTAGACATGTCCTGACACCGTGAAAACCAACACAAAATAGTCATTCAAAGGCTCAGCCATTTCCTCATTACTCAATATCAATTCCCCTTTCTCATCCTCCAAGGCACCTATATTCACTTTGGTCACCCTTTTCCGCTTTATATAATTATAAAAAAACCTTCTACTATCCGCTTTTATATTTTGTCCTAGCTTATTTTTGCAATCTACCCTTTCTTTATTGCTCATTTAGTGGTTCTTGTTGCTTTTTAAAGTTTTCCCAATCTTCCAGTTTCCCACTGCTCCTGGCAACTTTGCAAGGGGAGGGAGAGGGGTAACAACAGTGGTGTAGAGGTAGGAACAAGCAGTGCTAGAGATGACCAAGCCAATATTTGAAGCTGAAATTTAAAAATAGTGAAACCTTAAAAAGCACTGCTTGGTTCAGTCTGAATAAGAAAAAGATGGCTGACCCAAGAGAATTCTTCAGGAGAATTCAAGATCATTTTAAAGAATTCTGTGCCATGCTGAAAATTAATTTAAAATTATTTGGACCAAATCATGCTGGCCATCCCCAGTAAGTTATGAACTGAGGTGGACTGGCACAAGTATGTCTGTGCCTTGGTGAGTGAGAAATGTTTCCGTGTCCAGTGCTCCAGGGGAGAGCTCAGTGCAGCTGCGACTCTCTACCACTACACTACCAGTTCCACGTAACTCAGTCCCCACCAGAATCGGAGATGTCGTTTCTTTCAAAGGGGATTTCAAGTTCTGGAAACATAAGTGATTTCAAATATATTAGTTTAGAGGTTTTCATTGATATGCAAATACATCAATGTGTTTTTAATTAACATTAAACCATTTAATTATTTCATTATCTTCATTTTGCATTTAATTATCTTCACCCCCTACATCAAAGAGTACTCGGGGGAGGAAGGAGTGAAACCTTAGGGCTATACTGCCTGAGGTCTGTTCAAGCTTTGATCTTGACCTGACTTCCAGGTGTTGAGGGTCAGTGAGATCTGTCCTCTGTAGCCTCCCTCAGTGACTGTGGTTAGTGATTCCAGGACCTGGGCTGCTCAGTCTGAGCCCACCTCTTGACTTATGGATGATCTTGACCTGACTTCCAGGTGTTGAGGGTCAGTGAGATCTGTCCTCTGTAGCCTCCCTCAGTGACTGTGGTTAGTGATTCCAGGACCTGGGCTGCTCAGTCTGAGCCCACCTCTTGACTTATGGATATCTGTATCAAGCTGTGTCTGAAGAGGACACAAATTTACATCACACTATAACTGAAATTTTGTGTGGGGTCTGATTTGGATAGGCAGAAATGCAAGTGTAATGGTAGGGTGTGAAAGCCCTCTGCACACACAGACTTTCCCGTTCACTGCCAGATGAAAATCAGGGCAGATGGCTTCATAACCTTCATTGCTTTTGTTCTGGATCTGCTGCCCATGATGGTGATGCCTAGAAATAGCTCTAAATTTGTTATTTTGAAAGAAAATCAGTTTTGTTGCTTCACAACAAAGGCATTGCCCTGTCTTGCGCTGACCACCTTTTTGCAAGGGAGCTTCTTTGGAATCCAAGTGCTTTCTTTAGTTTCCCGATTGTTGTAAAGTTCACTTCACAGGAACTGATTTTTTGAGCAATCTAAGAAGCATAACTGAGCAAAAAGATTGTGTCCATCAATATTGCCTGGCCTGGTGCCTGTTGACTGTTTTGGTGTAACTCAACCTGCCTGTTGACATTTGTCCTCAGTTTTGTGCACTCATCCAGCAGGAGCTCTGGACTATGTTCCGAAGCCGATCTCAATGGAACATCGCAGAAGAGGGATAAAGGTCAACTGCTCCAACACACGTGTAGCAGCTCCAATCAGTACCTGCAAGTCTCAACAAATGCCCTGGCCTATTCCCACTGGGACTGTGTCCAATAGTGTGGAAAGATCAGTTAACTTAGCCCCACATTATCCTAGTGAGCTAGTTCTCTGTGAATTCCGGCTAAATTGGCACATCTGTAATAAAATCCTGACATTGAAGATGCACATTGAGCACAATAGGATAAACCTACACAAGGATTTCCTTGTAAAACAGGTGAGTTGTGGAGCCACTCGTAACTGGGGGTGGGATGTGGGGATGTGGTCAGAACATCAAATGCCAGAGTAATTGCACATTTAGGGGAATCAGGATGGGACAGAGAAGTCCCAAACGTGATCTGACCGAAGTCAGCAGGAATTACCATCAGGAATCAGCAGTAAGAGAGGAAAATACAACTTAAATGAGAATTAAGTTCATAGCCCAGGGGTCCTCTTCACGTGACAGCAAAACCATCTTCAAATGCTCCTTCATGCATTTTTCACATGATATCAAAGTGAAGGCAATACAATATTTGACACCACTATGCATGCCTGATGGTCTCCATACATTTGCAAAAAGACCCTGTTGCAGGGTTTTGACTCAAAATGTCGACATACACATCAAGCCTCCTTAGATGCTCATTGATCTATTGAGTTATCCCAGTGTTCTTTTTTTTTGTTTCAGACTGCAACATCTGCAGTCTCTTGTCTTCAAAACCAATGTTGCAAACAGCTGAGCTTTGTACAAAGGAGCTGATGGCATTAATCTTTGAGTTTTTAGATGAAAATCCTTCAATATCACATGCAATAACATTGCACTATGTAACAGAAGTTCTAGCCAGGAAAGAGAAGACAAGTTAATACTTTGGCAGAATGGGATCTTGTATTTTCCACTTTAGTCAAAGTGTTTACATGTGAAGCATTAATCAAGCTGTCTCTTAAATACGTTGATAGTCCTGCCATTTTTCAAACATTTTGGAATGCCTGCATGTGGCTCAACCATTTGCAATGAAATAAGATTTTTTTTCATAATATTATCTTTAGATTTCCTAATTTACAAATGATCTAGAAAGAGAACCTGCTCTTGGAGTAATTTCCCAGATGGTTGCCATATGTGAAATAAGATCAGGACAAGAATGTACAGCACAACATACTGCCATTCTGCCCAGTGAGCCGAAGCTGGTGTTTATGTTCCTAGCCCTCATTTGTAGTAGCACTAAGAAGGAGCAATAGCTCCAATCACATGTATGGAGAGATTTCAGGTACTGTCATCAAATACAATAACAGGCAAACTATGACATTTGTTACCTTATGAAATATTACAGCTGATCCTCTAGTTGTACTTCTGCCAAATCGGCCACAATCAAAACGATATATAGCATAGGAAATGCTGAAAGTCTATTTTGTTCGTAAGCCAACTTTGATGGTTTTCAAAGGTTGAATTAACTTGTTTGTTAATCATATTAATAAATATCAACAGAGCCCAAAGCAGGATTTCATTCTGAAACATCAACAATTCTTTTATTCCCTAAAGATACTGCTTGACTCAGAGTCCCCACCAGCAGACTGGTTTACATCCTAAATCTGTTATTTGCTTACCAGCTCTCCTCCAACAGTAATAGAAACCGACAATGCTCAAAATATCGAGCATGTGGCGTAAACGAAACAGAGCTAACATTTTGCTAACTCTCCCACAGGAGGAAGTAACTCCACCAGACCATTTTGTCCACCACTCTTTCCTTGTCACTTATAGTTTATCCCTTGAAGAATAGTCATATACCTTTCAGTGGAACCTCAGTGAGGTAGATGGACAAAACTGTTTACTGTATCAGCTGAGATATCATCATGCCATGCACAGCTTATTTTGGAAGTGATTCATTTTGTCAAGAGGGGACTATGAGAAAACCAGAGGTAATATTGGCATGAAACAGGAGTGAACCCAACTGGATTTTACTTCAACCGGACGGACATTGTAGAGCTAACTGAATCAAACCTTCAGGACGCAGGATACAGGTGTGCTGGTTGTCACTGAGGAAGAATCCTTCCCGGCATCGACACTCATAGCTTCCCATCATATTGACACAGATCTGCTGGCATCCACCATTGCTGTCTCCACACTCATCCACATCTATAGAAAAGAAATACAGAGAGGTCATTACAACTGAAGATTTTAGGGTTCCAATCTATGTGTAGTAAACTGGGCCTCACCTTTACCTGTCACATGCTTATGAGCAATACATTTTGAAAATAAGAATATTATGACATATAAAGTAAAACAAGTCCAGTCTTCCATTCCAGGCCATATCCTGGCCAATCCCCCGGCCCTCTCTGAAGCAAAGTACAAGGTTACTTTAAATATAGTAAAGTTGAACTCCAGTTTGTACTTGCCACATGGAGTGTTCCAAAGCACAGCTAAAGAGAAGATGTGGAATTCTATTATGTTGGTAATTTAAAAATGACAAAAACTCTGGCACGTAAGTGATTCCTCTTTTAAGGTGATCCCGACTTAGCTAGTCTCACACCAGAGAAGCCGAACCCAAATCCTTGGCAGAATTCCCATGGCGTGCTCCCCAAGTCATGCTGTGTTTCTGGACGTACCGTCACCGGACAATGGCAGGCGCTCTACCCACTTTCTGCTGATGGGACACCCGAGAATCATCGGTGAGATTCCCCTCACAGGCCAGCATCCATATGAAATTCGGAGTGTGCCAGAGTTCGGAGACCAGCACATTCACCTACTTCTTCACCACTGAGGCATTAGTGCACTTTTTCATTTTATTTATTTATTGAGATACAGCGTGGAACAGGCCCTTCTGGCCCTTTGAGCCGACAATCCCCGAACTTAATCCCAGCCTAATCACGGGACAATTTACAATGACATGATCTACCAACCAGTATGTCTTTGGACTGCGGGAGGAAACTGGAGCACTCAGAGGAAACAAGCGGTCACGAGCAGAACGTACAAACTCCTTACAGGCAGCAGTGAGAAATGAATCTGGGTCGCTGGTACTGTACTAACCACTACACTGCCATGCTATCCCAGCTGTCTGACTTAACTGGGATAGGAGACTGCTGCCGAACAGTTTCTAACTAGCACGAGGAAATCTGCAGATGCTGTAAATTCAAGCAACACACACAAAATGCTGGTGGAACGCAGCAGGCCGGGCAGCATCTATAGGAAGTACAGTCGACATTTCGGGCCGAGACCCTTCGTCAGGACTAACTGAAAGAAAAGATAGTAAGAGATATGAAAGTGGGAGATCCGAAATGATAGGAGAAGACAGGAGGGGGAGGGATAAAGCTAAGAGCTGAAAAGTTGATTGGCAAGGGATACAGAGCTGGAGAAGGGAAAGGATCATGGGACGGGAGACCTAGAGAGAAAGAAAGGGGGAGGGGAAGCACCAGAGAGAGATGGAGAACAGGCAAGGAGTGATTGTGAGAGGGGCAGAGAGAGAAAAAAAGGAGAAAGAAAAAATAGGAGAGAGAAAAAAAAGGGGGGGGGGGGGAAGATAATAAATAAATAAATAAACGAGCATCAGTTGCGTACACTTGTGGTGCCGTAAAGACTCTACACCGTGCTTAGTGGGAACAGTTTTTAAATAGCATCTGTTACTTGTGTTTGTGTACAAAATGTGAGAATGAGGCAGTAAGACAATTCAGAACTGATTCGCTCACTACAGTTTCAAGCATTCAGGTTGGAAATACCAGAAATGGCCAGGAGTGAAAATGAGCAGCACACACAAGATGTTGGAGGAACTCAGCAGGCCAGGCAGCATCTATGGAAAAGAGTGCTGTCGACACTTCAGGCCAAGACCCTTCATCAGGACTGGCCAAAGGGTCCTGGCCCGAAACGTCCACTGTTTACTCTTTTCCATAGATGCTGCCTGGCCTGCTGAGTTCCTCCAGCATTTTGTGTGTGTTGCTCGGATTTCCAGCATCTGCAGATTTTCATTGTTTAAGAGTGAAAATGATACAATTTCACTACTTCAACAAGTTGTGAACAACGAAGAACTTGAAGACCATCACAGTGAATGTTACAATAAAAATGAAGATTTGGAGGATGCAATCATCGTATGAAGGCAGTCCACTATCTGCACTAGGCGTCCGTGCTGATTTATAGTGACGCACTCTGGATAAATTCCTTTGTTAATTACTATCAGGAACTAAAACACAATTTTAAAGTACTGTAGCAGCACTGGCAGTGTTCTAATTTGTTCTGTATTTCATTTAAATAATAATTAAACAGTAGCTTGTCTTTTTTATACCTTTTTAACTATTTCCATGAAACTTCGGCTAATTGAGCCAGCCGCTTAATTAATTGAGTCAAAAGGGCGCTGGTCCCGATGTGTCCCAACTGACTGGAATCCACTGTATCACCTGTAGCCACTGTAAATTGTCCCTAATGTGTGGGTGGGTAAGAGCACCTGGAGGGAATTGATGCGAATGTGGGGAGAATTAAAAACAAAAAGGATTAATGTAGCATCAGTGTAAACAGGTGCTTGGTGGTCGGCACAGACTTGGTGGTCCAAAGGGTCTGTTTCCATATTGTATCTCTCCCTGATGCCAGTAGCAGCTCAGCAACGTTCCCACGGGGAATCATCCAGACCAATCACGCAAAAAGTGACAAACTGCTGTTTGTGATTGATAGTCGAGACATGATTTGCTCTTCCCCTATGCAAATACTTTTTGCTTCAAATCATTTCACTGTAAATGAACCTGTGATTAGATGATTGCAGATTGCATCATGAAGAGTTAAGTTAGCAAGGAAGATAACAGAGAAGTTCCCAACACAACATTCCCATTTTGAGAGGAAAGAGAAAATCTAACTTTCCACTAGAAAAATTAAGTTCTTGAATTATGCAGTATATATGGGAAGTGAAGGAACAAGTGAATGTACCAACTCAGATTTCTAAGTCAGTAAATTTGCTCTCTCACTATGAATTAAATCCCTGGCCAGCAATCAGTTACAACATTGATGACTTTATTTTGTCCAGCCTATGCACTATGCACTTCACACAGAACTGAATCAGTTCCTAAAGGCCTGATTAATTGTTATTAAAAGCTCCTGTGATTTTATATCCACCCCTTGCTTGAGTAACTGGTAACTAATCCCAAATCACATAATCTTTGTTCTTAAACAAATAAACTAAATTGGCCTAGGATAAAAGGAATAGAAACAGTGAAATATGAAATCAAAACAGAAAAAGGTAGAAACACAAAACAATCAGAGCCGAGACAAAGGATAATGTTTCAAATGAAGCACTTCATCAAAGTCGATGTTAAACAGATGGCATCTAGCTAGATGTGAATATACAGCAGCTACATCTCAATAGCAACAAATAAGCAGTATCAGTAATAACAGATCCACTATCTAACCCCCCATACGTACACAATGAGAAACGTACCCATAATAACAGATCCACTATCTAACCCCCATACGTACACAATGAGAAATGTACCCATAATAACAGATCCACTATCTAACCCCCCCATACGTACACAATGAGAAACGTACCCATAATAACAGATCCACTATCTAACCCCCCCCATACGTACACAATGAGAAACGTATCCATAATAACAGATCCACTATCTAACCCCCCGTACATACACAATGAGAAACATATCCATAATAACAGATCCACTATCTAACCCCCCATACGTACACAATGAGAAACGTACCCATAATAACAGATCCACTATCTAACCCCCCCATACGTACACAATGAGAAAAATACCCATAATAACAGATCCACTATCTAACCCCCCCCCATACGTACACAATGAGAAACGTACCCATAATAACAGATCCACTATCTAACCCCCCGTACGTACACAATGAGAAACGTACCCATAATAACAGATCCACTATCTAACCCCCCCCGTACGTATACAATGAGAAACATATCCATAATAACAGATCCACTATCTAACCCCCATACGTACACAATGAGAAACGTACCCATAATAACAGATCCACTATCTAACCCCCCGTACATACACAATGAGAAACATATCCATAATAACAGATCCACTATCTAACCCCCCATACGTACACAATGAGAAACGTACCCATAATAACAGATCCACTATCTAACCCCCCCATATGTACACAATGAGAAAAATACCCATAATAACAGATCCACTATCTAACCCCCCCCGTACGTACACTATGAGAAACGTACCCATAATAACAGATCCACTATCTAACCCCCCTGTACGTACACAATGAGAAACGTACCCACCGGAAAGGCAGGGCAGCTGTCTCTTCTAAAGGTAGAGGAGGTGGGGTATGTTTCATCATTAACTCATCGTGGTGCACAGGCCATGGTTTTGTCTGGGTTTGCTCACCCAACCTGGTGCATAGACCACGGTTCTGGCTCAGTCCTGATCACCCAACCTGGAACGTGTACCAGTCAGTATTGTCCATTTTATCTGCTGAGGGAGTCATCCTGGTAGTAGTATTTTCCAAGCAGGCAGTGGCGGAGCTGATCACCATGATCAGCAGTCAAGGAAAAACACACCCCAATGCCTTCCCTATCATTGTGGGCTATTTCAACCAGGCCAACTTGAAGAAGTCGTTGAACAAATACCAGCAACATATCTCTTGTGGAACCAGAG
This sequence comes from Hemitrygon akajei, assembly GCF_048418815.1. Classification (NCBI taxonomy): domain Eukaryota; kingdom Metazoa; phylum Chordata; class Chondrichthyes; order Myliobatiformes; family Dasyatidae; genus Hemitrygon; species Hemitrygon akajei. The sequence continues at coordinate 8,323,013 of NC_133150.1, read as the reverse complement.
GTGCCAACACACTTGACCACTGTTATACCACTATCAAGGACATTTACTGTGCCATCCCACGCCCACACTTTGGAAAGTCCAATGGCCTGGCTGTACTTCAACTCCTGGCATACAGGCAGAAACTAAAGATAACAGTACCAGTGGCGAGGACCAAGAAGGTATGGTCAAGGGAGATGAAGGAGCATTTACAGGACTACTTTGAGTCAGTGGACTGGCAAAATTCAAAAACCAATTCTGATTGAAGTTAGAGATGGAATTGGATGCACATCAACATAGCAGGGTTTGCTTGTCATTACATATTCCCTACAAAGTGAAACCTAACACCATGAATGGTGGTGATGCTTCACTCCCAGATGAGCTTAACCTCCCTTGAAATGGAAAATAAAACTACATCTGTGTAAATCCCTACAGCATCTTCTGACCCTTTTACCTCTGTCTTCAAGGCCGACGTCAGAACTTCTTTCACGAGGCTTCAGGCTCTGATGGTGTACCTAGTAGGGCATTGGAAACTTGTACCAACCAAATGATGGGAGTGTTCAAGGACATCTTCACTGTTACACTCGGAGGTTCCCACGTGCTTCAATAGGGTGACAATCCTACCAATGCCCAAGAAGAACAGGGCTAGTTGCCTCAACAACTGTCACTCAGTTGCACTCACATCTACTGTGATTAAGTACTTTGAGATGTTGGTCATAGCCAGAATCAACTATTGTCAAAGCAAGGACCTGTACTGCTGCAATCTATCACCACAATAAGCAAGGACCTGTACCGCTGCAATCTTTCACCACAATCAGCAAGGACCTGTACCACTGCAATCTCACTATCACCACAATAAGTCTACAGTGGATTCAATCTCACTGCTCTCCATTTGGCCATGGATAACCTGGATAATAGCAATAGCTACGTCAGTCTGCTGTTGGTTGATTACATCTTGGAGTTCAAACATCATCATGACCCCAGTACTAATAAACAAGCTCCAAAACCTGGTCCTCTGTACCTTCCTCTTCAACTGGATCCCTCACTTACTCATCGGGAGACCACAGTCAGTCTGGATCAGAAATAACCATAAGACATAGAAGAAGAATTACACCATTTGGTCCATCGAGTTTGTCTGGCATTTCATGATGGCTGATCCAATTTTTCTCTCAGTCCCAATCTCCTGCCTTCTCCCCGTATCCCTTCATGCCCTGACCAATTAAGCATCTATCAACTTCTGCCTTGAATATACATAAAGACTTGGCCTCCACGGCTGCCTGGGGCAAAGAATTCCACAGATTCACCACTCTCTGGCTAAAGAAATTCCTTCTCATCTCTGTTCTAAAGGACGCCCCTCTATTCTGAGGCTGTGCCCTCTGGTCTTAGACTCTCCCATCATTGGAAACATCTTCTCCACACCCACTCTGTAAAGGCCATTCACCATTCGATAGGTTTCAATTCTTCTGAATTCTGAAACTCATTCTTCTGAATTCTAGTGAATACAAGCCCAGAGCCATCAAATGCTCTTCACATGACAAGCCTCTCCATTCTAGAATAATTTTCGTAAACCTTCTTTGAACAATCTCCAGTTTCAGCACATCCTTTCTAAGATAAAGGAGCCAGAACTGCTGACGATACTCCAAGTGAGGCTTCACCAGTGCTTGATTCTCAACATTAGATCCTTGTTTTTGTATCCTAGTTCTCTTAAAATGAATGCTAGTGTTTGCCTTCCTCACACATACTCAACCTTCAAATTAACCTTTAGGGAATCCTGCACAAGGACTCCCAAGTCCTTTTCTGCTGCAGTTTTTTTTATATTTTCTCTCCATTTAGAAAATAGTTAACCCCATCATTTCTTCTACTCAAGTGTATATGACCATACACTTCCCAGCACAGTATTCCATCTGACATTTTTTCGTTCATTCTCCTATTCGGTCTCAGCATTTTGGTGGCCTCTCTACTTCCTCAAAACTACCTGCTCCTCCACCTATCTTCACCTGTCTGCAAACTTTGCAACAAAGCCATTAATTCCATCATCCAAATCATTGACACATAATAAGAAATGGTCCCAACACAGACCCTATGGAACACAACTAGTCACCAGCAGCCAACCAGAAAAGGTTCCCTCTGTTTCCACTCTTTGCCTCCTGCCAATCAGCCACTGCTTTATCCATACTAGAATCTTTCCTGTCATACCATGGTCTCATAGCTTGTAAAGCAGCCTCATTTGTGGCACCTTGTCAAAGGCCTACTGAAAATCCAAGTACACAACATCAACCAATTCTCCTTTGTCAATCCTAAACGTTATTTCTGCAAAGAAATCCAACAAATTTGTCAGGCAAAATTTTTCCTTGAGGAAACCATACTGACTACTGCCTATTTTATCATGTGCCTTTTAGTACCCTGAGACCTCATCCTTAATAATCGACTGCAACATCTTCCCATCCACTGAGGCCAGATTAACTGGCCTACAGTTTCCTTTCTTCTGCCTCTCTCCCTTCTTAAAGAGTGGAGTGCCATTTGCAATTTTACAGTGTTCCAGAACCATTCCAGAATCTACTGATTCTTGAAAGATCATTATTAATGCCTCCACAGTCTCTTCAGCCACCTCTTTCAGAACAAAGGGGTCTACACCATCCGATCCAGGTGACTTATCTACCTTCAGACCTTCAGTTTTCCAATAGCCTCACTCTAGTTATGGTAACTTCACACATTTTATGCCCCCGACGCCTGGAACTTCCACCATCTGCTAGTGCCTTCCAATGTTATTTAGTTCGTCCATCATTTCCTTGTCCCAGACTACTACCTCTCCAGCATCGTGTTCTAGTGGTCTGATAACCACCCTTGCCTCTCTTTCACTCTTCATAACATCTCCTCTTTGCTGACAATCGGCACTGGTGCACCTCAGGTACATGAGCTTAACCCACTGCTCTACTTTCTCTACACCCACACCTGTATCACTAGGCATAATTCAAATACCATTTATAGATTTGTCGATGACACAATTGTTGGCGGAATTTCAGACGGAGACAAAGAATTGTACAGGAGTGAGATAGATCAGCTGGTTGAGTGGTGTCATAACAACTTTGCACTCAGCATCAGTAAGACCAAGGAACTGATTGCAGATTTCAGGAAGGGTAAGTCAAGGGAACACACATCAGTCATCGCAGGTTTAGCAGTGGAAAGGGGGAGCAGTTTCAAGCTCCTGCGTGTCAACATCTTTGTAAATCTATCCTAGCCCCAACATATTGATGCAATTACAAAGAAGGCATAACCATGGCTAAATTTCATTAGGAGTGTGAGAAGACTTGGTATGACACCAAAGACTCTTGTAAATTTTTACAGATGTACTGTGGAGAGCATTCTAACTGGCTGTGTCACCATCTGGCATGGAGGGGCCAATGCCCAGGATTGGAAAAAGCTGCAGAAAGTTGCAAACTCAGCCAACTCGATCATGGGCATCAGCCTCCCCAGCATCTAGGACACCATCAAAATGCGATTCCTCATGAAGGCGGCATGTATCCCCGACGGAGGCAAAGGGTAGGAAAAGGCAGAACCCCGGCCGGATCTGCCCGACGAAGGCAAGGGATCAGAAGGAAGCTGGGTCCAGGGTGAGTAGCAGGACTACCGTGATACACCAGGTACATTGGTAAAGGCAACCGACAGTGCAGGCAAGGCGAATAAGGCAGAACAGCAGGACCAGCGCACAGGAGAGAAGCAGGGGAACAAGACCAACCGGATAGAGCATACACAGAACAGGCCGACAACCAGGGCAGAACAGGATTCCGAGCAGGGCGGCAACCAGGGTAGAACTGGATCTGGAGCAGGTGAAACAGGTACAGACAGGATTCAGAGCCAGCGGGCCAGGTACAGAGCGGGTTAAACCAGCGTCAGAGCAGGACGACCCCATAACTAGGCTCAGTTCCTGAGCCCCTTATAAACACCTGCCCCCTAATAGATAGATAGATAGATAGATAGATAGATAGATAGATAGATACTTTATTCATCCCCATGGGGAAATTCAACTTTTTTTCCAATGTCCCATACACTTGTTGTAGCAAAACTAATTACATACAATACTTAACTCAGTAAAAAAATATGATATGCATCTAAATCACTATCTCAAAAAGCATTAATAATAGCTTTTAAAAAGTTCTTAAGTCCTGGCGGTAGAATTATAAAGCCTAATGGCATTGGGGAGTATTGACCTCTTCATCCTGTCTGAGGAGCATTGCATCGATAGTAACCTGTCGCTGAAACTGCTTCTCTGTCTCTGGATGGTGCTATGTAGAGGATGTTCAGAGTTATCCATAATTGACCGTAGCCTAATCAGCGCCCTTCGCTCAGCTACCGATGTTAAACTCTCGAGTACTTTGCCCACGACAGAGCCCGCCTTCCTTACCAGCTTATTAAGACGTGAGGCGTCCCTCTTCTTAATGCTTCCTCCCCAACACGCCACCACAAAGAAGAGGGCGCTCTCCACAACTGACCTATAGAACATCTTCAGCATCTCACTACAGACATTGAATGACGCCAACCTTCTAAGGAAGTACAGTCGACTCTGTGCCTTCCTGCACAAGGCATCTGTGTTGGCAGTCCAGTCTAGCTTCTCGTCTAACTGTACTCCCAGATACTTGTAGGTCTTAACCTGCTCCACACATTCTCCATTAATGATCACTGGCTCCATATGAGGCCTAGATCTCCTAAAGTCCACCACCATCTTCTTGGTCTTGGTGATATTGAGACGCAGGTAGTTTGAGTTGCACCATATCACAAAGTCCTGTATCAGTTTCCTATACTCCTCCTCCTGTCCATTCCTGACACACCCCACTATGGCCGTGTCATCAGCGAACTTCTGCACATGGCAGGACTCCGAGTTATATTGGAAGTCTGATGTGTACAGGGTGAACAGGACCGGAGAGAGTACGGTTCCCTGCGGCGCCCCTGTGCTGCTGACCACCGTGTCAGACCTACAGTCTCCCAACCGCACATACTGAGGTCTATCTGTCAAGTAGTCCACTATCCAATCCACCATGTGAGAGTCTACTCCCATCTCCGTTAGTTTGTGCCTTAAGATCTTGGGCTGGATGGTGTTAAAGGCACTAGAGAAGTCAAGGAATGTAATCCTCACAGCACAACTGACCCCCTCTAGGTGAGAGAGTGATTGGTGCAGCAAATACGTGATAGCATCCTCCACTCCCACCTTCTCCTTATACGCAAACTGAAGAGGATCCTGGGCGTGCCTGGTTTGTGGCCTCAGATTCTGTATTATCAGCCGCTCCATGGTCTTCATAACGTGCAACGTCAAGGCAACAGGTCTGAAGTCATTCAACTCCTTTGGTTGTGGTTTCTTCGGTACCGGGACAATACAGGATGTTTTCCACTGTCTGGGTACTCTTCTCTGCTCCAGGCTCATGTTGAAGATGCGCTGTAGTGGTTCTCCCAGCTCAGTCGCACAGGCCCTCAGTAATCGTGGGGAAACTCCATCCGGTCCAGCCGCCTTGCTGGTACAGATCTTCCTCAGTTGACCTTCCACCTGTGCAGCCGTAATCCTGGGCGTGGGCAAGGTCGCCTGTGAGTGGCTATTTTCCTGTGAGGGAAGTAAGCCTGGTGTGGATTTCTGCGGTGAGGATGAGATTGAGCTGTCGAACCTGTTGAAGAAGTTGTTCAGCTGGTTCGCTTTCTCCACATCTCCACTTATGTTCGCCCCCCGCTTTGCACTGCATCCGGTGATGATCTTCATCCCATCCCACACCTCCTTCATGCTTTTTTAATAGGCGACAGGTGTACCTCCTTAAGCCAAGATGATCCAATGGCTCCAGGTGACAGGAGGGCTGGCTACAAGGCCCGGAGTCCGGAGTCCTCAGACCGGAGCAAGACCCAGAAGGCGGGCTCCGAATCAGACCCCAACATAGACTGAGTTGTGCTACTTGATAAGCTGAGTAATGTGGTAGCTTTTGTTTTGAATGCACGTGCTGGATGTATGGAGCTGCTGTTGGCGATCTGATGCCCACCCTCTCATATTGATGATTCAGTTGAAGAATTTTGTGGAATGTCCTCCGGAATTCTAATCCACGCAACCGGGGGGGGGGGGGGGGAATCTACACAGTTTAAGGGGAAACTTAGTAACTAGTATGTTTGCTGAGGATTGACCGATTCTGTAAGAACTAAGTGGAAGTTTCCATGGAAAGTACAACATCTGTGACTTACACTGAAGTGCAGGTGAGTTCTTTCCAGGGAATGGATTGTGGACCTGGTGGAATTCTGGAAACAAGGGGAAGCTGCAAGCCCATATAGGCTGAAGAAATAGAGGAGAAGGTCCTCTACCTCAGGACACCTCCGTTGTCCCTCCTCCTTCCTTTTCTCCCATGGTCCACTCTCCTCTATCAGATCCCTTCTCCTTCAGACCCTTACCTCTTCCACCTATTACCTCCCAGCTTATCACTTCATCTCCCCTTCTCCACTCCCACCCACTCACATTTCCCCTTCACCAGATTTCACATACAACTTGCCAGCTTGTACTAATTCCCCTTCGCCTACCGCCCCCACACCCACTTTCCAGTTCCGACGAAGGGTCTCAGCCTAAAACATCGACTGTTCATTCTCTCCATTGATGCTGCCTGACCTGTTGAATTCCTCCAGCATTTTGTCAGACAGACATACTTTATTGATCCCGAGGGAAATTGGGTTTCGTTACAGTCGCACCAACCTAGAATAGTGCAGAAATATAGCAATATAAAACCATAAATAAATAAATCGTGATGTGTGAGTTGTTCTGGATTTCCAGCATCTGCAGAGTGTCTGTGTTCAGATAAACCTATCTGGCGAGTGTTCAGGGGTTACAGAGAAGCAATGTGTCTGGAGACTAAATATCAAATCATAAAATGTATATGCTGAATATCAGGAATAAAATCAGAGAATACTGGAAAAACTGAGCAAGTCAGACAGCATGTGTGAGCTTCACCAGGGCTGGGAAAGAGCGAATGATAGATATTAATTCTGAGTAAGAGAGAAGACATGGGAGGGGTGCGTAAAACAAAGAGAGTGTCTCAGATCAGTCAGTATGAGCTACTGGAGGCTTTTACCAGCGCACAAAGCTTCTTGGTCAATGTACTGTTAATGGTAAGGTTGTGGGTCCAGCCTAGTAGGGCTAGTTTATGTAAGCAGGACAAGAAAAGCTGAATCTACACAATGTAAAAAAAACAGCAAAATAGCAAATCCTGGAAAAGCACAGCAATTCAGACAGCATCTGTGGAAAGGAAATCATTTAATGTTTCAAATGGAGGACTCTTCATCAGACCTGAGAAAGAAAGAAACTTCACGATGAAGGTGGGAGAGGGTGATCGATACAGAAAAGAGAACTTCTGTAGTTGGGTGAAGTCATGTAACAAGAGGTAATATGATATGGCTATGTAATACGTAGTGGTTTTTGATGCAACCTGCCGCACACAGTATTAGCACACTGAGCCACAAAGCTGTCTGAAATGTAGTGAACACTGCCATTGGAATAATATAATGTCTGTCCAGTCTGAAGCCTCAGTCAATTTCACTGTAGAAATGACCACACATCCTAAGAGGCCTCCTTTTGTCACATTCAAAATCTTCCTATTGTCTTCCCCTCCAGTCCAGTGCATTATGGCCAGACTGTGTACATTGCTGTGGATTGGAGGGGAAAACAACAGGAAGATTATCAAGGTGACAAAATGGAGGCCTCTTCAGATGTGTCATGAAGTCTGACTTCAAACCCTGTACTTCCCCCAAAGAAAATGTGAACCAAAAACATACAGTAGCTGAGAACAAGAAAACTGTCAGTAACCAGCAGGTCCTGACGAAGGGTCTCGGCCCGAAACGTCGACAGCGTTTCTCCCTATAGATGCTGCCTGGCCTGCTGTGTTCCACCAGCATTCTGTGTGTATTGTTGTTAGTAACTAGCAGACTCTGTTTCATTCACAAAGAAGAGAAGATCTGCAGATGCTGGAAATCCAAGCAACACTCACAAAATGCTGGAGGAGCTCAGCAGGCCAGGCAGCATCTAGGAAAAGCATTACAGACAGACAGACATACTTTATTGATCCCGAGGGAAATTGGGTTTCGTTACAGTCGCACCAACCAAGAATAGTGCAGAAATATAGCAATATAAAACCATAAATAATTAAATAATAATAAGTTAATCATGCCAAGTGGAAATAAGTCCAGGACCAGCCTATTGGCTCAGGGTGTCTGACACTCCAAGGGAGGAGTTGTAAAGTTTGATGGCCACAGGCAGGAATGACTTCCTATGACGCTCAGTATTACATCTTGGTGGAATGAGTCTCTGGCTGAATGTACTTCTGTGCCTAACCAGTACATTATGGAGTGGAGTAGTCGATGTTTTGGGCCAAAACCCAGTCCTGCCGAAGGGTCTCAGCCCAAAATGTCGACTGTACTCTTTTCCATAGATACTGCCTGGCCTGCTGAGTTCCTCCAGCATTTTGTATGTGTGGCTCTGAATCATTCTCAGACCAATGGCAGAAAACAAGATTTGCTATTACCATGTGCCAAGTAATGAATTATTTCTACAGCAGATGATCCTGAGATTTATCAGTACCCACACCAGAAAACCTAGCACAATCTGGACTGTTAATGTCAGCAGAAATGCAAGACTCATTTGTTTCTGGCAGTGGTTCAATTCTAATCAATAGAAATTACAAAATAAATAAATAGTGCAGAAATGGAATAATGAAGGGCTGTTATAATGTCAGCTGATAAGATCATCAGGGTCTCTCTTCCTGCCATTACAGACATTTACACCACACATTGCATCTGCAAAGCAAACAGCATTATGAAGGACCCCAAGCGCCCCTCATACAAACTCTTCTCCCTCCTGCCATCTGGGAAAAGGCACCAAAGCATTCAGGCTCTCACGACCAGACTGTGTAACAGTTTCTTCCCCCAAGCTATCAGACTCCTCAATACCCAGAGTCTGGACTGACACCAACTTACTGCCCTCTACTGTGCCTATTGTCTTGTTTATTATTTATTGTAATGCCTGCACTGTTTTGTGCACTTTATGTAGTCCTGGGTAGGTCTGTAGTCTAGTGTAGTTTAGTTTTTTTCAGTGCAGTTTTTACGTAGTTCAGTGTAGTTTTTGTACTGTTTCATGTAGCACTGTGGTCCTGAAAAACGTCGTCTCGTTTTAACTGTGTACTGTACCAGCAGATATGGTCAAAATGACAATAAAAAGTGACTTGACTTGACTTTATGGGTTCCATTCAGAAATATGATGGTGGGAGGAAAAAGCTGTTCCTGTATCTTTGAATGTGGGCCTTCACATTCCTGTACCATCTCCCTGATGGTACAGAGAAAAAGGCATGGACCATGAAACAATCTTGCATTGTACACGCTGGCTGAAACGCTGATGATTTGCCACCATGCCATGCTGTGGTTTGGACTGATCATATAAGTGAAGTGCGGCTCTACTGAGTAAAAAACTCAGTATCTCCAGAGAACGTGACATTTATCCAGCGAGGTTGGAATACATTCTGCACTTCAGTATCCAATGTCTGCAACGAATTAGATACTTTTAAAAAAGGAATGCTACTGGGAGTACTTCAAAGCTTTATTTAAAACTCTAAAGCAAGCGAAGAAATAAAGACAATTGTACTTGAGGGCAGATGACATTAAATTAATCAAAGTGACAAGATCAAGAGTAAGAGAATTAAATGGAAACCACATCAAAAGTGACACTGCATCTTGTGTAGGCAGGCCATACATGGAGGAACAGACTCCATAAAATGCCACTGAGGACAGAAAGTTCTTTTGTCTAAAATTGCATGCAATTATCAGGCACAGAGTGAAGTTTGTGTTGATTATATGTGTGGTGGAATTATGTATTTCTGTGCCAGTGACTGTAATTCCCAGTTTCTTATCTTGGCATCTGACTTCATGAAATGAGAGATACCGATATTATTCTGAAATAGCGCACTCATTTTTATTTTTTTTACTTGAAGTACATGGTATTAGAAAGGCATAAAGCTCAGCATGATTTTCTTTTGTGCTTCAAATGGAATTTTGCAAATTTGCGTATGGTACTCATTTATCCAGTTCTTAGTGGAACTCCAGTGCGGCACCACTGCAAAAGTAAAGTAAGCTTCTTTTATTGGGCCATAATACTGGATATTTAGGGGAAGCCAAACACAGGTCATTTTAGAATGGGAAAATGTTAAAAGCATTAAACAATTTTAAAGGAAAAACAAAAGAGTTATTATTTTTAAAAGAGTGTGAAATGCGAAGTTCTTTGCATTTTTCAAGGAATAATGGGCAGGAATTATTTATGTTCCAGTGAAGAGACTTGGTTGTGACTCACAGCAGAAAAGCTTTACACTGGAATCCTCAGGCAAAGGCTTCTCCTCTGTCAGTTACACTATGATGGAGCTGGTAGTCGAGATCGCTGGTAGGATGAGGCAGATAGTGGGGTGTGGGGAGCGGTAGGGAAAGGACTGAAAGAGGACTACTATTGGCTCTGGAGTTGCAGATTGAGGAACGGTGTTTAGGAGATCAGTGGAAGGGGTCATTGGAGTTGAAGCATGATCAAGAAATGTAGATCACAGGTTGTAGTGACATGAGTAATAAATCGAGGATGAAGAATCTAGGAAGACAGCTTTGGAGGGAAGGAATATTGAGTGCCATGGATTTCAGATATAAATATTTCATTTAAAGGAAGAAGTATAACTTGAGTTATAGTTAAGGTTAAATCATTTTCACAAAATGCTGCTGAATATTTGTTGGAATACGTCATTAAAACTCAACTGCACAATATATTACAAATGTACTAGTTCCACCCCGATGTGTAAATTAATTAGTAAGATGAATAAGGTGGTGAGAATGTGGACATTTCTTTAAACAAAAATGATTGTTATTACCAAATTTTTAATGTCAAATACTAAATCATATCTTATGGAACAGAAGTGCGTTACTCAGCTTCTGACATCTCAGTAAGATTACAGGTGATTTATCTTCACTCAAAACCTGATTTGATAAAACTTAATACTCTGGCCAACAAAGCTCTCTTCTGAAAATCCAGCAGCTGAATATCCTTCATTGGTGTTGACTGCCCTGAGTGTGTGCTGTAATGGTGTTAACTTGAATTTTAGCCAAGAATTTTGCTGGATTTTGCCAGAAATTTCACATGGAGCTTCTGGTATTTCTCAACGTAACTGTTGCTAAGTATTTGAAATTATCTTGTGAATATTTAAATCCCGGACCTAGTGGCCGAGAAATCTCTGCTGGAGATTTCCTAACTCCACTTCTCTATTTACTCCTTGTAGAGGAAGAGTGTGCTGAGATTCCCCAGCCCTTACACAATATGGAAGTCTGGTCATTGGAACGAATGGAGGTGATATAGCTACAGAGATGCAAGGTAAAAATAAGGGGAGTTACATTTTTAAATTGAGTTTATTTGAGTCAATCTGGCCTGCTGATGTCAACCAATGATGAAAACTGGAGTAACGATGATGCTCAGGGAATTATTACTCAACACCAGGATTGTCTGGGCCAGTAGGGTTTGCTTTCTTCTCACTTACACCAGAAGCAGCTCAGGGTACCTTGCAGCAGGAATAATTTGCAAATAACAAAACTCAGATTTTTCTCCAAATTCCTGCCCCTGCAGCATCTTAGTATATCTTAATAATTTTCAAAAGCATGGGAAATTTTAAATATGTGGTAAATAAAGAAGATAAATTTTAATTTTGATTTTCAACTTATGAAGTCGTTGGTATGACTGGTGGCAACGGGGCAGTAACCCAAAAATGTTTGGGAACCACTGGTCTAAAACGTTCATTTAAAACTGTGCTTTTTACTTCCTCTTATGGTACAATAATTTTTTACTCTTGCCAGCTTGGTTTGCCCAATCAATATGTGGATTAATATCTCCCATTACAATTGTAGTTCCCTTCAAACAGATCCTGGACATTTTCCCACTGATGCTCCATGCCTATCAAGAGTTACATTTTTGAACCCACAGACAACTCCTATCCATGTATTCTACCTCCTGCTCTTCATAGAGTGCAACACAGTAGCCAGACAGTTAGCATAACACCACTGCAGCACCGGCAACCTGGATTTAATTCTGCCCTTGTCTCTAATGCAGTTGTACTCTTTCCCTGTGTCCAGGTGGGTTTTCATTCGGGTGCTGGAATTTTCTCCCACTTTCCAAAAATGTATGGGTTAGTAGTTTAATTGGGTGTGATTTGGTGACACAGGCTCTTTGGGTCAGAAGGGTCTGTTACCATGGTGTATCCCTAAATAAAATATATTCAGAGTTCCCTGCAAGCTGCAATGACATTGCCAAGAACTGAGTTCTCACACAGCAGAAGATGCTTACTGCCCTACAGCAGTCAGCAAATCCAGCCTGCTCTTCCCACAGATGTTTTCATATACAGAGGCTATACATAAGCTGGACATTCATAATCAGGGTAAGGCCTGTACCTCATTTTAGCACAATTATAAATCCCTGATATATCTCCCAATGCAAATTATCCTGGTTATTCACATGAACTAAATATAATCAGCAAAGAGCAAGAATGATTTTTCTCTTCAGCAATTTCTTCCAAAGCTTAAATAAAGCAGATAGAAAATTCTCATTAAAAAGTAACTATAGGCCACATTTCATCATGTCTTTTATATATAATTTCACAGTTTATCATTTACTTAGATCATCACAAATTAATCTAGGAACGGTGTTCGAAAGATTTAAAATTGGCTCGGAAGCAGAGGGTTGTGTTGAAGATTGCTTCTCAAAATGGAGGCTGGTGACTAGTTGTGGGCAGCAGGGGGTTAGTATTGGGACCCTCATTATTCATTATTTATATGTGATTTGTATGCTAATGCAGAGGGCTGGATCAGTGTTGTTTGCAGATGACAGGATAATGATGACGGTTCTTGTAGACTACAGGGGAAGTCCTGATCTATTAAGGAAATAGGTTGAGGAGCGGCCGATCATTTTCCAATATGGATAAGTGTGAGGTGATGCATTTTGGAAAGTTAAATCAGCATAGGGTTTATATTATGAACAGCAGGGCTTTGGGGAGTGTAATGGAACACCCACAATGAGCTGGAATCTGTGCTTGGTCTCCTGGAGTTCACTCCACTTTGATCCAGATGCTGCACCCTTCTTGGTCCTGGGATTCTTCCAGTGCTCCAGAGACCGTACCCCTTCTCCTCCCTGGATTCCCACCTCAGTGATCCTGAGGCTTCGCCACTCCTCCCAAGCGGATGCCTTCCTAAGATGACTCTCATTTTAAACTGCCACAATAAATTACCACGTTTGCTTCTTCACACCAAAGCAGGCAAATATTGCTATTAGACACCATGCCTTTAATTGATAAAGGTTAAAATATTAATGATGAAATTGGAGAAATACAAACATTTCTGGAACTTTTCTGCAGTTGGTAAATGCATCAAACAGTAGCCATTATGTGTTACTCTCCTCCTTTGAACTCTTGTTCAATTGACATCAAAACATTTAAAATTCAAAGTTGTGCCCACAACTTCAACTGAAAATGCATCCGGAATATGAAAAGCATTAGCACACCATCTTCCCCGAAGCCTCAGAAAATTGTTCAAAGGACCATAAAGTTGATAAATCAAAGGTAGCAATAAAGAAATTAAATCAAGATATGTCCAAATATTTAATAATTGTTTTTCATGGTATTCCTGCAAAATCTGGCATTCGCTGGTTTGAAATACCTCTTCACAATTTGTTGGTCTAATTGATCTTTTTTTGGCTGCACAAAAACAGCAGCCGCTTATTCCATCAGTCCTCTCGTGGTTAACGTACTGTAGTACAGAGGCAAATTGATTCATAGTTTTGTTTGCGTAACAATTGAGAGTTGACATACCGTGGAAGCAATCAGCTAGAGGTACTGCTGTAACTCTCCACACAGAGTTTCCGTCAAAATGAGTGGGGAGGGACTGGTGACAGTGACCCCTTTGTCAACTATGCAAACATGCATTTCATGCGGTTTTAAAATGCTACCGGGGTGAGGCATTTTTGTGCAAATGTATTAAGACATTTGGACAGTTTTGTGCCATAAGTGTTGCTTCAAAATACTTCAAGTTATTTCTCAGCAAGATATTGCATTTAGTCCTTTTTCTGCACATTTGATATTCATTTGCAATCATTTAATGTATTTACATTACTTTCCTGTTTACCCTGTTTTTACACAAGCTAAGGAAATTATGAAACTGGTGAATCTCTCAGTTGAAAGATGGTGTCTCATCTGAGATGAAGTGATAAATCAAGAGAATTCATCCAGAAGTTAATCAATAAAACTCACTTGTAGCAACGCCTGTGGGATGATGTAAAACTAATTAACAGTGAGACCAAATATTTTGGGCACATTTCCCAAACTACAGAATGTAGAAATAATATCTAAAAGCGCTGTGTACTAAACAAACTAGTCAATAGGACTATTTGCAGTTTAAATGAATAGAAGTGCTTCTTCAGGTCATCTATAGAGAGGAGTAAACATCAAGTACTTATCCCTCTCCATAGATGCTATCCGACCTGCTGAGTTCCTCCAGCATTACTCTGCTGTTCCAGCACGATCTATTGTGTTTAGGAGCTTCTTCAGGGCGCGCAAAACAAAAATTCAAAATTCCAATGCAATAAATAATATGCTGGAGGAAGTCACTGGGTTAAACACCATCACTAGCAGGAAAGAATTGTCAATATTACAGATCAAAACCAGGTTCATTGCTAATCGTACCTCCCCATAAACCCCACTGATATCTGAGGCCATCGCAATAGGCATGTGAACACAGTGGAGACATATTTACTCAGTTAAGAATGATATTGAAGTTGAGTGAGAGACATAAAGGTACAGGCAGTTAAATACGCCAAGAATACAATCACTCCTGTGGAGAAAGAGCAGTGCAGGTTTGAAGACTGAGGAGGAAATAACAGAGTTAAAAATTGAGTCCTGACGAAGGGTCTCGGCCTGAAACGTCGACAGTGCTTCTCCTATAGATGCTGCCTGGCCTGCTGTGTTCCACCAGCATTTTGTGTGTGTTGTTTAACTTTCCAGCATCTGCAGATGTCCTCGTGTTTGCTCATTGAATTTTCATCATCGTTTTCTCTGGGAATCACCAAATATATTGCAAGTCTTTCCCTCAGAAACTTAACTGTTCCGCTATTATTCAAATTTATATGGAGATGTGGCTGCAGGCATAGATCTCCTGCTCAAGTTTCTAGCTGTTGACACCAGGGAGTGAATCCACACCCATCTGATATCAATCAGGAAAACAAACCAAAAGGGCTGAAAAGTCCAAACTCAGAACAACTGAGAGAAAGCCAAGGTAAATTGGAAAGAAATGGAATCCTGATTCATTCATCTGGACACGTGATTCCATTGGGAAAACCGCAGCCCCAATTGGACTCTTGCAAAGGGTACAGAAATAGTAAAGCACAGACTCAGACTGGCTTTTATACTGTATTTGGCAAAGGATAGGGAGGAAAGTCGCATACCTCAAACGGAATAAGGTTAGAAATGAAAATTCCTGGAAAATAAATGTTTTGTCATTTTTAAGTCTAAACATTTGTCTTAGCTTCTAAAAGATTCTCATTATTCTAAGTTTATTAAAGTCACTTGCTGGAAAATTCCAAAAAAGCTCTGATCTACTTTACTCAAAAAATGTGTTGGAGTAAATCCCCTGTTGGCCAGACAGTAATTAAACTAAGGATCACTTCCCCCAGAAGTTTCACTATATGACCAGAGCCCTCCAGTGCAGGGGAAATCCTGACTCAGTTTTCTTATCTCAACATAAAAAAGCTGTGGGATTACCATTATCCCACTGAAAACCCAATTACATTTAATTATTAAGCTCATTTTGGCTCCGGGCTCAGCTGGATCCTGTTTCACATATTCTTGCTTCATATATCATTGGATTTGAAGTCTTCAAACAAACATGACCAGCAGCAATAAAAGCAAATTAAAAGTGTTGCAAAACAAAACTTAACAGTCATATCAGAGACACAGCAAATTACCAAAAGCTTGGTTGAAGAGGCAGGTTTTAGTCTCAAAGGAAGTAAACTATAAACATGGTTAACTCTTGAAAGCTTTCCGAAGTGCTATTCAATTGTATCACCTGCTTTGTAAGTGACACAAAGAAAGAATACAACTGATCCATTATGAGGGATAAACCTACTTCATTCTGACTTGTGGCAGACGGATCAACCCATGAAATAATGATAAAGCAACACTCACAAAAACCAGCCACCTCTCTATAAAACATACACAAAATACTGGAGGAACTCAGCAGGTCAGGCAGCATCTATGGAGAAGAGTAAACAACAATGTTTCAGGCTGAGACCCTTCACCAGGACTGGGGAAAAAAAGATGAGAAGCCAGAGTAAGAAGGTGGGGGAAGGGGAGGAGGAAGAAGGACAACATGGTAGGTGATAGGTGAAACTGGGAGTTGGGGAGGGGTGAAATAAAGAGGTGGGAATTTGATTGGTGAAAAAGATACAGGGCTGGAGAAGGGGGAATCTGATAAGAGAGGACAGAAGGCCACGGAATAAAGGAAAGGGAGAGGAGCACCAGAGGGAGGTGGTGGGCAGGTAAGAAGATAATGTGAGAGAGGGGAAAAAAGAAATGGAATGGGGTTACCAGAAGTTCAAGAAATCGATGTTCATGCCATCAGGTTGGAGGCTACCCAGACAGAATATAAGGTATTGTTTCTCCAACCTGAGTGAGGCCTCATCACAGCAGTAGAGGAGGCCATGGACTGACATGTTGGAATGGGAATGGATGGGAATGGGAAGTGTAACTGAAATGGATGGCCACTGGGAGATCCCACTTTTGCAGGTGCTTGGTGAAGCGGTCTCCCGATCTACGTGAGATCTCACCAATTTACAGGAGGCTGCACTGGGAGCACGGGATACAGTATATGACCCCAACAGACTCACAGGTGAAGTGTCGCCTCACCTGGAAGGACTGTTTGGGGCCCTGAATGGTAATGAGGGAGGAGTTGGGGCACTTATTCCACTTGCAAAATTAAGTACTGGGATGGAGATCAGTGAGGAAGGTCAAGCGGAGAAAGGAGTCTTATAGGGAGCAATCCCTGTGGAAAGCGGAAAGTGGGGGAGGGAAGAAGTGCTTGGTGGACTCCAGTTGCAGATGGCAGAAGTGTTCTCATGTTTGAAATACTGATAAAAGTAGCCACAGCACAGTCCTTGTGGCAGCAACACCACACCCCTGGCACCTGCCATCATGTTGTGTGGTACTACAATCATGCTAAATAGCACAGACTCAGACTAGATCTAGCAGTTAGCAACTAGACATCCAAGAGGTGCAGTGGACAGCAGAAGAAATCTGTAACCTTATGGCTGGGCATGTCCATTGCTCTAACATTATAAGGGGATCATTGAGGGCTATAGCCTATGAAGAAATTCCAGTGTGGCTTTGATACAGTTCTGTACATACCATTCACCTTCTCATCCATCAGCAAAGTGATGGAAGGTGTCATTAATAGTATTAAGAGGTGTTATGTACTGTAAATAGCCATCTCATTTGGCAGCAGCATTTGAATCCAGATGTTATTACAGCCTTGGCTGAAAGATGGACCACAGAGATGAATTCCATAGGGGAGGTAGAGGATTTGCCCTTGACATCAAGTCAGCATTCGACCAAAGTGTCCCAGTAAGACCAAAGTGCATAATTATAGGGAAAACATTCCTGTGACAGGTGCCATATCTCCTTCCAAAGAAGATGGTTGCAAGTCAGTTGTCATGACGTGTGTCATGGGATCAATCATTATGAAAACAGAGCAGGTCATTTGGAAAATCATAATACTATCCGGAAGAGTGACATGATAAAGAGGAACCTTTAGATGTATTATACTTAGACTTTCAAAGGCATCCAAAAATTGTCACATCAAAAGAAGCTAGGAGCTTCTGGTACTGGGGGTACAATATCTTTATATATAGATGGCGGTCAAGTTAATAGAAAACAATTGAGATACATAGGTCATTTTCAACGGGATAACACAAGGATCAATCTTCTAAGAATATCTTAGAAGAAGAGAGTGAGTATATTGCTGTCAAGTCAGCTGGATCAGGAAATCATGAGAGGGAAGCAAAGAGTCTGTGAAGAGATGGGTTCAGTGAGTGGTCCAGTATTTAGCAGATGAAGCTTGCATGGAGAGAGATCACAGAATGTGGAACTAAAAATGGACCTGGATGCCTTTGTGCATGAAACACACGAAGTTAACGTACAAATTACACATGTATGAAATGCATAATGTTAGCACAACAATCAATAGAAAAGCAAAGAGAATATTGATCTTTATTGCAAAGGCAATGGAACATACAAGGATTGCTACAACTGTAGAGTGTTACTGAGTCCACATCTGAAGTATTACTTATAGTTTTGGTCTCCTTATTTAAGAAGACTTGAATTGGAAGCAGTTCAGAAAAGGTTAATTAGGTTGAATCCAAGAGTAAAGGGTTGTCTTATGAGGAAATGATGGAGCCATTTTTTCTCAATGGAGTCTAAAAGAATGGGAGCAGATTTTAATGAAATATGCAAGAACTGAGAAAGTCCTGACAAAGTATATGCAGAATGTTTCCCTTCTTAGGGCATATAGAAGACAGAGGACTTTTTGATTGATCCCTCAGGATCAATAAAGTATGTCTGTCTGTCTGTCTTATTTGCTACACCTATAAGTATAGTAGATAAATTGTTTAAGCTGAAGATGAGGGAGAATTTCTTCTACCTCAGACAGTAAGGGCAAGACACATAGATTTTTGATCTGCAGGGAAATGAAAGGTAGTGGGGAGAAAGGCAAGAAAGTGGTGCTAAAACCAATCTTCCACTAGCTATTAACTGACTGAGCAGCAGAGCAGGTTCAAGTGTCACAAGGCCTACTTCTGTTCCTGTCTTTTCTTACAATAGATCCTGGGGCAACTGGATAATAAGCTGCTGCCCAAGCTGAGGCTCTCGGGAATAGATTGTGGTTACAGGCTCAGCCAGGGTTTGGGTGAGGATACAGAGCAATCGGGTAAGTCTATAGAGATTAGGGCCCTCAACAGGGGTCGTGAGGACTTATAGGTCGAGGAAGTGATGGAGTCAATTGGATGGTGGTGAGGAGATCAGTGGCTGGAGAGGAAAATAAGGGCTTATGGATTGTGGGGCTGAGGTTAAAGGGAGTGGGACCTTGGGTCAAGGCTACATTATTGTGTGGAGATTCAATTCTGCAATGGGGAGTTAAATAGGAAATAAATGCAAGAATGGAACTGGAATCCCAATGATAACTGTTCTCAGTATAATTCAGTCTAATTTCATATGCAGTGCTCCACAAGAGTGTAGTAAAGGGAATGAGACAATTTAATCTAGTGGTCACCAACCTTTTTAAGCCCAAGATCCCCTACTTCGGCCTTAGTGAAAGGCAAGATCGACCCCAGATCGATTAGTTACACGCATGCGCACCGGGGCAGAAAAGACCGGAAGTAAAACCCCGCAACCCCGAAGTAGAAATAATGTATGTACACCAGGGGTCACCACCATTTTCTGCACCGCGGACCAGTTTAATATTTACAATATTCTTGCGGACCAGGTGGGGGGGGGGGGGGGTGTTAATCATAACCGGAATACAGCAATACTCGAAGCAGGTTCCTTACATCCAGTCTATTCTGCAATCTAGTTTTTGCGGCTCTAGGCTCTTAGCTTCTGTCCTGATTGCTCACGTCTTTTCCACTGAAAAAACTCAGTGGGTTTGTCTTTAAGTGCGGGGTGCTTAGACTCAGGGTACCGAAGCAGTTTTGAGTGTTTCATTGCCTCATTAGACAGCTTCCCGGCCCAAACTGCAGCCTCCCGCCCGCCCGCTGCCAGACGCCTTGGCCTGGTCGTGGGTGGGGTGAGAGGACAAGATCAGGGCGGTTGCAGTCCAGAGAGAGCAACTGACCGAGCGAGGAGTGCGACAGGACGCGCGCCTGCCCCCCTTGTAGGATCTATTGGCTGACAAAAGATTGTTTCAGTAGATCGCAGCAAGGTAGCGGCTCTGCTACTTACGAAACCCTGAGCCCGAATTAGGTCGTCTGCGAATATTTCAGCACCGGGTTACCTACGAACATTCGGTGTGCTGAACAGGTTTAGAGGCGGCGCCCATCTGTCCGCGCTCCAGGCCAGTGGCATCCGCACTTTCCACCGGCCGTACGAGGCCAACCAGTGATCCCTGGCGCGAGGGTATCACTGCGTTTAGGCGACTGATGACCTCGCGTGGGTTCAAGTTCAACAGTGGGCGTGACAGGGAATGAGGAAAGGTGCAGCTGACTCACATCAGTTCCTCGCGGCCCGGTGGTTGGGGACCACTTAAGTACACTGTGTAGTCAAGTGTGTGGCGGGGGAGCTACACGCATGTGCACTGGGCAGAAAGAACGGAACTAAAACCCCGCAACCCAGAAACAATCTCTCAACAGTATGTGTGTATTTCTTTTTCTTTTTTTCTCGGGATCTACTGGGAAAGTCTCAAAGATCGACCAGTCCATCGCGATCGACGGGTTGGCGATCACTAATTTAATCCATGTCTGAAATGAAATCACATTTGATTTGCAACTGTGACATACATATTGGGAAGCATCTGGTTAAATGTCTCTGTTGGCAGGACATGACTTGGAAATGGCTCTTTGAGTTTTGCTTCATTACAAGTTCATTTTCAATTGCATTCCACAAAAATAAACAGTGTGAAATGAGCTAATGCTTACAAAAATGTTAATTACCAGTGGTAAAGTGATAGATAATTAGTATTTCAAATATTATCTGTGCTTTCTCATCACAATTACCTTTTGCATTGTGTCAGAAAGGCAGCACACCACTGCAGTGAGCTTACATCAGTGCTGGGTATGGCTGTTGTAGTCATAGGGACGTTGTGATTAACACCCTTTTCATGAGCAGGCTGGATTGAAGGTCACGGTTATGCTACCTCATAACCAGTGATCGTGACCTGCAATCCAGCCTGCTCATGAAAAGGGTGTTAATCACATCGTCCCTATGACTACAGCAGCCATACTTGCAGCATACATGCACGTAACCTGCTTAAAACTGACATTAAAGGGAGCACCTGATTATAAAAATAATTTTATATGGATAATTTACTGATCCTTAAGATAATTATAGTGTTACGTAGCATTACAAGAACACAGATCTACAAATATTAGAAGACAAGTAAGAAAGAGTAAAAAATAATTTACCATAAACAGTCTAACAGGAAGGGGGGTGTCATCACTTCCCTGGCTATAGATTGGCTCATTATCGAGCCTAATGGCCGAAGGTAAGAATGATCTCAAATGGCGCTCTTTGGAGCCATGCAGTTGTCTTAGTCAATTACTGAAAGTGCTCCTCTGTTTAGCCAAGGTGGCACGCAGAGGGTGTCATTGTCCAGAATTGCCAGGATTTTCCATAGCGTCCTTTGTTCTACCACAGCCTCTAGAGTGTCCAGTTTGACTCCTAATCAGTTTTTTGAGTCTGTTGGCACACCACTGCATAGAAGGTTGTATTGGCAACAACAGACTGGTAGAACATATGAAGGAGATGTCTGCACACTCCAAGGACCTTGACAGACAAAAATTAACCAGATTTCATTTCCCGGATGCATTGAGGAATCAAAAGGACTTGTAAATGAACTTTCAAAAACAGGCTGAGGGATAAAAGGAATACAAAAAAGGGAAGGATACCGAGCTACAAAAGACAATGGGCTTCACACTCACCCAAGGAAATATAAGAGCAAACAGACCACAGAATGACATGTATTTATTTAAACAAACTGCTTGCCTCCTGCTCTGAACCCCTGCAGTCTGACTGTCCACAACACTCAGAAACTACCAAACAAGTAACAACCATGGTTCCACCAAGTCTGACTTCGTACCCCAGCAACCTTTGAAATAATTAAACATTAGAATAATCAAAGGAATAAAACTCAGACTTCTCCCCGTCTAATTCTTTTTGTTGACCAGAATGCCATTGACAATAATGTGCGTTCTCCACTAAGCCTATCAATCTGTGAACTGATAAGAAGCAGGATACGGCACAATCAAAGAGGATGCCGCATCAGTCAAACAGTTACTTACTTGATCTTTATATCATAAAAGGAGGATTAAGGGCAAATTTTGGACTGTGGACAGGATTGATCACCTGTAAACAGGGAACAGACCAAGTGATCACCAGGCAAGTCATATGCATAGTCAAAGGGGGATTGCATGTGAGCGTTAAAGGGGGTGATGCATGAAATGAATGTTTATATAACATTTATGTGGAGCATTCATCATGCTTCAGGAACACAAGAAGGAATTTATCTCCTCGCATATTCACTAGGTCATCACTCCATCAAGTACCTCCTGCCCCATCCGTGATTCCCATCTTGACATTATTGTCATCTCAGAATCCACAAAACCAGAAGGGAAATAAGTCATTCTTGATCTGAAAGGACTGTCTAAGATGATGTAGAATACTAGCAAGAACAGAAAACTCTTCTAACAAAATGAAGTGTGATGTTTGTGAGCTATGGTAATTGGACAGGTGCAGGTCAAGTTACAGTATCAGTGAGCACCTCATGTTAGATCGACTAGTTTTGCCATAAACTTCCATCCAATTGTATATGGCTAGTTCTACACCCATTTAAAATACCAGATGTAATGCCCTGGTTAAGATTTCTACCGCTATCCTGCGAGGTATTCTTAGTTTAGCAGTTTTCTGCAAATGGAGTGTGTCCTGTTAGTGTTTGGCATCGGCTAAAGATGAGGAGCAATTTTGTGCAACTTGGGAATGCTGTGTCAGTCAGTTGGGATCCCACTCGAAGGAGAGACCTGTTGCAAGGAGTACTCTGTGCAGATGGATGGTTCCAAGGAGGAAAGTTCGACCTGTGGTTGCTGATGGGAATTCAGCGCCGTCAGTACAGCGATACACCCAACTACTCCAGAAATGAGCTCCAATGTTTATGAGCACATTGGACTGGTTTAATTGTAATGGATTCTCTTCTTTTCTTTTTCTTTTTCTGTTAACTTTGTTAAAGATGAAACATTGTTAAATATATTTCCTTTGTAATTTTATGCTGTTATTTTTCTGGTGAATGATAACTTTGCACGGGGCAGTAGTTACACAGCATTCACTACCATTCACATCCCTCCCCGGAACACTTCAACTTTCCTGTTTGACTGTACCCAAATCATACCGACCCTAGATGAGTGTTGTTTATGGAAGATGGCCTTCTCACCGCTGAGTTGCGTGGCTGTTAGCTAACGAGCTAAGTTTGTATATGAGCCCCGGTGAGGGGGTTGCTTACATAAAGCATCAGAAGTTTCAGCTGGAGAAATCAGGTGCAGACTTGGAATAACTTATTGACATACAAGCAACAGCATCCCACATGATGCAAAACTGGAATCAGGCCCACAATGACTTCAGACTTCATTCACACTCTCCCCACAGCAATGCACAATAACCACAAGTGAAATTTTCATTAGATCTATAGTTTAGAATGAGGTTTTCACTCTGGAGATCAATTAATTCCAAAATTTAAAAACTCCTTATTAATATAGAAAATTAAGTCAACTAATAAGGCAGATGAGATTAAAGGAAACCTCAAATAACTTCAGAAGTGCACTCAGTGCCAGAGTGTACGTTCGTGGTCTTCTGCTGCTGCGGCCCATCCACTTCAAGGTTCAACACGTTGAGCGTTTGGAGATGGTCATCTGCACGCCAGAGTTGTAACATGTGGTTGAGTTACTGTGTCTTCCTGGCAGCTGGCCAATTTGGCCATTTTCACTGGCCTCTCTCATTAGCAAGGCATTTTTGCCCACAGAAACTGCCACACACTGGAACTTTTTTTGTTTTCCTCACCATTCTCTGTAAACTCTAGAGACTTTTGTTCATGAAAATCCCAAGAGATCGGCAGTTTCTGAGATACTCAAACCACCCCATCTTGCACCAACAAACATTCCACGGTCAAAGCCACATTTCTTCCCCATTCTGATGTTTGGTCTGAACGACCGAACCTCTTGACCATGTATGCGTGCTATTATGCATTGTGTTGCTGCCACATGATTGGCTGATTAGCTATTTGCATTAACGAGCAGATATACAGACGTACCTAATAAAGTGCCACTGAATGCATGTTAAAGGCAAGAGAATAACCAGAGAAAGAAAGAACAGAGAGGCACTAAGGCAGCAATCTATACATGGAACTAGGGACCGGTACATGGAGTTAGGGATGCAGCAGAGGTCTTCACTGAATAATTTCGTCTGCATGCTCTAAGGAAAAGAGCATTATAATTGTTGAATTTAGGGAAGAGGAGGCTGAATTCCAAAAAAAAATTACAAGCCACCATTAAAAGTGCTGTACTAGATGTTCAACAGGCTTAAAGTAGATAAATCACTAGGTCCTGATGAGTGGGGAATAAAAGAGCTGGGATTTCTGTGTGTACAGAGAATTTTAAAACTTTGCAGGCTACAGATAAGGTGCTGGATATTATAAGAAAACAAATATGGTGCCTTTACTCAAATATTACAGGTCTGTGAATCTAACATTAGCACGCAAATTACATGAAAAAGTCTGATGTACAGGGTTAGCCTATGCTTTGAACAACAGAGATTATTCAAAAATAGCATGGATTTGTTGGGAGAGATTCTGTCTGATCAGTTTAACTTTTTTTTAAAGAGGGTAGCAATGCTGGTATGGACCAGTAAGGCCTTTGACAGGATACCACATGGGAGACTGGTGCAAGAGGTCAGAGGTAATGGGATCCATGGCAACTTATACAAAATTGGCTTGGCAAATAGGAGTGATAATAAAGGACTGCTTTTGTGTTTGGAAGCC
Source organism: Hemitrygon akajei (assembly GCF_048418815.1). NCBI lineage: Eukaryota > Metazoa > Chordata > Chondrichthyes > Myliobatiformes > Dasyatidae > Hemitrygon > Hemitrygon akajei. The sequence continues at coordinate 8,298,194 of NC_133150.1, read as the reverse complement.
TGTGACTAGTTCTGTACCACAGGAATAAATGCTGGGACACCTTTTGTTTGTTTCATTTATTAATTATTTGAGCATGAATGTAGTTGGGGTGATTGGTAAGTCTGCAGATGACATGAAAACTGGTAGTGTTAGGCTACAAGATCATATTGACTGAGTTGGTAAGATGGGCAGAGCAATTATAGATGGAATTTATTACCACTAAATATGAAAATAAATCATTTTAGGAATACTGATATGGATGGGACATGTAAAATGCATGGTAGAACCCTTGGGAGTATTGAGGATCAGAGGGATTTTGGTTACAAGTCCAAGAACCCTTGAGGTAGCAGTACAAAGAGATAAGGTGGTTAAGGAGATAAACAAGATATTTGCCTTCGTTAGGCAGGGTACAGAATAGAAGAGCAGGGAGGTTATGATACAGTTGATTAGGTCACACATAGAAACATAGAAAATAGGTGCAGGAGTAGGCCATTCGGCCCTTCGAGCCTGCACCGCCATTCAGTATGATCATGGCTGATCATCCAACTCAGAACCTTGTACCTGCTTTCTCTCCATACCCCCTGATCCCTTTAGCCACAAGGGCCATATCTAACTTCCTCTTAAATATAGCCAATGAACTGGCCTCATCTGTTACCTGTGGCACTGTGCAGTTCTAGTCATCACACTACAGGAAGGAAACACTTGCATTGACGAGGATGTGGAGCAGATAACTCAGATGTTACCTAGGAGAAATCTTTTCAGTTATGTGGAGATTCTGGATAGACCAGGAGTAGCTTCCCAATTCTTCCTGTGCCGCACTGACCTTGTGAATCTTCCTGTGCTGCACTGACCTTGTGAATCTTCCTGTGCCGCACTGACCTTGTGAATCTTCCTGTGCCGCACTGACCTTGTGAATCATCCTGTGCCGCACTGACCTTGTGAATCTTCCTGTGCTGCACTGACCTTGTGAATCTTCCTGTGCTGCACTGACCTTGTGAATCTTCCTGTGCTGCACTGACCTTGTGAATCTTCCTGTGCCGCACTGACCTTGTGAATCTTCCTGTGCTGCATTGACCTTGTGAATCTTCCTGTGCTGCATTGACCTTGTGAATCTTCCTGTGCTGCATTGACCTTGTGAATCTTCCTGTGCCGCACTGACCTTGTGAATCTTCCTGTGCCGCACTGACCTTGTGAATCTTCCTGTGCTGCACTGACCTTGTGAATCTTCCTGTGCTGCATTGACCTTGTGAATCTTCCTGTGCCGCACTGACCTTGTGAATCTTCCTGTGCTGCACTGACCTTGTGAATCTTCCTGTGCTGCACTGACCTTGTGAATCTTCCTGTGCCGCACTGACCTTGTGAATCTTCCTGTGCCGCACTGACCTTGTGAATCTTCCTGTGCCGCACTGACCTTGTGAATCTTCCTGTGCCGCACTGACCTTGTGAATCTTCCTGTGCCGCACTGACCTTGCGAATCTTCCTGTGCTGCACTGACCTTGTGAATCTTCCTGTGCCGCACTGACCTTGCGAATCTTCCTGTGCTGCACGGACCTTGCGAATCTTCCTGTGCCGCACTGACCTTGCGAATCTTCCTGTGCCGCACTGACCTTGTGAATCTTCCTGTGCCGCACTGACCTTGTGAATCTTCCTGTGCTGCATTGACCTTGTGAATCTTCCTGTGCTGCACTGACCTTGTGAATCTTCCTGTGCCGCACTGACCTTGTGAATCTTCCTGTGCCGCACTGACCTTGTGAATCTTCCTGTGCCGCACTGACCTTGTGAATCTTCCTGTGCTGCACTGACCTTGTGAATCTTCCTGTGCTGCACTGACCTTGTGAATCTTCCTGTGCCGCACTGACCTTGTGAATCTTCCTGTGCTGCACTGACCTTGTGAATCTTCCTGTGCTGCACGGACCTTGTGAATCTTCCTGTGCTGCACTGACCTTGTGAATCTTCCTGTGCTGCACTGACCTTGTGAATCTTCCTGTGCTGCACTGACCTTGTGAATCTTCCTGTGCCGGACTGACCTTGTGAATCTTCCTGTGCCGCACTGACCTTGTGAATCTTCCTGTGCTGCACTGACCTTGTGAATCTTCCTGTGCCGCACTGACCTTGTGAATCTTCCTGTGCTGCACTGACCTTGTGAATCTTCCTGTGCTGCACGGACCTTGTGAATCTTCCTGTGCTGCACTGACCTTGTGAATCTTCCTGTGCTGCACTGACCTTGTGAATCTTCCTGTGCTGCACTGACCTTGTGAATCTTCCTGTGCCGGACTGACCTTGTGAATCTTCCTGTGCCGCACTGACCTTGTGAATCTTCCTGTGCTGCACGGACCTTGTGAATCTTCCTGTGATGCACTGACCTTGTGAATCTTCCTGTGCTGCACTGACCTTGCGAATCTTCCTGTGCTGCACTGACCTTGTGAATCTTCCTGTGCTGCACTGACCTTGTGAATCTTCCTGTGCCGCACGGACCTTGTGAATCTTCCTGTGCCGCACTGACCTTGTGAATCTTCCTGTGCTGCACTGACCTTGTGAATCTTCCTGTGCCGGACTGACCTTGTGAATCTTCCTGTGCCGCACTGACCTTGTGAATCTTCCTGTGCTGCACGGACCTTGTGAATCTTCCTGTGATGCATGGACTACACTGGTGCTGCTTCATGCACCCGTGCATCAACTTTACCTCCAACTTCCACCCTACCCTTAAATTCACTCCGTCCATTTCTGACACATCTCTCACTTTGCTTGATCTCTCTGGAGACAAACTGTCAACTGACATATTTTATAAACCTACCAATTCTTACAGCTATCTTGACTATACCACTTCCCACCGTCTCCTGTGAAAATGCCATTCCCTTTTCTCAATTCCATTGACACTGCCACATCTGTTCCTAGGTTGAGGCTTTCCTTTCCAAGACATCCGAGATGTCCTCCTCCTTCAAAGAATAAGAATTCCCTTCCTCCACCATTGATGCTGTTCACACCAGCACCTCCTCCATTTTCCGGACATACGTGCTCACCCCATCTTCCCACTGCCTTAACAATGATAAGAGTTCCTCTTGTCCTCACCTACTACCCCATGAGCTTCCGCATACAACACATTATTTTCCGTGACTTCCATCATCTTCAACAAGATCCTAGCACCAAATATACCTTTAACTCCACACACCCCACTTCCCACAGGGATCACTCCATCTGTGATTCTCTTGTCTATTGATTCGTCCATACTCATTTCCCTTCTGGCATATAATCCTGCAATTCAACTCCTCCTTCGGCTCCATTCAACACTTCACCTGCGAATCTGATGGGGCCATCTATTGTATCCAGTGCTCCCAATGCAGCCTCTTCTACATCGGTGAGACCCACTGCAAATTGGGGGACTGCTTTGTCGAACAACTCTGCTCCACCTGCCAAAAAGCTGAATTTCCTGGGGAAGAAGGGTCTCAGCCTGAAATATTCATTTCCATAGAAGCTGCCTGACCTGCTGAGTTCCTCTGTGCTGTGTGTGGCTCTGTAGAGAGTAGGTTGTTTTCCTCGAGTGAAGGAGGCTGAGGAGGGATTCAATAAAAGTGTTCAAAGTAATAAGTGCCAGAGATAGAGTAGATAATAGGAAATCTTTTCCTAGGGTAGAGATATATAAAGACACAGGCGTAATATGAGAAGGGATCTGGGGAGGAATGCTGTCCAACGAGAGCTTGGTTGAAAGCTGGAAGGCACTTCATGATTAGTGACAGAGGCAGCAACTCTCAATACATTTAAAAAGTATTCAGATGAGCACTTTAATCAAGATATAGGTTACAGATCAAATGTCGGATCATAGTTAGCCAGCATGGTACTGTGCCTTGAATGATCTATGACTCTTACATATTAATGAGCCTATCTTTAAAGGCATAGAGTCATAGAGTAGTACAGCACAGAAACAGGCCCTTCTGCCCATCTAATCCATCCCCAAACCATTTTAAATGCCTACTCCCGTCGACCTGCACTGGGACCATAGCTCTCCATATCCCTACTGTCCATGTACCTATCCAAACTTCTCTTAAACATTGAAATCGAGCCTCAGTATCTCTTGAAAATCAAGGTTTCCTAAACGTTATCTTTACCTTTTATTCTGATAGGCACATACAATCTTTGTAGTCCTGGCTGAAGGGTCTCAGCCCAAATCGTCAACTGCACTCTTTTCCATAGATGCTGATTGGCCTACTGAGTTCCTCCAGCATTTTGCGTGTATTATCCAAGTATTTATATACCCGGTACCTCAGAATACCTTCCCACAACTGATGCCAGACTCACCGGCCTATAATTTCCTGGCTTCTGTTTAAAATCTATTTTAAATAGCGGAACAATGTGGGCTATACTCCAATCCTCTGGTACCTCTCCTAACACTAAGGATGTTTTAAATATCTCTGCTAGGGCCCCAGCAATTTCTGCACTTGCCCCCCCGCAGGGTCCGAGGGATCAGCTTGTCAGGCCCTGGGGATTTATCCACCCTGATTTGCCTCAGGTAGCAAACACCTCCTCCTCTGTAATTTGTACATGGTCCATGAAGTTGATGCCGATTTGCCTCACTTCTATAGACTCTGTATCCATCTCCCGAGTAAATACGAATGCAAAGAATACATTGAAGATCTCCCCCATCTGTTTTGCCTCCACGCATGGATTTCTATTCCGGTCTTCCAGACGAACCAATTTTGTCCTTTGTAATCCTTTTGCTCTTAGCATATCTGTAGAATCCATTAGGATTCTCCTTCACCTTGTCTGTTTGAGCAACCTCATGCCTTCTTTTAGCTCTCCTGATTTCTTTCCTCAGTGTTCTCTCGCATTTCTTGTTCTCCACATTTGTTCCTACTTGCCTACACCTGTTATCCACCTCCCTTTTTCTCTGAACCAGGTCCTCAGTATTGCTTGAAAACCAAGGTTTCCCACACGCGTTGCCTTTACCTTTTATGCTGATAGGCTCATACAAGCGTTGTGCTCTCAAAATTTAATTTTTGAAAGTCTCCCATTTTCAAAGTACACCTTTGCCAGATAACAGCCTGTCTCAGTCCACACTTACCACATTGTTTCTGATACCATCAAAATTGGTCTTTCTCCAATTCAGAAACACATGGTATTGAGGTCACTGGATGCAGAATGTTCCCCTACACAAACTTCTGTCAGCTGCCCTGTCTCATTCCCAAAGAGCAAATCCAGTATTGCATGCTCTCTCATTGGGACTTCTATGTACTGATGAAGGGAACGTTCCTAAACACATCTGACAAACTCTATCCTATCTAGTCCTTTTGCAGTATGGGATTCCCAGACAATATGTGGAAAGTTAAAATCACTGACTATAACAACCTTAGTTTCTTGCACCAGTCTGCAATCTCTTTACAAATTTGTTCCTTTAAATCCCTAGGACCATTGGGTTGTCTATAATATAGCCCCATTAATGTGGTCTTAACATTCTTATTTCTTAGTTCACCCATAATACCTTGCTAGTCATGTTATCCAGTCTGTCCTGACGGAGCACTGTTCGTTTCTGTAACTAACGAATCCCGTATCACCGCAGGGTGCCTCCTCTCCCCTCTTCTCTTCTGAGGGAGAGAGTCAGACTCAGTGCCAGAGACCCAACCACTGTGACTTTCCTCTGATAGGTCATCCTCCCAAAAATATCCAAAGTGATAAACCTATTGTTGAGGGGAATGGCCACAGGAGTACTCTGCACTGGTTCCTTAACCCTTTCCCCTTCCTCACTCTCACCTAGTTTCCAGTGTCTTGCACCTTGGGTGAAGCTACCTCTCGATATGTCCTAATCTATCATCCCTTCAACCCCCCCTGAATGATCTGGAATTCATCCAGTTCCAACTCCAACTCCTTAACACGGATTGTTAGAAGCTGCAGCTGGATCACTTCTCGCTGTTATAGTTGTCTGGGACACTGGAGGTCTCCCTGCCTTCCCACATCTCGCATCCTGAACTGTCCTGCCTGGCATCTCTACCGTCTGAACTGAGCAGATATAAAGAAGGGAAGGAAAAAAAATGCTTAACCTCGAGTCATTCTTTTCTTTGCTTCCTCTGATTGAAGCCTTGAAGAGCTAAAACCTCGAGATCACAAGTCTGACTCTGTCCACTTAGACGGCCACAGCAACAATGGCCACTGTGCCTAACCCTGCCTTCCTTTAATTTGTTCTTGCTAATCAATCCCAAACACCAACTAGTCACTGGTCAAAGCTCAGTTTCGCTGCCGTGACCTGCTGCTGCCTTTTTCTACTCGACCTGAGCAAAATCCTCTCCTTTCAGCCTTCCGATATCCAGATTGGTCACTGGTCAAAGCTCAATTGTCCTTTAACAAGAACAATCAGTTGCAACAGAGCCTAGGTACCCAGTGCAGCTCTCTAGGTAGCTACTGGGCCTCAACTTGTTCCTTCCTGTCCTATACTTCACTTGAAGTCATCCCCTTGCCTTTGGTGACAGCAATGCTCTGCAGCGTGCAACACACAGTTTGTGATCTGCCTGCTCTCTGCGGCCCACTGTGGATAAGGTTCAAACCTGCACATATGCTAAATGTTTCACTGACACTCTGGCATCTCAATTCTGCAACTTTTGGAACATCTCTGAGTCACCGAGAGTGGGATTGTGTTGTGGTGCCAAAAGTCACATTTTGAGTGGGTATGTCAAGAACAAAATGCAATTTGTTTCACTCCAAAATAATCTGTGAGTTTGTGTGTCTTTTGAGATAAGGGATTCATGAACATTGCAAAAACATTGCGTTCATATTCAAAATATTTTGACAGTGGTTCATGAAGTAGCCTTCTTTTCTATCAATTGACTCCATTCTTAATGTTATGTGGACCTGAAGAGCCATGTGACTGTGCTGGACCGCAGTAAAAGGTTTTCACTCTGCTTTCAGTGCTGTTGACTTTAATGTGTACATCAAGGTGCAGAATGTTGCAAGTGTGATGGGTTATGGAAATAGAAACTGACCGGTACTTTCACTGCCTGGAAATAAATGTATGTGATAGTGTTGTGGAATGGCATGATTATTTTATACTGGGACTGGCATTGCTGCTTCTAACTCATTCATGTGTAGTTTCTAGCCAACCCTGGATTCCTCACACTTTGTTTCATTGTGACATTGAGGTAGTTCCATTTTTAACGAGGAGTAGCAACAGAATTTAATGGATGTGCAATGTTGGACATGAATCTCCACACAGCTTCTGCATTTCCTCTCTTTTCACAGGCTGGACAGCAAAGCATGAGTTATAGTGAAAGAGTGCTTTGACCAGCGACCAATCCGGACATCGGAAGTTTTGAGAGGACGGGATTTTACTCAGGTCCTCTGTTATATTTGAATGTGTGCAGTACACGGAATAAGGCAGATGAACGTGTAGCACAGTTCCAGATTGGCATGTATGATGTTGTAGGCATCACTGAACCATGGCAATAGCTGGGAACTTAATGTCCAAGTGCATTGAAAAGACAGACAGGAAGGCAGAGGAGTTGGTGTTGCTCTGTTGGTAAAAAATGGAATGAAAACATTAGAAAGATGTGACATGTGATAGGAAGGTGGTGAATAATTGTGGATAGAGCTAAGGAACTGCAAAGGTTGTATACACCCCTCCCCCCCCCCCACCCCACATTCAGTAGTAAGGATGTGGTCTTCAAATTACAATAGCCAAAAGGGCAACATTACAATAATCATGAGGGACTTCAATATGCAGGTAGATTGGGAAAATCAGGTTGGTGTTGGATTCCAAGAGGGGGATTTTCCAGATTGCCTGCAAGAGGGCTTTTGAGAGCAGCCCACAGTTGAGCCAACCAGCAAATCAGCTATAAAACAGAACTGATTAGAAAGTTTAAGGTAAAAGAACCCTTGGGGGGGGGGGGGGAGTGGTAAGTGATCATAATATGATCAAATTCACCCTGAAATTTGAGAAGCAGAAGCTAAAGTCAGATGTATCAGTATTATTGTGGAGTAAAGGGAATTAGATGTATGAGAGAGGAGTTGGCCAGAAATAATTGGAAAAGAACACTGGCAGGGATGATGGCAGAGGAGCAATTTGGAAGGCACAGGATATATACATTTCAAAGTGGAAGAAGTATTCTAAAGGCAAGGTGACACAACCATGGCTAACAAATGAAGTCAAAGCCAACGTAAAAGCCAAAGAGAAGGCATATAATAGAGCAAAAATTGATGGGAAGTTAGAGGATTGGGAAGCTTTTAAAAATGAACAGAAGGCAACTAAAAAAAATCATTAAGGTAAAGATGGAATGCGAAAGTAAGTTAGCCAATATTAATAAAGAGGATACCAAAAGTTTCTTCAGATACATTAAGTTTAAAAGAGAGGTAAGAGTGGATATCAGACCACCAGAAAATGATGCTGGAGAAGTAGTAATAATGGACAAGGAAATGATAGATGAACTGAATAAGTGCTTTGCATCAGTTTTCACTGTGGAAGACACTAACAGTATGGTGGAAGTTCCAGGTGTCAGGGGGCACCAAGTGTGTGAAGTTACCATTACTAAAGAGAAGGTTTTTGGGAAACTGAAAGGTCTGAAGGTAGATAGGTCATGTGGACCAGATGACCCCAAGGTTCTGAAAGAGGTGGCTGAAGAGACCGTGGACGCATTAGTAATGATCTTTCAAGAATCACTAGATTCCAGAATGGTTCCAGAAGACTGGAAAATTGCAAATGTCACTCCACTCTTCAAGAAAGGAGAGAGGCAGAAGAAAAGAAACCATAGCCCAGTTAGTCTGACCTCAGTGGTTGGGAAGATGTTGGAGTCGATTATTAAGGATGAGGTCTCAGGGTACTTGGAGGCGCGTGATAAAATAGGCCAGAGTCAGCATGGCTTCCTCAAGGGAAAATCTTGCCTGACAAATCTGTCGGAATTCTTTGAAGAATTAACAAGCAGGATAGACAAAGGAGAACCAGTTGATATCGTGCACTAGAATTTTCAGAAGGCCTTTGACAAGATGCCATACATGAAGCTGCTTTACAAGCGTCAAGCACTTGGTATTACAGAAAAGATTCTAGCATGGACAAAGTTAATTGGCTAATTGGCAGGAGGCAAAGAGTGGGAATAAAGGGAGTCTTTTCTAGTTGACTGCTGGTAACTAGTGGTGTTCCACAGGGTCTATGTTGGGACTGATTCTTTTTATGTTATATGTCAATGATTTGGGTGATAGAATTGATGGCTTTGTTGCAAATTTGCAGATGATATGAAGATAGGTGGAGGGGCAGATAGTTTTGAGGAACTAGAGAGGCTACAGAAGGACTTAGACAGATTAGGAGAATGGGCAAAGAAATAGCAGGTGGAATACAGTGTCAGGAAGTATATGGTCATGCTCTTCAGTAGAAGTGAAAGAAAGTGTTGACATTTTCTAAATGGAGAGAAAATACAAAAACTGAGCTGCAAAGGGACTTGGGAGTCTTTGTGCAGGATTCCCTAAAGGTTAATTTGCAGGTTGAATCTGAGGTGAGGAAGACAAAAGCGATGCTAGTATTCAATTCAAGAGGACTAGAATAAACATCAACTACTTTTTTTCATTAGATGCTGCCTGGCCTGAGTTCCTCCAGCATTTTGTATGTGATGTTGAGACTTTATAAAACACTGATGAGGCCACACTTGGAGTACTGTGAGCATTTTACTGCTCCTCATCTTAGAAAGGACATCCTGAAACTGGAGAGGATTCAAAGAAGGTTCATGAAGATGTTTCCAGGATTGAATAGCTTGTCATATGAAGAGCATTTGATAGTTCTGGGCCTGTTTTCACTAGAGTTCAGAAGAATGAGGGGTGGCCTCATTGAAACCTATCAAATGGTGAAAGGCTTTAATAGAGTGGATGTGGAGAGGATGTTTCCTATGGTGGGAGAGTCTAAGATCAGAGGATACAGCCTCAGAATAGAGGAGCCTCCTTTTAGAACAGAGATGGGGAAGAATTTTTTAAGCCAGAGCGAGGTGAATCTGTGGAATTCTTTGCCACAGGCAGCTGTGGAGGCCGAGTCTTTATGTATATATAAGGCAGAGGTTGATAGATTCTTGATTGGTCACAGCATGAAGGGGTTATGCGGAGAAGGCAAGAGATTTGGGCTGAGAGGAAAATTGGATCAGCCATGCTGAAATGGCAGAGCAGAATCGATGGACAAAATGGCCTAATTCTGCTTCCATACCATATGGTCTTTTCATCTTATAATGACCTCTATGGGCTGAGATGTGGATCAAAAAAAGGCAGCCTCTTGACAATAAATGGTATTATTGCTTAGACCGTTGGCAATATCATCACCTTTGGTTAGGAGGATGGGAACAACAGATTATCGGGTAGGGCAAAGCAGTAGTCAAGATAAGGTTTTTGGATCATTGATCTAGAGATTAATTCAAATCTCTTTATGACAGCCTGGGAATGAAAATTCAATTTTAAAAGTCTGGAATTAAAACTAATCTCTGTAACCGTACACATGATACAGTGGGACTGTTATAAAACCTATCAGTTCATTAACCTCCTTCAGGGAAGGAAATGTGCTTCTTACCCAACCATGTCCAGATGTGATTCCACACAACTAATGTGTTTGACTCTTAACTGCCTCCTCTGTTCAGAGGCAATTAGGGCTTGATAATTAATGCTGGCATCTCCACCAACACTTTATACCAGGAACAAATGAAGTTAAAAATTACACTGGAAACTTCCAGAGAAAAATCTAGGCTGACAAATTAAGTGTTTCTCGAAGAGAATATTAGATTGTGAGCTGTTCTATCCTGCAGTTGACGCAGTAAGCTATGTCTCTCCTCCTGGAAAGACACAGTGATCCAGACTTTGCTGAGTTTGAGTTCTGCCAGCAGTTTTACGCACTACAAACGTCTATGTAAATGCCACTGAGTTTTGAGTAACCCATGGGGTTGTCTGAAGGGGGGTTTTGCACCCACATCTACAGCTAAGAATCTGTTCTGTGATCCTGCACCAATAAACTTGCAAGAATAAAGGGTCGAACTGGCACTGCAGAGCCACAGGGAAGAAGGGAAGAATAAGCTGGGTTATATTTTTCATTTTCAATCATTTTTGTTTGTTTTTATTTACTTAAAAGTTGTTAATTGACTTTCATTTTAATTTATTTTTAAATCATGTCAAAGACTTTCTTCTGCTCATGGTTCTCAGCACTTGATCTGGGACTATCTGAGCTCCTGAAATTGGCCTTTCTGACATGGGGAAGGCAAGTGTGGAATGTGAATGGTATTGGATGGCAGGTGGCTTCACTCGGGAAATTCCAGGTGAAAGAAGTTCAAAATTCTCCATCAACGTGAAGCTGGCCAATATTTATCCTTCCATTAATATTAACAAAAGAAGCAACCTTAAAGATCTTACAGTTATCAAATCCTTTGAAGCAACTTGCTGTAAGCAGTTTGTCTGCTACTTTTTTTTAACATAAAACAGTAGTTATGCTTTCAAGTTAATCATTGAATGTAAAGCACTTTGGAATACCCTGAGATCATGAAAGGTACACTACAAGTACAAGCACTTTCTCTTTTGCTTCTGCACTAAACCTGTGCTCTTCATTCTTCTCTCTTACCTACACTTTCTAAAACGAACTTTATTAACCCACAGTTAACTGGAACCAGAACATCATGAATTGCCATGTTCACAAATTTTATTTGTATTTACCAAAATGGGGAAGACAAAACCAAGTTTTACACTGCATCCATCCATGAGTTAGCCTTTTATTAACTTTTATTTGCTTTTGGGAGAAATTTTTGGGCATTTGATATTTTTGAATATTAATCCTCATAGGAAAACCATTTTTAGGGTTAAGCATGTGTAGCTCAGCTTTGTGAACCAAACAACTACACTGAATCTGAATGATAATCATACCTGAATTAACAAACAGCTAGAGGAACTTAGCGGGTGAAGCAGCATCTGGGGGAGGGGCGGTGAAGGGAACTGTCAAAGTTTCCACCTGATATGTTGGCAACCCACTTCTCCCCACTGATGCTCCTCGACCCGCAGAGGTCCTCCAGCCGATTGTTCATGGCTTCAGATTACAGCATCTGTAGTCTTGTGTATACACATCTCGCATCAGACTGTATATGTTCGTCTGTATATGGTACAGACGAACAAGGTGGAAACACAAGCCATCAGCAATCATCGGTACACATAAAGACATTTGTATACATATACAGTCGGCCCTCCTTATCCGTGGGGGATTGGTTCCGGGACCCCTCGCGGATACCAAAATTCACAGATGTTCAAGTCCTTTATTCAACCTGTCTCAATCCGGTGGATCTTAGGACCCCAGACCTTATTCAACCTGTCTCAATGAGGTGGATCTTAGGACCCCAGACCTTATTCAACCTGTCTCAATCCGGTGGATATCAGGACCCCAGACCTTATTCAACCTGTCTCAATGAGGTGGATATCAGGAGCCGGCACCAGAGCTCTGAATGCGCAGTGTTTCTGTGCACTAAAATAATCACGATCACGATTGAAAATAAAGTGGAAATAATAAAGCGATCGGAAAGAGGTGAAACACCATCGGTCATTGGAAAAGCGTTAGGCTACGTCCGTCAACGATCGGAACAATTTTAAAGGATAAGGTGAGAAAGCTTCTGCCCCAACGAAAGCTACAATTATTACAAAGCAACGCAGTGGTTTAATTATTGGGTTTTGGATCCTCCGCATCAACCCGGCACGGTGCAGACAGCACTCGGGAGCAATCTGCCACTAGATCGAACTCGGGAACTTCCGTTCCCAAGCCCAGCACTGAAACATACATTCTTAAGTGTTTTATATGTATAGAAAGGTAAAATATATACTATATACTAAGACAAATGTTTGACTAACTGACGCTAAATAATACCGGATGTACCTGTTCCGACTTACTTAGTAAGAGAACTTCCGATTGTTTTCGATCCCGATCCACGATAACCCATGCACGTCCTCCCATATACTTTAAATCATCTCTATATTACTTATAATACCTAATACAATGTAAATGCTATGTAAAATGCTTGTTAAACTGCATTGTTTAGGGAATAATGACAAGAAAAAAATGTCTGCATGCGCCCGAATAACAAGTGCTGGAAGAGCACTTCCGGGTTTTCGCGATTCGTGGTTGGTTGAATTCGCGCATGCGGAATCCGCGGATAAGGAGGGCCGACTGTATATAAAATCGGCCTCTATACTACATCTGTAATATTTACCTTTAATCTCTTTTCGAACTACATAATATTACAGTTGTACTACAGTAAACTCTTTACTAATCTAGCCCTAACCATTTAAAAAGTACAGCTTTATGTTTCCTTCATCCAGCTGCCTAAACTATAGTCCTGTTGTACTAAAGAGCACAAGGGGAATTATAATTATACTGTATGTACTGTAAAACGTATGTGAGCTATGGTGGACAGACAAATCCATAATAACACGTAAAGCTGAAGAAAGGGAGAATAAACAAATGGAAATCTTCTATGACTTACTCTGCCTACTTGACGCAACTGCAGTTTGCCAACCAGTAACCATGAATTAACATTTTAACAAGTTATTATTGTGAGAAGATGGATTCAACTATAAAAGCGATGGTGCTGACTAGCACAGCCCTGATACGAGAGAAAGATCCACAGATAGTGGAAGTCTTCAAATGTTGAGACATGCAGCAGGTCAGGAAGCATCAGAGGCAAGGGCAACAGGGATAAATGTTTAATAACCTTCATCAGAACTGATACAATTGTCTCTAAAATCTACTGTGAATTATTGTCACTCTTATAGAACGTTGAACAGTACAGCCCTTAGTCTACAATGTTGTGCTGGTCTAAATAAAATCACTTCATGATCAGTCTTACTCCTCCGTCCTATCATTTTACAAGAGAACTGTGATGAGTCCTGTATTCATTCTGGGAGAAGTTGTCGTGGTGGATGATCTACAAATACTTAGGAGTTCACCTCGACCACAGACTTGACTGAAAAACCAACACCAAGCTGTTTACAAGAAGGGGATGAGCAGACTCTATTTTCTAAGGAAGCTGAGATCCTTCAATGTGCAGCAGGATGTCGGAGATCTTCTACCACTCTGTTGTAGCGAGTGCAGTCTCCTTTGTGGCTTTATGTTGGGTGAGCATTATCAGTGCTGGTGATGCAAAAAGACTAAGTAAACTCACCAAAAAGGCTGGATCCATCCTTGGCCACAATCCAGATTCTTTTGAGTTAATGGTGGAGAGGAGGTCACTAAACAAACTATCATCCATTATGGGCAATCAGGCATATCCTCTCCATGACCTTCTGAATAAGCAATGGAACACCCTTTTGAACAGGCTCATTCAGCTCCACTGACACAAGGATCGTTACAGAAAATCTTTCCGACCAAATATAATAAGCATATGCGACAGATCATCTCTGTGTACCAGGAGAACACACATCGTAGGGACAATAGTCTGTTTTATTATTTCGTCAATTACTATTGCACATTGGTAAATTATAATTGTGTATATTATTAATCTGCACTTTATCAGTAGTTACATCTGCACACTGCGAAGTGTGTTTTTAAATGTTGCTGCTGTAACAAAAGAATTTCCCACTTGGGATCAATAAAGTATTTTTTATTATTATGATTATTATTATTATCAATGATTCCTCTAATTTGTAATGACCAGTGTGCGCAAAAACCTTGGGCTGTGTATTTTTTTGCCCAGTGACAGAAACATTTGCGGACTGAATAATTTCTTCAATAAAAACAGTATAACTAGTTCTAAAATCAGCAGACAAATCATCACAAACTCCATGTTGTCAGAAACGTCCGCAGCAGAAACCAGAAAAGGAAATGTGATTGTGTGAGATCGTGAAATATACTTAACATGCTAGACAGTGACAACTTTTGTGCACTAGTAGCGGAAGATGTGTGCACGGTGCACACGCGCACAGCTTAGAGGGAACATTGTAGCCTATAACGCTCCATTTTTTTATTTTGAGCAAACTTTTTTTTAAACCTATATTTTTCTCTTTTTCCAAACTCCTTAAACTGTATAAAACCAGAAATTTCCGATGTTAAATCAGTTCAACCTCAACTTTCCGCAACACTCTGAGCTTTGTGATTTAAAAGTACTTCAGTAAATCTCTGCATTATTCACAAGAATGATTACAAAGCAAGAAGTGCCATCTGTGCATTCTGATCCCCATACTAATGACACCATAACTAAAGTTCACTCTTGTTCAGGTTCCTCTGCATAAAATGCCATGGTGTTACAAAAACTTCATGTTACTTCACAGTATCAGAGACCAGGTTTGAACCTGCCATTAGATGCGGCCTACGTGGAGTTTGGAGAAGTTCCCCATCACCTTGTCAGTTTCCTCTGGATGTTCTAGCTTCCTCCTACACGCCAAAGACTGGTTGGTTGATTAGATGCTGTAAACTATCCCTGGTGCACAGGTGTGTGAAAAGATTCAAGAAGTTTGAATGTTGGTGAGTACCGAAACAGAGTATCTTGTAGGACAACAGACAAATAACGCAAGTGGGAATTGGACTGATGATATCACTCTTCTTGGATTCATGTGGACTCAGTGACTGAATGGCCTCATTTGCTAAGTATGTCAAGCACAATCATGTACTATTTGGATACTGATATGAAGAGATTAATTGGCTATTTCATGACTACTTTTGTAATAATTTTGATCATTTTATTGTCTAGCAAAATCATTTTACCAAAATTTAGAACTTCTACACCTAATCTATTGGCCCCATTTTCACAAAAATGCTAAACCCAAACGCGCACCTTCACCAAAATATCATTCCACAGTCAACCCTTCCACTTGATTCAATTCTTTCCTTAAAAAATAAGTCTCATACAACTCCATGCTGAGCTTGCTTTGTACTGAGTAAAAATCTTTTCTTCAATGCATATAAAGAACTCTGAACTTTCTAACCTCTGGTGACTGTCCAAGTTAATGCCAGGGTAATATTCCTGCCTTATTATTATTGCATTGCTCAGAAACAAGCATATCTGCTCTCTGTCTCTCATTCAATATTTATAGGCCAATGATATGCCCCCAATGTATATCAGCCCACTTTTTGTTGCTCAGTTCGACCGACATAGCATTGTTTACTGAAAATGTTGCTGGCACCTTTCTCTCATTTTAGCTGCTTCCTGAACTAACACTTACACCACCCCACCCTATTTTATCCTACTGTATGCTCAACTGAAAACACTGTAATCAAAAATGTTGAACTCCCGCTTCTACTCACTGTAAGCCATGTCTCAATAATGACCATACATCATACTCAGTTATGGCCACAATTTTATACCGCCTTCAGTTTATCATCTTTATTTCCTAGACTCCTTCACTAAAATATATACAATTAAGTATTTAATTACATGTAATTTAATGCAAGGAACCTTCTAATCTGGTTTAATCATTATTTTTCACATTCAGTTTTGCCTTGGTCTCTTTTGAAACAGTTGTCACGTTCCCAACTTCCTGCTAAAGTTGTTCAAACTTTCTCGAAGGTCTTACAATTTAAGAGATAAATATGAAACATTTTTGAAAATTTGGCGCCCTTATTTACAAAAGACAGGATTAAATATATAGGTGCTCTGAAGATGAAATAATTGGTTACTTGGGGAAAGAAATAAATACATACACTAAAGTTATTACGAACTCCGTGCGGCATGTGGGGACCCTCCAATATCCAGGCATTCCTTTTTTTTTTCTCTCTTTCTTTTTTTTTAAATAGGGATGTTAGGGGGGAGGGATTAAGGGGAGGGGGGCTGGGTAACATTTTTTTTTCTCATACACATTTATTCTGTAACTATTTGAAAACAATAAAAAAAGTTTAAAAAAAAAACTTTCTCGAAGGTCAATACAAAACCTATCTCTAAGTATACTCATTCTGACCCTATTGAGGTTCAAGAAGTGCAGGTGATACAGATGCCACTTCTCCCTGGAATCTAAAGTCTTTCCTACAGTACTTCTTCAGCTACATGTTTATATGAAAATAAAATCATTTCCCAAGTTAGGAGCAGTAGTCGAGCATTTCGTTTCTCAAGGCTGCTCTGCTATTCAATAAAATTATAGCTGCTTTGATTGAAACTTGCTCTCCATCTCGGCTTTCTGCAGGAAACCTTTCACTCCCTTTCTTAGCAGATATCATCCTCTGCCTTAAAAATATTAAGAGATTCTGCCTTGAGGATGGTTATCCCAAAGTCTCAATTGTTTGAGAAAATAAACTTCATCTCACCTTTGTCTGAGATGGGTAATAAAGGACAAGGCAAACATTTTAAGGAATATCTATCTATATCTGCCTGCAATCACCAGCCTGACCTTCAGGTTGCATGCCGTTTCAGATCTCCCTTCCGTTCTCACACTGGCCATCTTGGCTGCCAAAGTAAGACCAAGTGCAAACTAGAAGAACAGGACCTCACGTTCTGTCTGGGTAGTCTACGACCCAAAGGTACGAATACTGAATTTTTCCAGTTCAGACAGCTCCTTTCTCTGTGCTCCTTTCTCTCTCCTTCTGATCCACACAGGTTCTCCCAGCCCCACCTCCCCATCCCGCTTACCCCCCCCATATCAGCAAGTGTCACACCTCACACCTGGTTCTATCTGTCTGTTCCGTGCACGCGCAGATAGTACACACACACACACACACACACACACACACACACACACACACACACACACACACACACACACACACACACACACACACACACACACACATCTATTCCCTCTCCCTGTGTTGCATCTGATGACTCCACTTGTCATTTATCAGGTGCAGTCACTTGTGCCCACTCATCACCTTTTCAGACTCTTATCTTTTCAAACAGACTCATACTGTTCCTCAGAATAGTTTCCAATAACTTACACACCAGTGAATTTAAACAAACGGGCATATAAACTACTTAGTTTATCTTTTCCTCTCTTTTTAGGCAAAAGGACATTAGCAATATTGTGTTATCATTATGACAAAAATTTAATTCCCATTGGTCAGCCTCACAAGTGAAAAACAAATAAAATCTACAGGTTTGGCAGAATTGAAGGGAAATTAGTAACTGGATTCGGTCACCAAGATACAATTATTTTTTGTTATTTTCAATGTTTGGACATCGTTCAAGCAGAATATTTGCTTTCCCAATCCACATTAACGGTTCTTTCAATCATATTGTTTATTTGAGATAGCTCATTTCATTAGTATACAGAAGACTAACATTAAACAGATACTTGTTACAGAAATCCATCCCTGATGTAAAGTAGAAACAGTACAGTATACTCTGCCTCCAAATTCAGTTCCACTGCTATTTTCCCCTAAATCCAAGATTTTCAATTGTACACTGCTATTGTGACAGCTTGAATCTTATATGTGATCATCTAAATATGCAGTGGGTGAGTATGCATCTCACAGTGTTAACAACTGTTAAAAAGATGCAATTTAAACTCCACCACCAAAATCATCAATGATTTATATTTTATAGCAAAACACAAAGAAATGGTTTATACTTTCAACACAAGGGTGGTAAGGTACAGAGGAACTGGAGTGGAAATATATATTGCTTTAGACATCTGCATATGTATGAATTTGTTTTTATAAACACCTGGGATGTACAAGCACAAAGGAACTACAATCATTTTTGACAGGAGGATGGTAATAGGCATTTTGAAGGGCTGTGAGCAATCTTGGCGAGCTACTATGGGAACATAATGAGGAACCCGATTCTGA
Organism: Hemitrygon akajei; assembly: GCF_048418815.1. Lineage (NCBI taxonomy): Eukaryota > Metazoa > Chordata > Chondrichthyes > Myliobatiformes > Dasyatidae > Hemitrygon > Hemitrygon akajei. The sequence goes on along the minus strand of NC_133150.1, from coordinate 8,279,539 downwards.
GGATATGTTCGAGATGCTGTGATTTTTTTGTCAGCAAGGATTGAAGAGAAATTTCAGATGACAATCTAGATTGGAAAGCATCACTGATGTACTCTCAATATAACCAGAACAGAGAGAACAAGATTAAGAAAAACACAAGAGATTGTTCAGATGCTGGAAATCTTGAGCAACACACACAAATGCTGGAGGAACTCAGCAAGTCAGTCAACATCTATGGAGGAGAATACCCAGTCCATCGGGGTAAAGTCCTCCCCACCACTGATCACATCTACATGAAGCATTATCGGAGGAAAGCAGCATCAGGGGCCCCCACCACCCAGGCGATGCTCTCTTCTCATTGCTGCCACCAGGAAGAAGATTCAGGAGTCTCAGGACTCACACCACTGGGTTCAGAAACAGTTACTGCCCCTCAACCATCAGGCTCTTGAATCAAAGGGATTAACTTCACTTGCCCCATCATTGAAATGTTCTCACAATGTATGGACTCACTTTCAGGTACCCTTCACCTCATGTTCCCGATATTTATTGCTTATTTATTATAATTAGTTCTTTCTTTTGGTATTCGCACAATTTGTTGCCTTTTACACACTGGTTGAATGCCCACATTGGCACAGTCTTTCATTGATTCTACTATGATTATTATTCTATTATGGATTGTTGAGTATGGCCACAAGACAACGAATCTCAGGGTTGTATACGGAGACATATACGTACTTTGATAATAAATTCTGAACTTTGAAACAGTCGATATTTCAGCCTGAGACTCGTCATCAGTACTGGAAAGGAAGGTGGCAGAAGCTAGAATAAAATTTCAAAATAAGAATGCACAGCATTGATTTCTTTACCTTGAGGTAATTGCTCCTCCACTCTCCCCTTCTCTATTCCTGCATTTTGGGTACCCTTTCACCTCTTCTCTTCTCCTCACCTGCTCATCACCTCCTTCAGGTTCTCATCCTCCCTCCCTTTAATCCTTGGTCTATAGTCCACTATCCTCTCCATTTAGATCTCTTCTTCTTCAGCCTTTACCTCTTCCACCTATCACCTCCCAAGTTTAGCTTCACTTGGCCCTGCTCCATGCACCCACCTTCCCCTCTCCTAATCCCACCTATCATCTGCTAGTTTGTACTCCTCCCCCTCCCCACACCTTCTTATTCTAGCTTCTGCCCCCTTTCCTCGCCAGTCCAGATGAAGGGTCTCAACCCAAAACATCAACTGTTTATTCCCCTCCATAGATGGTGCCTGACCTGCTGAGTTTCTCCAGCTTTTTAATGTGTGTTGTTCAAGGTTACCTTTACCGTTTGCACCGTTGAAATTGTACAAATATTTGTCTTTTCAATGTTGCTGATAACATAAAACTGGATAACTAGTTCCCACAATCAGCGGCATATCAGAAAGTTATTAAATTGTTAAGGTAATCTAAAAAGTATCAAATGGAAATGATTGTGAGAATGGAATGTCAATATTCACCAAATAAAGAGACTAATCCAATACTAATTAATGTTTCAAATGATTTTGATTGCAGCTTATGGATTATTTTGCTTCTGCCAATCAATTTGAATCAGGCAGTTTTAAACAGGGTATCAATGTCCCTTTCAAGGTACAGCAGGAAAAACTCTTAAACAGAGAAACAGCACACCCAAACCTGAGGCAAGTTGTGTTTGAAGAATCAAAGTTAAATTTCTCATTGAATTTGAAAAGAACAAAGAAAGGGCTAAGTCCAGGTTCTTAAAATTCAGAAAATTATTGATAATACGGTACTGAGCAAAAGTCTTAGCCACATGTAAAAAACTTTCTGTAAAGGTGCTTTCAAAAATAATGAAAAGTTTCTAAGTATCAAAAAGTTTACTATAAACAGCAAAAAACAGTAAAAAATTAAATCAAATCAATAGTTGGTGTGACCACCATTTGTCTTTAAAACTCCATCAGTTCTCTTAGGTACACCATTGTGCTCTTTTATAAGAAAATCAGCTGCATCTTGGAAAACTTGTCACAGTTCTTCTGCAGACTCTGGCCGTCTCACTTGCTTCTGTCTCTCCAGGTAATCCCAGACGGCCTCGATGATGTTGAGATCAGGGCTCTGTGGAGACCATACCACCTGAAACCATATTAAAAATCTAGGGTGCCTAAGACTTTTGTATAGTACTGTATATTGGCTATTACAAACTTGACAGACGTAGATTTCCAAGCATTGGATGATGTATTAGACTCCTATCCCACTGCAGCCACACACATACCTTCAGTGGAATGCCATCAGAATAGAAAAAATCATAATGTTATATTAACACTGTTCACTTTTTATTCAGAAGCTGATACAAATTTCTTAAAATCTGGTGACTAGCTAATCCTCTCCCTCCAATGGTAGAGAAGCCTACCATAGTTCAACTGTGACCGATAGTCTGAATAAGCTGCCTAACTCTATCGGGAATGTCATTTCTTTTGCCTACGTAATCAAAGCCAGCTATGGTAATATTGCTTTCTTGAGGTGGGAATGATTGTACCTTTTGGTTTCAACTTCATGTCATAGATCAATACTGCACAATCACTGGTGAACAAGCATTAGGATTTTGATAGAAATTTTCATAAAGCAAAAGAATACTCTGCAATAAAATACGCACCAATCTTTGTTTGTTGTCATTTAAAATGTTAGAACAACTTGCCTCAGCGATAACAATCTGACAGCTGCTTTAACAAGATTTGTGGGGAAATGTTTGAAAAGGCAGCAACATCTCATGGATTTCTTTGTTTGTGCAAATTCCAATGTAAAAAAATCCAGAACTGAAAATCACAGTGCAAGACGTTGATAGTCTGCTGAAAACAAATGTTCCCAGATGTGTAATATGGCAGCATTTAAACCAGACCCATGCTGGCTTTGCAGGCATCTATTCTCAAAATTGCCCAGTGAAGCAACACCTCCTTTCAAGGAGTTAACTGGGAAGGGGATAAGACATTCTAAAATAGTTCCAATCTATGGTACATTGATTTCAATTACACCTACACTATTCTTTGAACTTGTAATTTCACAAAATAAATGCAGCAAACCAAAGGCGAGGTCATGGATATAAACTTCAGTGTAGTTACGTGCAGTCTGATAGAGTAACCGAGGACTGAACTCCTGTTTTCATTGGAATCCGAGCAGACTGTGAAGGTAATGCACAATTTCAGCAAGAAACAAAGCTGGTGGCAATGGTGAGGTGTCCGTTATGCACTCAACTAATCTTCACAAGTGTATTATGAGACTGGCAATCAGTTGAATGAAAGGGTTAACATACGAGGAGCATTTGATGTCTCTGGGCTCAGAACTCTCTGGAGATCAGAGGAATGGGGGAGGGAAGGGGGAATCTCATTTAAACCTATCAAATAGTGAAAGGCCTAGATAGAGTGGATGTGGAGAGGATGCTTCCTGTAGTGGGGTCATCTTGGACCAGAGGGCACAGCCTCAGTATAGAGGGGCAGCCATTTGGAAGAGAGATGAGGAGGAATTTCTTTAGCCAGAGGGTGATGAATCTGTGGAGTTCATTGTCACAAACAGCTGTAGAGGCCAATTCATTGTATATATTTAAAGTGGGGGATGATAGGTTCTTGATTAGTCAGGGTGTCAGAGGTTAAGGGGAAAAGGCAGGAGAATGGGGTTGACAGGAATAATAAATCAGCCATGATGGAATGGCGGAGCAGACAATGTGCCAAACGGACTAATGCTGCTCCTATGCCTTATGGTCTACTGAATTAGATGTGGGGAATGATCCTCCTGTTCTTTACTTTGTCTTGAGGTACTATTTGGCACATTGTCAAGTTATGTTTTAACATCTCTGGGTTATGTCTTCATGGAGTAAAAGCATTCACTCTTCATCAGACAAGCACAAACTCAAAACCAAGAACAGAAACTCTGCAGATATCAAAACCTACAGTGTTATTTAATTCCCTCAGCAGAATGACATAATATTACTGATCAATGATACGTTAAGGGAAGAGGACAAAGGAAATGGGGCTAGAGACAAACACAAACTGTACATGTGTAAACTGCTTGAATAAGTGGGGGAACTGACTTGTGAGACAGGAAGAAGATAACTGGGTAAAATTAAATATATTTAAGAGAAATAAAGTGTGACTATCAAACAATGAAGAGAATTGGAGGTAAAGCAGATGGAAATAAAACAATAAGACCAAAACAAGCTGAGACTAACCTAGAGCTAAAGGAAGAAACAAGTTGGCAGAACTCCTATAAATTGCTCCATCAGCTCACCGCAAACATCAACCTCTAAGTTTCCAGTATGATTGAAAAATGTATGATTAGATCATGATTATAATAAATCAAGTGTCTATCTAATAGTAAGTAAATCAAAATATAATGAATTGTTTGTCCAGGTTTTCTCAACAAGTTTCACAAAATGCTAATTGTCAAGCTTCTTTACTTTAATCCCTCAAAGTGGCTCTTCAACTAGATGAGTTCTTTCAGATGGAACATTAAAGACCTTCCAAAGAATCTATTGACCAATTAAAAACTACTTTTTTAATGCTTAAATTCAGTTTTTTCATATATCTCATTGCTATCCATAACTTCAATCAAAAACTTTCAGTTCTCCTCCTCCTGACCCGTCCTCCCTCCCTGTGAAAACACACAACACAAGGCATTGAAAACCAGAAAATAGGCAAGTAGCAAATCAGGCTGCTTGCTCTAGGGGACCCTTCCACAGCATCCTGAGATATACAATGTTGGCAGCTTTTAATGTCCTCTTGTGTTATTTCACATTCTGTTCTTCATTAATAAATATTACTTGTCAATCACTGTACCTACAAGCACAGAATATTGCAATAGCCCAGTTGAGCCCTGGCCCTGACTCATTTGTACAGATTAACTACGGCAGGTTTCATTTCATTTGCTTTGTACCTGTCTAGACAAACAGATGTTATCAAGAAGTATGGACACCACCTTCTGTATTTCCACATAGTGAAGCATCCTACTCCTCTGACACATTAGACGTGCAATCTGAGCCAAAACCCAAGTTCAATTAAACCGCTGGCAAGTCACTAAAAGAGCTAGGAAAACCTACAGGTGCAGTGTGCTCAGATTAATTTTTAGTTAAGTCTTATTGGGTACAAACATAGCTGATGTAAATATATTGAGGCAAATAAAAAGTTTGAACTTTGTTTTGTGCAGTAAACTTTTTGTATCATGCAACAGAATTAATTGAGAACTTTCATGTCATGACATCCTGTTTTGTAAAACTAAGTAACTAGAATTGGTATTCCAAGTTTCTGACATCTATTTAATGATAGATTATTTGATTCATAACCACCAAACCAAACACAAAACATGTTAATTTACAGATTACATAATAATGGAAATTCTAAGCAAACAGGGACACACACACACACACAGCTTCAAGTTATAGTTTGATAAACAATACTTCAAGTAACAGATATTGTTCAGTAAAATAAATTGTTGGAGAGCAAATAATTTTAATCCCAAGATTTCAATTATAATGTATTTTGAAACTACAGAGCAAATTCCAGGGAAGACCAGTTCTGTTTGGTTTATGTAGTAGATCCTACCGATCTGTAAAGGCCACCAATCTCTTACTTAGGTAAAGCTTATGACTAGATTGTAGTTTGAGGTGCACTAAACCCACACATTTCTAAAAACAACCTGATAGGTTATATTAACAGAAAATCATAGAAATACTCAGCAGGTCAATGATTTTTCATATGAATCCAATAAAAACCACAAAAAATTGTTATAAAATACCAATAAACATGTTTTAATGACTCCCATGATGTCCAGGTTAAATTTGACATTGTATCAGCTGTGTTAGGTCTGCAGCCTGGATTATACAAGGCTTCGTTTTACCCATGTCAGTAATTTCTTAGTTCATAGCATGCTGAACAACCTAAAAAACAATTTAAAGGCAGCACCCCCAATCCCACAACTTCTGCCACCAGTAAGGTCAAGGGCAGTGGGTGCCTGGGTGCAGATTCTCCTTCTAATTACACACCATCCTGAACTGGAAACTACTCCATTATCATCAGATCCAAATCCTGGACCACCCTCCCTAACAGCACTAGGACTAAGGTTATCTTTATTTGTCACATGTACATCAAAACATTCAGTAAAATGCGTCGATTTGCATTGAGGATGTGCTGGGGGCAGCCCACAAGTGCCATCATGATGCCAACGTATCATGCCTACAACTTACTAACCTTAACTCATACATCTTTACAACATGGATGGAAACTGGAGCACCTGGAGGAGACCTAAGTGGTCACAGGGAAATCGAACAAACTCCTTACAGACAATGGTGGGAATTGAATCCTGATCTCAGAGCTAGCATTGTAAAGCATTACGTTAACTACTACACACACAAAATGCTGGTGGAACACAGCAGGCCAGGCAGTATCTATAGGGAGAAGCACTGTCGACGTTTCGGGCCGAGACCCTTCATCAGGTCTAACTGAAAGGAGAGATACTAAGAGATTTGAAAGTAGTGGGGGGAGGGGGAAATGCGAAATGATAGGAGAAGACCGGAGAGGGTGGGATGAAGCTAAGAGCTGGAAAGGTGATTGGTGAAAGTGATACAGAGCTGGAGAAGGGAAAGGATCATGGGACGGGAGGCCTCAGGAGAAAGAAAGGGGGAAGGGGAGAGCACCAGAAGGAGATGGAGAACAGTCAGGGTGATGGGCAGAGAGAGAAAAAAAACAAACAACTAAATATGTCAGGGATGGGGTAAGAAGGGGAGGAGGGGCATTAATGAAAGTTAGAGAAGTCAATGTTCATGCCATCAGGTTGGAGGCTACCCAGCCGGTATATAAGGTGTTGTTCCTCCAACCTGAGTGTGACTTCATCTTGACAATAGAGGAGGCCATGGACAGACATATCAGAATGGGATTGGGATGTGGAATTAAAATGTGTGGCCACTGGGAGATCCTGCTTTCTCTGGCGGACCGAGCTTAGGTGTTCAGCGAAACAGTCTCCCAGTCTGCGTCGGGTCTCACCAATTTATAAAAGGCCATACTGGGAGCACCGGATGCAGTAAACCACACCAGCTACTATGTTACTGCATTGTCACAATAGAGCACCTCCACCAGAGGACTGAAATGATTCAAGAAAGCAGCTCACCAGCACTGTCACAGGGCAATTAAAGATAACCGATTCTTTCTAGCTTTTCCCAGTAACAGCCAGATCACAAACATGAATTCTTCAGAAAATTGCATTATTGTGCAAATTGAAGAATATGTACAAGTAGCAAATGGTAATATAGCCTTTTCCCATCATACACTCACCATGGGAATGCTGATGCAAATATTGCCTCAATGTAGGATACTATTTGAAAATGGTTCTCCAATCACTTGAACAAATCAAAAGCGACATGTTTGCACTCAGAATGTTCTTCGTGATTTTCAGTGGGAGTTAGACACTGCCCCAATCAGGAAAAAATACTCCCGTGACTGAAACCACAGATAGAGCAAAAAGATAGCAACACAATCAAAAATGAGTTACTATGAATCAGAAATGGCAAAGAGTTCGGCTGCAAAATTACCACAATATTTTTCTAAACAGATTTCACTTCTAACCTTTTCTCTTTTTAAATGCAGATTTCCAGCACTGATTATTTTACTTTGTTTAATGAAGCATTGTACTTCAATTTTTTTGAACTCTTACAAAACCTGCTAATTAAAAGCGAGTCAGTATCTTATGCTTTACATTCTCATTCACCAAAATATATTTAATTTAGGTTTTTTTTGTACAACTTTCAGAAGCAAATGTTTTTGATCTCATCTGATCGGGGTGGTTCCAAGTTCCTTTTGACTCTTCAGAGGTGTTATTTTATTGTTTGGAGATGCAGCGCGGAACAGCCCCTTCGAGCTGTGCCACTGAGAAACCCATCGATTTAACTCTAGCCTAATCACAGGGCAATATACAATGACTAATTAACCTGCTAACTGGTACATCTTGCTTACAGAGGACACCAGATCAGAACTGCAAACTCCAACGCCACGAACTGTAATAGCATCGTGCTAACCGCTACACTACGCTACCCTGGCCCCCCAAATACAAACCTACTGATTCAAGCTCACTTTTAACTGAATTTCCAAGATGAAACAGCAATATTCATGGCCACTACTCCTTCAGGCTGCCAATTATTCCCCTTCAATGATTTTGCTCCTGTTCATGCTCTCCCTGAGGCGCTAGGTTCTTGTAAGGTACTGTTTCATAGTCCTCCAATGGCCTCTGTGGTACGGATTTTGCCATGCAGATATTAATTCAACTGTTGAAGGAAATCACAACCAGTTCAACCCTGTTCTTGTTCAACAATTTACAAGCTATTCTTAATTTCAACCGTCAGAATTCTGGCAAGTTTCTCCTCCTTAACGTAGGTTCAGAGTTTTGTTCAGACAGACCACTTCTCAACTAATATTTCCCTAATCTGCACAGATTGGCAATCAAAATGAGATTGTACTCCATATTTATCATTCAATTTCTCATTGGTTACATCTGAGAGATATATGGGCTCAAAACTAAATAGTAAATGCACATTGACGTGCCCCTGCAGATTCAACTCATGCAGGTTTCTCACTTCACCAAAAATAATTGATTTGCTGATTGCATTTTGTGTCTGATTTCTTTTTCCTTGTTTAGTGCATAACCTAGTCCAGAATCTTTATGTTCATCAGTAAACACAAGTACCATGAAGCTTACCACCAGCCCAGTGTATTAGATGCACTATGCAGAGGCATCTGTGCATTGCACCATGCCTCTAAAATTTATCCATTGAACTTAAATCCAGTGAGTACCATGGTCTTAGACAGCATACATTTCAGCATCAGTAAAATACGAGCACAAAGAATAGGTTTCCATTTTTAAGAGCACATAAGGTACAGGCAATGAAGATAAGGCAGTCACTAATATTCCAGTAAGGAATCCAGAGGTTTTTTAAAATCCAGAAGTGATAAGACCAAAAGATCTTAAGATATCGGAGCAGAATTGGGCCATTTGGCTCATGTGATCATGGCTGATTTATTTTTCCATCTCAACCCAGTCTCCTGACTTCTCACCATAACCTTTGGGACCCTAACTAATCAAAAACCTATCAACACCTGCTTTAAACATACCCAAAGACCCGGCCTCCACAACCATATGCTACAATGAATTCCACACCCTGGTTAACAATATTCCTCCTCACCTCTGTTCTAAAGGGACATAATTTTATTCTGAAGATGTGGCAGATGGTTATAGATTCTCCCATTCTCTCCACAGCCACTCTACGTTCTAATGTTAGTCCTGACAAAGGGTCTCGGTCCGAAATGTCGACAGTGCTTCTCCCTATAGATGCTGCCTGGCCTGCTGCGTTCCACCAGCATTTTGTGTGTGTTGCTTGAATTTCCAGCATCTGCAGATTTCCTCATGTTTGCTAAGATGACATCTCATTGGTATTCTACAAATTCCTTCCCTGGGGATCCAGTGCTAACCTGATTTTCCTAGTCTACTTGAATTCCCACATGATCACTGTAACATTGCCTTTCATACATACCTTTTGTAGCTCCTGTTGTAATTTGTACACTGACTACTATTCAGAGGCCGGTATAGTACTCCCATCAAGGTCCTTCAACTCTTAGAAAGTGTATCTTGCTATTGCATAGAGTTGTTTGGCACACAAAAGCTAGATATCATAAGCACGTGATGGAGAAGAGTTAGGTAAATGAAGATAGGAAGAAATGCAGGATGAAGCATAACCATGAACACAATCCAATTAAAAGACTGAGTTCTATGTCGTGATGTAGGGTAGCAGGGCTTCTTGGATAATATGTAGAAGGTACCAAGTGTACTCTTCAACATAATGGTATCATTGTCCCCTTTATTACATTACTCCACTAAGCTGCATTCCTCTGATATCCTTAACCTGTTTATCCCCCATTATGTATGTGATTCATTAACAAATTACACAAGTGATCCAGAAGGTGAATTCATAACACTAGCCCATTAATCTTGCAACCATCTGTCAACACCGTGGACGTGAACCTCTCACAGCCCAAGCTTCAAACATGAAAGGCAATTCCCAACGTAAATCAATGCAAAATATTTCAACATCTAATGTCTGGAGGTGACAAAAAAAATATGCCATTAAAGAACAGTATTTAAATACATTTGGACTGAGATAAAAGAACTGTTTTACATTATGCCAGAAGTCATGCACAGATCTAGAGCCTAGAAGGACCACAAAAGACAAACATTTCACATTGAAAATATGAAACAACACCACAGCTCTCAGACGTTCGAAATAATGAAACCCCTGAGAGCATGTTTATCTCATGAGGTAATGTTTTGAATGGCAGCTGTACTGCTTACCTTATAAATTTGTTAGTCCTATTGAAAAATATACATTTATTCACATTGATTGCAGACACATGTTACAAGAGTTACAGTACACTGTATTTGTTACAGTTCCTTTATACCAAATGTTAACATTTTTCATCTGTTCTTATTTACTGTCTGCACCAAAGTCGTCATATTTCAACATAGATTTCCTTAGCGAAAAAGCATCTTCACTTTTCTTCCTTTGCTTTATTGGAAAATTCAAGAGTTTTTTCAGTCTCAGTACCTGTTTCTCTCTCCACAGAAGCTACCTGAATTGTTTAGTATTTGCAGCATCTTGTAGTCTACAAATTTACTCCTCTAATACCTTCACACTTCTATGCAGTTCTGTGTTGCTGATGCTGTTTTATGATTGAATCAGACAAACATTTATTGAGGTTTCATTTTTGGGCTTAAAGTTAAACATTACATGGAGTAGGAGAAGGAGTAGGGTATATGGTCATGGACCAGACTCATACTAACTTTGAACCCCAACATTTCTGCCTTATGCCCACTATATCTGCGATTACAGGAACATGAAAATACTCAGTAATGAAGCAACTACACCCTCTCTGGGAAAAAAACTCTTGTGATACGTAGGCGTTCATGAAGGAATAGAGTGTAAAGAGATAATGTAATGAAGGAGACAATGACTCTGTTATTGCTAGTGTGCAGATTCCAATATTACCTTCCACTTTACTTCATTACATAGAGTCAAATCCAGAAACAAAAATTTACTCAACCAGTCTGTGGTGTTTATTCTCTTTTTGCGTTTCTTCCCACCTTAATTTACCCAGCGCTATAATTACATTCTTCTACTTCCTTCTCTGCCTTGTACCCTTATCTGACTTCCTCTTAATGCATTTATGCTGTTTGCCACACTAAATAACAACATAAGAATTTCACACTATCTTCGGTCCTATATGTTCAATTCCTTATTTTGAAACTTTGCCATCTAGTCTGACATTCCTTCACGATCTAGTATGTTTCACTGGGATCACCCTTTAATCCACTAAACTCAGCAGGACATTCCTCCCATCCTAGGAATCAATCTAATAAATTATTAATCCACTAACTCTGTAGCAAGAATACCCTTTCAGAGATTAAAAGATCACAGCTGATCCTGGTGTGATCTCACATGCACCCCTCATACAATCTCTTCTCCCTCCTGCCATCTGGGAAAAGGCTTCAAAGCATTCGGGCTCTCACGACCAGACTATGTAACAGTTTCTTCCCCCAAGCTATCAGACTCCTCAATACCCGAAGCCTGGACTGACACTTTGCCCTATTGTCCTGTTTATTATTTATTGTAATGCCTGCACTGTTTTTGTGCACTTTATGTAGTCCTGTGTAGGTCTATAGTCTAGTGTAGCTTTCTCTGTGTTTTTTTTATGTAGTTCAGTCTAATTTTTGTACTGTGTCATGTAACACCATGGTCCTGAAAAACTTTGTCTCATTTTTACTATGTACTGTACCAGCAGTTATGGTCGAAATGACAATAAAAGTGACTTGACTTGACTTGACCAAACTATAGGATTTTGACTCGAGACACCTCCAGAGCCAACATCACCAGCTCTGGATTCTCTTTTTATTCCCAGGAAAGAATTTTTGAATTATATTCACACCGTGTAAAAGTAGTAATCATTAACAGATTTTAACCATCAGGAGGGAATGCCTACAAACAGTAAGTAGGGTTAATTCAATGGATCTAGACTGAGATGTCATAGGTAGATGACAACACAAACCCATACGGACACATTTTGGTAATTACAGTTACAACTGTTTTTCTCCATAAGCTAATGAAAAGACAACAGTGAACAATGTGCTTGTGTGTTTATGTTGTAAAGAACCCAGTCCTCACTAAAACATTCTGAAATACAACAAACCTTTTTACATAACTTTCAATTATAGTCTCAGAGTAACCTTGTGTTACACAAATATTGCCTCAGAAATTTAAAAGTACTGGTTAAAAGCTGATTGCAATAGAATGATTAATGAGAGTGGAGACTGGATTAGGAAAGGATTATGGCAGGAGGGGAAATAGCTGGGGGTAGGAAGGAGAAGGACAGTGTCACAAATCATGACTGAATTTAAATTTCCATTTACTGTAAGACTCCAACAATCTCGTGTCCAATCGTCTGGAAATCTTGCTGCTCTGGCATAAAATGTACTCATTAGTCTGCTGTATAAGCCAGGGGATCTGAAGTGAAATCTGGGTGTGCGGTCTGAGCTGAAGGTTTGGACTACTGGCTGGAGTCCAGGTTGGGAAGATAGGGGTCAGCTGATCTTACAAACTGGACCTCATCAGGTTCTATTTCCCAAAAACAAGAGATTCTGCTGACGCTGGGAATCCAGAGAAACATATGCACAAAGCGCTGAAGGAACTCAGCAGGCCAGACAGTATCTCCAGACAGGAACCGAATAAGAGGTGGGAAGAGGAGGAGGAATTCAATTTGGAAGGTGATAGGTGATGCCTATTTGATTTTAATCCACCAGATTCAATGAAAAACACATTATTACAAGACTTATGAAAATAGTTTAATGAAAACCCTTAAGTCACAATCAAAGTATCATCCAAAGTCCAGAAAACCTGCCAGTTCATCGCAAAGTCCAAAGGTGAAAGACTATTGGAGTGTGTTGCTTGTGGTGCATCAGGCAGCAACCCTGCCTGTTCTTTAGCATTTGTCTGTGTTTTACGAGGCCGGGGTGCTAGCTCAGCGCTCAACCCAGTGCGGATGGAAAGCATGCAGGGAGCCAGGCAGACTCGAACCCAGGACCACTCACCTTGAAGTCCAGCGCGAATGCCAATACACCACTGGCTGGCTATTATCGACATTTACTGTGGTTAAACTCAATGTTAGTTGTTTTGTGTGTCACAAGTGAATCATTGAGTAATATTCACAGCTGGTATTGTAGGTTCAGTAACGTTTAAGGGCATGAATCTACTGTTTTTATTGGCTTGCAACCATTTTTGCCTTCCACACACCTCAATTTGTGGCTTCCAAAGTTACGCTAATCTACTTTTGAAGTATTGCAACTTTTTTAATGCAAGACTACAAAGTAAAAACACAATGAACAAAAAAAAAGGAACTTCACAGCTGTTACCTTGAGGCAAGTAAGGTAACAGCTGTGAGGTACTTTGCTATTAGAACCAGTAGAAACAAAGGATTAAGACTGACATCTATACAGATTAAATGATTTGGAATATCTTTTTGCAAGAATAAACCACAAAAAAATGATCAGTCAATTTGCTGCCATTTGAGTAGCAATGAGGTAATAAAGTTCTCATGAAAGAAAGAGTGACTTTCCCAACAACATTTGGAAAAATAACAAGGATAAGAAATTGAAGAGAAACTGCCATGCAAAAACTCAAATTTTGAGATTTAAATGGGAAATCACAGAGCAAAATAAGTAGGCATCCTAATATTAGCAAAGACATTGTTTATTTTTAAAATACAGAATGGGGGTAGACATGAAATAACCATTACCATATGCATCAACTAGATAAAGAAAACAGAATCAAAAATTCATTGATTTACTTCTCCTGCCAGCACTTGTCACAAAATAGATAACCCCTGCTTTTGAAAATAACTTTTCCTATCCAAATTTCTCCCATTTGAGAAGCGCAGTGAAGCTTGCAAACTGACTTGATGAAATGCAATCTGGACTACTTAGTTTGCTGCTGAAAGCTCAAACTTTCTTTAGCTTGAGATTACAAACTTCTGCTTTGCAGTTTTAGTTTGAATGAAGAATTTCTTATAAGCAAAAATGATTCATGAATTAACAGAGGGGAATGATTCCATTGCTATTCACACATAAACTAGATGTACCGTAATCTGTCAACAGACGATCACCAAGGACAAATGTTTATAGGCTCCTGAGAGAGAAAGTGAGAAAATAAGGTAGTTTTGGTCAACTACTGGTATTTTTAAATTTTGTTTTACATTTAAAAAGCACCTTAAATATAATTCAAATAAAAGAAAGAGTGCTTCATTAGAGTGATCGCAAAGAAAACCTGACATATCATATGATTCATTAAAGCAGATGATTAGAAGAACGCAAGGCAAGGCAGATATGGACTAACAGGCACCAAAGATAGATTAGTGACCACACAGATAATCTGTCAATGGCTTTGAATGAAACTTCATGGAGGGCAAAGGAAGGAAGGAAGGAAGCCAAGGGTGCATTAGAACAATCCATTACAAAAGTAACATAGACCTGGGCTCCAGCATTAGATGAGGCAGATTTGGGCCATATTACAGAAATGGAAATGGGAGATGGTGTGGGTGTGTGCTCCAAACTTATCTCAGTGACACAGAGTGTTCAAAACATTCTGCTTCAGCCACAAACAATTGTTGGAGGCTAGTTAACATTTGTTGTAGCAGGTACCTAACACATAGGCTGTGATATTTGTTCTACCTAGATGGAGAAACTTTTGGCCAGTAGAGGACATGGCATCAGACAGGTAGAGTGACATTTTAGAGAGGATTGAAGGGTCAAGAGAGGTAGAGCAAAGCAGAGCTCAGTGTACACGTGGAAAATGTGTGCTGTCAGATTTCAGAGGTCTGCACAAAAATGGGAATGGGTGGGGAATAGATTCTTGGGGAATACTAGAAGAAAATCTACAGGAATGGATGGAAACAATTGATGGTTATTGCCTGGTTATGACTGGAGTTAAATGCATCCTGGTGGACGGTAGTGTAGAGGCATTAGAGGAGAGTGCCAGGGTTAACAAGATCAAAGGCTGGGGCACGTCAAAAAAACCAAAAAGACACTGACGGCTTCTGTTGTAACAAAACAAGTTATTTCAGCTGTTGCATTCCTATAACAGGGCTGAAACATTAGTGAAGAGATTCTGGCTAAGATAGGCATGGATTTTGGAAAAGACAAGGAGTTTGACAATACAGTCGTAGAATATCAAGGGGTATTTTCTTTCGTGCGTAGATAGTGACAACAGATCTAAGGAAAAAGAGCACAGTCCCTAAGGAGAACTATTAACAAGTTTATTAGATGTTA
This sequence comes from Hemitrygon akajei, assembly GCF_048418815.1. NCBI lineage: Eukaryota > Metazoa > Chordata > Chondrichthyes > Myliobatiformes > Dasyatidae > Hemitrygon > Hemitrygon akajei. The sequence goes on along the minus strand of NC_133150.1, from coordinate 8,264,178 downwards.
AGCCACAGGTTACCAGGGCCATAAAAGGAAACAAGTGCTGCATTTTATTTTGAGATAGATAGCATTGAAAAGTAGGTAAGTTATTCTAATCCTACAATGATCTTGATTCGACCACAATTAAAGTACTGCATACAACACTGAATGCCATTTTATATAAAGGATACTGAGACACTGTTGTGGGAGTAGAAGCAAACTAACAAGGATGATATTATACATATCAGGAAAGGGAGAACAGCTTGCGTCTCTTTTCTTTGAAGAAGACTGACAGGTGTCGATAAAGGTTATGGTAGAATGAATGCAAAAAAAAAGAATGTTTCCATTTGTGGAGATGAGCATAACTGGATCAATGTAAATCTAAATCAATATAAGATAAAAATAATAGGCAATTCCAAGGTATGTCTTTATCTAGACATGGGTGAGAATATGGAACTACCAACTCTGGGCTGATTGGGTCGAATGGTATGGATGCATTAAAGGGGAGGCTGGACAACGCTATGAGGCAGAAAGGACAAGAGACGTAGATTGATAGATTTAACTGAGGAAGGAGAAACAAAGGCTTGATTGTAACACAAATACCATCATAAATAAATCAGGCCAAATTACCTGTCCCTGTGGCCTCGTCCAATTTATGCATGCAATCAGACAAATTATAATCTATCACTCCTCATCTTTCTTCATCTGGCTGCTGCCGTAGATCTGAATTCTCACACTGTCCCCCTACGGTGCTTTCTGATGAGGTCAATCCTAGTATGCTTGGTGAAAGCATGCTCACCTCATTAAACCTTTCATCCAGTCAAAGATTGAGGATTACATGTTGAATTCTCTAGCTCTGTCTGAAAGTGCACTAATGCAGAAACCGGCACCTGAATGAAAGCCATAACCTTCCAGGCAATGAACACTGAACCAGCACGAGGAATTAGCTGGGGCGATCTTTGATAGCCAGCAAATGAACTTTGGCTCAACCGACATCCTTCTGTTCCATAACTTTCTCGAGTTCTGTTGTCTGTGTCCTAGGGTCACACTTGACGGTGATATGAGATTTATTTATCTGAACTTCACTGAAACTACCATTTACCACAATGTAACACCTGCCAGATTCATCCCTGCCTCAGACAATCTACTTATGAAATTTAATCTATAATTAATTTAACACATTCCTGGCCAGCTTTCTTTGTTCTACCCTCCATAACCTTGAGGTTATCAAAATGTTCACACATCACTTCTTACACTTACAGCCAATGAAGCAGTCCCTTGGTTTTAAAAGTTGCCTTCTTGTTTTCAAATCCTTCCATTGCTATCCCTCACCGTATCTCTGTAATTCTCCGATTACCTATAACCCAGTGAAATATCTGCATTCTTCCCAATTCCATCTTCAACGACAATTATTCAGCCAGTGGTGGCTTGCTGTTACTGTAGCACCTCTTAAGATGCTGCTGAAAACCTACTTTGACCAAAGTTTGATGGCGGACAAAAACCTCCTTGATGTGGCTGTCGTAAAGTTTGTTTAACCACCCTCATATTGGAAGAATTCCCTACATTAAAGGCAGTATAAAGAACAAATAGTTGCTTCTTTACTTACTGAGCAAAGAGAGAGCATCAATTTAACAAAACCATACACAATACGTTAGGAAATGGATCCTTACATATTCAAGAGTCAGGAGGCACACTGGCAAGCATCATAGCTCTGAGAGTTTAAAGAATACCTTAGTGGAAACATGGAAAAATTTAATCTCTTGCTTTCAGATTGACTTAATTGAATACTGAAATATAAATTGGGTCTGAACTACATAGCCATACACTGAGGACAGGAAGAATATATAACTAATAACACTGGCCAGGAGTTGCTACAAAATTAAAAGTCAGATTTTTTAAACCTCAACAGAAACAGTGAAAATACATTTAATCATTTTACCGGCACTTTACACAGTTGACCAGCAGTACTGGGCATGTGTATGTGGTACACACCACTCTGGGTGGCAGGGTGGAGATACATCTCTGCCAAAGGAGATGCAAGGTGCTCCTTCCCTCCGCTAGCCTGCAGATCACCCTTGGGCAAGGAGTAGCACCTGCTTAGTGCCTCCACCTACCCCCCCACCCCCCCACCCCCAATCATGGTCATGTGAAGCCATGGGAGCAGGTGGTGGATGGTCGCATGAGCAGTTGCTGAATATCACGTCATGATTTTGCGACCACTGACGCCAGGCAGACAATCTCTGAAGAGTATTTATAATGACTAGAGTCACCAGTCTTGTGAAGACACTGCCCAGAAGAAGGCAAAGGCAAACCACTTCTGCAGAAAGGTTTGCCAAGAACAATCATGGTCATGGAAAGACCGTGATCACTCACGTCATAACACACCAGTTACGGGCAAGAAATTATCACTCCATCGTCAACATAGAATCAAATATCAGGAACGTGGTTAACAAACCACAAACCAACATTGCCTTCCTGTTATATTATTATGTGTAAGACACAAAGGCAGTTTGAGGATCAGATTCTGTGAACAGTTAAAGTGGAATTAGTTTTCTATTTAGGTTGAATTCAATTTTAAAAACCTTTGAGCACAAGTTTGCAGCTCCTAAGCACTTCAGTGACCACTAAACTACAAGGAGTGTCATTCTGAAGGGGTTAGCATTATCACTACAGTCACCCTTCCAGGAAGACATTATAAAGAATCCTGCTTGTCTGTTCAAGGAGACTTAAAGCTTTAGAAGGCAGCAAGGTTAGAATTCTAAAGGAGCAAGAAAATTGAATAAAAGGCCTTGTTCATTAAACTAATCACTTAGGTGTCAGACTTCAACAAAAACAAACCCTAAGCCTTCACAGCCTAATTTTAATTATTTCATGCTATTTCAGGATTAGTTAATTAAGACAACCAAAGAGCAGACATCTGGAGAGAAAAGCCTATTCTCATCAAAGATCTATAAGAATATACTGAAATCTCAACTGCTCAATTGATTAAGCAACAGAGAGCCTTTCTAATTACAGGGAAATAATTAAGGATAAATTATAGAACATATGATTATGATAAATAGGGGAATCTGTAGCTGCATATCAGTATTCATATAACACAAGCAAATTTGCAAATCAAATAAAATTTGTAAATAAGTTGTAGATAATTTCTTTATCTATAACTGTAGCCCCAAGATTAAAAAAACCCAAAACAAGAAAAATTCACTGTGAAAGACTTATAAGTTAATATCACAATGTAATGGAAAACTTGCATTGGAGAAGAATTTACATCATATTAGCAAATCTCAGGAGGGACTATCATTCCTTAAGGGTAGCTCTGCCTTTATAGTGTTCCACACATGAATTCACTACCTTCCATCATACTCTCAGACAGTTTCACAATTACTTCTGTGAACAATGTGACTTACTGAAAGAGGGGAAAAAAATTCAACACACTTGAAGCATACAGTACCTGATGAAATGTGACAGTATCACTATGAGCTCTAGGTACCGTGTGTGAAGGACGTCGTCACCATTTACTGAAGGTGTACGTCTTTTGATGCAAGGTTTGTCATAGACAAATCAAGTTGAGTAAAGGAAGATACAGCATGCCTTTAACAGGAATGCTTCTGCCAATAGTGAGCAAAATTATGTGATGGATTTGAGAGCCAGACTGTTCCCTTCCCTGCTGGAACCTTGTGCAATTCCAGTAAATATGTTAAAGAATCTCTCAAAGTGGTGCTCTAAAGCTGTAACTGACAGTAGGTGTCCTCAGCAAGCTATACAAAAGATGCAGCTCTGGTCTCGTGGAAGATGGGTCAAATCCCTTATTTATCAACACGTTTTAACAAAAGAATGGCTCCTAAAACTTAATCTTGTCAGTTTTTAAATGCTAAGTAGAATCAGTTGTCCAAATATTGTGAGAAAGAATGTTAGGAAAATGGTAGAAAATATCTATGGCATGGCACAACATCCACTGAGCTATTCGAAACCAGCTCACAACAAATCTAACACATCTACATAATTGCACATCTTTAGTGCAGTCCCAACAACGATTTCACCAACATTCTCCCTGTGACTGCTGAACACATCACCTGACTCCTCCACTTGTGACCCAGGAAGGCACAAGTTGCCTTTGGATAATGTTAGATGTTACCCAATTGTGTCAAATATTTGTGACAAGTACCACAATGCAAGATATAGAAAGTAGGCCACCCCTTGCATTGTTCTTTGAAATGTAACTCCCAGTCACTGGATTTCAAATCACACTGCCTTTCTCCAATAGAAAAGAATATGATTCAAACATTACTAAATAGCAGAATAGATTAGGACATCCCTTACCCCAATATCTCTATGCCTTTGGCTTTTCAACTAAGCAGCAACACCCATTCACTAATTGTTATGAAGTTTTTCTGCTTGTTTTTAATGAAAAGTCCTGAATGTTCCAATAGCTCAATTTTAAACTCTTTTTGTCTACTAACAATTGACTATATCAACATGACCTGCTCTCAGAATTTGCCACAGCTTTTGAAGTTTAATACCCTGTCAGCTAGTTTCCTGCAACAGGAGCAATTTATTTTTTATGTTTGCTCTTTATTTTTATTTAGGAATGCAGTACAGCTACAAGCCCTTCCAGCCCAATTGCACCCGTGTGACCAATTGACCTACTAACTTGTACGTCTTTGAAATGAGGGAAGGAACCAAAGCACCGGAGGAGACAGGGAAAACCACACAAACTCCCCACAGACAGTCGCAGGAACCAAACCCCGTTTGCTGGTGCTGTAAAGTGCTTTGCCTCTGTGTCGCTCCTTCCCCCTAATTTTCTGTCATTAGTTCACTTACTCCAAATTTACTGAAGATTGTCCATTTGTTTGTATTTTCCTCTGCCATGAACTTCAAAGTAAAATTTCAACATTGAGGAGTTCCAAGAAGTCCAGGAGAACACTTAAAAAGGAAATCAGGAAGGCTAAAAGAAGGCATGAACTTGCTCTAGCAGACAAGGAGGAGAATCCTAAGCATTTCTGCAGATATGTTAAGAGCAAAAGGATATCAAGGGACAAAATTGGCCCTCTGGAAGATCAGAATGGTAATCTATGAGTGGAACTAAAAGACATGGGAGAGATCATAAAAAGATTTTTTGCATCTGTATTGACTCGGGGGACAGACACAGAGTCTATAGATGTGAAGCAATACAATAGCGAGGTCATGGACCCGATACAGAATGTAGAGGAGGATGTGTTTGCTGTCTTGAGGCAAAGCAGGGTTGATAAACCCCAAGGGACTGACAAGATGTTCCCTTGCACCCTGCAGGAGGTTAGTGAGGAAATCACAGTACTTAAATCATCCTTAGCCACAGGGGAGGTGGTGGAGAATTGGATGATAGTTAATGTTGTTCTGTAGTTAAGAAAGGCTCTAATATAAACCAGAAAATTACAGGTTAGTGAACCTGATAACAGTAGTGGGAAAGATATTGGAAGGTATTCTAAGGGACTGGGTAGACAGGGACTGATTAGGGATAGTTAACATAGCCTTGTGCTGGTAAATTGTGTCTAAGCAATCTTATCGAGCTTTTCGATGAAATTACCAGGAAAGTTGTTGAAGTCAAGGCAATGGATGCTGCCTACATGGACTTTAGCAAGTCATTTGATAAGGTCCCGTTCGGGAGGTTGGTCAAGAAGGTTCAGTCACTTGACATTCAAAATGAGGTAGTAAATTGGACTAGACTTTGGCTTTGTGGGAGAAGCTAGTGAGTGGTAGTACATGGTTGTCTCCCTGACTAGAGGACTATGACTAGTGGAGTGCCGCAGGGATCGGTGGTGGATCCATTGTTGCTTGTCATCTCTATCAACAATCTGAATGATATTGTAGTTAACTGGATTTGCGGATGATACCAAGATTGGGGGTGTGGTGGATAATGAGGAAGACTATCAAAGCTTGCTGCGGGATCTGGACCAACTTGAAAAATGAGCTAAAAAATAGCAAATGGAATTTAATGCATACAAGCGTGAAGTGTTACACTTTACAAGGACCGAACAGGATAGGTTTTTGAAGATGAGCAGTAGGGCACTAAGGAGTGCGGTAAAACAGAGAAATCTGGGAATACATCTCCAAAATTCCTTGAGAGTGTTGTCACACATAGACAAGGGTTGTAAAGAAAGCTCTTGGCACACTGGCCTTCATAAATCAATGATTTGAGTATAGGAGTTGGGATGTTATGTTAAAATAGTGAGGCCTAATTTATTGGATCACATACCTAGAGGAAATATGAAAATAAGATTGAAAGAGTACAGAGAAAATTTACAAGGATGTTACCAGGACTCGAGGACCTGAGTTATAGGTTGAATAGTTTAGTACTTTATTCCCTAGAACATAGATAATTCAGGGGAGATTTGATAGAGGTAGACAAAATTATAAGGGCTATAGATGCAAGCAGGCTTTTTCCACTCAGCTCGGGTGAAACTACAACTAGAAGTCACAGGGTAAGGGTGAAAGGTGAAATGTTTAAGGGTAAAAGAGGGGGAACTTCTTCACTCAGAGGATGGTGAGGGCATGGAATGAGCTGCCAGCTCAATTGGTGGATGCAGGGCCAATCTCAACATTTAAGAGGAGTTTGGATAGGTAAATGGATGGGAGGGGTAAGGGCTGTGGTCCTGGTGCAGGTCAATGGAACTAGGCTGATTAATGGTTCAACACAGACCAGAAGAGCCAAAGGGCCTGTTTCTGTGGTGTAGTGTTCTGTGATTCTATCACTCCAAGTGAAAGCAAGACCAGTAGACAAGATGTACGTGAAATGTTCCATAACACCACACAAACACTATTGGGCCAACTAGAACTATGATCTTGACGGAGTGAGGATTATTTGTGGTGAATATAAACACCCTCGCCAAGCAAACAATCCTTAGGCTCTAGAGCAATTTCTCATTAAAAACAAAATAATTACCTGCATGCAGAACCACAGTACAGTACCTGTAAAGAATGTTACAAGAAACAAATTCAAGAATGGAAAAATCTGTTTAAGTAAACAAGTAACTGGGAAAATGTCCACATCTTAGCCAAGAGGAAGACTGAAAAACTTTGGAGATTTGAAAGACTCTGAAATAGAATTTAGAAATTTTATAATAAAGAAAGACTGTCCTGATGAAATCAGGGAATATACCGGTAGTATCGAGTGGAGAAGAAATGTGAGACAATTTGGAATAGTGGTAAGAAAGAAAAGGAGGGACTTGTTGAAGAGAAGATATATCATCCTGGTGTTTTCTCAGTGAGTTTCAAATACAATGGATGCTGCTCCTTCCTCACAGCTACACTCCTGCGAGTAGGAGAGAAGGTAGGTCCAGCTCAGAGCAATATCACATTATCTTTGCTCAGTGGGAATGAGAAAGGTGTTCGGAAACAACCATGTCTTCTGCTCAATTAAGGTAGGAGAATTAAGGTTAAATTTGGTTAGTTGTCTAATTGGAAATTGCTTGTGGTAGAGATTTTAAACTCAAATATGATAGATCTGCTCAATAAAGGAGAAAAGATGAGTATTTATCCTATTTACAGCTGCACTTTCTGACAGGATGTGGTAATGGTACAATAGGGACCAAGTGGTGATTTAAGATTTGCTTCGGGATCTTATGAAGAGAGATAATGAGCAGAGCCTGCACTCTTTTCCAACACTGTTTCCACAACCCAGAGTTTGTGCTTCTCCTTGTTCTTATAACCTTACCTGTGTGTACCAAGGAACTGCAGTAAAAGTAACTCATCTCATGAAGCTCCTGTGTTATATATTGGGAATGGATGGAAAGGACTTAACTTGGTTATATGGCATGCTTATCATATTGGCAAGAGTAAAGTTTAGTAAGAACCATATAAAGTGGCAATACTATCAAAGGATTTAACATTATTTAAAAACACACCATTTACAAAATGGAATGAAACTGAAATAAGGTCACTATAATCATGTGAACACCATCAAGGACAGGTTACTTCTGATCACTACCAAGCAACATGTGCATGACTATCGGCCACTAATTGTAGTCATCTCGCACTGATGGATTCATTCAAGGTAGCTGAAAATACAGAGGTAGATACAACCAGTGGACAATTATTGCATGCATTTTAGTTAGTGCTGGCAACCTAAGATGAAATTTTCCCAAATAAATTACATTTAAAAAGAACCAAATGGAATCTTTCAATATATGCTATTGTGACAGTAATTCCTAAGAATTTCGATTATAATAATGGAAGATCTGCAACATTTCCTACCATGTTGTAGCCACGTATTTGGATTCAGTCCTTTGCAGGTCAAAAACCCAGTGAGCAGTTATTAAAATAATTGATAGAAGGACAAGAAGGGAGATGAGGAAGGACTTTTTTTAATCCAGGAGTTGATGAAACTCCAGAATCACTGTCTAAAGGGCAACAGAGGTAGAAACCCTCATCATGGTTTAAAGATAATTGTGACACAAAGGGTCATGAACCGAACAGTAGAAAATGGGATCAAATTGGATAGATCTGATACAGTGGGTCAAATGGCCTCTTTCTGTTTTGTAAATTTTCTATAATTCAAAGCTGTTTAGAAATTAGAAGACATTCTGCACCAGCACATTGATCTCCCTGAACTTATTCCCAATTTAATGGGAAAGTACGTTGAAAAAAATTATCTCTGAAACATCATTCCTACAGTTCTGTTCGAAAAGCTCTAAACCTGGGCCTCTGTACATCCCTCTGCAACTGGTCCATCATAAAGGACCCCATCACCCAGGTCATGCCTTGGTCTCATCAGGAAGGAGATACAGAAGCCTGAGGGCACACACTCAGCGATTCAGGAACAGCTTCTCTGCCACCCGATTTCTGAATGGATGTTGGACCCACGACACTGCCTCAGTACTTTTTTATTTCTATTTTTACACTACTTATTTAATTTAGATATTTTATATATACAGTTACTGTAATTCACAGCTTGTGTTTCTATTATTACGCATTGCATTGTAAAGATGCAAAGACAACAAATTTCACGACAAATGCCAGTGACATTAAACCTGACTCTGATTCTAATTCACTACTGAAGTGATTTGACTTCCAAAGAATGTTGTTCTATTGCAGCTAATGGAAAAAAACTGAGCAAAATAGAGACTTTACTTAAACTAAGACAATGCCCGATAGAAGATTTATAAAATATAAAGGGATTTCTACTGTAGTTGAATATGAAAAAGGAGAGAAAATGTAAATAAAAGATATTTTGCAGATGTTGGAAATTCTAAGCAACACACACAAAATGTTGGAAAAACTCAGCAGGTCAGGCAGCATCTGAGAGGAATAAGCAGTCGATATTTCAGGCTAAGACTCCTTCATAATCCTTCTTCTCCCCCACCTTCTTATCCCAGCTTCTTTCTAGACCTGAGAAGGGTTTCAACCCAAAATGTCAATTGTCTATTCCTCTGATACTGCCTGAACTACTGAGTTCCTCCAGCATTTTGTGAACAAAATATAAATAATGAATTTCCAAACAAAGTTTTGAAGGAAATCATTTACAGCGAATGGTTGAAGCAGGTGGCATTGACAAACTTATAGGGTGTCTAGGGACAAAATGAATTAATGGTTACAAAAGATGACCCATGTGTTCAGCTACCATTGCGCTGGACTGGTTCAGACAAAGAACCTATTCCCAAGCAGTGGATTCAATGGAATTGTACATAAAACATACCACTTTTTCAAACGAAGATTAGAAGCATGTTGCTTGCATGAAGGTCAGCATGCTGCGTACTGCCACGATCTAAACTGAAGCAGTTAAACTTCAATCAGAACAAAAACTAATTCTTAGTTACTGTTTTGGGTCAGAGAAATTCAAGGGGTTCAAAGCTACAGAGTGAATTACAAAGGAAAAAATCACCTTCTAGCCACTTTCAAAACAAGTCTCATCAGTACCCAAATGCTTGCTGACAACAATAAGTTTTCAAACTATGAATCTGCAAGTTTACTCAGAAATTCTGTGGTGTGTTTAAAGGAACTTTAAGTCGGGCTGTTTAGTGGTGGGATTATGAACGTTTCATTAGAGAGCCACAGCTTATCAGATTCAGATACACAAAGCCAGAAGGACTGTGCACCACTAAATAGATCTTGCACGAGAATTGTCCTTTCAGAATGCATAAATGATACTGGGTAAGAAAAGGACAGACAGATGGATTCTGGCACAGAGAGAATGGGTTTAGGGTAGAGGTGGTGGTGGTGAGGGAGGAGATGGTATGGTGGGTGATAGAAAGTCAGGGACTGGAAAATGGTAGTTGGTTGAGATTAAAGTTGATAGTTGGGCTTACATTTGGCAGTGGGTCTGACAGGGGCAGATGAGGTATAGAGGGATAGTGTGATCAGTAGTTTGAATTGGAGCTGGTGGCCAAGCAATGTGCTGATCAATAGATTAGTTGATGGAGATAGTTCAACAAATGTTTGAGATTGGCGTGCAAGGCTTATCACAATAAGGAGTGGGTGATATGGGCATGGTGTTGGACACCAGAAGGACAGCAGATTAAATCAGCTGCTCAGAGGGGACAAACAGCAGGCATGGTCCCAATGCTGGACAGAGAGCTTTTCAGGCAGGTACAAAACAAACATTCAGGGTGTGGATAAAGCCTGCGAGGATGGTCTACAGGCCTCATCGGTCATCCATGCACGGGAGAAGATTACTGACGTCATGGGGTGTGTGTGTGTGTGTGTGTGTGTGTGTGTGTGTTTGCTTGCTTGCTTGCAAAGCAAGACCTCAGTATGTGCGGTTGGGAGACTGTAGGTCTGACACAGTGGTCAGCAGCACAGGAGCGCCACAGGGAACCGTACTCTCTCCGGTCCTGTTCACCCTGTACACATCTGACTTCCAATATAACTCGGAGTCCTGCCATGTGCAGAAGTTCGCTGATGACACGGCCATAGTGGGGTGTGTCAGGAATGGACAGGAGGAGGAGTATAGGAAACTGATACAGGACTTTGTGATATGGTGCAACTCAAACTACCTGCGTCTCAATGTCACCAAGACCAAGGAGATGGTGGTGGACTTTAGGAGATCTAGGCCTCATATGGAGCCAGTGATCATTAATGGAGAATGTGTGGAGCAGGTTAAGACCTACAAGTATCTGGGAGTACAGTTGGACGAGAAGCTAGACTGGACTGCCAACACAGATGCCTTGTGCAGGAAGGCACAGAGTCGACTGTACTTCCTTAGAAGGTTGGCGTCATTCAATGTCTGCAGTGAGATGCTGAAGATGTTCTATAGGTCAGTTGTTGAGAGCGCCCTCTTCTTTGTGGTGGCGTGTTGGGGAGGAAGCATTAAGAAGAAGGACGCCTCACGTCTTAATAAGCTGATAAGGAAGGCGGGCTCTGTCGTGGGCAAAGTACTGGAGAGTTTAACATCGGTAGCTGAGCGAAGGGCGCTGAGTAGGCTACGGTCAATTATGGAAAACCCTGAACATCCTCTACATAGCACCATCCAGAGACAGAGAAGCAGTTTCAGCGACAGGTTACTGTCGATGCAATGCTCCTCAGACAGGATGAAGAGGTCAATACTCCCCAATGCCATTAGGCTTTACAATTCAACTGCCAGGACCTAAGAACTTTTTTTTTAAAGCTATTATTAATGCTTTTTGAGTTAGTGATTTAGATGCATATCATATTATTACTGAGTTAAGTATTGTATGTAATGAGTTTTTGCTACAACAAGTGTATGGGACATTGGAAAAAATGTTGAATTTCCCCATGGGGATGAATAAAGTATCTATCTATCTATCTATCTATCAGGCACACAGGAAGCCTGAAGAGAAATCACAAACTCTGTAAGGTTCTGATTTTCCATTGTGTTTTATTTCTCACTGAAACTGAATTACATGGAGCAAACAAGCACAATTCTACACTTTGCACCTCCTTGGCAGCTCTCTGTCCCTGTCTATACCCATCCATATAATTCCTGAAGAAGAATTTCCCTAAGAGCAATAAAAACGCTTGTGCTGAGAATGACAAAGTTTAAACATCACTGAAATTGATCTTTACCACTGAGCTTTACTAAGGCTTAATTATGTTTCAGATGTTGGAATGAATCCGTGTTACAGACTCTTTACCCTGACATTTCTGTTATGTTAGTAGAAACATCTTTGGTAGCTGCTTTGCTTAACCTGATGTCTCAGAAAGAAACAGACAGAGCTGAAAAATAAGGCAACACTTCACTGCTTTAATTTCAGGGTAACAGAACAAATTCATTTTACTGTAAAAAAAACAAGAAATACAAACTAAAGTGAATATCCCTTCCCCTGATGGGATAAAAAGTTACCTACCAGCAGACTTGGCCTCAACCACAGAAGACACACCTTGCCAAAACAAGGTAAGAACATATGAGCAGAAGACAATTCGGCCCTTCTTATCCACTCTGACATACAATAAGATTGTAATTAATCCATTATCTCAGTCCTACTTTCTGTATTAGCCAGCCAGTGGTATAGTGGCATCCACACTGGACTTCAAAGTGAGTGGTCCCGTGTTCGAATCTGGCCGGCACCTTCCACACTTTCCATCTTTCCTGGTTGAGCGTCGAGCTAGCAACTCGACCTCGTAAAAAAATAGACAAAAACACTGAAAGGAGCAGGAAAGTTGCTGCCTGATCCGCCACAACAACTTTCTATATTAACCCCAGATTCCCTAATGTCTCCATCACTGTCTCGAATATATTGAGCAACTGAGTCGCTGCAGCCCACTATCATCCAGTGAAGAAGTTGTTTCTCAATACTTGTTTTGAGACTGCAATCTCCGGCCCTGGACACAGCAGCCAAAGGTAACACCATTCCTCCATCTTCTCTATCAAATCCCATAGGAAATTTGTACTTTGCAATGCTATCATCCCTTTTCCTCCCATTCTTTAGGGAGTATAGACCCAGTCTGTTTATTTCTCCTTTTGGATTAATATCCCCTTCACCGTTCCCTTTTCTGATACAGGACATAGATGTCATGCCATAAAGATTCTCAACCACATTGCATTCCTGCAGTTCTCTCCTATTGGAATTTTACAATGAATTAAAATGGGTAACATATGTTTTAGCCAGGGATGCGATTGAAACAGAAAAAAAACTAGTCATCATGGAAACTGCCCGAGAACACAAGAAAATAGGAGCAAAAGTAGGCCATTTAGTCCCTCAAACTTGCCCTGCCATTCATTATGATCAGGGCTGATCTATAGTGGGCTAAACTTCTGTCCAAGTTCCCCATACAATTAGTGCCTTTGTCTTTCAAATAGTTATCTATTTCCACCTTAATAATCCAGTCTCCACCAGCTCTGAGACAGATAATTTAGAGACTCAGTACCCTATGTGGGAATGAAGTTTTAAATGACTAGCTCTTCACTTTGTGGCTATGTCTTCTATTTTTGTGACCCTTGTGACCAAATATATTTGAAGAACACCCCTCAATCTTCTTCACCTCAAGGAATACAATTCCAAACTGTCTATCTTTTGCTCAATGAATTTTGCAAACTTTGAGAAAAATATTAGTGAAGATCAGTTACCACATCACTTTTTCAACATAGTTTAAGAACACAAGATTGATCCTAGCGTTGAAGATGCAACAGGCTCAGTTTATGCACACTAACCAAATGTGTTTTACATATGGATGATTCTCTGAATCATACTGCTTCATACTAAGCTCCATGGTTAGTCTTTGTGTGGGCAAATAAACAGCAATATTACCAGAAATCATGATGACACAACAAGTGTTGCTTTTATGAAATTTTCCTCATGCAGCCAAGAAAAACCATTTGGTAGGTACAAGACAAAGCAGCATCTGGTGTCGAAGCTGATCAACAGACAGGATGAACAGAAACTTTCCCAATGCTTACAAACATTGCAACATGACCCCAACAAACAGTAGATTGTATCAGATGTACTGTGGCAAGCTCCAAGTGAGTCACCTTAAAGCAAGACTTGTGTCTAGTGCAGTTCACCTTCCAATCATCGCTGGCCATTAAACCACACAAAGAAGCCTCAATTCCAAGGATGATGCATTGACCAAACATGCCATTCCTTGGCTGGCATGGTAGCAAATGCGCTCAGGAAGTTCCACTGAGTTAGATTTCCAAATGAAACACAGCAAACCTGTTTTGTGAGAGTAAGAGGAAGGATTTCAGATTCAATTACATGTGTAATTTTAAACCTCTCAGACTGGACTTTAAACCTAAACACCGAGGCCACTTTTAACTTGCACCAGCCTAATACAAATCACAAGAATGAACATTTTGCAGCGTGGTGAAAATTACCGCATTCAAGAACACTGCAGAGAAATGTTAGAATACAACAGCACACAATCAGAATCAGGTTTATTATCACTGACGTGTCACGAAATTTGTTGTTTTGCAGCAGCAGCAGTATAGTGCAGGACATAAACATTGCAATAAATGGCAAAAATAAATAAATAGTGCAAAAAAGGGAATAACAAAGTTGTGCCCAACGTAGCCCAGTTGCCACATCAATATAGTTAAGATACTCGCAAGGAGATGGATTCAGTACAAAACCAAAATTCTGCTTAAGAATCGTGGAATTTCACAGCACAGAAATAGAGCTCATCAACCCACCACATGTTATGCCAACCTTTCTGCAAATCGACACTAATCCCATTTGGTGGCATTAGTTCCATATCCTTCAATGTCTAAATGTGTCTTAAACGTCATGATTATATCCGATTCTTCTCACTCCTCTAACAGCAAGTAACAGATATCAATCACTCTGAACATACAAAGCATTCCCCTCAAATCCATTTAAAACACCTTCCTCTAACCTTAAACCTGTGCTGTCTTATTTAGAAATTTATTAGAAAGACTCTATCAAATCTTTCTAAGGCATTTATATTTTTAAATACCACGCAACCTCTTTCTCTCCAGCCTACTCAATCTCTCCCCATGACTGAAGTCATTTAATCCAGCCGACATCCTGGTGAATCGCCTGGGACGGAATGATACCGTAACATTTAGCGCCATCACTTTACAGCACCAGGGATCACCAGTCAGGGTTTGACTGTAAGGAGTCTGCATGTTCTCCACGTCACCACGTGCACCTCTGGGTGCTCCAGTTTCCCTCCACACTCCAAAGATGTATGGTTAGGGTTAGGGTTAGTAAATTGTGGCCTGCTAGGTTGGTGCTGGACACACGCTGACACTTGCAGTCTGCCCCCAGTGCACCCTTCACTAATCTGATTGGATGCAAATGACACCCATCACCGGATGTTTCTACATACAAGTGACAAATAAAGCTGATCTTTAATCTCCTCTGCACTCCCTCTGGTACAACCAAACCCTTCCTATACAGTGGCAACAGGTACTTCTCGGGGACATGAACTATACATGGCTCCCTTCCCCTGGTCAGCTTTGAGAGTGAAATTGCAACCACAAGCACAGGGCTGCCGTGACTACTGTGAAAACGCTGTCATGCAGAATCTGCAGTGCCTGAAATAGACTGGATGTTCCAGAGAAGATTTCTGCTTCATTGCTGCGTCCTGCTGAAGAGCTTGGCACAATAGCACCATGTCCTATCCTGCAGGAGGAAGGAAAGTGCTGAACGTGAGACATGGATAAAGACCGAATAAGGACAGGTACTTGAGAGCTTGCTAACAAGCAGAGACACTCTGGTGAGAGGCAAGTCCAACACATAACCATCCCCAAGCAAAGGAAATCAAAGCATGCAATGTAACAGTAACAGTATTATCCAATACACAACGACAGCCTGGGGAAAACCAATGATTTTAAGTTAACGTGTAGAAGGCACTTAATTACTCTGCCTGTATATACTGCACTAAGGACTCAATCAATGTCCTCAAACAGATTTTCAGTTCTTTGCTAAACACAGGCCAGGATTGTTGAAGAATGTATTCTATTTGTATCTTAGTATAACTCCACAAACAGATCATCACCAGCCTGAATCCTGGAAGTCCATATCCAATAGCACTACGAGTACCACAGCAACTTCTGTGAATCAAGGAAGTGACTCACCACCATTTTCTCCAGGGCAGTTAGGGAGAGGCAATAGATGCTGTGTTTGCTCGTAATGCCCAGATCTTAAAAAAAGGAACAAACAGACAGGGTTCACAAATAATCATATCTTACGAACAATGTACGTGACTCCTGCAAGACCTTTCCTGGATGTGGCCTGTACCACTGGAAGGGTAGATCAAAGTGGTGGCATAGTGATATACAAGCAGGAGGAATGACCCTGGTAATCTTCATAAATTCTAAGCTAGTCATAGAGGCCGATCATTAAATAGTTAATGAGAGGATACAGTAAATAACATGTCAATCACTACAGAGACAAGGCTGTGAATGGCAAAGACACAAGCAGCGAAGTTCAGCCAGAAGTGAGAAGTGACTAATCTATTTTGTCTTCCTCGTAAGATCATCACCAGCACAGAAACCAGACTTCAGCCCATCTAATTCACCCAACGTAATAAATGACCAGGACGACAGGACACGGCAAAAGCTATGAGACCAGACAACATCCCTGTGGTAGTACTGAACCAGCTGTGACTCTAGTGCCTCCTGTACAGCCACAACACAGACATCAACGTGGAACATTGCCCAAGTACATCCACTTCAATGAAAGCAGGGCAAATGCAGTCCAATATAACCAATACTCATCATCAGTGCAATCAAATGGCATTTATCCTCGGATAATCTGCTTAGAAAACTCAGCTCAGTACCGCATCCCCGCATATCTCCCGGAGTAAGATCTAAATTCCAAAGGTGAGGTGAGAGTGACTGTGCTTGTCTCAAGGCAGCATCTGACGGCGTAGCAAGGAGCACTGGTAAAACTGAAGCCAATTGACATCCAGGGGAATCACCCGAAGATGGAGTTACACACATTTCAGATGAAGAAAGCTCACACCTCCATCATGTCAACGCAGGTGGGTATCCAAGGCACAAGCATCTTCAGCTGTCTCACCTTCCTTTCAGAACTGCGGATCTTTTTTGATGTCTGCATTATATTCAATATCTCTTGCAACTCCTCCATAAATAAAGTAGTCCATGTCTATAATGAACAAGATCTGGACAACTTTCAGGAATGGGCTAATAAAGCTGTAAGTAACATATACGCCACAAAAACGCCAATCTCCACTGTCTGGCACATTTGTAGTAAGAGGAAGTTAAACCACTTACTTGGCATAACCATCACTGAGTCTCCAACCAGCACACTCTGGAGGTCACCATTTACCAGAAACCCAACTGGACCAGCTTTATAAATACTGTATCCAAAGTAAACAGTGCTCTGGAACAAAACAAGTAGGCAATCTCAAACTCTTGAAGTTGACACATAGCTACTTCTCTACAGTGTAGAGTCAGTGACTTATTATGTGCAAATGCACAGTCCTTGGAGTGTCAATCTCTGACCAGATAGTGAAGAGACTCCAGTGGGTTTACATACAGATAGAGTTCTGTTGGATGTCCAGAGCACTGAGAGGCAGAAATGACTTGCTTCAGCTGTGTCTAAGTAGATAGGGTTTCTTGCATGAAAAAGGCACTGGTCAAGAAGATGGTAAGAAGAGCAAAGAATAATTTATTTTGTATGCAGGGGATAGTGAGATGAAGGGAAGGTGGAACTTGAGAAGAACAAAGTCAGCCCTCCTTATCCACGGATTCCACGTGCGCGGATTCAACCAACCGCAGATCGGGAAAACACGGAAGTTCTCTCTCCAGCTCTCGTTGTTTGAGCATTGTTCGCCTCGTGTCTCGTGGGTACAGACTTTTTTTCTTGTCATTATTCCCTAAACAATACAGTATAACAACTATTTACGTAGCATCTACATTGTATTAGGTATTATAAGTTTTCTAGAGATGATTTAAAGTATACAGGAGGATGTGCATAAGTTATATGCAAATACTACGCCATTTTATATAAGGACCTTGAGCATCCGCGTTTTTTGGTATCCGCGGGGAGTCCCGGAACCAATCCCCCACGGATAAGGAGGGCCGACTGTATATGAGCTTATCCTTGTCTGTGATCATCTTTGAGTCTTTGGTGACTGTGACAATGACCACTCTATGACTATGATAACTGTGACAATGTATTCTCTTCGATCTATAGATATGATGGGACCACGCCAGTCTGCTGCGGGACCCTACAGTTACTAACTTCGGGTAGATAAGTGCTTTGTGTCATTTCTAAGTTATATGTGTGCCACGACTGCTGCAAGGGTGTGTACGCTGAAATGTGTCTGTCAGCTGTGTACATGAGCACACTTCAGACAACACAGCTATGTTGATGAAGGAAAATGTAAGGTGAGTGTAGAGCTGTGTTGAATAGGATCGAACTGTGGTGAAAGTTTAACTGTGCACCTGCTGGTAATTCAAACTTGCTGATGTCTTCACCAGTATCAACCTTGTATGTGAGGTCATTAAAATCCTCACATTCCTGGCATTCAACCCCTTGGGCACCCAAGCAGAACCTCCCTCCTGTTATTCATTGTTGCAAGTCTTTAGGTAAATGTCTACATGCAGCATGTGTGCATGTGACAGAATTGGGTATATTAAAAAATCAGCATCTGTTCTGAAGCTCCTGCTGCCGCCCAGAATGATTTACTGCAGCACTCACCAGCTCTACAATAGTTAATCACAGGCCACCTCCCAACTCAATACTGCTGGTGATAAGTAAAGCACACAAAACCCGGCATGAGAAAAAGAAAAGGTGCTTTGATACCTGCCAAGATTCAGTGATTGACTGCACTGAACCCAGAGGCTGAGGGGAAGGGGAAATAGCTGAGACACCGAAACTTTGGTGAAACTTAACGCATAATGAATAGGCACTGTCAAGTACAAAGGCGGCAGTTGTCACTGAAAGGGAAAGTGAGGTGTCAATAACCAGAGAAAACACAGGAGAATTAACTACAACAGAACTGACTTTTGAGGAAAACAGGAAACAGTACAAAAATAGAGGAAATTACAACCGAATATCTGAATTTTCTACAGGATATGTGGGTGATGCAAATAGGACTTTGGAAACGGACAGCACTGAAGACAGCAGGCACGGTATCCCATGGTGACGCCAATAAGTGGCTACTCGGTGTGCAGCTCTAATGGGAATCATCAGGTATTCCCGCTGAGGACGTCAACAGCTGAAATCCACGGTCACAGCCATGGGTACTTCAGTAAACAAGATAATTTTAATACGTTTGAAAAATCTGCTAATGCTCAAAATCAACAGACCCCCCCCCCCCCAAATGACAGATTCAGGTTTAAGGAAACAGGCGGGGAAGGTGTGCTGGGCTGCAGCTACGATTGAAACATAGAGGCGCTAAGCTCCAACTCCTGCTGCCAAAGGTACAGTTTCTGTAAAATAAAACTGAAGACCTCAAAGAAAGATTGCAATATTAGAGGGACATCATGAACTGTGCATTCTTTGCTCCACAGAAACATGGCTCACCTCTGGGATTTCAGATGTCGCACTGCAGCCCAGTAGCTTCATCATTCTCTGCAAAGACAAGTCAGTTGAGCCTTTTAAAGGTAGAGGAGGGGGGGAAGTGCGCTTCATTATTAAATCATTGTGGTGCACGAATGTGACGGTTCTGTCTCAGCCCTGCTCACTCAAACTGGCACATCCAGCGGTCAAGTGTCGTACATTGTATCTGGCGAGGGATTCTTTCCGCCATCATCTTGGTAGCAGTGTACATGCCACCTCAGGACAACGTCAGACAAGCACTGGAAGAGCTGAGCACCACGAGCAGTAAGCACGAAATACTGCACCCTAATGCTTTCACTATCACCTTGAGGGATTTCAACCCGGCCAGCTTGAAGTCTCTGAACAGCCACCACCAACATGTCACCCGTGGAACCAGAGGAACCAACACATTGGACCACTGTTATACCACCACGCCCGCATCTCAGACAGGCCGATCACCTGGCTGTACCTCTACTCCCAACGTATAGGCAGCGACTAAAGATTGCAGCACCAGGGGTGAGAACCAAGAAGGTTTGGTCATGGGAGGACACAGAGCTGCAGTGAGTCAGTGGACAGGACAGTATTCGGGGATTCAAGTTCAAGGTCTGAGTGAATGCACCACAGTTGTTACCGACTTTGTGAAGACCTGTGTGGAAGAGTAAGAGCCTTTGATAACATACTAAATGTACCCAAGCCAAAGCCATGGATGAACCAGGAGATTCATAATCTGAGGGCTAGATCTGTAGCATTCCAGACCAGTAATCCAGAACTATACAGGTCCAGGTATGGCCTATGGAAGGTTCTTTAAGAGCAACAAAAAAAGACAACTCCAATTGAAGTTAGAAACGGAATCAGCTCTGGCAGGCCACTACTCTCTACAAGGCAAAACCTAACATCATCAATGTCTGTCTCGTCGGAACTTTCTCAAGAGGGCCTCTGGCTCCGATGGTGTACCTGACACAGCACTGGAAGCCTGTGTCGAGCAAACGATGGGAGTGTTCAAGGACATCTTCAATCTCTCACTGCTGCAGTCGGAGGTTCCCACCCGCTTCAAAATGGCAACAATCATACCAGAGCCCAAGAAGAACTGACTGAGTTGCCTCAAGACTACATATCCATAAGACACAGGAGCAGAATTAGGCCATTTGGCCCATTGAGTCTACTGCACTATTTCTTCATGGCTGATCCACTTCCCTCTCAAACCCATTCTTCTTACTTCTCTCCATAACCTTTCACGCCCTGACTAATCAAGAACATATCAACTTCTGACTTAAATACACCCAATGACCTTGCCTCCACAGCTGCCTATGGTAAAGAATTCCACAGAATTCATTGCTACTGCAAAACAACATATGCCAGAGATATTAAACCTGACTCTGCCAGAACTGGTCTATATTAATCCATTTACACTCATCTCACCAAAACCCATTTTATTCTTCTCATATCTGTATCAACTCCACCCAGATTCAACCACTCACTGACACAGCAGAGTTACTTAGAGGGGCTAATTCACCTGACTTGCATGTCTTTGGCACGCGGGAGGAAACTAGAGCACTGGGAAGAAACGCACTCCATCACAGGGAGAATGTGAAAACTTCACACAGACCGATTGACCAGAGTCCCCAGGGCCCTGAGGCAGCAGCTCTACCTGCTGCACCACTGTGTCGCCCCCAAAGAAAGGTACCCTATGATGGAGGTTAGCTCCAAGACCTACTGCACACAGATAATCAAATATTTCACTCACTGAAGTAGCATGCAGTCCACGGCCATTTGAAATGATAGAAAGCAAAGAACAGATGAAAATGAAAATGTTAGTGGATGTTTTGTTAGATTCTTGGACCACTCAGGAATTGTAATTTTGGTGAATTATTTAACTGTTTACTGATAGGTATCAGTATAGCTTAAATAACAAGAGGGTTCAAACTATTTGTTATGTACAGAGAATCTGAACTGACACTAAGATTTGTAACTCGATTGGAAGTAGCACCAAAAAACGCCAGACTTTATATCCAGTTTTGGTCTGTCCTATTCACAACAGAAATTGTCAGAGAATGGGTAAGAAGGCGAGCTGCTTACCAAGGCAGTTATGGCCATCATGTGCTAACTTGAAACCATCGTAACAGGTGCAGCGGTAGTTCCCTGGGATATTGATGCATTCATGAACACAGCCACCGTTGTATTCGTTGTCACATTCATCAATATCTGAAAGTCAATTAATTTTAGGGTCAGTACACAGGTAATCGAACACATAAGAAGCAGAAGATTAATATTTCTCCAGAATTTGCCTCACTTTTTAGCTTCTTGGTTTAATTAATGCTAAATTAATTAAATATTTAAGTTAAATCAGGTAATCATTCACCAGCATATGCCATCTTCAGTAAAATGAATTGCATGGTCACTTTCATTGATATTCGATGAAACAGCTGCACTGAGAAGATGATCAATCAACTCTGTTCCACCAGTCTGTTATCTCCCAATGACATGCATAGAACTAATCTTCCACCCCCACCCCCGACCCCAGTGTTTACTAGAAATATACCTAACATAAAAACTCTAAAATATTCTGCAGTGCAATTACTTGTATCAACTCTGCAGATCATTCCATTTCTAAACACAAAGAAATTTCCAACTCTGTGAAAATGAAGCACTGCCCACATTTGGACAGAGTAGCAAATTATGATACTTGTACATAAAGGACACGGAGAGTATGCAAACAATTTTATTGTTTCTTCTGCAAACTAGTGAAAAGACACCAATTGTAAATCAAGTATTGCTCAGGTTGCAAATGCCCAACTGATGTACACAGTGGTTTGGGACAGCAGTGCGATGCATGACGATGGATTTGACGGCTGCTATGGGGCTGCAGGCATCTTCTGCCAGGTGGGAATAAGGCGGTTCTGGATGCATTCCCCACCCTCCCCTCACTCACGACCCCCTACCTCAGCAGCCACTGAGCTGCAACCGGGTGAACTGAGCAGAGTTGGAAGCACTCAGCATGCTCACTGAGTCACTGAGGCTGGCTAGCAGCTGCTCTTCCAGTGCCTGCTCGCTCTCCCATCACCACTGTTGCTGTGATCCCCTCCCAAAAGCTGTTTTTGTTCATTTATACATTATGCACAGCTTGTGTTGTGAATGGTTCTCGGTAATGGAACTCCGTTGTAACCAGGGGACCGTGCAAACTGGAAACAGCAAGTATATTATATAATCTGACAAAAAAGAAATAAACAGACTAGTAAAAATTGTATTTAGTGTAGCTCAATTGAGATAAGCACACATATTTTATCTCCACCAGCATGTTTTAAAGTGTTCCACAGGATGACTTTCAACATGATTCAATTGTGCAATAATTTTGGAGAGTGTCAATGAACCCTAAACTTGAAATTCCCTCCAGGTGAGAAGCCTGTTCAAAATGCTGGCACCTATTGTAGGTCCCTCCTCCCATTACTTCATTAGTAGCTTGAGGAGATTACATAGGTCACCAAAGCCTCTTGCAAATTGTACATTTGGAGAGCATTCTAACTGGCACGGAGCCTCCGATGCACGGGATCACAGAAGCTGCAGACGGTTCTAGGCTCAGCCATTCCCATCATGGGCACAACCCTCAACACCTCCATCACGATATCTTCAAGAAGTGTTGCCTCAAAAAGACCTTCACCAGCTGGGACATGCCTTCTTTGTGTTACTTATCGTAGGGGGAGGAGGTACAGGAGCCCGAAGACCCACACTCAACATTTTAAGAGAAGCTTCTTCCCCTCCACCATCACATTTATGAACAGTCCATAAACCCATAAGCACTACCTTATTATGTCTTTTGCACTATTTATTTATCTTTGTAGCTTACACTAATTTTAAGTCTTGTACTGTAATGCTGCCACAAAACAACACATTGCACAATCTTGTGTCAGTGATAGTAAACCTGATTCTGATTGATTCTCCAGGTTAATGTTCTAGCAATGGTTCCTCTAATATAAAACAATCAATACAGTTACAGCAAGAATAGTACCTCACCATTAAATATTTAAGAACTTATCTTCAAGGACATCTCTAAAAACATGTCAAATGGCCGAAACTGAACTACTGCTACTTAATAGCATTTCAATTTTTCCCTCCAAGAGATTTTACATTGTATCAATCATTGGATAAGGAATGCTTTCTTCAGATTATAAAGACATTATTTCCTTAGAAATTAACCTCATAACTATCAAAAGTTATGGTAAAATAGTCTAATATAATAATTATAAACTACAGATTAATACAGGGCAGTACTTCAACAGTGCATTAACACATGGGAAATGATGATTTGATAACCTTTCTGGAACACAGAACACTACAGCACAGTACAGGCCCTTCAACTCATGAAGTTATGCCAACCTTTTAACTTACTCTAAGATCAATCTAACCCTTCCCTCCTACAAAGCCCTCAATTTTCCTTTCATTCATGAGTTTCATTAGTGTCCGTCTAGCACCACCTCTGCCAGAGTGTTCTATGCACCCAATACTTTCTGTATAAAAACTTGCCACTGACATCCCCCCGCCCTTACACTTTCCTCTAATCACCTTATGATAATGCCCCCTTGTATTAGCCACTGCCGTGCTGGGAAAGTTTACATGGACTAAGATTGAGCTCTTCTCGAAGAACAAGTCAACATAAGGGATATGATAAGTGGGTAATGTCTCTGAGGCATAATGATTTTGTGCAATCCAAATTAACAATGACAGCATCCTAATTATGCTTCCAAATTTTAAAATACTTGGCATCCTTCATATTATCATTGGAGAATTTACAAATAAGAAAAAAAAAACATAATATAATTAAAAATAGGAGGAATTTAAAAAGCAGAAATGTGTCCAAAATTTTAACACAACGAATACTGAACAGAAATTTTCTTTAATGTTAATTACAATTAAAAATATGCTTGTGATGCAGGTACAGGAAAAAACGGTATTATTCATTCCCATTTCAGAAGGCAATGTAACCACGGTCATGTCATTGAAAGATCAGCTCTCCGTTCCAATATTTCCAATTATTATGAGAAAAACATTTTCTGCACTTTTTCAATTTTGGCTTCACCCAATACAGGAAATGCACACAGACATTAAGCATCAATCAGGCTAAAATGACATGAACCCACTTTGTAATATTAATGATATAAGAAATGGAAATTGTTTTTTAGATGGTAATACACTGTGAATTTCGTAATATAGCGCAGGATTATACTACCTTCACACTGTTTGCCATCTCCTGTGTAACCAGACTTGCAGATACATTTGTATGACTTGGGGGTGTTCTGACAGATGGCATCAATGTGACAATTATCTGTTCCTTCAACACATTCGTCAGCATCTGAAAAGCAAAAGCATGAAGTATTAAGAAAGGATCATTACTTTGTACTGTGTTAAACATAATAATCTGCTGTGGTATGTGAAAAATCTTGGATCTAATATGCTTTGACAGAGGACAATTTTCCAATCCATCTACTTGATACACAACATGCTTCAGAATTGGGCTGCAGCTAGCTTCATTGTGTTTGCTAAATTCATTTGGAAAACTGGACTTTTTCACACTGGCAATTGAATGGAAGTTTGAATCAAATTATCTCCCAGACAGAGTATTATAATTGTACAGAAGGAAAACAGACCATGCTCCCTGTAGTATCTTTCTACACTAATTCCACCTACCCACATTGCTCCATAGCCTTTCACATTAGTAACTGGTTTATTATTGCTATATATATCGAGATATGGTGAAAAATATTATTTTGCATGCCATCGAGGCATCCAGTCCAAACATAAGTACATCAAGATGATATAAAGGAAAAAGCAATAACGGAATGTCGAAAACTCTTGAGTCAAGGTGAAGTGTGAACTGGTAGACGACTAAAGTGCACTGGCCGTGACGAGGTAGGCTGAGAGACTGAGGATTCATTTTTATTGAACAAGAGGTCTATTCAGGAGTTTTATAACAGTAAGAGAGAACCTGCCCTCTTCAAGCTGTTGTATCTTCTGCCCAATGGAAGGTGGCAGAAGAGAAGAGAGGAGGGGTCTTTGATTATGTTGGTTACTTTCTCCAGGCAGTGGAGACTGTAGACAGGTCGACAGAACAAAGAATGGTTTTCAAAAAGAATGGACTGTGTTCACAACTCTAATTTTTTTTACGATCTTGCTGTGATGCATCTCGATAGCATGTCTCTGTGGTGCATCTTTAAAAACTGGTGAGGGTCTTTGGAGATATACCGAGCTCCCTTAGCCTGAGTGATGCAAGTATTGCATAGATGCTTCTCTTCAGAATCATGTCATGAGCCTAACTTAACTGGACTATCAACCTATCATCTAGCAGGGCTCATGAACAGAACGACAATCAGAGTCCTGCGACATACATAGAACTGTAATGGCAATTAGTGCAATGATTATCGGATAAATGCTGGGAGGGCAGTAGCCAGAAGTGAGTTCAAAAGATAATTATTATTTTTATAATTGCTCATGGCAAGCCAAGAACTATGAACCTCCACTGCCATCACTCTGTCCTCTCCCTCCAACCACACAATTAGGTCGGAGCCCCCAAGTTAAAAACAGAAAATGCCACCCTACTGGTGCCCATTCCTGAGATTCTGAAAACAAGAGACAGTTCAGATTTTCATACTTAATTATGGTGGAAATCTGATTACGAATTTAAAACCAAACTGAAGGGAATAAATTTCAGGATTTTTAATGCTGTGCTCAGAGGTACTCTGTATCTACATGACATGGCTACTTCAGAATCAGAAACAGCTTTATTGGTGGGTGTGTGTGTGTGTGTGTGTGTGTGTGTGTGTGTGTGTACATGTTGTTCATCCTTTGGAATCGAAGACGACCACGACTTCTGTCAGGTGGAGGGTTTGTGACTGTGGGTCCGGAGGTGACTGGTGAGGCCAATCCAGGCCCTGAAAGCTCGCCCACATGTGGGACACATGAGGGTAGATGCTGCAGTGGAAGTGGAGGTAGCTCGAGCCTTGCGCGCGGCGCGTTTCCTCTGAGCCTCTGCAGTGCGTCTGATTTCTGCTGCATACTCTCCTTTAGTGGTCCTGCTCCACCAGGTTGGGTGGTCCAGAGCAAGTGATTCCCAGCTACTGGGATTGATGTTGAGCTCTTTGAGGGACACTTTGAGGCAGTCTTTGAAACGTTTCTTCTGCCCTCCAACTGAGCGCTTGCCCTGGCTCAGGTCTCCATACAGCAGCTGTTTTGGTAGTCGACTGTCAGACATCCTGATGACGTGGCCAGCCCATCTGGCTTGGGCTTTCTGTAGGAGGGTGTAGAGTAGATGTTGTGGGTGCTAGCCCGCTCCAGGACCTCCGTGTCTGGGACTTTGTCCTGCCATCGTACGTGGAGAAGTCTGCGGAGGCAGCTCAAGTGGAAGTGGTTGAGCTGTTTAGCGTGTCTGCTGTAGACAGTCCAGGTCTCGCTGGCACAGAGGAAGGTGGTGAGAACCACTGCTCGGTAGACCTTCAGCTTGGTGGTAAGGCTGATCTTCTCTAAATTTAAGCATGACATCACACACACACACACACACACACACACACACACACACACACACACACACACACACACACACACACACACACACACACACACACACACACACACACACACACACACACACACACACACACACTAGTAAAACTCTCATGCTTTGTTTGTCTGGTTGTGACCTCCAATTAGCACAAATGGTGCATTACAGTGGCACTTTTTTGGGCTAAATCAACTTAAAATGCACTAGCTTACAGAATGCATGCTAAGTTCAGGGTTATATAATCGTATAAAATTGCTCATTCGCCAAAATCAACTGCCCCGTTTTCACCCGAGAGCCAATCCGCCATCATGGAAATCGGGACACGACACCACGACGCATGCGCACAACCAGCCTCAGCAGCGACACCAACTGGAGCAAAAGGGCAGGGCAGCTCTATTTCAAGCAGTCACATATCACCATCAGCATGTGCAGGATTGGGACAGATCTAACTGTCCACCCATCAATAAAGTTACAGTTACAATCACAAAACCCTGTATTCATAAAAATTAAATCGTAACATTGAAATATAATAATCGTTATACAGAAAAAAATCTAAACCCACTACCAAAGTCAGAGCTGTTAGGAAAAGCAAGAAAATCATTATCATATAATAAAATATATTATTAGCCACCATCTGTACTTTTACAACAAATCAAAGGTTTTGAAAATAATTCAAAAATGGTCCCCAAAATGTCTAAAGGGCTAGATTCAAAAACTGAACACGGGATCTTCTCTAAATTTAAGCTTGACATAACATCCCATAACCCATAATGACAAACTTCGAGACACCCATCAAACCCTTTGCTGCAGACCAAGGACAGCGGTGACTATATCACATCTATTAGGAGAGCGCCAACCACGTCATCAAGAATAATCAGCTTCCTTTGGTGTTACTGCTTCGTATCTTCCATCCAGCATTGGGGTAAAAAAAAATATGGCCAGCCTAATTATGCCGCGTGGGAAGAGAAGGGGGACATTATGGTCAAGAGATGACGCCAGACATCGTCGGGAAGCAGCAAGGAGAAGGAGGGAACAAGAATCGGATGAGGCCAGGGCCACACAACTCCAGGATCAAAGAGTCAGGACATAAAAGATGAGAGAAGAAGAGACAGAAGGGGAGAGGCATGCACGTCTCCAAAATGACAACGAGAGGCATAGAAGGAGAGAAGAAAAGACAAAGGAGCTAGGAAATGCATGTCTCCAAGATCAGACACAAAGAATAAACAGCAGAAGAGATGAAGAGACAAGGGATGAAAGGACTGCACGTCTCCAGAATGACAACGAGAGGCACAAGGGTGGCAGATCAACCAGAAATGTTGCCATCAGAAGTGTCCCTCGTTAAACGAGGTGAAGCTGTATTTGCCTGGCTATGTGTCTTTCTTCTTTAATAAACTGGTTTTTCTTCTTCAATTTTTAAAGCAAAGCGATACCAGTAGCATTCAGGCAAATTTCATGTTCATTTTGGTCACATAAGACTGCACAACCTTTCTCTCAAAGGGTGCCCCAATGGGTCTATATATCTATATATATACACACACACACACACACACACACACACACATAAAAGTAGTGCAACAACAGAAACATTATATATTTTTAAAAGTGAGGGCATGACCCAGGTGATGGGACTAATTTTGCAACTTTCTGTAGCTTCTTTTAATCCCATGCAGTACCTCCCCCCCCCCCCATACTAGACAGTGATGCAGCCTGTCAGAATGCTCTACATGGTACATCTGTACAAGTTTTCAAGTGTTTTAGTTGACAAACCAAATCTCTTCAAATACTAATGAAATATAGCCACTGTCTTGTCTTCTTATAGCTACATTGATATGTTGGGACCAGGTTAGATCCTCAGAGATCTTGACACCCAGGAACTTGAAGCTGCTCATTCTCTCCTATTCTGATCCCCCTATGAGGATTGGTATGCCTTACCCTTCCTGAAGTCCACAATCAGCTCTTTCGTCTTACTGACGTTGAGTGCCAGGTTGTTGCTGTGACACCTTTCCACTAGTTGGCATATCTCACTCCTGTACACCCTCTCATCTCCAGCTGAGATTCTACCAACAATAGCTGTATCACCTGAGGTGCGCCAGTGTTGATCGTCAGTGAGGAGGAGATATTATCACGAATACTTACTGAGTTTACTAGCAATATCTTCTACACTCTAATATACATCAACTTTAAAAACTGCTGAAATCTTTCTGAGATACACTGCATGACTGGGTTTGAACAACACTGCTCTGTTCCGTAACCAGGTGGTAATAGTACCCACGCCACTATTGTTTTTTTGTCTTTTCTATTCATTATTTCATTAAAAATGATCACCTATTGTACTACTAAATTCGGGTTGTACCTATCCATTTAAGAATATAAAAAGTAAACAAGGGTGTTGTATTGGATCAGCAATCACATCCCTTACTATTTCTGTGGCAGCCAGAAATGACCCATTGGATTTCCTCTCCTCCTTTCACTTACCTCTTCAGTTTTGATTTAGACTTAAATCCAAAGAGCGCAAATGATTTGCCGTTTTGGGGCCCTGATTTGAATCTCACCCAAGACAAAGAAAATAATTCTGCTTATTTTCAACTAACAGGCATCTCAGCTATTTTTAAGACAATTTAACCATGCTCTGAAAGGAAGAAAACAGCTTGCAGTTGTATTGTGCCTTCATATCATTTTCAGGACATTTCCAAGCACAGAAGTTAGGAAGAGAACAGAAGGATGGAAAGCAGAAAGGGACAGGTTCATCAGGTTGGGTATGCCATAGGTGGATAGATTCTTTGAAACAGGGTAAACCATACACTTGGCTCTTCCTATATTCTGACACCTGAAATGGAGAAGAGTGCCAGCAAAGATATCCCAAATTAGAAAATACTTACTGAATATTGAAAGGCCTAGATCAGGGGTGTCAAACTCATTTTAGGTCACGGGCCGGATTGAGCAAAATGCAGCTTCATGCGGGCCGGATCAGTCGGACGCGTGCGAACGCAGCTTTCGTTGCCTCCGTTTTTTCAGCCTGCTCTCATGTGTCTCAGTCTCTGCTATAACTACAAAGTGTTTCACTTTACAAATTCCGTTTCTTATGAAGAAGACTGCCGAGCAAGACTGCCAAATAAACACTAAAAACCCTGAAAACCTGGTACCTGAATAAACTCAGCATTAGCCATATCATACGCCATAGGCGCTTCGATTACTGGGGCCAGCTTTAATAGTAATTAGATATTATCTCGCAGGCCAAAGATAATTCCACCGCGGGCCTTGAGTTTGACATGTATGGCCTAGATAGATTGGATATAGAAAGGAAAACAACATGGGAAGAATATAAGAGGTTACTATGAGGGGCTATACAAACAGTAAGAAATTCAAAATGTGAACATCTAAAAGACACAATTACTTTTAAACAAATGAAAACACAAGTAATATTGAAGGTCTGAAAATCAATAATGAACATACCTGGAAACATCAAATGGACCAATGAAGCAAAACTACACTATACTTCTCTTCTGAAACAGCATGAAGTACATCAAGAAGTATGGGGACAGAGCAAGGTATGGTGCTGAGACAGAGGGCTCAGCATTGTGTTGAGACACAGGGAAGACAAGGTATAGTATTGAGAGAAAGGGACGACAAGGGAGAGTATTGAGACGGAGGGACAACAAGGGAGAGTGTTGAGACGGAGGGACAACAAGGGAGAGTGTTGAGACGGAGGGACGACAAGGGAGAGTGTTGAGACGGAGGGACAACAAGGGAGTGTTGAGACGGAGGGAAGACAAGGGAGAGTGTTGAGACAGAGGGATCGGTATAGTGTTGAGACTGATGACTAGCCATATTAGTACAGAATGGTAAAGCAGGTTGAAAAGGTGAATCACCTACTCATGCTCCTGTTTTCTATGTTCCTTTTATTTGGATTTTCTAATTAAAAATTAATTACAACAGCAGTTAGATCTGACAACTTGATTTAGACAACTTGATTTAAACAGCTTCCCTGATAATTCCTGAAAACAAGGCTAAATCACCTAAAACAAACTTACTGAAATTCAGTAATATATACAAAACAGATAGTGCTATTTTCCATATGTGCTGAACAACTGCAAAGCTGGTAAGCGATTTACAATTATCATACGTGCCTTGGACAGTGGTTGGTATATTATCCTGGCCTCCTGGTTTTACAGGACAACAAATTTTTTCGAAAGCATTGCTTCCTCTACATTGTTTTTTGTTTATGGTAGACCGCTTGAAGCTGAACTCATATAATTTCAGACTACTTGTATCACATAGGAATTTGGAGAACCAAAAAATGAACTTTTATTGAATATAATGTGTTTAATTGCAGAATGGTGCTAATGCTTTGCAATAATTTAACTAAGCTAAAAATGTGTTGTTGACAATTTTCATTTGTACTCAGTGTCTGAGGCTTCTCACATAAGTGTCCAACAATAATCAGCCGGCATTGATGGATTCCAGTTGCTCTGACGTTATTTAACAATGACTGCAATGTCCTGGTGAAGCCTTTCACCATGCTCGTCACTAACAGCACCAAGATTTGCAGGGAAGAAGTCTAAATGGGGATATAGTAAATGAATCTTTAGCGACATGTTGCACATCAGGACTTTGTATGCTGAAGCTTGTAGTTTGGTGTTTTGCGGCTGACAAGAAAATTGTCAACTACATCCTTGAATGCCTTCCAAGCAATTTTCTCTGGTCCCACTGGAAGTTCTTCAAATTGCCCGTCATTGATGACCTGGTTGAGTTGTGAACCAACCAAAATGCCTTCTTTAATCTTGGCATCAGTTATTCTGCCTTGAACTATTAATTGAAATAACAATTATAGGTGATTTCAAAAACAAATGGAGCAAGTTAGGGAAATTCCATTGTGATTTTCATGATCAGCAACCCAAAATTGATAAGATACACTCAAAAGTATTCAGGAAGCAAAGTCTTTGTTGTGCAGTTTTATTATTAAATAACACCTATAGGTAAGTCCATTCACAATGTTTAAATACACAACTGTTCTGACGAAGGGTCTCGGCCCGAAACGTCGACAGTGCTTCTCCTTATAGATGCTGCCTGGCCTGCTGCGTTCCACCAGCATTTTGTGTGTGTTGTTTGAATTTCCAGCATCTGCAGATTTCCTCGTGTTAGACTTGATGTGTTACTTTGCTCCTATAACTTACATGAACAGCTGAGCACTATCAAGGACTGAATGATTATGCCAGAGAGGGAGACCATTCAGGTCTATTCTGAGACCTTATAGTCAGCTTCATTCCTCCTTTCTTCCTCCACAGTCTTACTTATTATTTCCCACAAACAAAAATCTGCAGAAACTTGGAATCTTGAATAATGCTGGACATACTCAGCAGAGTGTGGCGCATGAAACATAACTAACATTTCTGATCCATCATCAGAACTGAGTGCCTAACCCATTCCACATATAATCTATGACTGCTTCCATCATCCTCACAGGGAGTATGCTCCAGATTCTGCTTAAAATCATTTTTCCTCACACCCCTAATGCACCTTTAGCCCATCACTTTAAATCAATGTTCCCTGGACTTTGAACCATCTACAGCCTCTTTATATTTAACCTATCCATAACTGTTGTGATCTTGTACAGCTGGAACATTTTATCTTTCCCAAGAGCATTTAAAGTTTCAAAACAATAAGCCTCTTCCAGGATTTGAAAGGAGGGTGAAAAACTGACAGGGGAAAATTCACAAGAAACTAAACAAAGACCATCTTTCCAGTAACATTCACTTATGATCATTAAGTACTGAGTGTAAATGTTGCAGCTTA
Organism: Hemitrygon akajei; assembly: GCF_048418815.1. Classification (NCBI taxonomy): domain Eukaryota; kingdom Metazoa; phylum Chordata; class Chondrichthyes; order Myliobatiformes; family Dasyatidae; genus Hemitrygon; species Hemitrygon akajei. The sequence continues at coordinate 8,231,460 of NC_133150.1, read as the reverse complement.
TGGTCCCACACAGGATAAATAGATAGATACTTTATTGATCCCAAGGGAAATTAGTGTCACAGTGGCATTACAAGTACACAAATATTCAAATATTAGAAGAGAAATAAGAAAGAAGGAAAAATAAGTTACCTTAAAAATAAATAAGATGTACAAGATTTACAAGTCAAAGATTACAAGACCACTTCCCCGACTATAGGTTGCCTCATTATAGAGGCTGATGGCCAAGGGTAAGAATGACCTCATAGACAGCTCTTTGGAGCTGTGCAGTTGTCTTAGTCTATTTCTAAAAGTGCTCCTCTGTTCAGCCAAGGTGGCATGCCGAGGGTGAAAAACATTGTCCAGAATTGCCAGGATTTTCCGGCGGGTCCTTTGTTCTACCACAGCCTCCAAGATACCCGAACCACTGCTGCTCATTGTACAGTTACTCATTCCAGAAGAAAACTTTAAAAGTTTGCTTCAATAACCTGTTGCAATCAGTTTGAACTGCCCACATTTATCCCTTGCTTCTACACTCAATTATGAAATTCCTGGTTACAACCCAGAGGACAGGGCCTCGTTAAACAGCTTGTTGTTTTCAACCAGAGAAATCTATCTGGAAAACTACGAAGACGACGTGTTTATACTTGGAAAACACTATGATCTCTTGTCCATTTCTTAGTCTGGAACTCATTGTGACTATTCTGGCAAATCTAAACTTATAAGTGGTTGCTTTTATATTGAGTATAAAGAGAACTTATGAGCTCTGCGTACCCTGGGGCAGGTATTCAATTAAAAATTGTCCGAATTCAAGTCTCGGAACTAATAGCTTCAATACTATTAGGTTTCTAGTGTTATGGAAGTAAGAATTATAAACATGGATTTGATCTTTTACAACATATATAAACCTAATAAGAAGGAAAATCAGCATATATTTTTCTTGATGATACTTCTGACACAAAGTGCCGTATCATATGATTACCACAAAATATCATATAATCGGATTAGTACTCTATCTGGTTCTCTATCAGTACAAAATTCACTTTCAACTACTCATCTTTTTCTTTTGAAATACGAGTCAACACCAATAAAGAACAAATTAAGTCAACGCTCCCTATTCACCCAAACACAATAAATGTATATGTTGAATCAAGTTGATCCTTAACGCTTCATTAGAGGCTCAAATATCATCATCCAACCAAAGCACATTTATCTGAAAAGGACATGGAGCCTGCAACAGTATTTTTCATTCATAGCATCTGGATGTCACTGGCAAGTCTAACATTCATTGCCATCCCTCTTGACTCTTGAACTGTATGTGCATGCTGAAACATTTTAAAGGGCAGTAAAGAGTCAACCAAGTTGGTGTGGCTTTGGAGACACAGATGAACTAAGACTTCAGTAGAAGACATTAGTCAATCATGTCTTTTTTATTCTGCAGCAGTTTATCATTCTGTACCTGTTAGGATTATGCTTTGAACATCCTGATGGGGGATGAGGAAAAATTCAGCTTATCATTCATCGCATTAATGCTCCAAAAGAGATTGTCATCACACACTAGCCCACCACCTTCCCCCATCACCAAACACCAAGGGAGCTATTGGTCATCACAAAGAATGAGAAGTAGGATGGCGTGCATTTGAGCTCCAGCCACCCACTTCACTGCAGATTGCCTTCACATCGTCAGAATATCGCAGAGCTTCACAATCAATGACACACTGATAGCCTTAATGGAGAGGAAGATCCCACAAAACAAGGAATACGGAGTTTGTTGATCGAGAGACAAATGTTGGCAATGGCCTCTGAAGAATGGCTCCAGTCTTCAAACAGCATTGTAGCGTAATTTGTATCTCATTCAAACAGCAGATATTTTCAATAGGTTTCAATAGGTACATTTAATGTTAGAGAAAGGTATACAATATATATCCTTTATACAAGGTATACAATATACATTCTTTTTCTTCACAGATATCCATGAAAACAGAAGTGCCCCAAAGAATGAATGACAGTTAAATGTTTGAACCCCAAAGCCCTTCCCCCCAGCTCCCCCCTCCCACGTGAAAGCAGCAGCAAGGGAACAATCCCCCCCAGCAGCAAAAAAGCATCAGCACCTTCTACCGAGCACTCAAGCGTACCCCAAAAACTACTCGTTCACCCAGTAATTCGACATACCACAGGCTCTCTCTCCCTAATAAGGGAAAAGAGATGAGCCCGTTTCACAGCGAGAGGGAGACATAACAAACAACTTGTGGATTTATGATGTTAAAATTCTGATGCGTCGCTTTTTCCGAGCTTTGTGCCCAGAGAGTTGGCACCAAAAGGGTGCAGCTCTCTGGACACACAACCCTCGACAGCCAACCTGCTACTCCTGATGCTCCGTGTTCTCCCACGACACTTCAGTCAAGGCCACCGGCCTAGAATCAGCACACCCTCAGAGCCACCTAATCTGATAGACGGAAGTTCTAACATTGTATGGCCATCAAATACCAGCTGATGACACCAACTTCAGAGCTGTTAATTCAACACATAATTATTGGTACCCAGAAAATTTATGGTAGCTTAGTGGTTAATGCAATCGGTTTACAGCACCAGCCAGCAACCAATAATCTGATCAAGGTTCAATTCCCGCCACTGCCTGTTTGAATGTTCTCCTCGTGACTGTGTGGACTTCCTCCCACATCCCACAGATGCACAGTTAGTTTCAGTAAGTTGTGGGCCTGTTATGTTGGCCACACCTGTGGGCTGCCAGTACAATCCTGATCTGATGTAAAACGATGCATTTCACTGTATGTTTTGATGCACATACCACAAAGCTAACCTTTAAAAAATTAGATCAATCAATTAAAAATCGATAAAAATTTTGTTGGAAGTAAATCATATTTAATTGAGAGCTTTGATGAGAAATCATGAATATAGATAAGGATAGCACAGATTGCAATGCAGTTATGCATTTCAAAAACACGTGGAGGAAGCCCACATGGTCACTGGAAGAAAATGCAAAATCCACACAAACACGGAAGGTTAAGGATTAAAGTCGGAGGTGTGAGCCAGTGGTTCTCTACTTGCCATGATCAAAGTTCAAAGTAAAATCTATTATCAGAGTACATACATGCCACCACATACAACCCTGAGATTTCTTTTTCTAAAGGCATACTTAGCAAATCTATACAGAACAGTAACTGTAAACAGAATCAATGGATAACAGACTGTGTAAATGCAAATATAAATAAATAGCAATAAATAATGAGCATGAAATAACACGATAAAGAAGTCCTTAAATGAGTGTGGTTACCCCCTTTAGTTCAAGAGCCTGATGGTTGAGGGATAGTAACTGTTCTTGAAGCTGGTGGTACGAGCCCTTCAGATTTTTCACTGAGGAGTTTTAGCCTAAAATAAGGAAATTGTTCAGAGTGTTTTTTTAAAAAGCAGGTAGTGTAGTTAACAAGAAGGACCAATTCCTTTCCACCTTCCACAATTGTTTTCCAGTTTCAAAAAGGGATGAAGGAATCAAATGGGAATTCACTAGACTTCTGTGGTTGAATGGGGGTGTGATTGATTGTGCCTGAAACCTGAGAAGAGTGGGCAAACAAGACGAGAAAATATATAAAAAACACAACTGTCCTGATAACATTCTTGGAAAAGAATAACCTCACACTGATGCAATGTTTGATTCCTCACTGATGCACTGTCAATAACTCCAAAAGACTGGAAGTAGAGTAAATACTGAAAGGCTTTTATTAGCAGTAAAATGGACCACGTCCATGCTGGATGTCTGCCCTGGACAGTGGGAGGGGCAGTGACACAATTGCCTTTATCCAGGGGTCTGTGGGAGGAGCCACAGGAGCAGTCAGCAGAGGGGTGTGACCAGACAGATATACATAGTTTACCACACTCACATTATAATGCTTACATTGTATCTGAGCTGCCATTCAATGGTATACAGTCTAACCACAACAATAAATAACACATAGTGCTCCGTATCTAATAAAGAAATTATGTACAAGCTGCTCAGACTGGCTTGTATCAACATAGGTCCAACCCCAGACCTGTCTCAGGGTGACGTGATTGAATATTCAGTGTGAAGCACTGCAACAATGCTGCAGAGCTCTTCTGGTTTGGCAGATAGATTTAATACTGATTTGACACGTAGAGATTTAATACTGATTTGACACAGATAGATTTTATACTGATCTGACACACAGATAGATTTTATACTGATTTGACACGTAGAGATTTAATATTGATTTGACATGTAGAGATTTTATACTGATCTGACACGCAGATAGATTTTATACTGATTTGACATGTAGAGATTTTATACTGATCTGACACGCAGATAGATTTTATACTGATTTGACATGTAGAGATTTTATACTGATCTGACACGCAGATAGATTTTATACTGATTTGACATGTGGAGATTTAATACTGAATTGACACAGATTCTATATGATTTAACACATAGATAGATTTTATACTGATCTGACACACAGATAGATTTTATACTGATTTGACATGTAGAGATTTAATACTGAATTGACACAGATAGATTTTATACTGATCTGACACACAGATAGATTTTATACTGATTTGACACGTAGAGATTTAATATTGATTTGACACGTAGAGATTTAATACTGATTTGACACAGATAGATTTTATACTGATCTGACACACAGACAGATTTTATACTGATTTGACACGTAGAGATTTAATATTGATTTGACATGTAGAGATTTTATACTGATTTGACACGTAGAGATTTAATACTGATTTGACACAGATAGATTTTATACTGATCTGACACACAGATAGATTTTATACTGATTTGACACGTAGAGATTTAATACTGATTTGACACGTAGAGATTTAATATTGATTTGACATGTAGAGATTTTATACTGATCTGATACGCAGATAGATTTTATACTGATTTGACATGTAGAGATTTTATACTGATCTGACACGCAGATAGATTTTATACTGATTTGACATGTGGAGATTTAATACTGAATTGACACAGATTCTATATGATTTAACACATAGATAGATTTTATACTGATCTGACACATAGATAGATTTTATACTGATCTGACACACAGATAGATTTTATACTGATTTGACACGTAGAGATTTAATACTGATTTGACACGTAGAGATTTAATATTGATTTGACATGTAGAGATTTTATACTGATCTGATACGCAGATAGATTTTATACTGATTTGACATGTGGAGATTTAATACTGAATTGACACAGATTCTATATGATTTAACACATAGATAGATTTTATACTGATCTGACACATAGATAGATTTTATACTGATCTGACACACAGATAGATTTTATACTGATCTGACACACAGATAGATTTTATACTGATTTGACATGTAGAGATTTAATACTGAATTGACACAGATTCTATATGATTTAACACATAGATAAATTTTATACTGATCTGACACACAGATAGATTTTATACTGATCTGACACATAAATAGATTTTATACTAATTTGACATGTAAATAGAGTTGGATTAAGAACACACAGACCTGTCTGGAGGAGGAGCTTGGGAGAATTAATGGTGCCTAACAGCAACTCCTTTGCTTGCATCTCCGGAAGCAGTTCTATTTCTATCTTTAATATCTCTATTTTTCCCTTTCAGGGTTCTTTTGAAGACCCTGACCTGGAGATAGACACTGACTTCTGTTCTTTGCGGGAATGGGACCCACTCTCGGGGTTTTCATGTCTGGCCGTTATTCAATACGCCAAGGCTGAGGCCTAAGAGATCAGCTCACCTTCGGAGTTCCGGGATCTCTGGAGACGGGTGGACCGAAGGTCGGTGCCTCTGCAGGAATCTGGTGTGTCGCGGGAGATGGAAGATGGAAAGCAGCGAGCTGGCTGTGTGCCCAGAGACCCGAGTTCTTTGGGCAGAGTTCGGAAAAAGCGACGCAATGGACCTTTTTACATCGTAAATCAGCGAGTTGTTTGTTATGTCTCCCCTCTGGCTTTGAGACGGGCTCACCTCTTTTTCCCTTATTGGGGAGAGAGAGCCCGTGGTATGTCGAATACCGGGTGAACGAGTAGTCTTTGGAGTACTGCAAGTCTGTGTCTTTGCTGACGCTTTGCTGCATGCCTGAGTGCTTGGCGGTGGGTGCTGATGCTTTTTTTTTTGCTGGTGGGGGAGAGGGAATTGTCACTTTGCTGCTGCTTATGCGTGGGAGGGGGAGCTGGAGGGGCTTTGGGTTGTAACATTTAACTGTCATTCATCATTTGAGGCACTCCTCTGTTTTCTTGGATGGTTGCGAAGAAAAAGTACTTCAGGGTGTATATTGTATACATTTCTCTGACATTAAATGCACCTTCAAAACCTTTGATATGGATCAATACTTGTGGGAGTATGTTGTTACCGAATTTCCAGCAATTCCTCACTTGACTAGACAATTGTGGGGGAAGCAAGGGAGATAATCCATCAGTGGACTAAACACACTAAAATAATTAAAACACAAGCAAATAGAGTACTGAGTGACTCAGACTTTTGGAATAAGTTGTGGAATTAGGGATCAAATGTTCAAGTACATCAATGTGTGAGGATAGTATCACATGCTGCTGTGATTCTAATTTTATGTATGTTGATAACAGCATTGCTTAATGTACATCAATTTAGAAGATAGAAGACTGAAATAATGAAAAAGTTAGGGGAAGATGTTCTTACAAAAGAGATAAGATGATTGTCGGTATAAAAAGTGTGTGAATTCGGTAAGTAAATGTTACCTTTACCGTTATATAATGCAGAGTACATGTAGCACATCTGCTGTGGTTTCATGAAAGCCCTATGGACATTCATCAAAATGAGGGGAGGATAATGATCCTAAAATAAATATCTTTGGATCAAGAGGAGGGAGATTTTGGCCAGAAAGAACTACAATTAGTGAACAGGAATAGAGGCAGCCATTTTATGAGACTATCCTTGCAGCTGCCATTTTGTGAACTTTGATGAACTGGCTCTTGCTCTCGGATAACTTAATCAAAACAATTGAACGTAGGCATAAGGAGTTTTTGCTAATGATCTGCTGAACCCGAGACGTTTCTCAGTCAAGAAGCCGTTTATTGTGTAAAAAGGCAGCTTTGAAGAAGTAATCTCGTCATCTGGGCCCGGTGTTTGGGTGACCTGGTTTAACTGGTTGGAACCAGTCAGAGTGGAATAGAACAAAAGCAGTCACCTAAGGCATGAGGTTGAAGGTGGAAGGCCATAAAACAATACACCTTGTAGCCCTGGGCTACATCCAATGACAAAGATCAGTCAGATGACATCCAGACAACAAAACTGAACCATCATAGATTGACCTGATGAGGAAATGTATAAAAACAGAGGATTTTGAGAGCTTAGGCAGTGACTTACAAGGGTAATCCTTGCAAGATGATTCCTTGAAACACTGTCTGTTATTCAAGTTGAGACCGTTGCCACCTTGACTCTAAATGCTACAGGGCTGCCAAGTTAACTCTTGCCATTCCCCAGCAAAGGGGATTCAGTCTGTGAAGTACGATCTGCTGCTCTCTGTCTGTATGTTCCTGTCGCTCATTCCAACAGCACCTTCATAGTTCCTCTCATCCATCTAGCCCATATTGTTGATGCTCATAACAATTGAGTGACATCTGAATCTTAAATACCTGGTCACAGAGATACTCAATCCAACATCAAGGCCATCTGCAATCTTTTCCACCTCAAGACAGCAACCACACAATGGGTCACCCCCACACAAAGAAATTAGGGCAGATACAAATGCACAGAAGACAAGAACTAAGGAACCATGCAGAGTTATTGGTGATTTTATGGGAATAATCTCTGTAGGGGGAATAAGACTTTAGTCTGGAATGTTCATTTGTCCATCTGGCTACAGTGACTTGGAAAGATTAAGATACCCAGATGAGCAGAGACGAAGGGATGGCAACATGAGAATTGACACAGTGAGGCAATTCCAGTTTCCTTTACTTGGTTCCACAATGGATGATTAAAATTGTTGGGAGGTCAAATGACATGCAGTCATGCCTTCAAGAACATACCAATCTTCACAATCACTTTATTAAATTTCAGCGCCCATTCTATGCCTAATAGGCTTGCTAAACCTTCTTGCACTTTGTTACCATCCTCTTCACTTCTAACCCTAGTGTACTATGTAAAATTTGATAAGTTTATGCTGTGCACCAATCTTTAAATCATTAATAATTACAAATAATCTATATATCAGCACTGATCCAAGGAACACCACAACTCTTTAAATCCCTCCTTAAATCTGAGAAGCAATCATTTACCAATACTCTACTATCTGCTTTTCAGTCATTTTCCCATCTACACTGCTACAGACCTTTAATTTTTCATGGGCTGCAATCCTGAATAGGCTAGGTGACGCATATTCTGAAAATCCACGCAGGAAACATTGATTGCATCTTATTCATCAATTCTTATTACATCATCACAAAAATTCTATCAGGTTATACTCAAACATAAATTTCCTTTAACAAATCTATGTTGCTTGTCCTTTATAAAATCAAACTTCTCAAAGTGATTACTACATTCTTCCCTGATTATTGTTTCTAAACGTTTCACCACAACAGAGCTTAAACTCCCACTGACCCCATGGCCTGCTATTTTCCATATTTCTGTCATCTCCCTGTATCTAGGGATGGTTGGAATATTATGGCATATCCTCCTACAACCCTATATCCTCCTCACCCACACCTCCCTAATTAAGCACAGCCCACCTTTCCAGTCCCTTATCAACTTTCACTCAATCCATTACCTCCTTTCCTGTTCCTGCAAGAGATTTTGACAAATATCTTCCTTGCTACTTAATTAATATTCCAACTATAAATTCTGTCTCTCGGCATCGATCACTTTCTTTATCAGACCCACCTGTCCTTTTATCTCCTGATTACTTCCATGCACTTTTCATTCTCCTTTCATTCTCGCTGCTAGTTATTTTTATTTGTGATACTTCGCCTCTCTGCAGTTCAAACTGATTCCCACTGGAATTACTCACTTGACATGAATCCTTCACCTTCCATTTCTCTGCTTCCTGGTCTGCCAAGGAACTCTAGTTTAGATTGATTTTCATTTCCCTGATGTGAAAACGACTTAAAACAACTGCTCTGTATATATCAGTCATTCCTCCATTACGTTACCGTCTTACCTGACATTATTTGATTCTGTTTTATCTTAGTCTTCTCATCGATTTGAAATTGATATACCTGTAATTTCATAATTAATTCTTCTTTGGCCTTCTGTACCATTTACCTGAATGTAACCAGTGCTCCCTGAGTGTTTCCTCACTGACATGTGGTCCATTTGGCAATTCCTTCTTTCTTATTGGATCAGAATTAATGTTTTACTATTTATTAATTTGTTTCAGAATTTTCTGTAGGTATCACCGGCTTGGCAAAGTTCCCCTCCATGGCTTCTGTCTAGTTCATTTAGCTTGTTTAATTATCTTTCAATTATGCAGCCAAATGAAACAGCATATCTCTAGGGCCAAGGTACAAAACACAATACCAACAGTCATACACAGTACAAGGCACATATAGCACATATAAGACAGCAAGTAAACACACAGTCACTATTTATTTTTAGAACTATTTTTAATCAAGCTGGAAATCAAAAGCAACAAAAAAAAGGTTATTGGTTTTATATCCTGCTTGGTGATTTTTTTAAATAACCTCAACTCAAAAAAAATAGCCAAAGTCCCTGAGTGACATTGTCCAGTAAGTAGAAGGGTGCTATCGGCAAGAATAAGTGGTTTTCAGCAGTCTGCAGACGAATGTACGCATGCACACACACAATCCAGCTTGTTATTCCACCGATTGAAAACTGGATGGCAGCATCAACAGCAGGGACCAGCTCCCAGCCTAGCACGGATGCCACGCTACACCGCCTCCGGCGTCTCCTCTTCTGGACTGCCGCTTCAGGCAAGCACACGGCTTGAGGCCCAGTCTTCACTAGAACCAAGGCCACACAGCTCCCCCACTGTGTCTCTGCAATAAACAAGGGACACGGACTTGCAGCATTTTATGTTACCTGTCTACATTTCTCACTGCCTCGACAAAGCAGCCAACGTAATCAAAAGCCCCACCTACCCTGGACATGCTTATTCCTCCCTTCGCCCATCAGGCAGAATATACCAAAATCCAAAAGGACATACCAGAAGGTTCAAGGACAGTTTCTATCCCACTGCATTAAGACTGTCGAATAGTCCAATGAAAACCTCACAATCTACCATTACAGACATCCCACCTCTCCCAGAAGTTCCGGGAGTCTCCTGCATATTGATAGCGGCTGCGTGATGCCTGCAAGTTATATACAATATCCCGGAAATCTACTTTTTTTGACAGGGAGATGGAGAGGAAAAGGAAGAGCGAGAGTGAGAGGGAGCATCCTGATTGGTCTCTCTTCGTGCTTCGTAGACCTATCAGTTTTCTCTGTGGGCAGGCTTTACAGTCGACCTCAACAATAATGACAGTGTTGCCCATGGTGGGTTAAAATGTAAAAGACATGTTGAGGTGAGCTTAACAGGTGTGATTCATTTATTAGCATAGTTATTTAAACTAGCTGGCTAGCTGATGTCCTAAGTGATGAGGCCAAACTCCCTGTAGACTTGCTTAAAGTTGTAATAGAATAAAAAAATGACTCCATGATAATATAAGTACATATTTTAATGTCACATTTTCTGCATATACCCAACTTGGTTTACAGATTAGACAAAATCACTAAACGAAGTATTACAGTACATACACCCTTGGAGATCGACTGGGGGGTGGGAGGAGAGGGTGATATGGGGTTGCGGGGGCGGGGGTGCTACCTACCTGAAATGAGTTTTTGCAGGGTGGGATGTCTGCCATTATGACCTTACGCCATGTTCTCTATCTGTGCTGCTTTACTCTGTATTGACCTGTATTCCATCATTGCTTTTCCCACATTCTACCTCAATGCGTGGACATGATGAAATTATCCATCTCGATGGCACGCAAAAGAAAGTTTTCCACTGCACAGCTATTCATGAGACAATAATTTATTTACTAAATTACGTCCCAACCCTCATTGTCCTCCGGAACTCCTGCAGGCCTTCTGGTGAAGGTTCTCTCATGCTGCTGTTGGACAGGGAGTTCCTCGACCCAACTACCACAGTGAAGGGCAGCCACTAGATTTCTTATGCTGAACCTGAATGTTGAGGGAAGCATGTACCTCACAAGGTTGTAATAATGATATTAAAGATCACAATTCAATGGATAAATTTAAACATTTGATTTTTCTAAAGATTGCTTACATCCAGAGTTCAGATACAAGAAGTTTCAGTGAGTAAAGAAAATATCTGAAATTCTGAAATATGTTTTAAGCAAATACTTTATGGGGAGTGTGGAGCTGTGTAGTCTCAATGGTGATGAGTAACTGATATTAAATCGTAGCTGTTCTGTACTGGTTCCTTAAGGTTTTTATAGCCGGGGGTGGTAGTGGCGATAAGCTCCCACTCCCTATTAAACACTCCCAAAGGCATGCGTCTCAAGTAGCCTCTGATAACCAAGTCCAGCTCCTGTCCTTCATGTGTGGCTTAGCTACTAAATCCATGGAACCATTTCTACTGACAGGAGAAGAGGCAAGGCAGGCTACTGGCACCTCAAAACCAGTCACTTCAGTCAGGTGGAGCTCATCAGCTGCGGTTGGCAGCTCATCTAGGAGAAGGAAAACTCTGATTTCAAACCTCCACTGCCTTGTGGCTATACCCACTCATGGGGAAGGCTTCAGGAGTCAACCCCAAGGAAAAATCCGGAGCTGGAGTCCCTAAGTCAGCCTTACATTGAGTTCAACGCTGATGGCAACTCCTCTGTCAGTCTCTGCCATCTCTTTGGATTCATCAGGTGCACGGAGAGAGGCAGCCAGATCTACGGGAAACAGCTTGTTCTCCATTTTCTACTGCCCTGGCTTCCATATCACATTGACAGCTGGACACAACATCCACGATCAACCCAAACCAATGCAGGGACTCAACATTGTGTATCCCAGTGCTTAACATTAAAACCCACTCTGTATTGAGCAACCTTCAGAAAGAAAACATACAACTGATACTTCTGAATATTCAACTAAATGTATACCTCACGTACATTTTAATACATTACAGATGTGCATTTCTCTTCTTAAGGTTTCCTAAGCCATACCCTATTCTCCATCCATGTCGTACATCACACACTGACTGATCAAGCTGAAAATGCTCCTGAAGGTTTATCAGTACTTCTCTGTGACCTGTTATTGTGAGATAATTTGAAATAATTGTTCATTCTGTTTCTCCTCATGTCACAGGGTAAGTTTGTTCCCTGTTCCATGCTTCTCCCACTGATGGACAGTGCTAAAAATTCCTATGATATTAAATCGTAATGTAGGTGATCTCAGTTCAAATCTTCTGAAAATCCTGCTTTTGAGTTGCTTCCCAGAGTCCAATGTCTCCTCTTAAACCACTGCTCTAACATTTTGAATCAGTTCAAAGGAGAAATTGCAATGGAATCTTCAACTGTTCTTTTCATGACTTGGTCCATCAATGGTATAAATGATCTAGCACATAATTGCAACAGTGCAACATAGCTGCAGTTATTTTTTCCATTACCAACAAGCTCCGTCATGGGCACTAGTCTCCATAGTATCCAGGACATCATCAAGGAGTGATATTCCAAAAAGGTTGTGTCCATCACTAAGGACCCCCATCACCAAGGTCATGCCTTGTTCTCATTGCTACCACCAGGAAGGAGGTACAGAAGTGTGAAAACACACACTCAACGATTCAGGAACAGTTTCTTCCCCTCTGCCGTCTGATTTCCAAACCCATGAACACTACATCACTAATTTTTTATTTCTATTTTTGCACTATTTACTTAGCTATTTTATATCATAAATAAATATACAGTGCCTATAAAAAGTATTCACCTCTGCTTGGAAGTTTTCATATTTTATTGTTTTACAACATTGAACCACAGTTGATTTAATTTGGCTTTTTTGACACTGATCAACAGAAAAAGACTCATATCAAAGTGAAAACACAAAATAATTTATGGCATAAGTATTTACCTTCTTCAAGTCAGTATTTAGTAGACACAACTTCGGCAGCAATTCCAGCCTTGAGTGTGTGGGGATAGGTCTCTATCAGTTTTACACATCTGGACTCTGGAATTTCTCCCATTCTTCTTTACAAAACTGCTCAAGTTCCATCAGATTGCATGGGGAATGTGAGTGAACAGCCTTTTCAAGTTCAGCCTCAAATTCTCAATTGGATTGAGTTCTGGACTCATGACATGGCCACTCCAGGACATTAACTTTGTTGTTTTTAAGCCATTCCTGTGTAACTTTGGCTTTATGCTTGAGGTCATTGTTTTGCTACAAAACAAATCTCCCAAATCGCAGTTCTCTTCTAGGCTACGCCAGGTTTTACTCCAGTATTTCTCTGTATTTTGCTGCATTCATTTACCCTCTACCTTCACAAGCCTTCCAGGGCCTGCTGCAGTGAAACATTCCCACAGCATGATGCAGCCACCAGCATGCTTCACAGTAGGGATGGTGTGTTTATGATGCCCGGTGTTTGTCGTAGTGTTTATACTCTGATGGCCAAAAAGCTCAATTTTGGTTTCATCAGAACTTTCTTCCAGCTGACTTCAGAGTCTCCCACCTGCCTTCTGACAAAGTCTAGCTGAGATTTCATGTGAGTGTTTTCAACAGTGACTTTCTCTTTGCCACTCTCCCATAAGGCTGCGACTGGTGAAGCACCCGGGCAACAGTTGTTGTATGTGCAGTCTCTCCCATCTCAGCCACTGAAGCTTCTAACTCCTCCTGGTTCTCATAGTTTTCTTGATGGGTTCCCTCGCTAGTCCCCTTCTTGTACGCTCACTCAATTTTTGAGGACAGCCTGCTCTAGGCAGATTTACAGCTTTCTATTTTTCGATGATTGACTTAACTATACTCCAAGGGATATTTAGTGACTTGAAATTTTTCTTGTGTCTGTCTCCTGACTTGTGCTTTTCAATCACCTTTTCACAAAGTTGCTTGGAGTGTTCTTTTGTCTTCATGGTGTAGTTTTTGCCAGGATACTGACTCACCAGCAGTTGGACCTTCCAGACACAGGTGTGTTTATACTACAATCAATTGAAAAACCTTGACTGCACACAGGTCTCCAAAAACAGATCTCTATTTAACTAGTTATGTGACTTCTTAAACCAATTGGCTGCACCAGTGATGATTTGATGTGTCATATTAAATGGGGTTGAGTACTTAAAGCAATCAATTATTTTGTGTTTTGTATTTGTAATTAATTTAGATCACTGTTTTCACTTAGACATGAAAGGTTCTTTTTCTGTTGATTAGTATCAAAAAACATCCACTGTGATTCAATGTTTTAAAACAATAAAACATGAAAACTTCCAAGTGGGGGTGAATATTTTTATAGGCACACACACTTACTGTAATTTATGTTTTTCTCTATTATGTATTGCGTTGTTTTACTGCCACAAAGTTAACTAATTTCATGACATCTGCCAGTGATACCTGATTCTGAAGCTCAGAAACAACACAGCTTACAGAGCCACTTGATAATCAATCCACACGGCAGATATATGGTATTCGACACAGGGAAGGTCAATAAAAGGAGCAGACACAGAAAATAACTTAACAGCAAGTAACAAAAATTTAACTCAAGTCAGCCACGACTCAGCACTGAAATTTTATCCTAGGGGCATAATGAAATACAAGAGTGACAAAGCTCTCCTCTGCAGCAGTAAGAAACATTTCCAATACCTGGAGACAGCTGGACACTTTATATGCTGCCATTGAAACTGTGCAGGTCTAAGTAGCAATAGCTGTCAATGAGAAACAGAAGCGCACTCTTCATCACATCATGTCAAAGTTAAATGTAACAGGGACTCTGCACAAATTCAATTTGGATTAATTTATGAAGAACTGTAATAGCTACAGCTGCCACAGGGACAGCTATGAGTAATAATGAACCTTTTATCTTTTTAAAAAAAAAATTGAGGCCCAAGTTGGGTTACAATTAGACAGAGCAGTTTCTTTAAAAAGAAATTTACTTTCATCAGATCAGTTCTTGAGGGCATGGCTTGAATATATGCTTCGTGTGTTGCTTGAAAAATGTCTTAAAATTTTCTTTAAGCTTCCACATTCTCTTGCCTGTGATTGATCTTTGCCATATCTCCAACATCAAATGGAGAGCTGGCATCCTAATTGAATGCTTTAAAAATAATTTGAGCCTTTCAAACCAAAAGCAGTTTGTCAGCTTAAGGAATGTTAAACCACCATTGATTTATTTTTCCACAAAGTCCGAGAAATACATTTAACACAGTCAGCAGGCCAAAGCCTGTGATAATCACAATACAACTCCACTCCCAAGAGAAGTGGGGGAAGGTTCAGTCCCACATATTTTCTGTCCATTCATAAATTAGAAATGAGCTTGCACATGGTGTAAGAGGAGTAAAGCTTTTTATCTTTCCCCCTATTGAATAGATTCAGCATTCCCTGTTGACATTAGGATTCGCTGAAACCTACCAAGAGTTAATGGAGGTGCTGGTTTGGGTCTGGTGAAAACATAAAACAAAAATCTATCAAAAAAAAGTGACACCCATAGATCAACGTCCCCATGTTTTACAAGAAAAGCTTTATATTTTCATTGCCTTTGCCTGGAACTGAACTTGGTCCTGATTGCTTTGGACACACAAGGCACTAACCCAGGGTTTTCTGCTCCTGTTGCCCTCATCATGGTGGCTCAACTCAAATCCATAAATAACCCTCCCCTGAGAAATGAGGAGAAGTGGAAGGTGATGGGGTAGGGAGGAAGTTGGTGAGTGTGTTGAAATCATCTATGGCAGGTTCTGGCAATCTCGTAGCTTGATGTCAAGACAAAATATCTCTCCTTTAATGCAAGCTAAACAAAAGATTGGGTCTTTGACTATGAGACATAGGAGCAGAATTAGGCCACTTGGCCCGTCAAGGCTCTGAAAGTAATCCGGGCAATCATAGGCCAGTAAGTTTGACGTCAGTAGTAGGTAAATTATTGGAAGGAGTATTAAGATCTACAAGTATTTTGATAGACAGGGACTTATTCGGGAGAGTCAACATGGCTTTGTGTGTGGTAGGTCATGTTTAGCAAACCTATTAGACTTTTTTGAGGAGATTACAAGGAAAGTGGATGAAGGGAAGGCAGTGGATGTTGTATACATGGACTTCAGTAAGGCCTTTGACAAGGTCCCGCATGGGAGGTTAGTTAGGAAGATTCAGTCGCTAGGTATACATGGTGAGATAGTAAATTGGATTAGACATTGGCTCATAGGAGAAGTCAGAGAGTGGTAGTGGAGGTACACTCCTTAAGTACACTCAACAATTTGGCCTTCACAGCAGCCTGTGGTAATAAATTCCACAAATTCGCCACCCTCTGGCTAAAAATTTTTTTCTGCATCTCTGTTTTAAATGGACGCCCCTCTATCCTGAGGTTGTTCCCCCTGGTCCTTGATTACCCCACACAGTGCCTCTTTCACCTCAGACTGTTGAGGAAGTTTGGTATGGGCCCCCAGATCCTAAGAACTTTCTACAGGAGCAGAATTGAGAGCATCCTGAATGGTTGCATCACTACCTGCTATGGGAACTGTACCTCCCTTAATCGCAGGACTCAGCAGAAAGAGGTACAGACAGCCCAGTGCATCTGTAGTTGTGAACTTCCCATGATTCAGGGCGTTTACAAGGACAGGTGTGTAAAAAGGGCCCGTAGGATCATTGGGGACCCAAGTCACCTCAACCACAAACTGTTCCAGCTGCTACCATCTGGGAAGTGGTACTGCAGCATAAAAGCCAGGACCAGCAGGCTCTGGGACAGCTTCTTCCACCAGGCCATCAGACTGATGAACTCTCGCTGATTTGAGTGTGCTCAAATATTACATTGACTGTTCTATTTATTACAAATTATTATAAATTACTATGATTGCACATGGCACATTTAGATGGAGACATAACAAAGATTTTTACTCCTCATGTATATGAAGGATGCAAAAAATAAGGTCAATTCCAATCAGTTCAATTCAACTCTGTCTAGGCATTTCAATATTTGAAAGGTATCAATGAGATCCTTCCTCATCTTGCTAAATTCCAGGGAGTACAGACCCAGAGCCATCAAACGTTCCTCGTGTGATAACGCTTTCATTCCTGCAATCGTCCTTGTGAACCTCCTCTGGACCCTCTCCAATGCCAGCACATCTTTTCTTAGATGAGGAGCCCAAAACTGTTCACAATACTCAAGGTGAGGCCTCACCCATCCCTTATAAAGCCTCAGCATCACATCCCTACTTTTGTATTCTAGAGCTCTTGAAATGAATACTAACAATGCATTTGCCTTCCTCACCACCGACTCAACCTGCAAGTTAACCTTCAGGGTGTTCTGCACAAGGACTCCCAAGTCCCTTTGCATCTCAGACTTTAGGATTTTCTCCCTGTTTAGAAAATAGTCTGTATATTTATTTCTACTACCAAAGTATCTGACCATGCATTTTCCAACACTGCATTTCATTTGCCACCCTTCACCTATTCTCCGCATCTGTTTAAGTCTCTCTTCAGCCTTCCTGTTTCCTCAACACTGCCTGGCCCTCCATCAATCTTCATATTATCTGCAAACCTGGCAACAAAGCCATTTATTTCATCGTCCAAATCATTGATCTCCAGCATAAAAAGAAGCGGTCCCAACACCAACCCCTGCGGAACACCACTAATCAGTGGCATCCAACCAGGAAAGAATCCTTTTATTCCCACTTGTTGCCTCCTACCAATCAGCCAATGCTCTATCCATGTTAGTAACTTCCCTGTAATACCATGGGCTCTTAACTGGGTAAGCAGCCTCATGTGTGGCACCTTGTCAAAGGCCATCTGGAAGTCCAAATATACAACATCCACTACATCCCCTTTATCTATCTTACTTGTAATTTCCTCAAAGAATTCCAACATATTTGTCAGGTCAGATTTTCCTTTAAGGAAACCATGCTGACTTTGTGCTATTATTGAGAAATATACCTGACATAATCATTATATATACCTGAAATATAATCACTATATATACCTGAAATATAATCGCTATGTATTAGCTATTTACTATATTATGTAATCACTTCTAGGTACTGAATATTAATATGTATTATTTTACTAGACATATTTTGCTATGTGTTGTTTTCACTAGATACTTTCTACTCTCTTAGCTGCATACTGTGGCACTTACAGAACACCTGTTTGGTTAGCAGCACTATTAGCTGAAATGTACCCCATGTATTACACTCAGCCTTTGTTTAGTACGAGATAACTGTGGTGGACAGGATGCTGCGAGCAGGAATGTAATGTGAGGGAGGTTGTCTGGAAAACATAATCTTGGCCACGAATAAGGCCCCAATGCGAACGGGTGAAATATAATGGTGGCGCACTGCGGGCTAGGCAAGAGCGATTCATTAATTCATATATAGATGATATGCAATTAAAAATTGATTGGGTATGGCAATGAAACCGAAATGTAACTGAGATAAGAAATTACTATAAAGAATGCTGTACACCAGAGCGCGGAGGGCTTTCGGTGACGAGTTCATTGATTGCCTCAGCCTTTGTTTGCAAATAAAGGTTTAATTTTCTTGAAGAATTGTCTGTGTCTCCAGGTCATTTCAAGTAACCACGACAAAATTGGCGACCACGGCAGGACCGGGAAGAGACCCGCGGAAAAGATTCGGCGGGTTGAGGCAGCTTCCCGGTCCCTCGGGAGCCCTCACAGAGCTAACAGAATTACGGGCGCACCCAGAAAAAGGTAAGTGCTTTTTGTGACAATTTGGATTAAAATTCTGTTGGTTTTGGGGGTCTCGGGGACTCAGAGGTGTGTAGCAACTGCCGAAGGGTCTCTCCGATCCAAAGAATCTGGCAGAATTGAGGGTTTGACAGGAGGCTCAGAGGATTGATCGAGAACACTGCAATGGGGTTAAGTATGAATAAGGTAATAAGAAGTTGAGTAAAGAAAATTCCACTTGGTGTTGGTAAGTCCCTGTGGATACCGCTTCGCACAAAGCGAAGGGCTGAACGGGCAGGGAGAGTGAAGAGAAACTTCTGTGAGTACTGCCCTAGGTTGAGGGTTGTTCGGGCAGAACGGAATAGAAGGTAAGAAGAATTTGATAAATTGCTTAAACACTGGTAGAATATACTGTAGGGCTAGGCGTAAAGATAGGATCAGGGAAGTATTTGAACTGTGAGACTTTTAAGAAATAGTACCTAAGAGAAGGAGAAAATAACATGGCGGAAGAAAAAGGAACAGCAGTAGACATACTGTGCAAGAAATTCCCGGTAAGTAGAGGTGAGATTACTGCAATTTCAGAGAAATGGGAAAAAAGAACCAAAAACCTGTGTACGAAATGGCCAAAAGAAGGGACATTCGATGTAAGCTTGTGTGAAGAGATGGAAGCACTAATTAAAAATCATAAACCAAACGATAAGTCCAAGAAAAGGGAGGAAAGGAGAGAGCAGGAGATGGAAGTATTGAAACTTTTTAGGATGGAGGGAGAGAGATTGAGAAAGACAGGCAGGATATTGATAATAAACGAAAAAGACAAAAGGGAACAGGAAAAACAGTCGGGTGATGGAGAGGAAAAACCTAACAGAAGCCCGGCTTCAGCTCTATACCCGGATCTGAAAGAAGTAGAAAGATCCTCTCCTTATCATGAGCAGGGAACACCCAAGCAATGCCCCATAATATTAGGTACAGTAAGCCTGCAGGGGGAAGTAGAGGTCTGGGACCCTGAGGAGGAAAGAAGGAAATATGAGAAGGTGAGAGAGGTGCTGAAGAACCAGATAGAGGGAGAAAGGATAAGGATGGAACAAGAAAGAAGGGAGATGGAAAGAGAAGTGGAAAGGCTACAGCAGCAGAGAGAGAAGAGGGATTATGAGGAGTATCGATTATACTGTAGAGACAGACAGACTAGAAGAGGACAGGAATCATCTAGACGGCAAGAACGGAGTGAGTTGAGAGGAAGTTGGAGGAAGGTAGGAGACGAGAGTTTGGAGGAAGCACGAGAGAGAACAGAGAGACAGATATTGGAGATGGAAGAGGGGCTAGAGTGGAGAAGGAGCAAGGAAGAAGGTATACCCCAGGAAGGTATGAGTGGCAGCCAGTAGTACTAGGGCCAGCAACAGATGAAGAACCAAGTGAGGAAGGAAGCTTGATTACATGGAACGGGGAGAAGGAAATGCTGCCACTGCTGGTAAAGGGATCAGGACAAGTACAGTATATCCCTTGGGGATCCCAGGACCTGGAAGGGCTGAAAAATACTCTGCCTAGTCTGCACGAGGGGGCAGGAAAGTGGATTAGAGCCTTTGAGGAGGAAACA
This sequence comes from Hemitrygon akajei, assembly GCF_048418815.1. Lineage (NCBI taxonomy): Eukaryota > Metazoa > Chordata > Chondrichthyes > Myliobatiformes > Dasyatidae > Hemitrygon > Hemitrygon akajei. The sequence continues at coordinate 8,211,053 of NC_133150.1, read as the reverse complement.
ACGGGACGATTGTTGGCTATGGGAGATTTGAAGGCACTGCTGATAAGGTTGATGGGAACTTCCAAGTTGAAAGAACTGATGGAAATGGCTGGCTTGCAGAATGTGGACAGCCCACAGACTGATGGGGCCAATTTTGATCCAGTGAGACAGAGGGTATGGCAGGCCCTCAGGAAGCTTTATCCACCCAGAGTAGACCCCAAAGCCTTAAAGGGGGAACTACTAGGAGACACTGAAAACCCAGCAGCCTATGTAGAAAACCAGTTGAAAAGGTGGAGACTGGAGACTGAGCAAGAGGTGGAAAATAGCTTGTTTCTGAACTCACTGTTCCGACAGAGCATTTTGGATGCAATGCCTCCGCAGGTCAAGTCTAAATTGGAGGAAGTGGTTGGGCTGTCATCGCTGACCCCACGAGCATTCAGTGATCACGTAGTCCACGCGGTGGAGAAATATCGGAAAGACAAACGAAAGCTGGCTGAGCAGCAAGAAGAGGTGCAGCGAAAGCTATTGCAAATGCAGCTCGAAGAACTGAAAAAGAAGGACAAAGAAAAAAGCAAAAAGATGCTGCCAGCCACCACTAGTGTGAGTACAGCCATTACACCATTAGATGGAGGAACCGGTCATTCTGTCAGTCAAGGGCCAGAAAACCCCATGCCGATAATGAATGTCTCCGGCAGAACATTTCCACAGATGCCCTATTGGGGGCAGAGTAGAGTTAAGCAACAGCCCAGACAGGACTGGAACTCCCAAGGAGGGGGGCAGAGGAGTTATGGGCAAAGAGGATTAGAGAGGAGACAGGGGGAAAGAGAGGCAGAAAGATTGTGCTGGGGATGCAGCCAGCCTGGCCACATGAAGAGAGACTGCCCATTTAAACCATGGCCTGTCTCGTATCAGCAGGAGCCGATGGCAAGGGAGCCACAGTTTGGCCACATACCGGCTCCTGGGGGTCCGAGCGGACCTGTAAACCCCTATGCAAGGTATTAGGGGTGCCCCGAGAACTCGAGTGGGAAGGTTCATTACCCAATGATAACGAGGGAGGCAGAGGAGGAACCTATGGTTCAGGTTACGTTAAAAGGGCAACTGACACCAATGATGATAGATACTGGAGCCATGTACATTTGCGTACAGCCACAGTATGCCCTTCACCTTCCCATGTCAGGAAAGTTTATTAAGACGGTAGGGTTCTCGGGGAAAACACAGTTAACACAGTGCACGGCTCCAGTGCATTTGAAAATGGGAAATAAAGGAATTGTTTTACCAGTACTAGTATCTAAAGGAACTCCGATTAATTTGTTAGGCAGAGATGCTCTATTGAAACTGGAATTAAAATTAGAATGCACCAGAAATGGGTTAAGTGTGGAAAGAGCAGGAGCTCAATTAATAGTGTGAGAAGATAAGAGAGCCAATGTTTTTTGGATAGGGGACATAGAAGATCAGATCTGGGATACCTGGGAAAAGTGGAAGCAGGGCGTGCAGGCCATATTACCTGAGGCTGTAGCGTCCAAATCTGAGTTACATTGTACTGTAATTTTCGATGAGGCTCAGAATAAGGAGGTAGAGAGGAGATGGAACATGAGGACAGATATTCGACAACACCTTGATGCACCATCAATAACTCTCTCTCAGACGTAAAGGCGAGCTATCAGCTTTTATTGACTGGAAGAAGGAACAAGCAGTGGTTGACCACCATACTACATCCTGGAGACTGAGAGGCCGGGCTCAGGCCTCAATCGCCTTTATACAGGGGTCTGTGGGAGGAGCCACAGGAGCAGTCAGCAGAGGGCGTGTCCAGACAGGTATATGTAGTTCACCATACACCTAAAAGGGGAAGCCATTGTAATTGGGAAGCAGGGGGCAGCCCTGCAAGTCAGGTGGAATACCTTCTTGAAGGAATGATACAGGATACCGGAAGCTGTACCCCAAGTAACCCTGCTGGTAAATGAGGGATACCAGTCTAAAGACTTAGGACCCCTAGTAAAGCAGGTAAGCACCGTAACGGTTTGGAGGAAGGTTATGCCTGAGGTATGGATATCCGGAGACAACAACTACATTAAGATAGGGGTAAACATAGATGTGACAGGAACTATGAAGGAAGTTGAAGTAACTCCTCAGCCACACATGCCGTTGTTGGGAAAGGCAAGGGGTCGGCAGAAAAATAAAATATTGGACAAGTTGCCATCTATTCTGTGGTCACAACATGACACGGACATGGGGAAAATAAAAACAGCCAGTCCGGTGGAGGTAAGGTTAAAGAAAGGAGCAGTTCCACCTAGGAGACCACAATATCCCTTAAGACCGGAAGCAGAGGAAGGTATAGCGCCAACAATACAGGGACTGTTAGAGGCAGGAGTGCTTAAGAGAGTAAACAGCCCCTGCAATACTCCGCTGTTGCCTGTCCCAAAAGCGGACAGGTCTAAATGGAGACTGGTGCATGACTTACAAGCAGTGAATGAGGTAGTGGAGGATTTGGCAGCAGTGGTCCCGAATCCACACACACTGCTGACTAATATCCCGCCAGAAGCGAGCTACTTTTCAGTAATTGATTTGTGTTCGGCTTTCTTCAGCATTCCCCTAGCCGAACAGTGTCAGTATTTGTTTGCATTTACATACAGAGGCAACCAGTACACCTACACTAGAATGCCACAAGGATTTAAGCATTCACCACATGTTTTTAATAAAGTATTGAAGGAAGATTTGGATGGCATTTCGCTGGAAAGTACACTGATACAGTATGTGGATGATTTGTTGATTTGCTCTGAAAGTGAAGAGCAGTGTGAACGGGATCTGTGACACTTTGAGAGAAACTGGTGTATGGAGGACATAAAGTATCTAAGAAAAAGCTGCAATTTTGTAAGCAGCAGGTGGAATATTTAGGAAGGATGGTATCTAAAGGCGTGAAGGCAGTAGCACCGAGTCAGATTGAGGCGATGACGAAGGCTCCAAAGCCCCAAACAGTAGGGCAGATGATGACGTTTTTGGGAATGACAGGATATAGCTCAGATTGGATTGAAGAATATGCTGAGATTGTAGCACCACTGAGAAAGATAATGAAGGAAGCAGGCCATACCAATTTGAGAACTAGCCTGCAGTGGAATGAGGAAGCGGAGATAGCTTTCAACACTATTAAGCAGGAATTGCAGTCAGCCCCGGCGTTAGCATTGCCTGACTATGAAAAGGTTTTCCATCTGTATGTATCTAATCGACAGGAAGGCTATCTCGCAGCAGTGCTGACACAAGAGACAGGTACGGGGAAAGCGAAGCAGCCAATAGCGTACTACAGTGCAAAACTGGACGAGGTGGCCCAGGGGTATCCACCTTGTTATCAGGGATTGGCAGCACTGTACTATGCGTATGAGAAGGCATCATCTGTAACTATGGGTTATCCTGTGATACTGTACACACACCACAAGGTAGCAGAATTGCTGGATAGAGGGATATTTGTGTTAACACCAGCCAGGATAGCAGCGTATCAGATGCTGTTGACATTTCCGGATGTAGCCATACAAAGATGTACCACCAGTAACGTAGCTGATTATGTCCCTTTGAGCTGCGAAGAAGAACCCCATGATTGTGTAGGGAAAATGATGACATTTGCCAAGCTGAGAGCAGATTTACAGTCAGAGCCACTAGAGGATTCGGATAAAAAGGTTTTGTTTGTAGATGGTTCTTGCTATAGGGATTATGATGGAAATCATGCAGGATTCTCAATAGTACAGCAGGACCAGTCCAGCTTCAAGACCATCAGAGTGGAAGCTTGTCCACAACCATGCTCCGCCCAATTAGCAGAACTCAAGGCTTTAACAGCAGCATGTGAGATGATGGAAGGTGAGAAAGTAGACATTTACACTGATTCGGCATATGCCCATGGGGTGTGTCATCTGTTTGGGGCAGTGTGGAAACAGAGAGGTTTCAGGAAAAGTAATGGAGACCCCATACAGCATTGTCAGCAAATTTCAGACTTAATAAAAGCACTTATGAAACCCCAAGCACTGGCTGTAGTGAAATGCCAGGCACATAAGAAAGGGAATGGTATGATAACAAAAGGAAATCAAGCTGCAGACGAAGCGGCCAGGAAAGCGTCTGGGTGTACATCAGTTATTATTGCACCCCAGGTAAGCCTAGAGCCGGAACCCATGATAGAGGACCTGGTTGAAATGCAAGGTAGGGCAACGTTGGCAGAACAGACGATGTGGAGACGACGGGGGGCCAAGCAGAACCCAGAAGGCCTATGGAGCACGGAGGATGGTTTGTGGGTAGCACCTACTCCTTTGTTGACTATCCTAATTTCAGAAGCACATGGAGTGGACCATTGTGCAAGGGGGGAAGTAATAAGGAAAATAAAAAAGGATGGTTTCTGGTCACCTTACTTACAGGCTTTGGTAGACTATGTTTTAGCACAATGTGAGGTTTGTGCACAGAATAACGTTTGAAGGGGGATTGCAACCCCAATAGGTCACATACCCATGCCTGAAGGACCATTTCGACATCTGGTGATCGACTACGTAGATATGATAAAGACGGTAAGAGGGAAAAGATACATTCTGGTGGTAATTGGTGGGTAGAGGCAGTACCCTCGAAGGATCAAGGGGCAGGAACAGTGGTAAAGTTCCTGACAAATGAAGTGATCCCAAGATTTGGAATACCTACGAAGATTAGCTCGGACAACGGTTCGGCCTTCATCCAAAAGGTGGTCAAATTGGTATTACAAGTACTGAGAATAAAACAAAGGTTTGGATGTGTGTACCACCCACAGTCACAGGGCATGGAGGAAAGAATCAATGGCACTCTGAAGGCCAAGCTGAACAAAATTTGTGCAGAGACTAGACTGAATTGGGTTGATGCATTACCGTTAGCACTAATGAGTTACCGTATGCAGACTAATCGGGTAACATGCTTGACACCACATGAAATGCTAACTGGAAGGCCCATGCCAGTGCCCCAATGGAGAGGACCATATAAGGGACCCAGTTTAGAGCAATTGGGACTTGAACTAAGACAATATATGCGGCAATTAACTATGATACATCAGTCTATTTATACACAGGAAAAACAGAAAGAGCCGGAGACTGTCCAAAGGGAAGGACCAATCCGACCGGGAGATCAGGTCTACGTGCGAGTGTTTCGAAGGAAGTGGAACGAACCAAGAAGGGCAGGGCCTTTCACGGTAATCAAGGCATCACCCACTGCGGTTCAGGTGGAAGGGCGTTCCACTTGGTATCATCTCAACCACTGCACTAGGGCAGTTCCGCAGGTACAGTCAGAGCCGGAAACCGGGGTAAGTGGTGAGGAGGAGCAGATTGCAGAGGCCAGCCGGGAGGAACAGGAAGCCGACACTGCAGCACAGGAATTTGACCAGGTGGTAAGGGAAGTCTTCGGTAAGTCTGATGACTCTGAGAATGAAGTTGGGGATAGTAGTATTCCTCCAGATAATGGGGATGGCTTGGGTACAATCAGTTTTGCCCCACAGAGTATCACACCTGCCTACTATAGCGCAGATTTGGAAACCATCAACATGGAGGGTATGGCATGGGAATGATGTAACCCTGGGAAACTCGGGAGCACGCAGTAAGAGAAGTAACACACACACCGTTTCGCCACGACAAGAGAACACATGGTACCAATGGGCAATGTATACAGCAAGCACGATGGAAAGACAGAATTGCTACCTGTGCTCAAGGGCAAACCCTGCGCAGCACGTAGTCCCCATGCCTTATAATTCTTCCACTTGTGCGCAGTGGCGTAGGGAACACAGGGAGCGATGTGGGCAACGATGTCCTGGTCCAGTCAGTGCCAGGGCTTGTTACATGAGGATTTGTGTAAACACTGATCCCTGTTATCGAAACTGTCTGAACAATGCACCCAATGTACCCATATTGGTGTATGCTATATCAGGCGTCCTCGCAGTTTGACCGAAACAAGCTTGCCTATCACTGTAATTATAGCAGACCCTGGGCTATAAATAAAAGGAGCCAAACACCTATGCAGGAACAATTTATGATGCAGGGTCATCTGAGTTATGAATGCTTCATGCGGGTGGGTACTCGCCCGGTTGGCCATTTCCAAGACAACTGCACTCAGACGTGGGATGTCACCCCAGGTAAAAAACATACAATGGGTACCCCTCCTCCTGAGGGAGCATTGGACTCTCAAACTATCCCATTAGCAGACACTTGGTGGCTGTGTGGACAGAAAGGAGGTCTGAGATCTACGCTCCCCCTCAATTGGGCAGGAACATGCACGTGTGTCATGCTGCTTCAGGAAGTTATAATGTCCCCTGAAGTACAGTCCAGCGCTAACTTCCCTGAGCAGCAGACACTGCTACGGCAGAAGAGAAAATATGAACCTAACCCGACAATCCGGATTGACAGTATAGGACAGCCGAGAGGTATACCTAACAAATTTAAGGCAAGGAATGAGATTGCTGCAGGCTGGGAAGCTATCATACCTGTGATAGGGATAAGCAAAAATGTTGAATGGATAAATTATATATACTACAATCAACAGAGGTTCATCAACTACACCGATGATGCACTGGAGGCCTTAAGGCAACAGCTAGATGCAACTAGCAGGATGGCGTGGCAAAACAGACAGGTACTGGATTGGCTATTAGCAGAAAAAGGGGGTGTGTGTGTAATGTTTGGAGAACAGTGCTGCACTTTCATACCGAACAATACTAGCCCAGAAGGGTCTTTCACCAGAGCAATGAATAAATTAAAGGATCTGCGGAAGGAGGTCAAACAGAATGCAGGATTTGGGCATCAGTGGTTTGACTGGTTAGAAAGCAAACTAGGGGGATGGGGTGCGTGGCTGATTAAATTTGCAATGACTGCAGGCATTGTGCTGATAAGTTGTGCATTTATTCTGTGCCGTTTTCTTCCATGTCTCAAGACTTTGATAATGCGTGCGACAGCAAAACAATTCCCGATGCTCCTAGAAATTGTTGAATCTGACCCGAGACAAGGGGAAAAACCGATGATGTACTGTTACAGTCTGCACGATGCATCAAGCAGACTGGAAGGTGTTAATAATGTGGACACTAGTCTGTAAGGGTGTCTGAGTCTTTTTTCCTGTCTCAGCTACGGAGGGACAGGTTTTTGGCTCAACAGCCTAGGATAACAGAGAGAGATCATTTTGAGCTCCGAGTATGGAAATTGTAGCTGACCCAAATTTGAGATTAAAATGCTGGACTTTATTTTGGCTTTGGTGCACGGCCTGTGAGTGTTCTCTTTCTGTGTGAGACCCTGTGGGTCTCAAAGGGAGGATTATATTGAGAAATATACCTGACATAATCATTATATATACCTGAAATATAATCACTATATATACCTGAAATATAATCACTATGTATTAGCTATTTACTATACTATGTAATGACTTCTAGGTACTGAATATTAATATGTATTATTTTACTAGACACATTTTGCTATGTGTTGTTTTCACTAGATACTTTGTACTCTCTTAGCTGCATACTGTGGCACTTACAGGACACCTGTTTAGTTAGCAGCACTATTAGCTGAAATGTACCCCATGTATTACACTCAACCTTTGTTTAGTACGAGATAACGGTGGCGGACAGGATGCTGCGAGCAGGAATGTAATGTGAGGGAGGTTGTCTGGAAAACATAATCTTGGCCACGAATAAGGCCCCAATGCGAACGGGTGAAATATAATGGTGGCGCACTGCGGGCTAGGCAAGGGCGATTAATTAATTAATATATAGATGATATGCAATTAAAACTTGATTGGGTATGCTGATGAAACCGAAATGTAACTGAGATAAGAAATTACTATAAAGAATGCTGTACACCGGAGCGCGGAGGGCTTTCGGTGACAAGTTCATTGATTGCCTCAGCCTTTGTTTGCAAATAAAGGTTTAATTTTCTTGAAGAATTGTCTGTGTCTCCAGGTCATTTCAAGTAACCACGACACTATCTTGTCCTGTGTCACCAAGTACTCTATCACCTTAACCTTAACAATTGACTCCAATATCTTCCCAACCACTGAGGTCAGGCTAACTGGTCTATAATTTCCTTCTGCTGCCTTCCTCCTTTCTTAAAGAGTGGAGTGACATTTGCAATTTTCCATTCCTCTGGCAATATGCCAGAGTCCAATGATTTTTGAAAGATCATTACTAATACCTCCACAATCTCGACCGACACCTCTTTCAGACCCGAGGGTGCAGTTCATCTGGTCTTCAGGATGATGGAGAGTTTCAATTTCCTAGGCATAAATATTATCTACAATTTGCCCTGGTCCAACCATCTGAATGCTATGAGGAGGAAAAGCACACTAGCACCTCCATTTTCTCAGAAGGCTGAAGAAATTAGGCCTGTCCCCAATAAGCCTCACCAAATTCTGCAGGTGCACCAAGGAAAGCAAGATCCAAAAGCAGCTTGGTCTAGCAATTGTTCTGCTCAAGACAACAAGAAACAGCGGGGAGTTATGATCGCAGTCCAGTCTACCACAAAAACTAGCCTCCCTCCATTGATTCTGTCAACACTTCCTGCTGCCACGGGAACTTCCTCTTAACAAGAATCCCTCTCACCTGGCTCATTTTCTGTTCTCCTCCCTCCCACTGGGCAGAAGATACAAAAGTTTGAGCACACGTCCCATCAAGCTCAACAACAGCTGCAATGCCACTGTCGTAAGTCTCTTACACAATAAAGCGGGATGACTGTGGATTTTGCACTGCAGTCTCTCTGTAGGTATGGCTGCATTCTGCTTCTCTTTTCCTTTTGTACAATCTCAGTGCACTAGTGATCTGCCTGGATGTTCGGTTTTCAGTGTATTCCAAATACTGTATATGTGACAATAATAAACGAACTACCAAGGCCAGTGGAAATGAACCACTTTCAATTTTTGCATTGCGTTTACCTGCTGGGTGGACACAACTTGAACAAGGAGGAAAGGTTGCAGAAATTTTCAACTTTGAATGGCTTGAAATGCATCTGAGCAAAACGCTCCCGTACTACTGGAAAGTTTGCGGTGATTCCTAATGTGCTGTCTAGCTCAGAGTATTGATATCACTAGTGTCTGGCACCTGGTAATAGATGGGAAAGGAACAAAGAGGTGTTGCTACAGGACTCTGTCCCTGCAACAATTTAATTTAGCACCTTCACTTTGTTATTAAAAATGATCATGGAATTTCTTAATGTTAACGCAAGACAGTATAGCATCCACTTGAATAAATTAATTAAGCTTATTGTGTGAATTCAGTTACACAAAGAATAATAACATTAGCTTGATCTTCATTATTGCAAAACATTTTTCCTTAACATGATTCACAACCTAACAAAAAATAAATTAACGTACAGTAATCAAACGTTATGGCATCAAACATGAGGTAATCGCATAAAGAGAATTATGGAGATGTAGCTCAGTTTGGGCTGGTGGGTTTGTCAGCACGTTTCTAAGTAAATGGGTCAGCTCATGTTTGAGTTTTAAAGACTTGTAGCAGCAGATGTAATTTAAGCACAGCCTCATTAAACATGCTCACACTTCCGTATTCTGTATTCAAATTTACTGTTATCAATCTTGATTCGTTGGAGTTAGGCTCCCTATTGGTCTTTCCAAGGCATTGCAACCCAAGAAATCAGACCTCAATCTCTTGTGAGTAACTTATTTCCAAAGTAAATAAAACAGCTGATGTTGAACTGCTGAAATTCGTGTGGTAGTACAGACACGAAGAGGAATTACAGGATGTTCAAACATTTTAGGGCAGCCGGAATGTGTCCATGTCAAAATGAGGTGTGATTAATTGGGAATTTGCAAGTGCCTAGAAGATGATTCCTATGACGTTAGTGCATTTGTTATTTATTGAGACTGGAGTTTATGAATTCAGAGATGCCGGCTAGGTAGTACGGGCCAGTAACTACTTTACTTTGTGTGAACTGCACAGTACATAATGTAGCGATGGTGCAATACTGATTATTCGTAAGCGGACCCACCCAGTAGATTACTCTGTCTTATGAAGTCTATACAGTGCTGTTTAGCAATCTCAATCCAATTGAGCCATAAATATGGAAGCGCTCAAACACATTGCTCATGTAGCAAAACTTGTAATTGACAAGTCACCTTAAACAGATATCAGAAATGATCAATATGCTTCAAGCTGGACACAGAGATTCTGCATATTGCATACAGTTACAAAGTAAGGAAAATTGTTACTGTGGATGTTGAACAGCTATCTCGAGAATCAGCAATATAGATAGCCCAGTTCCAGTCAATTGAAGTCACAGATTTGTATATGAAAACTAGAACATTGTAGCAGGTTGCAGTATAAACAAAACAGAGGATGTCCCCCAGTGCTTCTCAGCCGAAAAAAACAAACACTTCAGCAGCACACTGCTTTAAACATCACTCAAGTGCCAATTTCCAGAGCATATTCTCTGATATACAGTGTACAGCTGGTCTATTGCTACGTATAATGGAGGATAGTAATACAGAGCTTGCAGCATGAATTATAGGCTCTGCGTATCATTCATACAACACCATTGAGCTTGGTTTGATTAGGATGGGGGTAAACTGAATAAATCAAATATGAAATACATTGAGCCAGGATTTGCAGAGAAATTCAGGCAGTTCCATGTATAGCTGTGATTTCTCCATGTAAATGTCACCAAGTTCAGGATTCCTATTGTCTGAATTTACAGCCCACTCTTCGCTGTTTTTACATTAACCTAGGACTTCAAAGGCAGTTGGAGTGCTTTGGTGTAAACCAGTAGTCATATTCTTGCAGTTACTCTGGGAAATCTGCTCACTGAACCTGCACCTGTTAGACCTTGTACAGGAACAACAACTTATTTAAATAGAAGCTGAGCAACTGAGCAGGTTGAGTATTAAATAATTAATATTTAAAGTAGATTAAGGTTTTTAATAATTTCAGGGTGTTAGTGGTGGAGACTGAACATCCAGAGGCTGCCTTCATCGTCACCGGTGACTTTAATCGAGCGTCGCTGACGGAAGTCTCTCCAAAGCTTTGTCAGCACAACAAGGTGAGCAAGGTGGAGATCAAACACTTGACCGTTGTTACACTCCCTTCCACAACGCTTACAAAGCTCCCCTTCACCCAGCTTCTGGAAAATCAGGTCACTCTTCGATCCTGCTTTTGCTGACATGGAGGCAGAAGCTGAAACAAGAGGTGGCCATAGTTAAAACCTTCCACCGTTGGTCCGACCAATCGGCCTCCATGCTGTAGGACTGCTTCGATGACGTTGACTGGAATGTCTTCCAGGATGAGGGTGTCTCCGAGTTCACTGATGGAGTCACATGCTTCATGCGGAAGTCGACGATGTTGTCCCCCAGAAGTCAGTCAGGGTCTTCCTGAACCAGAAACCCTGGACTGATAGTTCTGTGTGAGCAGCACTTAACGCATGACATAGAGCTTACATCGCCAGCGATCAGCTAGAGCTCAAGAAAAGCAGCTTGTGATCTGCACAAAGCAATATAAGGACAAGATTGAGTCAAGATTCACAACGAATAGCGCACATGACTTGTGGCGAGGGCTGCATACCATCGCAGACTTCAAAGCCGAACGTAGCGGTGCCGCCAACATCGCAGCCTCTCTCCCAGATGAGCTGAATCGCTTTTACACTTGGTTTGATGTCGCTAACTCTGAGCCACCGCTACAACCTACAACCTGGTCATCTCTGAGGTTGAGGTACACAGATGTTTCCAGAGTGGACGGTCGCAAGGCTGCGGGACCGGACGGCGTCCCAGGGCGGGTACTCAGGATGTACAGCACAACTGGCAGGTGTGTTTACAGACATTTATAATCTCTCCATCTCCCATTGTAGAGTGACCTCCTGCTTCAAATTATTCACCGTTGTCTCTGTATCAAAAAAGACCAAAGTAACGACTGAACGACTGTCACACTCACCTTAATAATAAGCAAATGCTTTGAGAGACTGGTCAAAGATTACATTTGCAGCTTGCTACCACCCACACTGGACCCCCTACAATTCACCTACTGACACAACCAATCGACAGACGACGCATTAGCCACAGCTCTACATACTGTCCGTACACATCTGGAGAAGAAGGATGCTTATGTGAGAATGCTGTTCTTGGACTACAGTTCAGCATTTAACACCATAGTTTCATCCAGGCTCGACAGGAAGCTCAGAGACCTCGGCCTTGACCCAGCCTTGTGCAGCTGGATCCTGGACTTCCTGTCAGATCCTGTCAGGAGCCCCTCAGGGCTGTGTACTAAGCCCCCTCCTTTACTCCCTGTATACCCATGACTGTTTTGCCACCCACAGCTCCAATCTGCTTTTTTTAAAAACTTTTTTAAAATTGCGTTTTCAAGTAATTACAGAAATAAAAGTATATGAAAAAAATATATATATATTACCCATCCCCCCTCCCCTTAACCCCTCCCCCCTAACATCCCTATAGAAAAAAAAAGAAGAAAGAAAAAAAAAGAAAGAAAGAGTGCCTGGATATTGGAAGATCCCCACATGCTCCATGGAGTTTGTAATATCTTTAGTATATATATTTATTTCTTTCCCCAAATAACCAATTATTTCATCTTTGGAGCACCTATATATTTAATCCTGTCTTTTGTAAATAAGGGCACCAAATTTTCAAAAATGTTTCATAGTTATCTCTTAAATTATAAGTAATTTTTTCAAGTGGAATACAGCCATAAATTTCTTTCTTCCAACAATCTATACTTAAATATGTATCTGATTTCCAAGTAACTGCAATAGCCTTTTTGGCTACCACCAGTGCAATTTTTATAAATTCTTTCTGATATTTATTCAATTTGGGTTTCGGTTTTATCCCTTCAATGTCGCCTAGTAAAAATAATATTGGATTATGTGGAAGTTGTGTTCCAATAATTTGTTCCAATAAAACTCTTAAATTTGTCCAAAAAGGTTGAATTTTAGAACAAGACCAAGTAGAATGTAAAAAAGTACCAATTTCTTGGTTACATCGGAAACACTGATCGGATAAATTTGGGTTTAATTTATTTATTTTTTCTGGTGTAATATATAATTGATGTAAAAAATTATATTGCACTAATCTTAACCGGACATTTATTGTATTTGTCATACTATCAAGACATAGTCTTGACCAATTTGTTTCTTCAATTTTAATATTCAAGTCACTTTCCCATTTTTGTCTTGACTTATGGACTCCTTGTTTAATTGCCTGTTTTTGAATCAAGTTATACATACAAGAGATAAATCTTTTAATCTTTCCTTTTTGAATTAAAGTTTCTATTTCATTAGATTTCGGCAATGACATTGTTTGACCTAATTTTTCTCTTAAATAAGCCCTTAGTTGGAAGTAACAAAAAAGAGTGTTGTTTGATACTTTATATTTATTCTTTAATTGATCAAATGACATTAATATACCTCCTTCAAAACAATCTCCTATATATCTAATCCCTTTTTGAAACCAATTATATAAAAGTTGATTATCCATTGTAAAAGGAATAAGTCTATTTTGAATTAAAGATCTCTTTGCTAATAAGGATTTCTTTGTCTCATCGTCAACATTTATCTTATTCCATCAGTCAATCAAATGTTTTAATATAGGAGATTCTTTCTTTTCCCGTATCCATTTAGATTCCCATTTATATACAAAATCTTCTGGTGTATTTTCTCCTATTTTATCTAGTTCTATTCTAATCCATGCCAGTCTATCTTTCTCAAAAAAAGATGCAATAAATCTAAGTTGATTTGCTTTATAATAATTCTTAAAATTTGGAAGTTGTAACCCTCCTAGATCAAATTTCCATGTCAATTTTTCCAACGATATTCTTGACATCTTACCTTTCCAAAGAAACTTCCTCACATATTTATTTAACTCTTGAAACTTCTGGGGTAGTTGTATTGGTAGTGATTGAAATAAGTATTGTAGTCTAGGGAATATATTCATTTTTATGGTATTTACTCTACCTATTAATGTTATTGGTAATACCATCCATTGATCAAGATCTTCTTGAATTTTTTTCAATAGTGGTAAGTAATTTAATTTATATAAGTTCTTTATGTCATTATCAACTCTTATACCTAAATATTTTATACCATTTGCCGGCCATCTAAATTGAGTTCAGCTCCAATCTGCTAATTAAATTTGCCGACAACACCTTATTGATTGGCCTTATCTCAAACAATAATGATGTGGCCTACAGAGAAGTCATCTCTCTGACACAGTGGTGTCAGGAAAACAACCTCTCCCACAATGTCACAAAAACAATGGAGCTGGTTGTGGATTACAGGAGGAATGGAGACGGGCTAACCCCTATTGACATCAATGGGTCTGGGGTTGAGAGAGTGAACAGCTTTAAGTTCCTCGGCATCCACATCACTGAGGACCTCACGTGGTCTGTACACACCAGCTGTGTGGTGAAAAAGGTACAACAGTGCCTCTTTCTCCTCAGACTGTTGAGGAAGTTTGGAGTGGGCCCCCAAATCCTAAGAACTTTTTACAGGGACACTATTGAGAGCATCCTGACTGGCTGCATCACTGCCTGGTGTGGGAACTGTACCTCCCTTAATCACAGGACTCTGCAGAGAGTGGTGCGGACAGCCCAGCGCATCTTTAGTTGTGAACTTCCCATGATTCAGGACATTTCCAAGGACAGGTGTGTAAAAAGGGGCCGAAGGATCATTGGGGACGCAAGTCACCCCAACCACAATCTATTCCAGCTGCTACCATCCAGGAAGTGGTACTGCAGCATAAAAGCCAGGACCAACAGGCTCCGGGACAGCTTTTTCCACCAGGCCATCAGACTGATTAACTCTCGCTGATTTGAGTGTACTCTATATTACATTACTATGTATACTATGTAATATGTATTTATTATAAATTACTATGATTGCACATTGCACATTTAGATGGAGACGTAATGTAAAGAATTTTACTCCTCATGTATGTGAAGGGTGTAAGACATAAAGTCAATTCAATTCAAGGTTTTATTTTGCTAAATGAATATCTAGGAAAAATACTTTAAAACATATTACTGTTTTACTTTTAATGGCTATTGAATACTTCTATATATGTTGAATGTTTCTTAATGTTAAAGGCAATCAGACAGTTTTTTACAAGTTTGACAGCGCACTAAACCAGGAGGCTTGACTTTGCAGGCTCCTGAAGTTTTGTTTTGCTGTTTCATGTGTGGTTTGTCACACTGACACACTGGTCAAAGGTACAGCACGGTGCCTCACCATTCAGGATTAGGCCTGCTTGTCAGTGGCAGATTTGCAGAGGTAAATTCACGACTGGCAACAGGATCTGGCCCACTAAAACCTGACTACATGATGTAATGTGCCACTTGATTCAACAAATTAAGGTAATAAAACTTTTATTGGCCTGTGACATGAGGTAATGAAAGATCAACATGCACCACACTGCTGTGACACTCAAATGATCTGCTATCATCTGTTTGGAAGTCCCAGTCATTCAAGGTTCAAGATTTAAGTTTATTTATTGCGAGTACATCGGAACATACAGTGAATGCGTCATTTGTATTAACAGCCAACTCACCCAAGGGGGCGGCCCGTAAGTGTTGCCACACATACCAGCTCCAACATAATATATCCACAATGCTCAGAGCTTCATAGAACACGATAAATAAACAACAGAAAAGCAAGCCCCATTCCTCCCTCTCACCTACACGCAGTCCTTTATCCCCAAGACTGGCCTCCAGTTCCAGTATCTAGCAGATGCAGACTTGGGCCTGCGGACTTGCAGAGATTCTCCAGACAACGGGCCACGTCTTCCAGACTCCTGATGCGTCCCCAGCATCAATCCCAGGACATGCCCATCCCCAAACACCTGCTCTTGAAATCCGGACTCGCTGACGGAAGGATCGCGAACACTGGGCCCCAAACGCCAGTCTCACTGGCTTGTGAACCCAAGGGATCATCAGAACTTGTTCCTGCTGCCCACACGGAACTCCAACTCCAGAAGCCACCTGACCTGGGGGGGGGGGGGGGGGGGGAGGGCGGGGCCTTGCTCACTCTGTGCCGGTCCGAGATCCGGTATCAGATGTCCCACGTCCACATAGCTGGTCTTCAAACATGGAATAGAGACCTACACGCCAGCCTGACTGCTAATTCTCCACATCCCCTATTCCTAAACCCTAACCCGAATCCTGACTCCAAAACCATCCTTACGAACCTAAAAATCAATTAACAACTAAATCAGAGCAGCAACTCAACAGATCAATTCAGTATCTAGCTCACAAGATAACGTTTGCCACACTCCCTTTTCATTCACTGGGGTCCATTTTCAGCACTCGTATTGCAGTGCACCCCTTCTACATACTGTACTAGGCCACAGCAGCCATGCTCCTTTCAGTACACTGGGGCACCAGGTCCCGTGTTCTCTTCCCACTAACCAAACCCCGATTCCATGCTCCCGTTCCATTCACCAGGGCCTCAATCCTGATAGTACTAATTACTTTTTGGCTCCCTCTCTAATTCGTATTGCAAGTAACTGACAGTTGGATTTGATCCAGTCCAGGATTTAACAGGATTCAATGATGAGAAAGAAATAAGCTGTTCATGAAAAACCTTTAAAATCCATATGATTAAAATAATGTGTTACATTTCTTAATATTTTCTAATCCACAATTTCACCTATTTATTTTTGTGTAATTTTGGCATGAAAATCATTATCAATGTCAAATATAAAGTTCCAGTAGTTATCATGTTGATAGCGTTACCACAATGATCACATTAAAGAATTAAAAAGATCAAGAGCAACCATTTCTTAACGGATGAAGTAGCAAGATTGGTAATTAATTTTCAGGAATTGTTACAGCACTAACACTTGTTCAACAACTCTGTTGCCAAGAACAACAGAAGTAAATCTCAGTGCCAACATAAAAGCTCATTTGGTGTGTTACAGGTTTACGCAAGTGAAAAAGCTGTTAGAAAAAGGAGCACGGGTTGAGACTACCACCTGACCTCTAAGTCCCCCACAAGCCTCTCCTTAAATCCTAACTCCCCTCTCTCTCCTCAAAACAATCCCTATGAATCTGAACAACTACATCTGAGCTGTACCCTCAGTAAGCGAGTTGAATCCTCTCTCAGACTGCCTCGGGTATCTGTTGTTAATATGCAAAACCAATCTTCAGAAGTTTTCTGATGACTCTGCCATAGTTGGATGCATCAGCAAGGGAGATGAGGCTGAGTACAGGGCTACGGTGGGAAACCTTGTCACATGGTGCGAGCAGAATCATCTGCAGCTTAATGTGAAAAAGACTAAGGAGCTGGTGGTGGACCTGAGGAGGGCTAAGGCACCAGTGACCCCTGTTTCCATCCAAGGGGTCAGTGTGGACATGGTGGAGGATTACAAATACCTGGGGATACGAATGGACAATAAACTGGACTGGTCAAAGAACACTGAGGCTGTCTACAAGAAGGGTCAGAGCCGTCTCTATTTCCTGAGGAGACTGAGGTCCTTTAACATCTGCCAGATGATGCTGAGGATGTTCTACGAGGCTGTGGTGGCCAGTGCTATCATGTTTGCTGTTGTGTGCTGGGGCAGCAGGCTGAGGGTAGCGGACACCAACAGAATCAACAAACTCATTCGTGATGTTATAGGGGTGGAACTGGACTCTCTGACGGTGGTGTCTGAAAAGAGGATGCTGTCCAAGTTGCATGCCATCTTGGACAATGACTCCCATCCACTCCATAACGTACTGGTTAGGCACAGGAGTATATTCAGCCAGAGACTCATTCCACCGAGATGTAACACTGAGCATCATAGGAAGTCATTCCTGCCTGTGGCCATCAAACTTTACAACTCCTCCCTCGGAGTGTCAGACACCCTGAGCCAATAGGCTGGTCCTGGACTTATTTCCACTTGGCATGATTAACTTATTATTATTTAATTATTTATGGTTTTATATTGCTATATTTCTTCACTAAACTTGGTTGGCGCGGCTGTAATGAAACCCAATTTCCCTCGGGATCAATAAAGTATGTCTGTCTGTCAATGCTTCTGTGCTGTCTTCTTATGAACGGAACTGTGTTCTTAATAGATAAACAGGTGTCCTTGAAGTTGTGAAGCCAACCTTCACAAGATAAGTAAGCCATTATTCTTACAATCAAAGAAAGCTACACAGTGACTTACTTTTCGAGTCATGTTTTAGGAGACTACAGATTACAGATGCCATCCAAACTCACAGATCATAACCTGGAATCGTCATGGCACTAATGCTTCAGTATTACACAAGCTGAATTTATGAATTGAGCCAACAGAAGGCCACAATATTAAAGTTCAAAGTGAATGTATTATCAAAGTAGATGTATGTCATCATATACAACCCTCAGATTTGTTTTCTTGCAGGCATATTCAATAAATGCAATAACCATATCAGAATCAATGAAAGGCTGCACCCAGCAGGGTGGACAACCCGTGTGTAAAAAGCAACAAACTGCGAATACAAAAGAAAAAAATTATATTATAATAACAAAAAGCAATAAGTATTGAGATCATGAGATGAAGAGCCCTTGAAAGTGAGTCCATAGGTTGTGGAAGCGGTTCATTAATGGGGCAAGTGAAGTTGAGTAAAACTATCCCTTCTAGTTCAAGAGCCTGGTGGTGAGGGGTAATAACTCAACCTGGTGTGTGGGTCCTGATATCACCTTCCTGACGGCAGCAACAAGATGAGGGCCTGGCCTGGGAGGTGGGGGTCCCTGATGATGGATGCTGCTATCTAATGAACAAGTTTACAATCTATTTTGTAAACTTCCCTCTTCCTTCTTCCCTCTGGACTCTTAAGGAAATGAATGCCCAATGCTCACTGGGCAAAAAGATACTTTGTACCAGGTTTTCACCCAAAAGAAAAACAAATCCCCACTTGACTGCTGGAAGGTGGGAGTACACCCAAGATTATTTCTCATGAATTTCTATAGAAATGTTCCACTGAAGTGGTCAATGCAGAATAAGCACATGAAATTAGAGATAAGCCTGGGAAATGGTTGATGACTTGTTGAACATAGAACAGTGCAGTGCAGGAACAGGATCTCTATCATTGTGCCCTCCTGAACTATGATTCAAGATTCAGGAATGTTTAATGTCATTTCCTGTACACAAGTACACAGGAGAACGATATAATTGTTACATTGGATCTGATGCAGCACTAAAAAACACAAAAGATAAAGAATACAATAATAATTAAAAAAACACAATAAATATAAATACATAAGACAGCTTATGTACATAGATTGTATGTCCATAAAGAAATGCTAGGCTGGACATACGGTGACTGACAGAAAATAATAATGCAGTGGTGGAGTTAGTGGGTGGAGGTGTTGATCGGTCTTACTGCCTGGGGAAAGTAACCCTTTTTCAGTCTGGCGGTCCTGTCGTGATTGCTATGTAGCCTCCCCTTTGATAGGAGTGGGACCAACAGTCCATGAGCAGGACGGGAGGAATTCCTGGCCTTTTTCTGGCATCTTTCTGTATACAGTATATGTCCTTGATGGTGGGTAGGCCAACACCGATGTTCCGCCTGGCAATTTTGACTACCTGTTGTGTGGACAGGTGTGTAAAAAAGACCCCTAGGGTCACTGGGGACCCGAGCCATCCCAACCACAGTCTATTCCAGCTGCTGCCATCTGGGAAGAGGTGCCGCAGCATAAAAGCCAGGACCAACAGGCTCTGGGACAGCTTTTTCCACCAGGCCATCAGACAGAAGAACTCACACTGACTTGAGTATATTTTATGTTACATTGACTGTTCTATTTATTATAAATTACTATGATTGCACATTGCACAGTTAGATGGAGACATAACGTAAAGATTTTTACTCATATATGTGAAGATGTAAGAAATAAAGTCAATTCAATTCAAGATTGGTTAGACGTGACCTACCACACACAAAAAGCCCTGACTATCCCTAATCAATCCCTCCCCGTCTATCCAAACACTTATATATCCGATCCCTTAGAATATCTTCCAATAACTTTCCTACTACTGATGTTAGCCTCACCGGCCTATAATTTCCTGGCTTATTCTTAGAGCTTTTCTTAAACAACAGAACAATATTAGCCATCCTCCAATCGTCCAGCACTTCATCCGTGGCCAAGGATATTGTAAATATTTCTGCTCAGGCCCCAGCAATTTCTGCAATAGTCTCCCTCTTAGGGAATGAGACGGAATGCAGGGAACACATGGTCAGGCCCTGGGGATTTATCCATCCTAATCTGCTTCAAGATAGCAAGCATAGGGTCCATGCTGATTGCCTCACATCTGTAGACTCTGTATGTCTCCCAAATAAACACAGTTGCAAAAAACTCTATTTAACACCTCCCCCATCTCTTTTTGCTCCATGGAAGATTACACTCTCGTGTTCCAGAGAACCAATTCTGTCCCTTGCAGTCCTTTTGCTCTTAATAGATCTGTAGAATCCCTGAGGATTGTCTGCTAGGGCAGCCTCATGCCTTCTTTTAGCCCTGCTGATTTCCCTCTTGCATTTCTTATATTCCTCAAATACCTCATTTGTTCCTGCTTGCCTATACCTGCTATGCACCTCCTGCTTCTTCTCACAATATCTCTTGGAAACCAAGGCTTCTTAAACCTGCAATCCTCACCTTTTATTCCGACAGGAACATACAGACCCTGTACACTTTTATTCCGACAGGAACATACAGACCCTGTACACTTTTATTCCGACAGGAATATGCAGACTCTGTACACTTTTATTCCGACAGGAACATACAGACCCTGTACACTTTTATTCCGACAGGAACATACAGACCCTGTACACTTTTATTCCGACAGGAACATACAGAACCTGTACACTTTTATTCCAACAGGAACATACAGACCCTGTACACTTTTATTCCGACAGGAACATACAGACCCTGTACACTTTTATTCCGACAGGAACATACAGACCCTGTACACTTTGAAGGTTCCAGTGACGTCATCGTCGAGAATAGCAGCTTAAGTCACTAGTTCCTCCGGAAAAGCGCGTATTAAGCCCCGTTATTCCATCAAATATAATATTTTTCGAAAAATATTTGAACTGAAAAGAGGGGCAAGAATGGGGAAAAGAACGGAAATAAAAAAAGTGACACTGCGGAGCCTGCATCTGAGAGGTGTGCAGTGAGCGGCTCTCCGACCCGACCGCGTGCTAGCGAGGCGGCTACTGGGCCTCGCTCAGTCGAAGCGGCAAATATGTTTGAAATCCTGAAAGAGATAATGGAGGTCCAGAAAGAAATAAAGCAGCAGCTCAGCAATATTACGGCAGAGCTCGCCAGCGTTAATCAAAAAATAGCGGTGGCAGAGACTCGAATCGAGAAGGTGGAAGATCGCGTTCAAAATGTGGAACGGATACTGAGCAAGACAAAAAAAATAATACATCACCAAGAAGGTAAACTGCTTGACCTGTAGGGAAGATCACAGCGGAAAAATATCAGAATCTACAACGTTCCCAAAGGAGCACAGGACTCGTCTGTGACGGAGTTTGTCGAAAAGTTACTGCAGGACGCGCTGGATCTTCCCTCAACTATGGAGCTGGAAATCGAGAGGACGCACCGCGCGCTGGTTCCGAAACCTACCCAGGACAGAAAGCCACACTCTATAATAATTAAATTCCTTCGGTACAGCACCAAGACACAGATTCTACAAAGGGCCTGGGGTAAGAAGAGAGTGTTTTTCAACGATAAATTAATATATTTCGACCAAGATTACCCCCCCCCCCCCGCGGTCCTGCAGAAACGCAAATAATACTCTGAAGTAAAGTGAGTACTAAAACAAAATACGATTAGATTTCAAACTCCGTACCCTGCTAAACTTCGAGTGTTTTATGACAATGGGACGCGGTTGTACCGGACAGTGGAAGAGGCGACTACAGACATGAAGGCCAGAGGTTTGCCCGTCAGTGTGACCAAAACGAGGGAAAGCCTGACTGAGGAACTGTCCCGCTCCGCTTGGGAAATAGTGCGAGAATCGAGAAGGCAGGAGACGGGAGGAGGCCGAGAGAAATATATCAGGAAGAGACCAGGAGTTTCCCAAAGACAGTCCTCACCCCCTTCAGAAGAGCCATAAGGTTTAGCTAACTTTAAAAATGTTGAGAAGCTAAATGAAAGCAAAAGTACACAGTGATATACCTATCTTGAGAAATACTTATTATAATGTGGATTTTGTATTACTTAGTTGTTATTCTTTATTCGCTCACTTACTCCTTTTTCCCCACCAAAATGGATATATATATCTATATATATGTATAGATATATATACGTATGTAATGTGTGTGTGTGTGTGTATATATAGGAGGAGTACACAGGGAAATCTTTTCTGTGTAATGGATTTGTTCACTGACTTTTATGAATACTGCTTTGGGGGCCCTCAACTCACAAGTAGGAAGGGGTTATCCCCCACAGCTAGACATTTCCTCTAGCTCAACGCAGGGTCATCTACTAGAGACCTCAGCCTTGGAATCACACGTTTGTTGCCATTTTTGTTATTATCTGCGTTTCTTGGTTCGTATTTGTTCAGGGAGTAGATCGATTAAGTTTTATTCTAATTTCAATGGTACATTGACAGATAAATACAGATGGCTAAGGACAAGGTAAAATTCATTTCTTTTAATGTCAATGGGCTATTAAATCCACTCAAATGCAAGAGAATTTTATCCAATTTGGAACAATTTGATTCATTCTGGGAGAAATGGTTTAACTAAATAATGCCTCATAGGCCTGACTTTATTCTCACAAATCAATGAATCTGTTGTAAAAACAAAAGATCATTCCCTACTTGTACATAGTTCTTCCCTTTTGCTTGTTTTTTCTCTTCACTCTTTTCTATAAGTGTATACCTCAGATAAATACTTTGTGGAGATTTGTGATATATATGATTATATGATATATAGGTACAATGTCTGAAATACATCTTATGGAAATGTTTGTTTGATGATGAACTTCAATAAAAAAAATTACAAAAATTGCACTTTGAAGACTCCTACTTACCAAGTATACTTTTACCAGAAATCAACCTGTACCAATCCACACTTGCCAGATCCTAAGCAACACAAACAAATTTCCAGCATCTGCAGAATCTTTCATGTTTATGATATGCCAGATCCTTTCTGATTCCATTAGAAATGGCATTTCTCCAATTTAGAAACTCAACCCGAGGACCAGAGCTGTCCTTTTCATAATTACCATGAAACTATTGGCATTGTGATATTAGTGTTCCCCTTGACAAATTTCTGTCATTGCCCTGTCTCATTCCTTAATATGAGATCTAGTATTGCACTCTCTCTGGTTGGGACTTCTCTGCACTTTCCTGAACACTTCTGACAAACTCTATCCCATCTAGCCCTTTTACAGTATGGGACTCCCAGTCAACATGTGGAAAAGTTAAAATCACCTACTGTCACAACCTTCCGTTTCTTGCAACAGTCTGCGATCTCTCTATAAATTTGCTCCTCTAAATCCCGCGAACTATTGGCTAGTCTATAATTTAATCCCATTAACGTGGTCATACCTTGCTTATCCCTCAGTTCTACCCATAAACCCGCAATAGAAGAACTCTCCACTCTCCCCTGACTGAGCACTGCCCTGACATTTTCCCTGACTAGTAACGCCAACCCTTCCCCTTTAATCTCAACTGCTCTATCATGTCTAAACCAACAGAACCCTGGAACACTGAGCTTCAAGTCCTGTCCCTCCTGCAACCAAGTCTCACTCATGGCTACAATATCATAATTCCAAGCTGATCCATGCCCTAAACCCAGCCACCTTTCCTACAAGACTCCTTGCATTGAAATATACACAACTAAGAACATTAGATCCAATTTGCTCAACTTTTCGACTCCTGACTCTGTATGTAGGTTTAACTACATCTTTCTCCACAACCAGACCACTAACTGTTCGTGCATTCTGGTTCCCATTCCCCTGCATCTCTAGCTTAACCCACCCCCCACCCCCCATGCAGCACTATTAAACCTTCCTGCTAGGATGTTAGTACCCCTGCTGTTCTGGTGCATACCATCCCTTCTGTACAGGTCCCATCTTCCCTGGAAGGGAGCCCAATGGTCCACAAACCCGAAGCCCCCTCTCCTGCACCAACTCCTCAGCCACATGTTAAAGTGTGTGATCGTCCTATTTCTGGCCTCACTAGCACATAGCATGGGTAACTATCCTGAGAACACAATCCTGGATGTCCTGTCCTTTAACAGCACTGAACTCCCTGAACTCACTTTGCAGAACCTCGTCACCCCTCCCACCCATGTCATTGGTACCAACGTGGACCACGACCTCAGGCTGCTCACCCTCCCACTTTAAGTTTGCTGTGGACTCAATCCGCGATGTCCTTTTAGGAAAAGGGGAAGTACAACAAGATCTAGGTGTTCTTGTACATCAGTCAATGAAAGCAAGCATGCAGGTACAGCAGGCAGTGAAGAAAGCTAATGGCATGCTGGCTTTTATAACAAGAGGAATTGAGTATAGGAGTAAAGAAGTCCTTCTGCAGCTGTACAGGGCCCTGGTGAGACCACACCTGGAGTATTGTGTGCAGTTTTGGTCTCCAAATTTGAGGAAGGACATTCTTGCTATTGAGGGAGTGCAGCGTAGGTTCACAAGGTTAATTCCCGGAATGGCGGGACTGTCATATGTTGAAAGATTGGAGCGACTGGGCTTGTATACACTGGAATTTAGAAGGATGAGAGGGGATCTGATTGAGACATATAAGATTATTAAGGGATTGGACACACTGGAGGCAGGAAGCATGTTCCTGCTGATGGGTGAGTCCAGAACTAGAGGCCACAGTTTAAGAATAAGGGGTAGGCCATTTAGAACTGAGATGCGGAAAAACTTTTTCACCCAGAGAGTGGTAGATATGTGGAATGCTCTGCCCCAGAAGGCAGTGGAGGCCAAGTCTCTGGATGCATTCAAGAGAGAGTTAGATAGAGCTCTTATAGATAGCGGGGTCAGGGGATATGGGGAGAGGGCAGGAATGGGGTACTGATTGTGTATGATCAGCCATGATCACAGTGAATAGCGGTGCTGGCTAGAAGGGCCGAATGGCCTACTCCTGCACCTACTGTCTATTGTCTATTGTCCCTGACCCTGGTTCCCTGGAGGCAACAAACCATAAGTTGTCAACTTTTATACTTATTCCTCCACCAATGAAGCAAGTATTACTGTATTACTGGTAGGAAATATTAAAATGTACTAGAGCATCAAGATTCAGAAAAACATACACTGATCCAGGAAGAAATGTAGCACAGATTGATCAGAATGATACTGTGGCTTAATGTATAAAAAAGGAGAGGTAAGTGATAATTGCTAGATTTTTCAATAGTAATCCCAAATGGACCACTGGTCATGTTTGAAGCTGCAAGTCCATTGCCTCTTTGGACCATAGTCCTCTCCCAGGCCCACAGCAGATCTCACACCTGGGTCCATAACCACTAGAATTCTTGGAGCATCATAGCATCAAATGCATGTGAGAGAGGAGAGTGCAGAAAGGCAGGGAGCTGTGGATAGACTACTCATATAATCCACACTGTTCCTTATCTACAAATGAATTTTATTAGCAAGACTGAAATCCTCAAATTCTGCAGTTATTTTTTGCTGCATTCAATTTGTTGTAAGGATTAATGCAGCGAAACCTGTGTACTGGTTAACGGAAAAGTGCTTTTTTTCAGTTCTCCTATACGAGTTGCCCCTTCAAATGAACTTTTCCCACACCTCCCCCTCTCAAACCACCTCAATTCTAACTTCTGAAGAATAATCACGCAAAAGAAAACAATGCAGAAATGTGATTTATGGGTAGAAGCCAAAAGAATAATGTGCTAGCAGGTTAACAAGCATTGGTACTAAAAGATACAGAAATATGAGTATTCCCTGGGGTTCTCCGCACTCTCTGAGGGTCCCAGATTGAGTATCAGTGCAAAGGAGGAAAGAAAACCTTTCTACATTGTCAGTGAATCTGAAGCACAGGGTATGTAAACAGTGCCTGACTCACTCAAGACCAGCCTTCCATTACAATGTCAACAATGTATGTTAGTTGTTCCCGTCTCTTGGGTCTATTTGTCAACCCCTCCAGTAAAATTCACAGCAGTCTAGACAGTATCCCCAAGACAGCAGATTCAATAAAAAAAATGAAGCTGTCAGCAGCTATTTCTTCCATATGAAGAGCAAAATTCAATTAATACACTAATCTAATAGCCAAATGTTGTAATCATACCTTACTGGAGATCAAAAAGGAACAGAGAGAAATGGATATTGTCAGAAATATATAAAGGAAACATTGGGCACTCAGCAATTAACAGACACATCAACCACTACAAACTTTGCAAACTGCTGTCCTGATACATGCAATGGGAAGCACCTCATTCAGTGTAAATTTCTCCGGCTTTTCTCTCCTGTTGGAGGAGGAGATGCGGAAAAGCAATATTTCTTTCTCCAACCTAAATTTGGTTGTGTTGACATTGTAACAAAATATGGTAAATTCTTCACCTAGCATATTGAAAGACAAAGCGAAGGGAAAAAACTGAACTGACGCAGGTCAAAAGGTCCACAGTATTCAAGAAACTAACTTGGTTGGAATCAACTACTTGCTGAGCTTTAGCATATTCAGCAAATGTCATGAAGGGTCACACCTGTGGGGATGGATAATAATTATACTGAAACTGGTCTGGAAAAGGTTCATTCTTCACCGTTGTCACCTTTTTGACTAACCTGCAACTCTTACCCAGATTTCCTAGCCGACTGAAAACTCCTGGTTTATACCATTTCAAGGTTGAGATATATCAGGAGTTGAGGCAGACTGTGCTCAGAAATGGACTCTGAGAGTACAATGTGAGGATAACCCAGTACAAGCATGTAGCAAATTTATACTTTTCCTCACTGTCAGTAATCAGGTAGTATCAGTCATGTACAGGACCCAATTTTGTCAGTGACAATTAAAAAGCAAGGGAACAAAGTAAGACTAAAACTGAGCTCCAAGAGGTACAGGTATGTGTATTAAAACAGGTAATTTATGCACTAACTGGCACACCAGAAAGCTCGCATGCAAGTTTATGAGCAGGAATCACCAACACAGCATAGGGCTTAACAGAGACTTGGGAACCTAAACTTCTGGCAGGTTTACTTACAGACGCAACCGTCATACAGCCTGTGAGGGTGAGCTTCCATTGCGGAACATATCGGGGGGGGGGGGGGTTCAGTGCAAATTTTGACTTCACTATGAAAGTTCAATCTGCTGCCTCCATGACTGTAGCCAACAATATGGAAGCAAGGTTATCAGAGTTTCATTGCAGTCCAGCATCCCATCCTCCAACAGATCAATGAGTTAGTATGTTGGGGTTGTTAGCGGTTCTGTGGAGGGCTAAGCTCTTCAGTGATGACTACAATTAGCCTCACATCACTGGCACTCTGCTAGCATGCTTGCAAATGATTTCCTTAATTTTAACCTGAGAGTAATTGCTGCCAACTTTGCCAGGATAACGATGTCCAAAGCCCAGTCTTCTGTGCAGAAAGCTACTGAAGGTTGCACAAGTCTTATCAGCAGACTATTCCCATGGAAATCCAGCAGCCTGCCATCACCACACACAGACAAAGGAGCATGGAAAACGGTGCAAAGGGAATTCCCAAACATTATTATTGGATGCTTATATGATGCTTGTCATGACTCCGGGCACAATACAATTTGGAATGTTGCTTTGATGCTGACTTACTATTTCCTCCGAACTCAAGCAGACAGCATACTGAAATAGTGTCAATTGAAAGAGCTTCTTTCTTCAGAAGCTCCTTCTCCAATGCAAAGACTGAGAGGCTGTGTGCACACCTTGAACCTTGATCTCGCATACACTTCCAGCTCTTCCTCAGCAGCCTGAACGATTGAGGGCATCAATGGCTTTCTCAACCAAGTAGCAGGTTAACACATGGATTTGGTCGTGCATGCATTGTTCTCTCGTGTACATGGTATGCATTGCAGTGGATCTGGATACAAAGAGGATAAGATTTATCTTCTAGTATAGTAGCTCAGAAATAGACGTCACATGACACTAGTGTAGAATGAATGATTCCTGACGGCTCCCTGGGCATGATGCACTCAGTATGACCACGTGCCAGCTGTACTTCATTGGGTGAGAGATCTTGCATTTATGGTTGGTTTCAGAGTTACTGAATGGTGCTCCAAAGGGGATACGAGTGCAGCCAGTGGCACTTTGTGCTACTGGGAAGGTTACAAGCCCAGTAAATCCATGGGCTCACAACAGCTGCCAATTTCTGCAAAGCGAGAATAAGAAGAGTTCTACTCTCTTAGGACTCAGAGCCTCTGTGATCTCTTCGGAGTAATAATGCTCTGCACACTCAAATGCTGAAGATACAACCCAACAGGAAAGAGGCAAATATTGAAAGCCAGTGTGACCTGAGTCAGTGGCTTCAGCTTAGCTCTGTGGCTGCAGGTGAGAACCTCATTACTGAAACATACATGCCTTTGGCATCAATACTCATCAGGTGATTTTGCTTAAGGAAATAACTCCCTTAATATTGCTGATGGATATGGCCTCCAGCTGGGAGCAATAAATATTCCAGTGGAATGGTAAGTAAAACACCTGGAGCTAAAGGCTTTTTGCTGGAATTCTCAAGTAAAGAGAGAGTTCTTGCTTCTGACACATCATTCATTGCAGATTTCTCAAACAATCCATAAAAGCAATTTAACTAGCACTTAGTACAGATCAATCAGCAGCAAATGCACAAGTTTAAATAGCAAATGATCTGTTTAAATAGCCAAGGTGGGGAGGAGTATTAGGACTTTTATTCTGCTGCTACTAAATGTTGAATACATGATGTTAGCCACACTTGTAAGTCTAAGGTCACCTTTGGTTACAGTCTGAGCTCATGGCATACAACATGCAAAGCCCCAAATATGTTGGGTATTTTACAATAAGGTGGCCAGGACAAACACATCATAGGTGTGTGCAGGCACACCAAACACTAATAAAATAGGTATCCACAAAGCTTAATCAAAGAGCGCTACAGAACCACTAGAAGTCACAGTTAACATTCTTTCCTGAGTTATTAGTACTAAAGAATCGTTGTTTTTGAAAAAGTAGTACTGATTTTTAAAAATGGTGTGCTTATCAGCAAAGGTGATTCCGCGACTCAGGAGCTGCTTGGTTGTCAGATTTCTGAGTGGTCCGTGAACACCACTGTAACTTCTCCCTATTTTGCACTATTTATTTTTGTAATTTTACAGTTCTGCACTACACTGCTGTCACAAAACAACAAATTTCACATCATAAAAGCCAGCGATAATAAATCTGATTCTTGAATAGCAATTGCCCAAAGCACTCAGGGCAGTCTTACATTGTTTGTCTTGCAACAGCTATTAGGATAAACATTTATTTTCTGCTCCCAATAATGTCTCAGACATCCTTTTCTGCTTTCATTGGATGCACAGTACAACTCCTAGTAGCATGGAATAAAATGCAAACACACAAATTTAGCCTTGCTCAAACAAACATGCTTCTGGTAATTTTTCCAGGAGAAACATGTAGTTTTGATGCTAAGCCACTGCATATGTTCAACGTTAAAACATTGCAGTATGCTTTGGAAAGATTAAGCAAGCCAATCCTTTTCATTCCCGCATACCAGACTAAACTGTTTTTTGGCAAGAAAGAGATGAAGGTACTGTGAAAGTGATTAAAAGGTGCTGGGTAACATAAATCAGGACAGAATTGTCTCCAAGTGTTTTTTTTAATTGTTTTTCATTTTGGCTTTGTTGAATGTAGATACTTTGGCAGTGCTTGAGCAATTTGCAACATTTCATTTCAAGGATGTTGCAATGTTTTAATATTGCTTAAGGCATCTGAGAGGAATTCCTCATATTTTCCTATTTAACTGAGGTTTCATCTGTATTTTTGCCTTCCCCAGGATATCACATAGGTTTCTTTGGGCTGAGCTGCATTAAAGGTGATGAACAAAGGTTGCAGAATGCACAGTCACTAAGAGATCATACAGAAACACACACACATTGTAGTTCCACTTCATTTAACAGTGAGTTACATCAGGTACCTATTTCATGAGCAACCAAACGTCCCACTTTATTACAACGAGTTATAAGAATTACCATCCATAAGACATTGGAGCAGAATTACACCATTCAGCCCATTGAGTCTGCTTGCCATTTGATCCATTTCCATCTCAACTGCATTCTCCTGCCTTTTGTCCATAACCTTTCATGCCCTAACTTATCAAGAATCTATCAATCTCCACCTTAAATACACTCAATGACTTGGTCTCCACAGCTGCCTGTGGCAATGAATTCCACAGATTCACCACCCTCCAATGAATGAAATTCCTCCTCATCTCCATTCTAAATGGGTGTCCCTCTATTCTAACGTTGTGCCCTCTGGTCCTAGACTCCCCTACTATAGGAAACATACTCTCCACATCCACTATATCTAAGTCTTTCAACTTTTGATAGGTTTTAATGAAAACCCTCTTCATTCTTCTAAATTCCAGCAAGTACAGGCCTAGAGTATTCAAACACACCTCATACATTAACCCTTTCATTCCCAGAATTATTTTTGTGAACCTTTGAACCCTCTCCAATGTCATCACATACTTTCTTAGATAAAGGGAGCAAAATGGCTCACAGTACTCCGTGAGACTTAACCAGTGTCTTATAAAGCCTCAGCATTACATTCTTCTTATTATATCCTAGTCCGCTGAAATGAAAGCTAACACTGCATTTGCTTATCTCATCACCGACTCAACCTGCAAGTTAACGTTCAGGGAATCCTGCACAAAGCCTCCTAAGTCACTCTGCACCTCGGATTTCTGCATTTCCCCCCATAGAGAAAACAGCCTATGCTTTTATTCCTTTTACAAAGTACATGACTATACACTCCTCAACGGCGCATTCCATCTGACACTTCTTTGCCCATTCCCCTAATCTGCCCAAGTCCTTGTGCAGTCTCCCTGCTTCCTCGACACTACCTGTTCTTCCACCAAGCTTGGCCACAAAGCCATCAATCCATTATCCAAATTACCGACACACGATATAATAATAAGCAGTTCCAACATTTCCCAGTCACTTTTGCTCTATTATATTCCCTCTTTTGCTTTTATGTTGGCTTTGACTTCACTTGTTAGCCATGGTTGTGCCACCCTATCTTTAGAATACATCTTCTTCTTTAGGATGAGTCTATCCTGCATCTTTCAAATGTCTCCCAGAAACACCAGCCATTGCTGCTGTACCATCATATCTGCTAATGTCCCCTTCCAATCAATTTTAGCTCCTTTCTCAAGCCACTGTAATTCCCTTTACTCTACTGTAATACTGATATATTTGACTTTAGCTTCTCCCCCTCAAATTGCAGGGTAAATTCTATTATATTATGACCACTGTCTCCTAAAGGTTCCTTTGCCTTAAGCTCCATAATCAACCCCAGTTCATTACATCAACTCCAATCCACAACAGCCAATCCCCTGGTGGGCTCAAACACAAGCTGCACTAAAAAGCCATCTCGTAGGCCTTCTACAAATTATCTTTCATGGGATCCAAAATTAGCAGCAACCTGATTTTCCTAATCTACTTGTATACTGAAATCCCCCATGACTATTCTAATATTGCCTTTTGGACATGTATTTTCTATCTCGTATTGTAATTTGTCGGCCAAATTCTGGATACTGTTTGGAGGCCTGTAGAAACTCCCATCAGGGTCTTTTTACCCTTGCATTTCCTTAACTCACCCACAATGATTCTATATCTTCCAATCCTCTTCCTAAGGATTTTATTTCAATTACCAAACAATCCACGTCATCACTGCGGATGTGATGGGTTTGGTTCCCAATTAGACTAACTAGTTCAATTTTATCTACTGTCACAAATCAGCAACAATGAATATATAATTGAGGCAGGTGTTTATTTTATAACAAATAAACATTTATTAAACACTGCTAAAAAACCCCGAAAATAAACATACGACTAACTTAACCAGAAGTCAGCTGCTGTGCAGCAGCTTGAACAGTTCTTAAAGCGGTAATGCGAAGACAGTTCTTAAAGCGGTAATGCGAAGACAGTTCTTAAAGTAGTAATGCGAAGGTCCAAAGTTTTACACAGTCAGTTAAAAGGAGCGACTTCTTGAAAGGTGTTAAATTCTCTTTTGTCGGTTTACTACTGATCCCAGCTGCAGTACGCTTTTCCCGGAGGATTTACGATCGAAGGAAATAAACGGCTTAAAAGGCACTGACCTTCCTTTGGCGGAACTTTGTATCCAACTCACTGCTCTTTTTTGGCAAAGCAGGAATTATCACAGACACAAGTTACTACTTCCTCATACAAAGATTAAACAGAGGTCGAATCTGTTTCACCGTCGACATTAACTTTCCAAATCCTTCAGTATGTCCGAACTCCGACGAATCTTCACTCTCCACTGACTTTACTGGCAATACTGTAGCGAAACTACTGGCAATAACCTTTGAGACTTAAGGCAGAAAATAAAGCTCCACTTTAAAATATACCTGCGTCATAACATCGGAATACGCAGTAACATGGAATCACTAGTGAAAGCATCCACCGACAGCCCTGCGTCACAGGGAGGGGTTCTCCTTTTATACCCTGTTGAAAAAAACTATCACATGACCTCTCACTGGCAGGAAAATAACATCACTCCCCCATCACAAGACCATTACCTCATCTCCAGTACAGCCTCAATTGCATCACGGTCACGATACCCACAGGTACGTAACACTACTGATTTCATTCTTTGCTCCAAATCATTTAGAAATCTGCAATTTAGAAGTGTTTTAGCCAGTCCTGATGAAGGGTCTTGGCCCAAAACGTCAACTGTTTATTTATTTTCCATAGATGGTGCCTGACCTGCTGAGTTCCTCCAGCATTTTGTGTGTGTTACTTATGATTTCCAGCATCTGCAGAATCGTTTCTGATAATGTAAAGGTATTACTTCTTTCAAAACAATTTGATGGTTTTCACTTCTGGAGACTGGAAGATTCATTCAGATTGTGGTTTTTTGAGTTTGGACAGCAAAACTTTAGCTTCTGGTCTTAGATGAGCAGCAGATATTAAACGACAAAGTCAACCCACAGTGTAAGGAGATGGCATCGCATGTGAGAAATTATGACAAAATAAAGCACCATAGGCTTTTTGAATTTTAGCTACACCTAAAGAAGGTTCAAAATGTATAATCTGCCACTTCTCATTTACAGTAAAAGTTTAAAGATGGTTAAGTCTGAAATACCAAAGGGTCCACAACAGGGCTGATTGATAAGTTTGTGGCCTAAGGTAGAAGGAGATGTTATTAACTTCAAACACAAAGTATACTGCAGATGCTGTGGTCAAATCAACACATACAAACAAGCTAGATGAACTCAGCAGGTCGGGCAGCATCCGTTGAAATGAGCAGTCAACGTTTTGGGCTGAGACCCTTCGTCAGGACTGAAGGAGGGGGCGGGGCCCCATAAAGAAGGCGGGGGGAAGGTGGAAAACCAATCAGAGGAAAGATCAAGGGGTGGGGGGGAAGCAGGGAGGGGATAAGCAGGAAAGGTGAAGAAGGAATGTAAGGGGAAAGCACTATGGGTAGTAGAAGAAGGCAGAATCATGAGAGAGGTGATAGGCAGCTGGAGGAGGAGGCAGAGTGAAACTGGGATGGGGGAAGGGAGAGGGAGGGAATTACTGGAAGTCGGAGAATTCGATGTTCATACCAAGGGACCGGAGACTATGAGGTGTTGCTCCTCCAACCTGAGTTTGGCCTCATCATGGCAGTAGAGAAGGCCATGTATGGGCATATCCGAATGGAAATGTGAAGCAGAGTTGAAGTGGGTGGCAACCGGGAGATCCTGTCTGTAGTGGCGGACAGAGTGGAGGTGCTCAACGAAGCGGTCCGTCAATCTGCGTCGGGTCTTGCTGATGTAGAGGAGGCCACACCGGGAGCACTGGATGCAATAGATTACCCCAACAGACTCACATGTGAAGTGTTGCCTCACCTGGAAGGGCTGTTTGGGACCCTGAATGGTGGTAAGAGATGAGGTGTAGGGACAGGTGTAGCACTTACGCTTGCAGGGATAAGAGTCAGGTGGGAGATCTGTGGGGAGGGACGTGTGGACCAGGCAGTCGCGGAGGGAACGATCCCTGCAAAAAGCAGAGGGGTAGAGAGGGAAAGATGTCCTTAGTGGCGGGGTCCTGTTGAAGGTGGCGGAAGTTGTGGAGGATAATATGCTGGATCCGGAGGCTGGTGGGGTGGTAGGTGAGGACAAGGGAACACGGTCCCTGTTGTGGTGATGGGAGGATGGGGTGAGGGCCATCCCACTTTCACTCTGTCTCCTCTTCTAGCTGCCTATCACCTCTCTCATGATTCTGCCTTCTTCTACTACCCATAGTGCTTTCCGCTTAGATTCCGTCTTCACCTCTCCTGCCTATCCCCTCCCTGCTTCCCCTCCCCCACCCCTTGATCTTTCCTCTGATTGGTTTTCCACCTTCCCCCCACTTTCTTTATGGGGCCCCTGCCCCCTCCTTCTTCAGTCCTGACGAAGGGTCTCGGCCTGAAACGTTGACTGCTCATTTCAACGGATGCTGCCCAACCTGCTGAGTTCATCCAGCTTGTTTGTTTGTGTTACTAACTTCAAGCTTTCTGCATTTTCACTCAAAGAGTTGAACTGCACGTGCATGTAACGAGAGCTGTATAACTCATCTCCTTCTACCCTAGGCCACAAACTTATCAGTCACCTCTGCTGTGGACCACTTCTACAATCCGTATGCTTCACAACCGCTAGAAGTGTGTAGGAGGGGTCTATGTTGAAAAATAAATGTGCTAGGTTTTCTAAAATTGACTCCTTCTACCTTAGGCCACAAACTTATCAATCACCCCTC
This sequence comes from Hemitrygon akajei, assembly GCF_048418815.1. Classification (NCBI taxonomy): domain Eukaryota; kingdom Metazoa; phylum Chordata; class Chondrichthyes; order Myliobatiformes; family Dasyatidae; genus Hemitrygon; species Hemitrygon akajei. The sequence goes on along the minus strand of NC_133150.1, from coordinate 8,176,232 downwards.
GTACAGTATTCTACCTACTGCCTGTTACGCTGCTGGCGTTTAGGGCGGCAATGAAGATCCCCTATCCCTGGCGGTGTTCATGGCTTCTTTCATCATGTCAGTAGCTCAGTTTACAACGCTGTCAGTTATGTAAGTCCCAGGTGGAGACTCAGGAATACCATCACACTCAGATGTCGAAGGGTTCTTCATTGCTGTTTCTGTAGCAGTTTTGTTTTATCAGTCAGGGTTGTTAGCCCTGAGGTGAACCCGGTGACCCTACCAACAGCCAAAGCATAAAGCTGTGATTCCAGCTAACATAGCTCTCCAGGTCATTGAGGCACGCAAGCCTCCAAACCCTATGACAAGGCTGTGGGCTTCTTGGAGGCAATGCAATATACAAGGGGTTACAGTTACAGGGGATTCACTTCCCTGGCTGTACCGAGCAGTCTGATCCGAGCTGGTAACAATTTTACTTAAATGGAATGAAAGTCAAACTCTTCCACTCTATCCATAGCGTGTGCATGAATGTCACTTAGGGATGAAAGTGGTTGTGAATACAGATACTTCGGTGACAATTTAAAACTAACTGATCCAGCAGGAAATCCACTGCATTAAGTGGAACACCAGTTTTCTTTTACCAAACCATTATTTGACCAGAAGAGTTTAATAGTAAATGAAAATAACCGGATTTCAAAATCAGTGCTGCACTCAAACCTATCAGTTTCCCACCGCACACATTATTTTAAGATTGCATTCACTTTGCTGATGCATGAAGGAAAATCTGGACGAAAAATTGATGATTGTTGTACCTTCCTCAGCAGATGAACTTTTTCCTTCACAATAAAGAAGGCGAGTACTTCACTGCACATTCCTCTTAAACTCAACATAATTCTTGTATTTCAAAAAGGAAACAATTCAACACAAAGTATAGGTTCAACTTTCGCTGACACTTGCAGCTGCTGGTGATTAGTTGGTTTCTCTTTCATCACCAGAAGTTCTCCACTTCCTGTTGCGTTGCCTGATGTAGCTGTTTTCTGTCCCAATTCCCAATTATTATCTCCTAATATTTTTATGAAACTGATTCACTTATGTAGATTAACCTTCCAAAGCTAGAGTATAAAGATCATATTTTTCAGATATATCCAAAGATAAGCAATCTATTAACACAAATCAGAGTTCTTTCAAAAATGTTCTTTTCCTTACTAAACTTGACTGTGTTACTCTTCTGTTGATAATAGTCAAATTTCAGTGATTAGACCCGAAGACCGCTTCCTGCTAATTTTGTTGCTTCATTATATTCTCAGAATACAGAGAAAGAATGAGGAAGAGACTATATGAAACAGTTTGTACAGGTCGAGCATCCCCTATCCCAAATGCTTCAGATTTTGGAATACTTGCATCTATTTAATGTGATACCTTGGGGATAGGAACCAAGTCCAAACACAAAATCCATTTACATTTCATATACAGCTAATGTACCACTGGTATGAAGCTCACAGTGAACAATCTGCAGTCACACCACAGTCTGATATGATGGAGCTGGGTCCTCACAGACCATCGGAGTTGAAAGACATCCCCCAACTATGTCTATTACCGGGTTCCACTGCTATGATTGGCTTCACAGCTGCCTGTTCCACAGCATCTTCAAATGGAGAGGGGGTAGTTTTATATAATATTTTTAATAATTTTGTGCATGAAACAACTACCTTCAATTTTCAGTTCAGCGTGATAGCTCTTTGCTAGTTTCATGATCAGCATACCGTTAAGCACCAAATGTTCACTCCAGCACTGGCAAATCCGGTCTTTAAATACACATTTGAGATCTTCATTTTTTGCTTTACTCAGTGTTTTTCTATTTTTCATTCATTTCTGTTTAATTACATATGTGAGGTCAGTCCTCAGGACTGTCTGTGGTGAGCATTGTCTGGGAGCATTCTCAGCTTCCCCTGGAATTTTTCATTTGTGACGTCATGTCAGCGCTCAAAAAATGTTCAGATTTTGGAAATTTTCAAATCTCAGAATTTCAGATAAGCGCTACTCAACCTGTATTTATTTGAGAAATTAACTTATGTATTCCAATACTATTTGTAAGGATCCTCGTAAAACAACAATCTGCATTTATATCATGCCTTTTGTATTCCAAATCATTCACAGGAGTGCTCTGATGAAATTCGACATGGAACCACATTAAGACAGCTAAGCTAATGTTTGGTCAAAAAGATAAATCCCAAGGCACAGTCACAGACAAATTATCCACAATTCCTGGTGTTTCAACCTTTGCCTTTCCATATCAGAGGTGCTTGGTCTGATGTCAGAAAAGAATCCAACGGAGAGACAGAGCAGAAAAGATCAGGAAGGAAATTCCATTGCTTAAGGGCTATTCAGCTGAAGGCATAATTATTGAGTGAATCAAATCAGGAATGTACCAGAAACCAGAATTAGCAGAATACAGAGTTCTACAAGGCTGTTGAACTGGAGGAGATTTCAGGGATAATGGCATGAAGGGGCTTTAACATGATCAAAAGTGAGCTATGTTGCTGGTCTGAGTTAGTAGATAGAGTGATGGGTAGACAAGGGCTGATGGAAAGAAGCAGCACAGATTGAGATGAAATTAGGTTTATGGTGCAAGGAAGCCAGCCTGCAGAATATTAGTCAAGGTAGCAAAAGCGCACATGATAGTTTCATCAGCAGATATGCTCAGGCAGGAGGGGGACATCACAACAGCCCAAGGTAGCTGTTTATACAGTTCTTTACCCTGACAATTAGACATGTACCTTCTTTCAGCACAGTAGTTGTTAAGCAATAGTTGCATTACAGGTGTCCCCCGCTTTACGAATGTTCGCTTTACGCCACTTCACTTTCACAAAAGACCTACATTAGTAACCTGTTTTCGCATTACAAAGAGGATTTTCACTTTTACGAAAATTTTTCCCGTATAACTTAATGGTTTACGCCATTTCGGCTTAAGAAAGGTTTCATAGGAATGCTCTATCTTTGTAAAGGTAATTCATTTAATCGCAGAATCAGAACCAGGTTTATATCACTGACATATGCCATGTAATTTGTTGTTTTGTGGCAGTTGTACAGTGCAATACATAAAAATACATTAAATTACAGTAAGGAATATATGTTAAAAATGAAATACATAGTGCAAAAAGAGAGCAAAAGTATTGAGGTAGTGTTCATAGGTGTATTGTCTGTTCAGAAATCAGTTGACGGAAGGGAAGAAGCTGCTCCTAAAACACTGACTTTGTGTCTTCAGGCTCCTGTACCTCCTCCCTGATGGTAGTAATGAGGAGGGCATTTCCTGGGTGGTGGGGGCTTCTCATTACGAAATGTAAAAGTGAAACCATAGTCACTCAATTTTGTTCTCGCTAAGGCGCTCTACTAAAGTTTGCCATAGAGAAAAACTCCACTGGTTCCCTCTCCTGAGTGAACAGCAACTTTGTTTAGAATAACTGTGATAGAATGCCTCATAGATAATCATCTGGGGAAGTCTGAGGAGTTACAACTTGGGCAATGGGGTCAAATGGAAGGAAAAAGTATTCAGCTAATGGTAGGCTCTTTAATAGCATTGAGGTACAGAAGGATCCTGAGGTCCAGATCCATAGTTCATTCGAAGTAGCTATGCAAGTGGGTAAGTTGTAATGCTTGTAAGTAGGTTGAGTGTAAGAGTAAGGAAGTCATACCACAGCTATTATAAAATTTCAGTCTGAACATAATTGGGAGTATTGCATGCAGTTTTGGTTGCCCCAGTATTAAAAGGATGTGGAGACTGTGGGAAAAGTGTAGAAGACGTTTACCAGGATGCTGCCTGGATTAGAGGAATGAGCTATAAAGTCAGATTGGACAAATTTGTGTTGTTCTCTTTAGAACATAGGAGGCTAAGTAGTAACCTGATAGTTTGTTTTAAATTATGAAAGGTGCAGATTGGGTAGACTGTCAGAGATTCTTACCTAGGACAGAAATGTCCAATAGCAGAGGACAAGTTTTTAAGATTAGAGGGGGAAAATTTAAAGTTCAAGCCCAAACATTAATCTCCCTTTCCAATCTCCACAATGTATGCCAATCTTTCCCTATCACCCTCCCCAACTTTCCGTACTCTCCATATACCAAAAGCCTCTTTTCTTCCCCAGGTCCATCCTCTTTCCCACCAGCTTGCCTCCAAAGGTGCTGGAATCAATCCTGCCAAATCCACAATGATCTCACCCCCCAGAGCAAATCCCATGCTCCATAAGCTCCAACATGAGCCTGTGACCCAACACCAGCCCCCGTGGCTGCAATCTCTTAGTCCAGGTAGAGAACTGGACAACAAACTTGAAGTAACTGGAACATTTTGGCACAGGAGCAACAACTAATCGACGCTCTGTTACTGCAACCTTTCAGTTTGCTCTTCAGGCTGCATAGATTTTCTAGACATACATTTCAAGCTAAATTATTACAAAATCTACATTTGTACAGAAACAAATCTCCAGAAGTGAGAAACATTCACCTTCTATTTTACTCTTTTTTTCTGAAGCAGTTTACTGAGACTGAAATGGCTAAACAAACAGAACTACTTTGGAATTCTTTTATTTCATCATAAGACCATACAGGTGAAATATCTTTGCCCAGCTTTATGTAACTCTGCAGCAGTATTGTGTTGTGGTTCTTCTGCGAAGTGCGTGTTCTCTCGTAGAACATAGCATGCTCTCTGTGTGAGCAAATGTCACCAGCAACAGTCAGTTGTAAAGGTTCAGACCAAGATGCCCAAGACCTGAAGATCATAGGAGCCAGATGCAGCCTATAGCAGGCAGTGAAAAAAACGAGCAGGGAACTAATCTTCTCATCACCAATATTAGAATCAGGTGTACTTGCAATAGGAGTAATCACAGGAGACAACAGGGAACAACCTCCATCCTCATCTGAGAACACTTTGCTTTGGGTTGTGAGGCACTACCTCCATGATAAATGGAAGGATTCCAAACATGTCTAGGAACTTAAGAACTATAGGCATTCAAAATCAGCAGAACTATACTCCACTCTATTCGGTAAGGGTGAATGGCTTCTGTACATGCTGAAATGGAAGCTGTGACACCAGATATTCAAGACTAGATCATGGTTGGGCCTAGAAGACTTTTGAAAAAGCCCTTTGGTAAGTTTGCTTAAAAACCTTCCATACAAATTGACAATGAAAGTAAGCAATCCAGCAGGCTTTCCAACACACTCAACTTTTAACTGAACATACCTAATTGTCTCCTTCTTCAGGATGCCCCGGTCAAGCCTTCCACAGCAGACTGCTGTCCTTGTCCCCTCTCCTTTGTTATAAACGACAAACATTCATAATTTTTGAACAGATGGTTGAAATGGTGCAATTGAGTAATGGCATACTTCATCCTCACTTCTTGCTTTTAGAGACCAAACTCTGATAATCTGTGATCCAGTGGTTCTGAAATCCTGATAGTCCAGCATTTGTCTCATTCCCTGGTCTAGAGTGTGAACCCTGGGTCAAAAGTATGGGCTGAATTGTGTAGCCGGAGCTCTGGATAAGTGGATATCATGGTCCTGAGAATCTGAAATATGCAATCTGAAATTAACTAAGTTCTATTCTGCATTCCCTTTAAGTTCACGGAGGTCACTGTGAATTTTAAAAAAGTGAAATAAAAATTTGTTTTGATTTAATGGGTGCAAGATCAATAATTTTTAAAATCTTTTTATCCATACCAGATCATAAACAGAACAAACTATATAGCCATAGCTAAAACATAAAGGACATTAGCCCCATGCTGTAACAGTACAGGTAGTCCCCGAGTTACGAACGTCTGACTTACGGACAACTTGTACTTACGAACCGAGGAAGGAGAACGCCGTCCGCCATTTTAAGTCAGATCGCGACGCCGTCCACCATTTTAAGTTGTTGCCATTGACACTGTGTTGAGTGTTTAACTTTGTATTTGGCTTAAATTTTTCTTAGTAAGATTCACCCTGACCCCACCTCCCCGTTCCGGTCGGCTGGTGGCGCAGTCAAATCAGCGCCGGGCTAGAGAACGGAGCGTCCCGAATTCGATTTAGTGACAGACCGCTCCCGTGCCAGGTTGATGTTGATCCAGTGACTCCCGTACCATCCGTGCCGGGTTGATATCGAGCTCGCAACTCGACCTCGTAAAAAAAAAACACTGCCACCTCCAGTTTAAATTCCCACGCGGAATATTGTGGAAGTGCAGTTTAGGACCCGGGGAAATCAGTGTGGTGGTCCTTAGGACCCGCGGACCTCAGGAGCTGGCGCAGGTCAGGACCCGCCGCCCACAGTGCTTCTGTTCCATTAACAGGAAGTGAACGCGATTGAAAATAAAGTGGAAATAATAAAGTGTTTGGAAAGAGGTGAAACGCCATCGGTAATTGGAAAAGTGTTAGGCTACAGTCAATCAACGATCGGAACAATTTTAAAGGATAATGGATAAAGTGAGAATAATGGAGCATGTGAAAGGCCCTGCCCCGATGAAAGCTACAATTATTACCAAGCAACACAGTGGTTTAATTATTGGAAAACATACGTTTCTTAAGTGTTTTATATGCATAGAAAGGTAAAATATATACTATATACTAAGACAAACGTTTGACTAACTGACACTAAATAATACCAGATGTACTTGTTCCGACTTACGTACAAATCCGACTTAAAGACAGACTCAGGAACAGAACTCGTACGTAACCCAGGGACTGCCTGTACTGTATATTAAAGACCATGTGTAAGGAAAATCATATGCTCATGCATAAATCTGAGGTCTCTTATAGAACAGTAAATCTATTGGTCCTGCTAAAACCAATGTAGATAGGATAGATAATCACAGTCTTTTTTCCAAGCATAGGGGAGTCTAAAACTAGAGTTTTATGCTTACAGTGGGAGCTGAAGGATTTGAAGAGGATCGGAGGAGCAATGGTTTCACATAGAGAATAGTGGAAACAGCTGCTGGAGAAGCAGTAGAGACAGGTACAAATACAATCTTTTAAAGCATTTGGACATCAACATGTATAGAAAAGGTTTAGAAAAATATGGACAGGCATTTTGACTGGCATGGCTGAACTGGTCTGGTGGGACTGATCTCTGTTCTTCTCTCACTAGTTCGTTCCATAGCTGACGGTATTTATGTAGCATTCAGTTTCTACTCATCAGACTTGCCACGTACTGGGATCAGACCTAAGACCTAAGAAGATGGTGCACTCCAGCTTATTTTAATTCCATAGTAGTATCTATACTACTAGGAGATCCCCTGTGGAATCAAATTCGGATTTAGATTTATTAGATTTAGTGAAATGCGTTATTTGCCTTAACAACCAACACTCCAAAGGATGGGCTAGGACAAGTGATGTTGTGCATTCTGGTGCCAAAATAGCATGCCCACAATGTTCAGCACAACAACACAAGCAGCATCATCAACAACAAAACAAGCCCCTTTTTCACCCACTCAGACAGATCTCCAACCCCAGACAGGCCACCTCCGCACCTCCACTCCTTGACCCTGGACTTGCAGAGAATGGACCTCCAACCTCCAGCCCCTGAGAGAAACTCATTTTTGGCCGCAAACCAGCATCTGTCCTTCCCTTTGTTTGCAATCAGACCCCCTTGCCAAGTCTAAACAAATTGTTTGCACAACTCTACTCTTCATTCTTAAGCCACTGAGCTGCTGTCTGCAGGAGTCCCCTGGTCTACAGATATAATTTCACAACATCCTCTGATAGGAAACAGATGGTAATGGTTGAAGGTCAATTCTCCAACTGGAGGCCTGTGACTGGTAGGGTGCCCCAGGTCAGTGTTGAGGCCTCTGTTATTCATTATTTATGTAAATGATTTGGAAATGAATGTACTTGGCCCGATTAGCAAGTTTGTTAACTGAACTAGGGGGCCTTGTTGATAGTGAAGCAGGTTACAATGAACTGCAAATAGATCTTGATCAGTTAAGCCAAGGTAGGACCTGGGAGTAGAAGGGTACAATTTGCTGAAAGTGATGATGCAGGTAGGTGATAAATGTGTTCATCAGTTAGGCCATCAAGTTTATGAGGAAGGACAGTACTTTACAGCTATATAAATTACTGGTAAGGCTGCATTTGGAGTATTGTGTAGTTTTGGTCATCCTGTTGTGGGGAAGACAGTGTCAAGCAGGAGAAGGTGCGCAAGGAATTTACGAGGACACTGCCTGGCCTAAGCTATATGGAGAGATTAGCCACACTGGATCTTTATTCATTGGAGCATAGGAAAATGAGGGGTGACCTCATACAGCTTATAAAATTATAAGGGGTGTGGATAAGGTGCACAGTCACAGCCAGCCCAGAGTTGGGGATTCCTAAATGAGAGGGCTTAGATACAAGATAAGGTAGGTGGGGGGGGGGGGGGGTTGAATTAAAAGAGACCTGAAAGGTAACTTCCTATCACAGACAGTAATGAGCACTTGGAAAAACTGCCAGAGGAGATGGTTGAGATGGATGGAAACGCAACATCTAAGAGGCATTTAGATAGGAACATGAAGAGAAGGAGCCTGCAACTGGCACGGACGATGCTGTGGTCAGCATGGATTTGTTGGACCGAAGGGCCTGTTCCGTGCTCTGAACAAATTATTTCCGTAATTAATCCTCTAAATTAATTAAACAGTCTACAATGAATCAATCCATAGTCATAGTTAATTTAGGCTATTTGTTGACTCAAATACCATCCTTTCAAACATGAGTTTAAACTCCTTTCAGTGACTTCTATTTCTAAATTTAGCAATGGGAGGTGAGCAGAACAGAGGGCAAGTAAAATCTCTTAAACTGTAAATTGGATCAGGAGACAGAACTGGAACTAACCTGGAACAAGTAGAAATGAATCCACTTAAAACAAATTAAAAGACCAAACTGACATTGAGTAAAACATTTATTGGTACAGAAACTCATTTACTGATGGACAAACAACATCTCTTTTAAATAGTTTTATTATTAAAATGTTAACAGTACTTTGAGAATCAAAGTTTATTCATTTCAGCAAACCAAAGTGTAAGTGCATCTTGGAACTTGACTGAAGCAATAAATAAAACTTCAGCCATTTTCTTCTTCCCTGTGGCATTAAAATTGTTCTAAGTGTGTTTGCTTGAGATGGATATTTACTCCGCATTGGGAAGGATTCAAAGACAGAAAATCTTAGCATTTGTTTTCAACACTTAAGGTAACTGCCCTCAGCCTCTCATCCTAAATTTCTAACTCTGGCTAATAAAGAAAATCTGCATCTACAAACTCAACCGTTAAAACCTGTTGAAAGAATAATCACGTCGTGCATTAGTTTCATCACAGTCATCAACAGATTTACAAGAAAGACTCAGACGAATTCAGTTTAATATTAATTTTTAAATACTGTTTTCATGTTGTCACATCATAATCACCAGTATGGTGTCTGTAGGTTTAACATTTTGGGTTGCTGTCCACTCCACATGGCGAGTGATAAAGATGGAAAAAGCATCCTTTAATCATGGAGTCAACATTAAACCAATAGCATTGGATAGTGTAACAATGCATCAGAAACCAAAGCACATGGTGACCTCTTTAAAGATACAGTACACACACACACCATACACAAACATGCATGCACATATATGTAAACACACACACCCACACACCACAGAGACAGAGATGCACCACACACACGCAAACACGCATGCACATATAGGTATGCGCACGCACACACACACACCCCCCACACACACTCACTACAAAAGATGCAGCATTATTGAGTTTTCTGAGAAACGAAACTTCTCCGGTTTCCTGCTACTGTACCTAAGTTTCCATAACTTCACATCAAAGCTATTCATGAGAAAGATTCAAGATTGTCCATTGTCCTTCTTCAGTACACAAGTGTAAGGGGAATGAAATGATTGTTACTCCGAATCTGATGCAAAATCATTACAAGTATAAAGAACACAATTATAAAAAATGACAATAAAACGTATCAAAAAAGATAGCAGTCAACAGTTCCACCAGTTCCAGTAACAGAACAGATTATAAACTTGCTCTGCTGTGAGGATCTCAATATCTTGCAGCCAATCAGAAAGCAATGCAGATTCATGGGCGGAATCCAATGTACATTTGGTGTGATAAAGTTAGCACCTAAAGCATACCAACTCATATAATCAAGTGTAATTGGTAGCATATCCATGAGTAATGCTGGTAAAATAAGCTTCTGAATTAACTGGATAGCACTAAGGAAAGTGCACTGGGATTGTCATGCTTGATGGACCTATACGTGTCCAACCTTGTGTTGTGTTCACATGATTCCTACTCATGGAAAAGTACAGCACAGAAACAGGCTCCTGGGCCCATCTAGTCTGTGCCAAACCACTTAAATTGCCTAGTCCCATCGACATGCACTGGAACCATACCCTACCATCCATGTACTTACCCAAACTTCTCTTAAATGTTGAAATCACGCTCACATACACCAATTGTGCCAGCAGCTCATTCCACACTCTCACAACCCTCTGAGTGAAGAAGTTTCCCCTCATGTTCCCCTTAAACTGCTCACCTTTCACCCTTAACCTATGACCTCTGGTTGTTGCCCCACCCAACCTCAGTGGAAAAAGCCTGCTTGCATTTACCCTATCTATACCCTTCGCAATTTTTATACCTCTATCAAATCTCCCCACAATCTTCTACATTACAAGGAATAAAGCCCTAACCCTATTCAATCTTTCCCGATTAACTCAGGTCCTCCAGACCCGGCAACAGCCTTGTAAATTTTTTCAGGTCCAGGCGCTGGAGCTGGAGAGTTCTGTGGGATCACAGAATGAAAGATTCCTTGTGACTGAGAGAAATTAGGGTCAGAAGGAGGCACTAAGTCTCAGAGAAACAAAATTTAAACAAATTTGCTCTGGAAAGCAACAACACGCCAGACCACTGAGATTTCCAACAGTCAATAGCGACTCTGTGGCTGCGAGGCAGGATGAGGCACTACCACCACCTAGTGGAAAGAGTGGGCTAGCACAGGCCTGCAACTGAACCTTGACCACAAACTACTTAAACAGAAATTCACATTATAAATGTTTATATATTTGCACTGCATAATACTGACATTACTCAAAATTCGTGACAAAATCTGTGCACACCATATGCCAGAATTCACATGACATGGACAGAAAATCCAGTAGTATTGGATTTTTTTCTATCTTAAACTTCTAAACTTGAGATTCTACGTTAATTTTAAAGCATTATATTGAATTCTGAACAAATATTAAGAGTATATAGATTTGTTTTATTATTTGTCACATGTACATCAAAATATAAAACATGTGGTGAAACTTGTTGTTTTCAACAATGTCATTAGAGAAACCACAGTTTTTGATAAACAAATGCTGGTACGACAAGAAATCAGTTCTGTTCCTTAAGTCTAACAAATCTTCTCAGTTAGTGTGTTCACAGTTTTACGGTTAGTTACTAGTCCCAGCTATGAAAGTAATGAGAGCAAATGTCTTATTACAGTTGTTTGAAATTTGATTATGGAAATGACCAGTAATATTTATTTATATGTGGATAAATTATGAGATAAAAAGTACCAGTCTTCAACGCCTGTAGCCAATTGGCCTCAAGCTTTTCAGATTAGCTGGAAACCCACAGATTAATAAATTTCCTGCACCGCTGCACATGGCCGGGTTAAAAAACAGAGCCAGTATGTAACCAAAGGTGACTAATATCTGAAATAGGCTTTGGGATAGATGGTGACAGCAAAATCCATGAAATCATTGAGGAGTGAGTGTTGAAACAGCAACAGGAAAGACGGTGAGTGCCATTGCTTCAACAATCCACGTGTACCACAACATCAGCTTCCATTTGCACAGAGTATTAACTTCCCAAGCTGATCACTGAGACATTATCCAAAAACGATGCTGAGCCACGCATGGAAATCCTTCTGGCCACTGTATCAAATGGAATACAAGAGTGAGAAAGCCAGGCAGATTTTAGAACCTTGGCCTCTGCCAAAAGCTTGGCAATGAAATTCAGGATTCCCAAGGGGAGCAAGATAAATCAGAAGGTACAGGGCAGTGAAGAGCAGTCAAACGATTGAAAGAAAGCATAAGAGTTTTACAAACATAGCTTTGCTCTACTGGTTACCTGGTGTTAATCACTAAACATACAGTGATGGTTAAAGGGTAATTTGTGCAAATTAGCACCAGGGCTTTGGATGACCTTATTTAAGAGTAGAGTATGCCTTTAAAAAGTGAAAACTGAAATTGCAATCAATTTTTCATTCCCAAAATCATTGAATGTGTAGTGTCAGTACTATATCATATAAGATATTCATCTACATAAACATGCAATAAACCAAAAGAAAGCTTATGTTTAAAATTACAGTTTTCTCGCAACATATGTCCAATACCGAATACCTGTACTTCCTCTACCATCCACTAGAATTATGTTTTAAACTTCTTTCACTGATCTCTTGTAACATGTTCACTCATAGTTATTTATATATCTGCAGAAACGCAAGGATCATTAGTAAAACAGAGTGAAATCTGTATCCAAAAATTGGACATTCGCCTTTTAACGGAGTTAAACGCCACTAGAAATGTATGTACAATATTTAATGCAAAGTTACCACTGGTCATTTTGCCACAACAACAAGCCTGATGCAACTATTTTCTCAACTGAAATTGTAGCTCAGTTACCGGATAGTAAATGAAGATTCCTGGAGTTGAACTTCCAGCACTATTATTCAAACCACAAATTATGAGTACAACGCAAGCTATCTTTGTATCAGTATCATCAGTGAGGATAACAGATGGTTGGCGGGGAACGGCAAAGGAGTTACTTAACTAAGCATTTGTGATAATGACACAAGCCACAAATAAAAAGCTTGAGTAGTTCATGAATGTCATCAAATCCTGTACACTACTGACAAAAACTCGTAGCAACAGATTCCATATTTTGCTCAGCGTTTTTGCAATTCCCGGTTAATTTTCTATTTCTAGGGGATCACAGAGTGAAAAGATTGATCAGACATCAACAAAAGAACAGTGAAATGCTGCAAGGCTACCCAGAGGAGCAGGGTCAAACCTGAAATGTGTGAAGGTTCGCTTGCAAGTGCTGACACACATCCTAGAAACTCAATAACTTTAGTGGCATTTACCGAAAAGAAAATAAATTCAGTAACAGAAAAACATGAATGTGAAAATGTGACAATTTCATGAATGCCTTATGTTCCCTTATGAATTCTCTCCAGTGTACAGGATGAATTTCTGATGTGGTCAGTGCTGAGGTCAAATGGGCTCTTAGCCTGTTCTCTCACTTAATCCACACAGTATTGCAAATAGAGAGTGAGTACCCCTTATCTGAAAACCTCCCAAATCCAAACCATTTTTGAGCACTGACATTATGTCAAAATAGAAAATTCCCTAAGATGCTGGGCAAGTCCCTAGGCAATGTGCACCAAGGACAGTCCTGAGAAGCAACCCCACATGTTAATGAAAAGTAGAAAAACACTGCATAATATGAAAAATTAAGATCTTGCTAAAGTATCGTCAGTGTCAGAGTGAACCTATACCACTTACAGGTATGCTGATCATAAAACAAGCAAAGATCTATCACACTGAACTGAAAATTAAAGGTAATTGTGAATATTCAGCAGGCTGGTTGCAGAAACTTAAGAAAAGACATAGCATTAAATTTTTAAACTGTCTGCCGATCTCGAAGATCTAGCACCAGAACAAGTCTACAATGGTGATTGTTTTTATACCTTACATAATGGCATTACATTTTTAAAGTGACACTGATGAAAATGTAACACCAGAACAAGTCTACAATGCTGTCTGTTTAAACCTAAAAACAAGTAAAATACTACTACAGTGTATTATAATCAGAACTGAGCATTGTAGGTGGAGACTGAAAGCCTGCACTGAAAGACTGAAAGATTCAGGTACTCTCTCAATGATGCTTTACCTGCACACATTATATTTTCATTATCGCATGTAATATTTTTACTGGTAAGTACATAATATGATGAACAAATGTAATCCACAGGCTGCTTACCAGTAGTACATAAATTCAGAATTGGAAATTATGGCGATCCCAAGCTATTCATTATATGTTCCAAAATCCAAACCACATCTAGCCCCAAGCGCTTCAGATAAAGAGTACTTACTTAACCTGTATTCCTTTTTTGAGTTTACAGATGCAGTTTCCCTTATTATTGAACACATTTCTACCAATTTTTTAAAAAATCATAGCATCCATGTAAACAAAACTGATATTTCTACTTGATTAGAAAAGCTTTATAGGGTTATGGGAGAAAGGGTAGACTTCTTGGTTGGCATAAAGGGCTAAAGTGCCTGTTTCCATATTGTATATAATTCTGTTTCCCTCTTAATTTTACGTTATATGTCTACTGGCTCTGATGTTTGGGAAGTGTTACTCCTCACTTACTCTATTAAACTCACTCACCACTTTGAACATAAATTCTATGCTCTTGTCTAAGTACAATTAGCAAAACTGTCAGATTTTTAAATCTACACACCCTGTAATTGGTCTCATCGGGAGAGCCAAAATAACTCCCAGTTACTATCATTCACTGAATACTAAGTCACAGATTTTTTATGAGTTTTGTGAGAGCCATCTATTAAAATAAACTAGCATCATTTGAAAGTTGAGAAGATGCTCAAGCTGGGTCCCTCTGTCAAGAGAACATGATACAGAGAGACAGGTGAAGGGTGGTCCAGGGTATTTCGCGTGTCCTTCTATCTGTGTATGTCTGTATCTAGGTGTGTCCGCATGCATGTTCATGTGCAGCGTAGAGGACTGAGTGGGGAGGATGATGGTCTAAGGAAGTTGCTGAAGCCAACTGAATTGAAACCAAGAAAATCAAATGTTAAGCAGTTTCTTCCCTAACAAGCAACAAAATCTCAATATATGACAAGGAGCAAAAGGAAAGCCTTGTTACTTCTCACCAAACCCTGCTCCAGGGGAGGAATGGCCTTCATTCAGCTAAACTAACTTCAGCCAAGAATCCAGTCCTGGTGATCTGAATGACTCAACGATGGTAAGCCGTGTGCTTATTCATCAAGACCACAGACCTATTTTTTTCTAAGTGACGACGTTTTAAAAAAATAAATTCTATTATGCACTGTTCAGTCCATGACGTCTTTGTGTCTGATTCAGCAAAAGATGGCTATGTGAAATCATTGTGGTTTAACTGTTTAAGTTACTGCTACAGCATTGGGTAGAACAGTGTGATTCCGCATTACTTCAGGTGGAATCTTATAGAACGTTATATGCAGAAATTAAATAAGCAAATTATTTTAACAGATGCAATTTGTATTCAAGTCCAAACTTCAATAGAAAGTAGCTATTAGATTTTGAAGTCAGTCCCTCTAGAGTGAAATATTACCCTAATATTTGTACTTCAAAATATCATAGACAAATTGGTGCAGATGGCACATGAGCATTATTGTAGAGCTTTCCCTAAACCTAACCAAGTCAAAAAGACAAAGTAACAAGCCTTGATTCAAACACGTCTCATAGGAAAGCAAAGGAAAATACACTACAGAAAAATTCCAGCTGCCCTAAGGGCTGAGAAGTGAACCTCCATTGCCAATGCTCCATCCAGAGCCAGTGTCTTCTGAACAGGCATCCAATTAAAGGAAAATAAGGAACAAGGACACACTGTAACATCTCAGAGTATAAATGAGGAGAGGGCACTGAGTTGATATCAAACAGGAGTGCAAAGGCATTCCAGAAATTTCAAAAACTTGAAAGAATGGCAAAGAAAAGTGGTGTTCCATATGGAGCAATCAGCCACTGATGTCGTGGTGCAGTTACTGTGGGCCCCAAAGGGTAGAAGGAACATTCTTGAATATTGGAATCTATGGAGTTAATCTGATTATCAAGAGAACTCCAAACAAATTTAGATTACTATAAGGAATGTATAGAGTTGATCAACTTTCAGGCATCGTGCAGCTAGTTCCACTCTGTCCACCAACTCCTCTAAAATAGTAAAACTTTATCAAAACATAGTTTACAAAATGTACAAATATTCTCAAGAGAATGGCCACTAATGCATTTTAGCATTGATTTATTGTTAGTAAACCAATCCAAGACACAGTTGAAAAGGGCTCTCATTTTACAATGTATTCATGTTATTTTTGATATTTTCATTGCATGCGAATCTGTAAGAAGATCAAATACATTGTGTGCCTGTGCTTCATGGCAGCTAATGATGAACATCACCTAATCCATTCTGTTAGCCCCAGTGTCTAGCCCCAAAACAATGGCAGCAACAGAAACACTACCATTGGCAAATCAAATATAATTAACACAACCTATTCAGAGATACCTCCTTTCAAGAGCCTGAGGAAC
The DNA here is from genome assembly GCF_048418815.1 of Hemitrygon akajei. NCBI lineage: Eukaryota > Metazoa > Chordata > Chondrichthyes > Myliobatiformes > Dasyatidae > Hemitrygon > Hemitrygon akajei. The sequence goes on along the minus strand of NC_133150.1, from coordinate 8,159,909 downwards.
GCCACCCAACAGCAGCTGCAGTAAATTCACGATGTCTGGTTACCGTGAAATCTACTTTTATTAATAACAGTGAAGGCCAATAGACAAGAACACTTCATAATGGGTTTAATGAGACTGATCAAGAGAATATGGAACTGATTGACCAATTATTGATTATTCTGAATTGGAAACCACTATCCATCAAGAGAAAAGAAGCAGTTCTACAGGCACTTTTAGACTGAGATCCAACAGGAAGTCCATGAACTGAAGAACAGGAATTGGATGGAAAGAGCACAAGGGGTCAGTGCTGAGAACACTGAGCATGTCAGTTAACACCCATGGGTTAACACTCCTGGTCAAATGTCTTTCATCAGGTTGGGGAAAGAAGACTCGATACAACAGTTCTCAGTGCACCCCATCCTTTTCTTAGTCATTCTCACTGCACCCCTCCCCCACTGGAGTGGAGCTAACCTACAATACTGATGAGAAACTTGCTTAACCCATGTAACCTTGACCCCAGAACCAGAGTCACTCAGACAAAACCATAGTGTTCTCCAAGCCATTGTAGACCTGTTCACTGAAGAATAAAATAGACAAGCCTTGCCCTAAACATCTGCAAAAGGAATATCCATTATCAACCTATCTCCAGTCTCTACCCACTGCTGCATGTGCGCCCAAACAATAAAGGTCCTCCATGACACCCAAGAAAATACAGACCATTTCAGATCCGTGGGGCCACTTCTCAATGAAGGCAAAATTGATAAAGAAATTCACTGTTGCCTTTTCTGTGCCAGAACAGTCTTTTTGCCATCAGTGGCAAATCAAAATCTCAGGGTTTTATGTTCCGCCATGCAACAGTGTATGCTTCAGTGATGTAGATTATTTGCCTCTTCAGATAACTATAGACACAGCACCAACAGTCTCCAAAAAATCCTCCAAAGCCACTGTCAGGATAAGCAGATCAACATCAGTGTCATGAACTTGGACAATATTCCCAGCAACAAGGTCCTAGGTCACTCTGATGGGTAAGCCATATCATTCACAGTCCCAATATGAGATTCCAAATATACACATCTTACTCCGAGCTCCACCATGACAAGGGATTATCAGGTGAACCAGAGAAAAGGTTCAAGGTTGTTCTGTAAGACTCCTTTGCAAAAGTGCAAATTCCCACTGATTCAAATGATACTTGGTCCATGACCACTCTCCATAGTGAAAAGCATTTGGGATGACATTGAGAATTAGAACACCATAAATTGTGGAATGAAGGAATCTCCTCTCAAACTATCCATCCAGTCACCCCATCAAGCAACTCTTGGCTCAAAATGTCTGGGTTTATCATCCACTGCATCTCAGATTGGTACGAAACACTGACAACAACGCTCTACCTAAAAAGGAGCTCCATGTGAGAGGTGATGCCAAGTACCCTAGCTTAGTTTGTTTACCATAAACAATTGTGTTATTTTAAATGTTTCCTTCATGTTACTCTGATTATATAAGATTTAAACAACCAAGAGAAAAATCCAGGAGAAAATTAAGTTAAATATTCTGGTATCAAGAGTTCATAAGCCAGTCCTCCATACAATACGACCAACTGTGTCACTACCTGGAACTAAGGCCCAAACCAAGCTATATTTTTATCAGGGAAGAATCTTGATACAAACAAGGGAGGCATTGAAATATTTGCACTTTATAGCCTTGCAAGTAGTTTTTTGGAATTTGCCTGATGCGTTAATTATCCTTTTGCTCTCATTAGACGCTAACTGACCAGTGTGCATTTCTCTTTTCTTAAAATGTCTCACATTTGCAGCTTATTTATTGTGTTTGTTTTACTTTGTTGTGACCTGTTTAATCTCCCGAGAAAAGATTGTACAATGTTTTCACTGCCCTCTGCCAAAAGGTCAATCTGGTGAAACTCTTCAGCAAGATCTACTAACTCTACATTTAATTATTCATCCCTGACCATTCCCCTCCCTCTAGCGTGACATTTTCCACAGTCCTAACAGTTCAGGAGCCAACATGTTCCAATTTATCTAAATTATTCTTATCCATTAGCAATCTTTATAACCTTTAATCCCATTCCTAACCAGATATTCACCCAGCTCTTCTTGCCAAAAGGTGTTAATCAACAGAGCATTAACTACTTTAGCTGGGAACCCCTGGTGCACATATCACAGCCAGGGTGCGTGACACAGGAGGTCCCAGAAAGGGGAAGGAGAAAATATCTCATCCTCAGTGGAACTAAATGGGGGATGAGTATAGAAAACTTTTAAGCCTAAAGGATATTTCAAATTCCAGCAATCTGATCTTAAATAAGCATTGCTGCCACACTGAAGAGATTTCAGTCAGGCTAAAATCTTAGAATAGCTTCCCAAAAGCTACAAAATCATCATGCACACAAAGAAAATTCCAATGTAGAAATCTAGAGAAAACCTATTCCACAATTAACTTTGAGCTGAATTCTTGAGGTGAGGTACCTTGTCTTTCTAAAGAATCTCCTGGACATGTTGGAAAATATGACTTAACTGCCACTTTCAATATTTTGTAATAGCAGCAAATAACTTTGGCACTTATGAATGCACGATGGGATTTACTGTAGCTTTGAGAAATGACTCCTCCACTTTTGAAAACAGAGTATACAAGATACAAGAACTCTGCATCAATTGACTATCCCCTTCGTGAGAAGAGAAGCTTGTTTCTTAAGTTGTTTTATCTTCCATGACATTCATCACAAACCACTCCCTGAGCTGAATTGCCCCAATCAAATCATAAATATACTACAATTTAATTTGTCTTCAACTGATCACAAATACATCAACCACATTGATGCCTGAGCCACTTATATCATCTTCTGTTTTTTTTCCAAATCTATCTTTATCTCAAAAGCCAAGTCAATAAATACACGTGTGCGTTAAGTAACTTGGTATCCATTTTAGAGTGTTTTATATGTATTATGAAGCACAATAACAGATCCAGAAACAATACTTCCAGTAAGATGGCGATTGTTTAGCTGCTCCGAACTTTTGTTCCGTTACTGTCGCTACCTTTGCACTAAATGTCTCCATTTTTTAAACCTTAGTTAGGAATTATTTCGGTATCTCTTACTTGCCTGTGAATATATCTAACTTACAATGTCTAACAACAGATCCAGAAACAAGAGAAACATTCATCACCGGGAGGTATTTGAAAGACCCTCCAATCACTTATTTTAAGTAACATATATGGAATGTTGCAGCAGCCAACCGGACATTCAAGACAACAGGTTTTATTATACTGTTGTAAATGTTCTACACGAGCCAGATGGAGACTGTAATCTGTACAGGTGAAGTTTACAATGGGCAGTCTTCATTACTTTTTGGCATCAATCAAGTCTTGCCAGGGGCCAGTGCAGTGGCACACCGGCAACAACAGTCGTACCAGGTTCATATCTCCTTGTTGCATCTCAGCAGTGTAAAATCTGAACAAATTATTTTCATTATTGCATTCGCACAATAAAGCCAGACAGGCATTATGTTGTGCAGGAACTTAGCACAATAAGCTTTGTGTGCTCGGATCATTTTGCTACCAAGGCTGATGGTGCCATATAAAAACGAACAGCATCCGTGTACAAGATTGTTACTTCAAAACTGTCTAACCACGGTTGTTCTGACTGCTGCTGAAATTTCACTGTAATGTAAACAGCACAGACAGCCAGAGACTCTGCAATATAAAATGCTTTTGCGATAGAGAGCTACGTATTGTGCAGGAGCACTAAATTATTTCTCCCTGTGGTTCACTTTTTCATAATACTATGAATATCAGAAATTTAACTGATTACTCCAACCGAAGTGAACAACTTGGTGGTATACCAAAAGTATCGCACCATGAATTAACACAAGAGGAAAGCAGATATGGGAAATCAGCCAGGATCTCTGTTTCTGATCATTAAGTGCTAACTACTCTTGGATATGTTGTCAGATGGAGCTGAGATATGATGAACCAACTACCACTTCCCCTTGTTTCCACTAGCTCTGTCGGCAATCGCCTGGTAATGCTCTTCAGTCCTGATCCTAGCATGAAAAGTGGTCACTTGACAGAGTTCCTTGGTACCGTTATCACCTGTGGAACTGAACTCTACCTTTTAAAGATCCAGAAGCAACAGGCAAAAAAGAGCCAATTTTTTTTTACTTGAAATCTTGAGATTTTATTTATCCTGAAGTGAGATCATAAAAAGGGATAACAAATCAGGTGAGAAACACAAGAGATGATGAAAATCCAGAGCAACACACAAAATGCTGGAGAAACTCAGCAGTCAGGAGGCATCTATGGAGGGGAATAAACAGTTGATGTTTCAATCAGGCGATGTCTCTGCCGTTTTACATTATCCGTGTAAACACAATTGCTTCAGGCGTTTGCATGCCACATGATTGAAACTATAAAGGCTAGGCATCCAATTCATCACTGTTATTCTATATATAATATAAAAGGGTTCTGACTCTCCAGCTGAGAAAAGACATCAAACACTGCTTGTAGAAAGTATTCACTAATGAGTTGTGACAATTTGTTGGGTGTAATTATTTGAAACCCTACACTCCTCTGCACTCAGGTTAGTGCCAATATGGTAGCAGTGAGGGCTAAAATTTATCAAAACTGAATTTCAAACAGCCAGTGGACTCAGACCTGGTAGCATCGTCTATATCTTACCACATCATCCAAACACCACATCATCCAGACACCACATCATCCAGACACCTTTATGAGGAAAGTGTGGATGAGTTACAATGAACTCATCTTGTAAGAGATATTTTCCCTTTCATTTACAGCACATCTATAATCTTTTGTTCTATATCAAGAATGGCAGGTCTCAAGGTTCCTCTGGGTAATGTTCCAAAACAGGCTGTCAGATAATTTTGCTTTAGTAAATTTCCAACAGTTGTAAAGCTCTCAGGAAACAATCTATTCATTATTATAAAAATGAGGTAATTTAGTTCTCATGTTGCCATTCCAAATGTAACTAAAACACCAGATCATGAAACAATCACATTCACATTGCAACCTAGATATCAAAAACTGACAATATAAATCAATTAAATTCCTTTTAAAAAGGTATTACTAGCCCCATGGAGAGCAGCTTCCAATAATGTTTGTCTTTTGCTAAATAATTAAAATGTTGATAATTTTAAAAAGGAAGACAAACATTACACAGCAGTGGTGTTTTCTTATGAAATTAGTTCAAATGATTGAGCACAGGATGTGCAATTATTAGAATTCAACTAATTAATCCTATATCACAATTCAGGTGGCAGCTGTGGAACCAGAATTGGCCTCAGTGTCGGTTCTTAGGGGAAAGCAGAAATCAGCTGGGGTCACTCTTCAGTCTGAAAATGTTGGTGTAGACTGCAATATGATGTCTGTCACGGTCAAGTAGTTGCTAACACTTATTGTGTGTGCGATTTTACCTGAAAAATGGCAAGGTGAACACTGTTTCAGAAAGCTGGCAGCAAACAGATATCCATAATCATTTATTTCCCAAATGGAGCAAGAAAAAAGTTAACTGAAATTCTAACTTCCCTTCCACCTAACAGAAATCTTTCAGATGAACTAAAAGCACCTCACAGACTGCTCTCACTGAGCATACCACGGTTATTGTAATTCTTTGTTGGGTAGTCACAGCACAGCTATCAAAAACTAACTCCGACTAATGTAAGAATTGTATATTCGGCTGTGTTAAACTACGCTCAAAGTGGTGCAAATTCTTGGTTAAACGTTCACTCAGCACTTTGCACGGTAATGTGTCAACATCATGCTGAATAAGTCCCAGCTTGTTCAGATTACATTTTTCAGCAAATACATATGTCAATCGCCCAGCTAATAAACTAAAGACTAAAACCACATTGCAGTGTTTGTTTTGTTATTGCCACAATGCCAGCAGACACAAGTAAAACAGGATCTGAAAAGCCAGATTTGAGTGTATGTTCATAAGTATTGTACCATGTCTGTGTTGGGCTGAATCTAAACTAAGCCAACCGATATTTAATTTTCTATAGATTTACAGTTTGTAAAGCAATGAGTCGATTATAAAACAATTAATTAATACCATCTAAATAAAAATATTAAATACTGCATTCACTGACATCAAATATACATACATAATTTATACACATATACATTTTACAAACTGATCCCTTTCTTAAATTTACTATTATATCCGCTACATGTAGGCAGTTTGTTCAAACCGCAATTATTGAATGTGCGTTTGCCTGAAGCATTTGTTAAATAATTCATGTTTCATCTTCGTTTGCAGAAGCTGTAAAGATATGTGACATTGGCTCTTCAAGTTTCTGAAGTGCGCACAGATGGAAAACTTTTATCAAACTGTGGTGAAAAAGAAGATATCTAAATATATCATGTTGAAAAGATTGTGCTTGTTTGAGAACAGAAGACGGCCAACAGCATATTTTAAAGTGTGTCAGTGTTTTCCCCAGGTATGCAAATGAGGCGTTAATATAAGTTACTTAAACGTTCAGAAATTAAGCACAAAATTGTCGTTTAATTGAACCTAAATTACAAAATTGTTATCTTGCCTACTTTCTTTTTTCTCCGTTTATGTAGAATTGATCTTACTTGTCCTGTCCCACACGGTTCCCTCTTGCATTTAGACCCCTGTAAGCCTTCACAGTTCACGATCCGAAACTCAGCACTGAACGAATTTACATAGAGAGACAAAAACGTTTAAAGTAAATAGGGCGAGCGGAATCAGTACAGGGAATACCATAAGGTTTTCTTACCTTGGTTTGTCTTACTTCCCGCGGCGCTGAGTGGGTTTAGGAAAATCAGAAATAAACAGCAGCAGCCAGTCAGACGGATAGCACCCATTCTGTTCTGCATTTTCAGATGGGGAAGAGGTGAGACGCGAGTTTTTTCTTCTCTCTCTCTCACTCACACTCACTCCTCTTGGAGGTCCTGATGGAGCTGAAAGGAACCTCGGTCGGAGCCTCCCACGTCAGTCAGATCGCCCTCTGGGGGATCAGGAGGATCTGGTGTGTCCCGTTCATTACTGTAAGCAGCACACGGTCTGGAGGGAGGGGAAAGGAGGGGAGGGGAGGGGTGGGGGAAATAAACACACTCACACACACGCGCGAGAGAGAGAGAGGGAGGAAGAGGAGCGGAGATGGAGAGGCTGAGTCTGGGGATCCAGCACAGCATTCAACAAAGGGGAGGAGGGAAACACTTCACACGCAATGCTTCCAGTATCTGCAGGAATTTACAATCAGCTGCTGCCCAGAGAAATTCCTGCCACAGACAAGGAAAAAAAGGCTGGAGGAGGACTTACAGTCTCCATGGAAACGGCTTCTCTGGGATCAGGAGGTCAGAGCAGGACCATGTGCAATCAATGGATCGATACAGGCAGGATCATGTCGCCAGACCGGCCCGGCCCGGCCATTAGAAAGTGCACAGATCCAGCAACCGCTGAACGGACCTGCGGGCTGAGCCTCAGTAGCAAGTGAAACTGCGATTTTAAATATTAAAGACTGGTCTGGGCTAGGGCGCAAACAGTTCGAGGGAAATGTTGTGTTTTCCAAATTATTCCACACAATTCGCGGTCACACACGGATGAAACTAGGAACTTGAACTAGCAACCAAGCTGTTGAAAACTCAGATTAAACAATGCCGCCAATCAGCTTGCAACATTCTTTATAAAAGTTCAAATGAGGCCAGCCTGCTCCCTCCAGCTAGCGAGGGGTTCGTTGTGTTTGAAAGGGCAGAGAATTTAAATAAATCCGATTATACTGAGAGTCGTTTGATTCTCACCGGGGACAGGTCACTCCCGCCAGCGCGCCAGCGACGGACTGCCTTGGCCCCTCATGCCGACAGCTGAAAGCAGCATTGTTTTATATTTCTCTGCTCCCCGCCCTTGCCCATCTAAACCTGTGAAATGTCAAGGCCGTGCACTGAGACGGTCACCGCGACAGTAAATCAGTTCACACAAGAGTAGGGGGGAGATCGCGTTCGCTGCAGAGGGACAAGCAACTGCAGTGTGAAAGGGTCTCGGCGGACAGGTTAATCCACCTCTAACTCCCCCCACCCCAAACCACAACACCGCTCACACAGCACAACCCATTTCACTCATCCTTCAGCCTCGCCACGAAGTCGACGGGCAACTTTGAGGAAAGCGTGTTGATTTCATAAAAGTGATATACTTCAAGAAATAATTATTCGTAACTAGTCATCCTTTAAACCATTCAGCTTTAGTTGTCACATACCATTACCCCCGCTAAACAAATAAAAGCTAACTACAGTTGACCAACGTATTAATATTTGGCGGGAAAATTAAAGCCTAAAAGAATAAACAGTCCCATTTCTGGTAATCTGCAGCATTAAGCCCCCGTGAGAATATTTCATAACAAAGTAACTCGAAGAAAAAGTGCCTCATAGAGGATAGACTGATCAGCAGAGAAATCTGATTCTAAATCAAAGTGATTATAAGATTTCATGCGGAGACTGGGTGTGCTTATGTTTGTGTTCATGTGTATGTGTGTTTGCACTTGGTGTGTGTGGGAGATTCCTGAGAGGTAAGGCTCAGTTGGGATAACCGTGAAGGTGGAATGGACTTTCTAGTGTCCGCTCCCTGCCCACTCAGGCAAGTAGAGAGAAAACAAGACAAAAACAATGAAAGGCCATGGTTAAAAGTAACAGGAGTGAGGGAGAAATGAATTTCAGAGCAGGGGAAACAAAGGAAAAAAGAATGTTGTTCACTCTATTCTAAATTTTTATTGCCTGGTATCGATTGTTACTTCACCTATCAGAGTTTGACAAGTTCAGCAGGAAGAACCCCTGCTCAGTAGTACAGTCCCTGTTCTGTATCTATTTTAAGGAAATGAAAATGATAATAATTAAAATGTCATGGTTATTCCTGATTTAAAAGTTATTACCATGCAGTCTGAAGACTGATGCTATGTAAATGGTTGATACTAATCCGGATTGATGATGGACAGATACTTGAACCTTTCTTTCTTTACAAAGTTTAAGCCAGGGGTCAGCAACCTTTTTGCCTCTGTGGGCCGGATCGTGTATTAATGAGCGGACGGTGGGCCAGATAAATGCCATAAAAAACTTGAAATATGGGAATTACCCATTTAAATACATCTAGTTATGTATTGCCTGAAATTAATGGATAACGCACGTTAGAAAATCATTTGTGCTTAAGGTTGCCTACCCCTGGTTTAAGCAAAGTCGTCTGATTTGAAGCCTAATTAGATCCTAGGTTTCTGAATCATTGGGTTACTAATCAATCAGTTAGAGACCATGTGCTGCAGAGTGAGAGAAGATTCCTTTGAGGCAGGACTGCACAACATCAGCCACAAATCCATTGATCCAGATATGCTCAACTGTAGCAGCCGGCTGAGCGTCCACATCATCAACAAATCATCTATTGATTTTGTTTCCCAGAGAAGCATCGCACAATGAAACTGAAATTGCTTTAAGACAGAAGTTCATAGCAATATATATGCACACCAGTTGTAGTATTTGGTTTTGCTTATTCAGAGGAAATTTTTACACTTTTAGCTACAGGCCTAAGGTCAGTTACAAATTAGGAAAATTGTGTGGCTGCTAGTATAGCAAACATCAGCCAGTTTGTTACAGCATTAGGCTGGCGAATTGTTCTAGGGAAGATTGGTAACTTTTGTGTAGAAGAAAAGGCAATGGAAAGAAGCTAAACATTTGTGTGAAACAAGCATTCCACATAACTGGCGAGACATAGAAGGCAGCTGTCTCTGCCCCAAATCACCTTCAAAGGAAAACCCATTAAAGCCCGATGCCAATATTCTGTCTCCCTAAATCAAATATTATTGGAGCCTGTCTAAGTAAGTTAACATTATGCCATTAGATATTAGTCATTAATTGATACTTGTAATTTGATGCATATGTCTTATAACACACAATAAATGCAAAACTCAACCCCAGCCTTCTGCCACCCTTTTATTTATCCCTTTGTGCTCTTTCTTCCTGTAGACACTTCATAACCAGCAATCCTACCAATTCCTAAAAATCCGATAATCTCAGTACATGCCATTGTAGTGTTTGATTCTGGCCTGAAGATCACTTTCTGCCTGTTTTGCTTCATTCCTTGAGGGGATATGCCTGGCTTCTTCAAAGTGACAGGACTGAGAGAAGGAATTCTGTGTGTAGGGTGGTGCTGGTAATTTAATACACTTATTTTGCTCACATGTACTGTGATATAAATACAGAAGTGGTCACCTAAAACACTCTTCACACATGGACCAATTCAGATTAATAGCGTGTGTAAACCAATCACAAACAAGAGAAAATCTGCAGATGCTGGAAATCCAAGCAGCACACACAAAATGTTGGAGGAACTCAGCAGGCCAGGCAGCATCTATGGAAAAGAGTACAGTCGACGTTTCAGGCCGAAACCCTTCGGCAGGACTGGAGAAAAAAAGCTGAGGAGTAGATTTAAAAGGTGGGGGAGTGGGAGAGAAACACACGGTGATAGGTGAAACCTGAAGGGAGTGGGATGAAGTAAAGAGCTGGGAAGTTGATTGGGGAAAGAGACAGAAGGCCATGGAAGAAAGCAAAGGGGGAGGAGCACCAGAGGGGGGCAATGGCCAGGCAAGGAGATAAGGTGAGGGAGGGAAAAGAGGATGGGAAATGGTGAGGGGGGGCATTACCAGAAGTTTGAGAAATCGATGTTCATGCCATCAGGTTGGAGATTACCCAAATGGAATATAAGGTGTTGTTCCTCAACTTAACTGTGGCCTGATTACTACAGTGGACGAGGCCATGGATGGTAGTAGTGTATGTAAACAAGAGAAAACCTACAGATGTTGGAAATCCAAGCAATACTGGAGGAACTCAGCAGGCCAGGCATCAACATTTCAGGCTGAGACCCTTCATCAGGACTGTGTAATATTAATAGTGTGCAAATATTCAGAAGCATATTCAGTTTCAAGTTATATTAATTCTGATTCAGTGTAACTTTAAAGAAGTTTGGTCAAATAAATAATGCTGACGTTTCTCCTACAGAGGTAGAAGTTTACAGCTTTATTGGAACAAACCTGGAGTTCTGATAACTGTGATAAACTGTTACAGGAGACAGACATTATGACATGAATTTTTTTCCAACAGTAGTTTTCTATTACAGCTGTGAGAACTTCTGCATAACTTACTTCCTGTGAATACATTTCAAAATATCTTCTTAAATGTTACCTGACAGTAATTTAATACAAATCGATGTTCTGAGATACCTCTTCTATGCAGTAAAATATCTATCAAGCACATTTAACTATACAAACTATGTAGTATATTGACTGCTAAAGTAAATTTAGTTGTGGATGGCAATCTTTACTGTAAAATAAGTATGTCACAAGGGCTGCTGGAAGTGGAAAAAGTCACACGTTTGGGAGATGCTGTCAGAGTATTCTAAGCGGGTGCATTTTGCAGTTCTTTTAGTTGGGCAGAGGTTACTTACCTCTGGCCATCGAAAAGAATTGCAAAATGTACTATGATTTTCCGAAAAGGAACCTTCAATTATTTCAAGTTTTTGCACTGATTCACTGGTAGTGGGAGGAATGAATCTTCAGGCCGTCAGATAAAATGCCAGTCAAGATGGCTGGTTGTCCTAACAGTGACAAGCTCCTTCAGTGCTGCTAGAACAGCTCGTATTCAGGAAAGAGGAGCGCATTCTCAATTGGTCCTGACTTTGCCCTTGCAGATAGTGGAAAAGGTCTGAGTTGTCAGGAAGTGAATCACACACCACAAGATCTCCACCCTCCACTTGATTTTCTAATAAGTTAATGTTATGCTTTGTAACTCCAAAACATTAAACTAATTGAAAGCAAAAGCACGAAGCGCTGAATACCATATCTGAGTTTTGTTTTCACGTTAAGCAAGGTGCTCACATATGATGTGGTGGTTTGATGATGTATGCATTCATATATTTTGTATGTATAACCATAATGAATTATTTAAACAACAAACAGTATATTTACAATATTACTCAAATATTTTTTCATTCCAAGATGGCGGCGCGACGCAGCTTGCAGCGGCTACTCCAGAGCTGATTATCTGTTATTTGTGAAGTGGGGTGCCGTGCGCAATCATAATCGATTGAAAGCGGACGTGGGAGCACGGAGGAACACTGGGAAATCTCCAGCAAGACCTTCTTCATTGCTGCTGCTGCTGTGAGGTCCGGGACTCTGCTGGGAAGAACAGGCCCCCAGTCCTCGGGGTCGCATTGCCGATGGCCGTTGGCGGGGCCATCTTAATACGCTCGGCAGAGGATGGTGCTCAGAGAAGCTGTGCCAGAGAGGATGGTCGGAGGCTCGGAGGTTCGACGGACTCAGAGTCCACTGCGATCAGGTCGCTTTCGGTGTGTGCTGTGTCTGCGAGGCTGGGTTCAACGGAGCTTTCATTGTGTGCTGCGTCTGCGAGGCTGAGTCGGGCAGCGCCATGGAAGCCCATAGCGGGGGTATTCCCTTCTGCCGCCGGCGTGGGATGGCGAGTCTGTTGGGACCCTGGGGACTTGTGGAAACTGTGTGGTGATTTCTTTTGAACTTATAGTCCTTCAATATTTTGGACTATTTTTGCTGAGCCCATGGTCTGTTTTTTATCAATTATGCTATTGTTTGCACTGTTGTAACTATGTGATTTTGTGCAGGTCTTGTAGCTTTAGTTTTTGGTCTTGTTTTGTCTGGTGGAATTGGAGCTCCTTTCCGGGGAACGCGCTAAGACTGTAGTGCGATATTAATACGCAGCAGCCTCTCCGGACTCTGGATTGGGGATTGCCAAATGTTATGTGGATTTTCTGGTGTAGTCTGTTTTGTCATGTGCTTTTGTGATATCATTCTGGAGGAATGTTGTCTCATTTTTTAACTGCATTGCATTTGTGGTTTCTAAATGACAATAAACTGAATCTGAATCTGAATCTGAAATAGTACTGAATACTCACACACACCTCCCTGCTTAGCTATAAACTCCAACTCAATATAGAATGCATCTCATACATATACTATATATACAGTATATCATATAATACATATATACTATATATATAGTATACTATATATAGACAACCACAGCATAGTAAATTTTAAATTGTCCCATTCAGGTCTAAAGATTTAATCACTGTGGAAGATTTCTTACTGTTGTTGGCTTTTTTTCCTTAGAGCGACAGAGGCTGAGAGGTGACCTGATAGAGGTGTTTAAGATGATGAGAGGCATTGATCATGTGGATAGTCAGAGGCTTTTTCCCAGGACTGAAATGGTTGCCACAAGAGGACAGTTTTAAGCTGCTTGGAAGCAGGTACAGAGGAGATGTCAGGGGTAAGTTTTTTTTTACTCAGAGAGTGGCGAGTGCGTGGAATGGGCTGCTGGCAACGATGGTGGAGGCGGATACGATAGGGTCTTTTACGAGACCCCTGGATAGATACACGGAGCTCAGAAAAACAGAGGGCTATGGGTAACCCTAGGTAATTTCTAAGGTAGGGACATGTTCAGCACAGTTTTGTGGGCCGAAGGGCCTATATTGTGCTGTAGGTTTTCTATGTTTCTAATATCTTTTCTGACAAGGGAGGTTACTTTTTTGGCAGGTGAGTCTTGTGGCTGTGAAAGCTGTCTTAAGTTCTGGGTCCTCCTCCGTGATGGTTGAAGGAGACGCAGACTGCTGGAGGTGGTTCTGACAGCTCCGGAGACCTTTCTTCTCCATTTCTCTGAATCTATTTTGATCCTTGCTTCCCTCCTGGTCTCAGCGTCTTTCTCTCTCTTTATTCTGCTCTTTTTTCTCCTGTTCCGCCGCTCTTCAACACCTTTTTCTTTCTCCCTCACATTCTGTCTCTATCTCTTCTCTCCTTTTCAACTTAGTCCTTCTTTGTCTTCTAGTTTCTTCTGAGTATCTCTGAATGTGCTAATTTCTCAAGAAATTAGATCTCGTTTATCCTCTTCCATTTCCATAGCTCTTCTGTCAACTTCCTCTTTCTTTTCCTTTTTAATCTTTCTAGGATGTGCATCTTGACCTTGAGAAGGTGCACTTAGTTCACTGGAGTATTCCCTTATTAATCCTTCTATTGCTCCCTTTACAATCCCCTCTTGCTTTCATCATCCATATCATCATTTGACAAATCCTCTGTTTTCATATCTCCATTCACTCCTTTCCATTCATCCAGCTGGGCTTTGGTCTTTGCATCACCTTTTACAAGCAGCTTTTTGTCTCCCACTTGAAGCTCATGCAATAACCTTAATGCACGCAGAATTGACTCTGGTTCTTTAAAATCACAAAAGCTGAATGCTAGCAACTTTTCTGAAGCACCTTGAACTCTCTTCCAGTTTAAAACAAGCCACATTTTGCAAGTAACTGCCTGATTAACATATCAGAAGTTTTCTCAGATCTGTTACCTAGAAAAACTGCATGGTCTTTCCTTGGTCCAAAATGCTTTCCAGCCAGAGGCACAGAGGTTGGCACCAACACCCATTTTCCCTCCATTGGGCAACAGTTCATGAAGACGGTTATGGCATTATCCAGTACCTTTCTTAATTCGCTTTCAGTTAACTCTGGTGCAGGGGATGTGGCATGCAAATAGTGGATGGATCTCCAATCAAGTTGTAGTTGACTCATCACGTCCCCGTAATGCTGGGCCTCTTGATTGTACAACATGTAAGCCCAAGATGGCTTGTTGGTGATGTATTTCACAGTTGTGAATGTCACTCCCACAGGAGTTAGCTTTTCTGCGGTTTAAGTTCTTAGCTGGATATCTGCAGGCTTCAGTTCAGTATCTTTGAAATACCATTCAAAATCATTTTGTGGACTGACTGAAAAAGCCAAGCCAATGTCCAATTCCATTTTAATTAATTTGCCATTCACTTCTGTTGTAAGCCATATTGCTTGACTATTGTTAGTTTTCACATAGTAAATCTTAAGGCTACTCAGTCCTCTCATCGTCATCAGGTTTTTCATCAACAACGTGCAAATTAATACTCTTTTTGAAACTGCAACTTGACTTTTTATCTTTATCTTTTCCCTGTGCAGTCTATTTATTTTTGTCCACCTGACATGCTCTTTGTATGTGTCCTACTTTGTTGCATTTTCTGCAAGTTTCACCTTAAAATTTGCGTTGGTCTGGTGTATATGAGCCACTGCTGCAATGATAACACAATTTGTTCGGCGAGGCAGGTTTCTGTTTAGAAACTCCCTTTCTTTCCTGACTGCAACTCCATTGTGTCTCTCTGTCTGCTGTTTCCATTGACAGAGCTTTTCAACTGCTCTTTTAAATGTAAGTTGTATTTCAGTTAGGAACTGTTTCTGAAAGCTTTCCTGTAAGATTCCACAAACTAAATGATTTCTCAGTGCATCATTAAGCCCATCACTGAACTTACAATTCTCAAACAATCTCTTCAATTTAGCTATATGTGCTGAAAAGGACTCCCCCTCCTTTTGATTCTGTTTGTGAAACCTAAAGCGTTATGCAATCAACAATGCTTTCAGTTCTAAAAGTTCCTGCATTACTTTCACGATATCAGCAAAGCTCATTTTGGCTGGTGTGGTTGGAGCAGTTAAACTTCCCAATGCATTCAGCAAGACTGGTACTTATTTCTCATTGGCTATTTAATTTACTTTAAAATATTGCTCATTCTGCTCCATATATAATATCCAGTTACTTGTTGTGTAATCAAATGCATCAATCTTTGTAGCCAGCCACTTCTGTTCTTTTTTTTATCATTATCATCACCCGATACTCATTGTTTATGAACCCATGAATTTGTCCATTTTCTGCCTTATTTTTAACTCAGCAGTCTCTGTCTTATCCCGAAGAAGCACATGCTGAGCTGCTTTTTTTTGTTCGACTGTTTCTCATTGAACTTTTTTTTAAATACTAGTATCTCACTGTGCTTCAACATGAAGGTAGTTATCTTGGGTTCATTTAAAATTTTCTCATCACCACTGTTATGTTTTGTAACTCCAAAACATAAACTAATTAAAAGCAAAAACTTGGAGCCGGGAATAAGGTATTTTAGTTTTGTTTTTTTCTTTAAATGAAGCACGCACGCATGACCTGGTGGTATGATGATGTTTGCCATTCTCGTATTCCATACATACAACCATAATTAATTATTTAAACAAAGGGTGCTTAATAAAACAATATATTTAGAATATCACTCAAATTGATTAAATACAAAACAGTTAATTTAGAATCTACATCACCTGCTGTAATTAAAATGAATCTTTAATCGTCTGCCATACTGCTTAACAAATTCTAGAACTTGATGCTGCAAGTTTTTATCTAGAGCAGGGGTGTCAAACTCATTTTAGGTCACGGGCCGGATTGAGCAAAATGCAGCTTCATGCGGGCCAGATCAGTCGGACGCGTGCGAACGCAGCTTTCGTTGCCTCCGTTTTTTCAGCCTGCTCTCATGTGTCTCAGTCTCTGCTATAACTACAAAGTGTTTCACTTTACAAATTCCGTTTCTTATGAAGAAGACTGCCGAATAAACACTAAAAACCCTGAAAACCTGGTACCTGAATAAACTCAGCATTAGCCATATCATACGCCATAGGCGCTTCGATTACTGGGGCCAGCTTTAATAGTAATTAGATATTATCTCACGGGCCAAAGATAATTCCACCGCGGGCCGGATTTGGCCTGCGGGCCTTGTGTTTGACATATATGTCGTACGTGATGTCCCAGGTTTTAGGGAGTGTTACCCTGAGTTTTAGGGGCACTTAAAATCTAGGCGTACTTTCAACTACATGGCTGATGGACTTCAAAATCTCACTTCTATAAAATTCCAAGCCTTTGGTTTTGGAATTCTTATTTACCTATTTTTTAAAAAAAGAAATTGCTCCAAAGTACTAGCCATTCGGAGAATTTGTTAAAGTTAATATAAAGTGTGTGTTCTAACAGGAGCTGATATTACTCTGCTAGCAGCTGTTGCATCTGAAAGTATATAGGACTTAACAGAAACTACAGCATGCTGTCTTTAAATAGACACAACTCAAATGGCCAGTAGTCCTGATGATTATCAGTCCCTATACTTGTAGTGGCCTGTGGCTAGATTCTAATCAGCACTCTGATGTCTTAAGTTGGTGTATCCCATTAAAACTGAATCAGATACATTAACTATTAAGGAACCATTCAGCAGCATTTGTTGAACTGGCTGAAGGCAATTCCACATGCTGACCCTGTGGATACGGCTATTCAAAGTGATGTAACTAGTAACCCTTTGATGTAATGGGAGTTCACTGTTTCTCATGGTAATTGGTACTGGTCTCATCAGCACAAAAACATGACTTTTTGAAGTCTTCAGGATGAAAATTACAAATCGTATATTTTTATTGGAATTCCAGAAAAGTCTAGATTGATAGTTAAAATGTTGGTTCTTCTATACGTTCAAAATGGTGTTCCAGTGGGACTTTTGCACAGTGAAACCTTGACCAGTGAATAAAATGGGATGAAACAGGTTAAATGCTGAGAGGGCATGGTCTCTGAATAAGGCTGAGATAAGAAAGAATTTCTTCTCTCAGGGGGTTGTGAGTATTTGGAAATGGTTGCAACAAAAATCTGTAGGGACAGAGACCTTGGGTATGCATAATGATGAAATAGGTATCTAATCACAAGGGCATGGCAAAAGGGCAGGAATGTAGACTTGAGGAATGTTGGATCATTGAATGGTGGAACAGGCTCAAGTGATTGAACAGCCTCCTCCTGGTCCCGTTTCTTTTATGGAATTAGAAGTTTGTTTGAAGTGGAGTGAATGAGATTGCATTACCCTTTTAGAAGTTTTTATGAATTTGTAACCAGTTCTAGGAATGGACAACAGATATTAAATACATTGTTATGAAAACCAGACTTAACCCAGATTTCACTTGAATCCTGAGTAAATCCTGGGTTAGATTGGGTTCGACCTATTCAATTTATGCTTAAAACAGAATGCTGCTTTTCAATATTAATTCGTCTGCTTGCCACAAAATTCAATACAAGTAGATCCAGCCACAATCTGTTGGTGTCTTAAGTAGCAGCCTTGTCTGAGTGGTAACACTCCAATCTCTGAGTTGGAACATTATTGGTTACAGCCTTGCTCCAAACACAAAAGCTGCTATTTGGACGGAACTGAGGGAATGCTACATTTTTGGATTTACTCTTTTGAGCGTGATGTTCAACTGAGATTCAGTCTGCCCCACAGGTGGACAAAGATCCCACAACATCATTCAAGGAAAAGTGGGAGTTCTAGTCATACAGCATGGAAACAGTTGCATTGGCCTACCAGTCCATGCCAACTTTGAAGCACCCATTCACACAGAATCTAGATTAATCCTGTTTGACTCTCCCCATACTCTCCATGCCTGCTCCCAGATTCTATCATTCATCTATTCATGAGAGTAGTTTACTGTGGCCAATTAACCTACAAATGCACTCCACTTTGGAAGATGGAGGAAACCAGAAAAAACAAGAAACTCTCGCAGTCACAATGGCATGCTAAGAGGCGGTCACAATGTATACTAAGAGGCGGTCACAGTGTATACTAAGAGTCGGTCACAATGTATACTAAGAGTCGGTCACAGTGTATACTAAGAGGCAGTCACAATGTATACTAAGAGGCGGTCACAGTGTATACTAACAGGCGGTGAGTGTATACTAAGAGTCGGTCACAATGTATACTAAGAGGCGGTGACAATGGCATGCTAAGAGGCGGTCACAATGTATACTAAGAGGCGGTCACAGTGTATACTAAGAGGCGGTCACAATGTATACTAAGAGTTGGTCACAATGTATACAAAGAGGCGGTCACAATGTATACTAAGAGTCGGTCACAATGTATACTAAGAGTCGGTCACAATGGCATGCTAAGAGGCGGTCACAATGTATACTAAGAGACGGTCACAGTGTATACTAAGAGGCGGTCACAATGTATACTAAGTCGGTCACAATGTATACTAAGAGGCGGTGACAATGGCATGATAAGAGTCGGTCACAATGTATACTAAGAGGCGGTCACAGTGTATACTAAGAGGCGGTCACAATGTATACTAAGAGGCGATCACAATGGCATACTAAGAGGCGGTCACAATGTATACTAAGAGGCAGTCACAATCTATAATAAGAGGCGGTCACAATGTATACTAAGAGGCGTCACAATGTATACTAAGAGGCGGTCACAATGGCATACTAAGAGTCGGTCACAATATATAATAAGAGGCGGTCACAATGGCATACTAAGAGTCGGTCACAATATATAATAAGAGGCGGTCACAATGTATACTAAGAGGCGGTCACAATGTATACTAATAGGCGGTCACAATGGCATACTAAGAGGAGGTCACAATGGCATACTAAGAGTCGGTCACAATATATACTAAGAGGCGGTCACAATGTATACTAAGAGGCGGTCACAATGTATACTAATAGGCGGTCACAATGGCATACTAAGAGGCGGTCACAATGGCATACTAAGAGTCGGTCACAATATATACTAAGAGGCGGTCACAATGTATACTAAGAGGCGGTCACAATGTATACTAATAGGCGGTCACAATGGCATGCTAAGAGGCGGTCACAATGGCATGCTAAGAGGCGGTCACAATGTATACTAAGAGGCGGTCACAATGGCATACTAAGAGGCGGTCACAATGTATACTAAGAGGTGGTCACAATGTATACTAAGAGGCTGTCACAATGGCATACTAAGAGGCGGTCACAATGTATAATAAGAGGCGGTCACAAAGTATACTAAGAGGCGGTCACAATGTATACTAAGAGGCGGTCACAATGGCATACTAAGAGGCGGTCACAATGTATAATAAGAGGCGGTCACAATGTTTACTAAGAGGCGGTCACAATGGCATGCTAAGAGGCGGTCACAATGCCATACTAAGAGGCGGTCACAATGGCATACTAATAGGCGGTCACAATGTATACTAAGAGGAGGTCACAATGTATAATAAGAGGCGGTCACAATGTATAATAAGAGGGGGTCACAATGTATACTATGAGGCGGTCACAATGTATACTAAGAGGCGGTCACAATGTATACTAAGAGGCGGTCACAATGGCATACTAAGAGGCGGTCACAATGTATACTAAGAGGCGGTCACAATGGCATACTAAGAGGCGGTCACAATGGCATACTAAGAGGCGGTCACAATGTATACTAAGAGGCGGTCACAATGGCATACTAAGAGGCGGTCACAATGTATACTAAGAGGCGGTCACAATGGCATACTAAGAGGCGGTCACAATGGCATACTAAGAGGCGGTCACAATGGCATACTAATAGGAGGTCACAATGTATACTAAGAGGCGGTCACAATGGCATACTAAGAGGCGGTCACAATGTATACTAAGAGTCGGTCACAATGGCATGCTAAGAGGCGGTGAGTGTATACTAAGAGTCGGTCACAATGTATACTAAGAGGCGGTCACAATGTATACTAAGAGTCGGTCACAATGGCATACTAAGAGTCGGTCACAATGGCATACTAAGAGGCAGTCACAATGGCATGCTAAGAGTCGGTCACACTGTATACTAAGAGTCGGTCACAATGTATACTAAGAGGCGGTGACAATGGCATGCTAAGAGGCGGTCACAATGTATACTAAGAGGCGGTCACAATGTATACTAAGTCGGTCACAATGTATACTAAGAGGCGGTGACAATGGCATGATAAGAGGCGGTCACAGTGTATACTAAGAGTCGGTGACAATGGCATGCTAAGAGGCGGTCACAATGTATACTAAGAGACGGTCACAGTGTATACTAAGAGGCGGTCACAATGTATACTAAGAGGCGGTGACAATGGCATGATAAGAGGCGGTCAAAGTGTATACTAAGAGGCGGTCACAATGTATACTAAGAGTAGGTCACAATGGCATGCTAAGAGGCGGTCACAATGTATATTAAGAGTCGGTCACAATGTATACTAAGAGGCGGTCACAATGGCATACTAAGAGGCAGTCACAATGTATACTAAGAGGCGGTCACAATGTATACTAAGAGGCGGTCACAATGTATACTAAGAGGCGGTCACAATGGCATACTAAGAGGCAGTCACAATGTATACTAAGAGGCGGTCACAATGGCATGCTAAGAGGCGGTCACAATGGCATACTAAGAGTCGGTCACAATGGCATGCTAAGAGTCGGTCACAATGTATACTAAGAGTCGGTCACAATGGCATGCTAAGAGGCGGTCACAGTGTATACTAAGAGTCGGTCACAATGTATACTAAGAGTCGGTCACAATGGCATGCTAAGAGTCGGTCACAATGTATACTAAGAGGCGGTCACAATGGCATGCTAAGAGTCGGTCACAATGTATACTAAGAGGCGGTCACAATGTATACTAAGAGTCGGTCACAATGTATACTAAGAGGCGGTCACAATCTATACTAAGAGTCGGTCACAATGGCATGCTAAGAGTCGGTCACAATGTATACTAAGAGTCGGTCACAATGTAAACTAAGAGTCGGTCACAATGTATACTAAGAGGCGGTCACAATGGCATGCTAAGAGTCGGTCACAATGTATACTAAGAGTCGGTCACAATGTATACTAAGAGTCGGTCACAATGGCATGCTAAGAGGCGGTCACAGTGTATACTAAGAGTCGGTCACAATGTATACTAAGAGTCGGTCACAATGGCATACTAAGAGGCGGTCACAGTGTATACTAAGAGTCGGTCACAATGTATACTAAGAGGCGGTCACAATGGCATGCTAAGAGGCGGTCACAGTGTATACTAAGAGTCGGTCACAATGTATACTAAGAGGCGGTCACAATGGCATACTAAGAGGCGGTCACAATGGAATACTAAGAGGCGGTCACAGTGTATACTAAGAGTCGGTCACAATGTATACTAAGAGGCGGTCACAGTGTATACTAAGAGTCGGTCACAATGTATACTAAGAGGCGGTCACAGTGTATACTAAGAGTCGGTCACAATGTATACTAAGAGGCGGTCACAATGGCATACTAAGAGGAGGTCACAATGTATACTAAGAGGCGGTCACAATGTATACTAGGAGTCGGTCACAATGTATACTAAGAGGCGGTCACAATGGCATGCTAAGAGGAGGTCACAATGGCATACTAAGAGGCAGTCACAATGTATACTAAGAGGCGGTGACAATGGCATACTAAGAGTCGGTCACAATGTATACTAAGAGGCGGTCACAGTGTATACTAAGAGGCGGTCACAATGTATACTAAGAGGCGGTCACAATGGCATACTAAGAGGCGGTCACAATGTATACTAAGAGGCAGTCACAATCTATAATAAGAGGCGGTCACAATGTATACTAAGAGGCGTCACAATGTATACTAAGAGGCGGTCACAATGGCATACTAAGAGTCGGTCACAATATATAATAAGGGGCGGTCACAATGGCATACTAATAGGCGGTCACAATGGCATACTAAGAGGAGGTCACAATGGCATACTAAGAGTCGGTCACAATATAAACTAAGAGGCGGTCACAATGTATACTAAGAGGCGGTCACAATGTATACTAATAGGCGGTCACAATGGCATACTAAGAGGCGGTCACAATGGCATACTAAGAGTCGGTCACAATATATACTAAGAGGCGGTCACAATGTATACTAAGAGGCGGTCACAATGTATACTAATAGGCGGTCACAATGGCATACTAAGAGGCGGTCACAAAGGCATGCTAAGAGGCGGTCCCAATGTATACTAAGAGGTGGTCACAATGTATACTAAGAGGCTGTCACAATGGCATACTAAGAGGCGGTCACAATGTATAATAAGAGGCGGTCACAAAGTATACTAAGAGGCGGTCACAATGTATACTAAGAGGCGGTCACAATGGCATACTAAGAGGCGGTCACAATGTATAATAAGAGGCGGTCACAATGGCATACTAAGAGGCGGTCACAATGTTTACTAAGAGGCGGTCACAATGGCATGCTAAGAGGCGGTCACAATGCCATACTAAGAGGCGGTCACAATGTATACTAAGAGGAGGTCACAATGTATAAT
This sequence comes from Hemitrygon akajei, assembly GCF_048418815.1. Lineage (NCBI taxonomy): Eukaryota > Metazoa > Chordata > Chondrichthyes > Myliobatiformes > Dasyatidae > Hemitrygon > Hemitrygon akajei. The sequence continues at coordinate 8,136,941 of NC_133150.1, read as the reverse complement.
AAGAGGCGGTCACAATGTATAATAAGAGGGGGTCACAATGTATACTATGAGGCGGTCACAATGTATACTAAGAGGTGGTCACAATGTATACTAAGAGGCGGTCACAATGTATACTAAGAGGCGGTCACAATGGCATACTAAGAGGCAGTCACAATGTATACTAAGAGGCGGTCACAATGGCATACTAAGAGGCGGTCACAATGGCATACTAAGAGGCGGTCACAATGGCATACTAATAGGCGGTCACAATGTATACTAAGAGGCGGTCACAATGGCATACTAATAGGAGGTCACAATGTATACTAAGAGGCGGTCACAATGTATACTAAGAGGCGGTCACAATGGCATACTAAGAGGCGGTCACAATGGCATACTAAGAGGCGGTCACAATGGCATACTAATAGGAGGTCACAATGTATACTAAGAGGCGGTCACAATGGCATACTAAGAGGCGGTCACAATGTATACTAAGAGTCGGTCACAATGGCATGCTAAGAGGCGGTGAGTGTATACTAAGAGTCGGTCACAATGTATACTAAGAGGCGGTCACAATGTATACTAAGAGTCGGTCACAATGGCATACTAAGAGTCGGTCACAATGGCATACTAAGAGGCAGTCACAATGGCATGCTAAGAGTCGGTCACACTGTATACTAAGAGTCGGTCACAATGTATACTAAGAGGCGGTGACAATGGCATGCTAAGAGTCGGTCACAATGTATACTAAGAGGCGGTCACAATGTATACTAAGTCGGTCACAATGTATACTAAGAGGCGGTGACAATGGCATGATAAGAGGCGGTCACAATGTATACTAAGAGACGGTCACAGTGTATACTAAGAGGCGGTCACAATGTATACTAAGAGGCGGTGACAATGGCATGATAAGAGGCGGTCACAGTGTATACTAAGAGGCGGTCACAATGTATACTAAGAGTCGGTCACAATGGCATGCTAAGAGGCGGTCACAATGTATATTAAGAGTCGGTCACAATGTATACTAAGAGGCGGTCACAATGGCATACTAAGAGGCAGTCACAATGTATACTAAGAGGCGGTCACAATGTATACTAAGAGGCGGTCACAATGTATACTAAGAGGCGGTCACAATGGCATACTAAGAGGCAGTCACAATGTATACTAAGAGGCGGTCACAATGGCATGCTAAGAGGCGGTCACAATGGCATACTAAGAGTCGGTCACAATGGCATGCTAAGAGTCGGTCACAATGTATACTAAGAGTCGGTCACAATGGCATGCTAAGAGGCGGTCACAGTGTATACTAAGAGTCGGTCACAATGTATACTAAGAGTCGGTCACAATGGCATGCTAAGAGTCGGTCACAATGTATACTAAGAGGCGGTCACAATGGCATGCTAAGAGTCGGTCACAATGTATACTAAGAGGCGGTCACAATGTATACTAAGAGTCGGTCACAATGTATACTAAGAGGCGGTCACAATCTATACTAAGAGTCGGTCACAATGTATACTAAGAGTCGGTCACAATGGCATGCTAAGAGTCGGTCACAATGTATACTAAGAGTCGGTCACAATGTAAACTAAGAGTCGGTCACAATGTATACTAAGAGGCGGTCACAATGGCATGCTAAGAGTCGGTCACAATGTATACTAAGAGTCGGTCACAATGTATACTAAGAGTCGGTCACAATGGCATGCTAAGAGGCGGTCACAGTGTATACTAAGAGTCGGTCACAATGTATACTAAGAGTCGGTCACAATGGCATACTAAGAGGCGGTCACAGTGTATACTAAGAGTCGGTCACAATGTATACTAAGAGGCGGTCACAATGGCATGCTAAGAGGCGGTCACAGTGTATACTAAGAGTCGGTCACAATGTATACTAAGAGGCGGTCACAATGGCATGCTAAGAGGAGGTCACAATGGCATACTAAGAGGCAGTCACAATGTATACTAAGAGGCGGTGACAATGGCATACTAAGAGTCGGTCACAATGTATACTAAGAGGCGGTCACAGTGTATACTAAGAGGCGGTCACAATGTATACTAAGAGGCGGTCACAATGGCATACTAAGAGGCGGTCACAATGTATACTAAGAGGCAGTCACAATCTATAATAAGAGGCGGTCACAATGTATACTAAGAGGCGTCACAATGTATACTAAGAGGCGGTCACAATGGCATACTAAGAGTCGGTCACAATATATAATAAGGGGCGGTCACAATGGCATACTAATAGGCGGTCACAATGGCATACTAAGAGGAGGTCACAATGGCATACTAAGAGTCGGTCACAATATAAACTAAGAGGCGGTCACAATGTATACTAAGAGGCGGTCACAATGTATACTAATAGGCGGTCACAATGGCATACTAAGAGGCGGTCACAATGGCATACTAAGAGTCGGTCACAATATATACTAAGAGGCGGTCACAATGTATACTAAGAGGCGGTCACAATGTATACTAATAGGCGGTCACAATGGCATACTAAGAGGCGGTCACAAAGGCATGCTAAGAGGCGGTCCCAATGTATACTAAGAGGTGGTCACAATGTATACTAAGAGGCTGTCACAATGGCATACTAAGAGGCGGTCACAATGTATAATAAGAGGCGGTCACAAAGTATACTAAGAGGCGGTCACAATGTATACTAAGAGGAGGTCACAATGTATAATAAGAGGCGGTCACAATGTATAATAAGAGGGGGTCACAATGTATACTATGAGGCGGTCACAATGTATACTAAGAGGCGGTCACAATGTATACTAAGAGGCGGTCACAATGTATACTAAGAGGCGGTCACAATGGCATACTAAGAGGCAGTCACAATGTATACTAAGAGGCGGTCACAATGGCATACTAAGAGGCGGTCACAATGGCATACTAAGAGGCGGTCACAATGGCATACTAATAGGCGGTCACAATGTATACTAAGAGGCGGTCACAATGGCATACTAATAGGAGGTCACAATGTATACTAAGAGGCGGTCACAATGTATACTAAGAGGCGGTCACAATGGCATACTAAGAGGCGGTCACAATGGCATACTAAGAGGCGGTCACAATGGCATACTAATAGGAGGTCACAATGTATACTAAGAGGCGGTCACAATGGCATACTAAGAGGCGGTCACAATGTATACTAAGAGTCGGTCACAATGGCATGCTAAGAGGCGGTGAGTGTATACTAAGAGTCGGTCACAATGTATACTAAGAGGCGGTCACAATGTATACTAAGAGTCGGTCACAATGGCATACTAAGAGTCGGTCACAATGGCATACTAAGAGGCAGTCACAATGGCATGCTAAGAGTCGGTCACACTGTATACTAAGAGTCGGTCACAATGTATACTAAGAGGCGGTGACAATGGCATGCTAAGAGTCGGTCACAATGTATACTAAGAGGCGGTCACAATGTATACTAAGTCGGTCACAATGTATACTAAGAGGCGGTGACAATGGCATGATAAGAGGCGGTCACAATGTATACTAAGAGACGGTCACAGTGTATACTAAGAGGCGGTCACAATGTATACTAAGAGGCGGTGACAATGGCATGATAAGAGGCGGTCACAGTGTATACTAAGAGGCGGTCACAATGTATACTAAGAGTCGGTCACAATGGCATGCTAAGAGGCGGTCACAATGTATATTAAGAGTCGGTCACAATGTATACTAAGAGGCGGTCACAATGGCATACTAAGAGGCAGTCACAATGTATACTAAGAGGCGGTCACAATGTATACTAAGAGGCGGTCACAATGTATACTAAGAGGCGGTCACAATGGCATACTAAGAGGCAGTCACAATGTATACTAAGAGGCGGTCACAATGGCATGCTAAGAGGCGGTCACAATGGCATACTAAGAGTCGGTCACAATGGCATGCTAAGAGTCGGTCACAATGTATACTAAGAGTCGGTCACAATGGCATGCTAAGAGGCGGTCACAGTGTATACTAAGAGTCGGTCACAATGTATACTAAGAGTCGGTCACAATGGCATGCTAAGAGTCGGTCACAATGTATACTAAGAGGCGGTCACAATGGCATGCTAAGAGTCGGTCACAATGTATACTAAGAGGCGGTCACAATGTATACTAAGAGTCGGTCACAATGTATACTAAGAGGCGGTCACAATCTATACTAAGAGTCGGTCACAATGTATACTAAGAGTCGGTCACAATGGCATGCTAAGAGTCGGTCACAATGTATACTAAGAGTCGGTCACAATGTAAACTAAGAGTCGGTCACAATGTATACTAAGAGGCGGTCACAATGGCATGCTAAGAGTCGGTCACAATGTATACTAAGAGTCGGTCACAATGTATACTAAGAGTCGGTCACAATGGCATGCTAAGAGGCGGTCACAGTGTATACTAAGAGTCGGTCACAATGTATACTAAGAGTCGGTCACAATGGCATACTAAGAGGCGGTCACAGTGTATACTAAGAGTCGGTCACAATGTATACTAAGAGGCGGTCACAATGGCATGCTAAGAGGCGGTCACAGTGTATACTAAGAGTCGGTCACAATGTATACTAAGAGGCGGTCACAATGGCATGCTAAGAGGAGGTCACAATGGCATACTAAGAGGCAGTCACAATGTATACTAAGAGGCGGTGACAATGGCATACTAAGAGTCGGTCACAATGTATACTAAGAGGCGGTCACAGTGTATACTAAGAGGCGGTCACAATGTATACTAAGAGGCGGTCACAATGGCATACTAAGAGGCGGTCACAATGTATACTAAGAGGCAGTCACAATCTATAATAAGAGGCGGTCACAATGTATACTAAGAGGCGTCACAATGTATACTAAGAGGCGGTCACAATGGCATACTAAGAGTCGGTCACAATATATAATAAGGGGCGGTCACAATGGCATACTAATAGGCGGTCACAATGGCATACTAAGAGGAGGTCACAATGGCATACTAAGAGTCGGTCACAATATAAACTAAGAGGCGGTCACAATGTATACTAAGAGGCGGTCACAATGTATACTAATAGGCGGTCACAATGGCATACTAAGAGGCGGTCACAATGGCATACTAAGAGTCGGTCACAATATATACTAAGAGGCGGTCACAATGTATACTAAGAGGCGGTCACAATGTATACTAATAGGCGGTCACAATGGCATACTAAGAGGCGGTCACAAAGGCATGCTAAGAGGCGGTCCCAATGTATACTAAGAGGTGGTCATAATGTATACTAAGAGGCTGTCACAATGGCATACTAAGAGGCGGTCACAATGTATAATAAGAGGCGGTCACAAAGTATACTAAGAGGCGGTCACAATGTATACTAAGAGGCGGTCACAATGGCATACTAAGAGGCGGTCACAATGTATAATAAGAGGCGGTCACAATGGCATACTAAGAGGCGGTCACAATGTTTACTAAGAGGCGGTCACAATGGCATGCTAAGAGGCGGTCACAATGCCATACTAAGAGGCGGTCACAATGTATACTAAGAGGAGGTCACAATGTATAATAAGAGGCGGTCACAATGTATAATAAGAGGGGGTCACAATGTATACTATGAGGCGGTCACAATGTATACTAAGAGGCGGTCACAATGTATACTAAGAGGCGGTCACAATGTATACTAAGAGGCGGTCACAATGGCATACTAAGAGGCAGTCACAATGTATACTAAGAGGCGGTCACAATGGCATACTAAGAGGCGGTCACAATGGCATACTAAGAGGCGGTCACAATGGCATACTAATAGGCGGTCACAATGTATACTAAGAGGCGGTCACAATGGCATACTAATAGGAGGTCACAATGTATACTAAGAGGCGGTCACAATGTATACTAAGAGGCGGTCACAATGGCATACTAAGAGGCGGTCACAATGGCATACTAAGAGGCGGTCACAATGGCATACTAATAGGAGGTCACAATGTATACTAAGAGGCGGTCACAATGGCATACTAAGAGGCGGTCACAATGTATACTAAGAGTCGGTCACAATGGCATGCTAAGAGGCGGTGAGTGTATACTAAGAGTCGGTCACAATGTATACTAAGAGGCGGTCACAATGTATACTAAGAGTCGGTCACAATGGCATACTAAGAGTCGGTCACAATGGCATACTAAGAGGCAGTCACAATGGCATGCTAAGAGTCGGTCACACTGTATACTAAGAGTCGGTCACAATGTATACTAAGAGGCGGTGACAATGGCATGCTAAGAGTCGGTCACAATGTATACTAAGAGGCGGTCACAATGTATACTAAGTCGGTCACAATGTATACTAAGAGGCGGTGACAATGGCATGATAAGAGGCGGTCACAATGTATACTAAGAGACGGTCACAGTGTATACTAAGAGGCGGTCACAATGTATACTAAGAGGCGGTGACAATGGCATGATAAGAGGCGGTCACAGTGTATACTAAGAGGCGGTCACAATGTATACTAAGAGTCGGTCACAATGGCATGCTAAGAGGCGGTCACAATGTATATTAAGAGTCGGTCACAATGTATACTAAGAGGCGGTCACAATGGCATACTAAGAGGCAGTCACAATGTATACTAAGAGGCGGTCACAATGTATACTAAGAGGCGGTCACAATGTATACTAAGAGGCGGTCACAATGGCATACTAAGAGGCAGTCACAATGTATACTAAGAGGCGGTCACAATGGCATGCTAAGAGGCGGTCACAATGGCATACTAAGAGTCGGTCACAATGGCATGCTAAGAGTCGGTCACAATGTATACTAAGAGTCGGTCACAATGGCATGCTAAGAGGCGGTCACAGTGTATACTAAGAGTCGGTCACAATGTATACTAAGAGTCGGTCACAATGGCATGCTAAGAGTCGGTCACAATGTATACTAAGAGGCGGTCACAATGGCATGCTAAGAGTCGGTCACAATGTATACTAAGAGGCGGTCACAATGTATACTAAGAGTCGGTCACAATGTATACTAAGAGGCGGTCACAATCTATACTAAGAGTCGGTCACAATGTATACTAAGAGTCGGTCACAATGGCATGCTAAGAGTCGGTCACAATGTATACTAAGAGTCGGTCACAATGTAAACTAAGAGTCGGTCACAATGTATACTAAGAGGCGGTCACAATGGCATGCTAAGAGTCGGTCACAATGTATACTAAGAGTCGGTCACAATGTATACTAAGAGTCGGTCACAATGGCATGCTAAGAGGCGGTCACAGTGTATACTAAGAGTCGGTCACAATGTATACTAAGAGTCGGTCACAATGGCATACTAAGAGGCGGTCACAGTGTATACTAAGAGTCGGTCACAATGTATACTAAGAGGCGGTCACAATGGCATGCTAAGAGGCGGTCACAGTGTATACTAAGAGTCGGTCACAATGTATACTAAGAGGCGGTCACAATGGCATACTAAGAGGCGGTCACAATGGAATACTAAGAGGCGGTCACAGTGTATACTAAGAGTCGGTCACAATGTATACTAAGAGGCGGTCACAGTGTATACTAAGAGTCGGTCACAATGTATACTAAGAGGCGGTCACAGTGTATACTAAGAGTCGGTCACAATGTATACTAAGAGGCGGTCACAATGGCATACTAAGAGGAGGTCACAATGTATACTAAGAGGCGGTCACAATGTATACTAGGAGTCGGTCACAATGTATACTAAGAGGCGGTCACAATGGCATGCTAAGAGGAGGTCACAATGGCATACTAAGAGGCAGTCACAATGTATACTAAGAGGCGGTGACAATGGCATACTAAGAGTCGGTCACAATGTATACTAAGAGGCGGTCACAGTGTATACTAAGAGGCGGTCACAATGTATACTAAGAGGCGGTCACAATGGCATACTAAGAGGCGGTCACAATGTATACTAAGAGGCAGTCACAATCTATAATAAGAGGCGGTCACAATGTATACTAAGAGGCGTCACAATGTATACTAAGAGGCGGTCACAATGGCATACTAAGAGTCGGTCACAATATATAATAAGGGGCGGTCACAATGGCATACTAATAGGCGGTCACAATGGCATACTAAGAGGAGGTCACAATGGCATACTAAGAGTCGGTCACAATATAAACTAAGAGGCGGTCACAATGTATACTAAGAGGCGGTCACAATGTATACTAATAGGCGGTCACAATGGCATACTAAGAGGCGGTCACAAAGGCATACTAAGAGGCGGTCCCAATGTATACTAAGAGGTGGTCACAATGTATACTAAGAGGCTGTCACAATGGCATACTAATAGGCGGTCACAATGGCATACTAAGAGGCGGTCACAAAGGCATGCTAAGAGGCGGTCCCAATGTATACTAAGAGGTGGTCACAATGTATACTAAGAGGCTGTCACAATGGCATACTAAGAGGCGGTCACAATGTATAATAAGAGGCGGTCACAATGGCATACTAAGAGGCGGTCACAATGTTTACTAAGAGGCGGTCACAATGGCATGCTAAGAGGCGGTCACAATGCCATACTAAGAGGCGGTCACAATGTATACTAAGAGGAGGTCACAATGTATAATAAGAGGCGGTCACAATGTATAATAAGAGGGGGTCACAATGTATACTATGAGGCGGTCACAATGTATACTAAGATGCGGTCACAATGTATACTAAGAGGCGGTCACAATGTATACTAAGAGGCGGTCACAATGGCATACTAAGAGGCGGTCACAATGTATACTAAGAGGCGGTCACAATGGCATACTAAGAGGCGGTCACAATGGCATACTAAGAGGCGGTCACAATGGCATACTAATAGGCGGTCACAATGTATACTAAGAGGCGGTCACAATGGCATACTAATAGGAGGTCACAATGTATACTAAGAGGCGGTCACAATGGCATACTAAGAGGCGGTCACAATGGCATACTAATAGGCGGTCACAATGTATACTAAGAGGCGGTCACAATGTATACTAAGAGGCGGTCACAATGCCATACTATGAGGCGGTCACAATGGCATACTGAGAGGCGGTCACAATGCCATACTAAGAGGCGGTCACAATGGCATACTAATAGGCGGTCACAATGTATACTAAGAGGCGGTCACATGGCATGCTAAGAGGCGGTCACAATGCCATACTAAGAGGCGGTCACAATGGCATACTAAGAGGCGGTCACAATGTATACTAAGAGGCGGTCACAATGGCATACTAAGAGGCGGTCACAATGGCATGCTAAGAGGCGGTCACAATGTATACTAAGAGGCAGTCACAATCTATGCTAAGAGGCGGTCACAATGGCATGCTAAGAGGCGGTCACAATGGCATGCTAAGAGGCGGTCACAATGTATACTAAGAGGCGGTCACAATGGCATACTAATAGGCGGTCACAATGTATACTAAGAGGCGGTCACAATGTATACTAAGAGGCGGTCACAATGCCATACTAAGAGGCGGTCACAATGGAATACTAAGAGGTGGTCACAGTGTATACTAAGAGTCGGTCACAATGTATACTAAGAGGCGGTCACAGTGTATACTAAGAGTCGGTCACAATGTATACTAAGAGGCGGTCACAGTGTATACTAAGAGTCGGTCACAATGTATACTAAGAGGCGGTCACAATGGCATACTAAGAGGAGGTCACAATGTATACTAAGAGGCGGTCACAATGTATACTAGGAGTCGGTCACAATGTATACTAAGAGGCGGTCACAATGGCATGCTAAGAGGAGGTCACAATGGCATACTAAGAGGCAGTCACAATGTATACTAAGAGGCGGTGACAATGGCATACTAAGAGTCGGTCACAATGTATACTAAGAGGCGGTCACAGTGTATACTAAGAGGCGGTCACAATGTATACTAAGAGGCGGTCACAATGGCATACTAAGAGGCGGTCACAATGTATACTAAGAGGCAGTCACAATCTATAATAAGAGGCGGTCACAATGTATACTAAGAGGCGTCACAATGTATACTAAGAGGCGGTCACAATGGCATACTAAGAGTCGGTCACAATATATAATAAGGGGCGGTCACAATGGCATACTAATAGGCGGTCACAATGGCATACTAAGAGGAGGTCACAATGGCATACTAAGAGTCGGTCACAATATAAACTAAGAGGCGGTCACAATGTATACTAAGAGGCGGTCACAATGTATACTAATAGGCGGTCACAATGGCATACTAAGAGGCGGTCACAATGGCATACTAAGAGTCGGTCACAATATATACTAAGAGGCGGTCACAATGTATACTAAGAGGCGGTCACAATGTATACTAATAGGCGGTCACAATGGCATACTAAGAGGCGGTCACAAAGGCATGCTAAGAGGCGGTCCCAATGTATACTAAGAGGTGGTCACAATGTATACTAAGAGGCTGTCACAATGGCATACTAAGAGGCGGTCACAATGTATAATAAGAGGCGGTCACAAAGTATACTAAGAGGCGGTCACAATGTATACTAAGAGGCGGTCACAATGGCATACTAAGAGGCGGTCACAATGTATAATAAGAGGCGGTCACAATGGCATACTAAGAGGCGGTCACAATGTTTACTAAGAGGCGGTCACAATGGCATGCTAAGAGGCGGTCACAATGCCATACTAAGAGGCGGTCACAATGTATACTAAGAGGAGGTCACAATGTATAATAAGAGGCGGTCACAATGTATAATAAGAGGGGGTCACAATGTATACTATGAGGCGGTCACAATGTATACTAAGAGGCGGTCACAATGTATACTAAGAGGCGGTCACAATGTATACTAAGAGGCGGTCACAATGGCATACTAAGAGGCGGTCACAATGTATACTAAGAGGCGGTCACAATGGCATACTAAGAGGCGGTCACAATGGCATACTAAGAGGCGGTCACAATGGCATACTAATAGGCGGTCACAATGTATACTAAGAGGCGGTCACAATGGCATACTAATAGGAGGTCACAATGTATACTAAGAGGCGGACACAATGGCATACTAAGAGGCGGTCACAATGGCATACTAATAGGCGGTCACAATGTATACTAAGAGGCGGTCACAATGCCATACTATGAGGTGGTCACAATGGCATACTGAGAGGCGGTCACAATGCCATACTAAGAGGCGGTCACAATGGCATACTAATAGGCGGTCACAATGTATACTAAGAGGCGGTCACAATGTATACTAAGAGGCGGTCACAATGCCATACTAAGAGGCGGTCACAATGGCATACTAAGAGGCGGTCACAATGTATACTAAGAGGCGGTCACAATGGCATACTAAGAGGCGGTCACAATGGCATGCTAAGAGGCGGTCACAATGTATACTAAGAGGCAGTCACAATCTATGCTAAGAGGCGGTCACAATGGCATGCTAAGAGGCGGTCACAATGGCATGCTAAGAGGCGGTCACAATGTATACTAAGGGGCGGTCACAATGGCATACTAATAGGCGGTCACAATGTATACTAAGAGGCGGTCACAATGTATACTAAGAGTCGGTCACAATGGCATGCTAAGAGGCGGTCACAGTGTATACTAAGAGTCGGTCACAATGTATACTAAGAGTCGGTCACAATGGCATACTAAGAGGCGGTCACAGTGTATACTAAGAGTCGGTCACAATGTATACTAAGAGGCGGTCACAATGGCATGCTAAGAGGCGGTCACAGTGTATACTAAGAGTCGGTCACAATGTATACTAAGAGGCGGTCACAATGGCATGCTAAGAGGAGGTCACAATGGCATACTAAGAGGCAGTCACAATGTATACTAAGAGGCGGTGACAATGGCATACTAAGAGTCGGTCACAATGTATACTAAGAGGCGGTCACAGTGTATACTAAGAGGCGGTCACAATGTATACTAAGAGGCGGTCACAATGGCATACTAAGAGGCGGTCACAATGTATACTAAGAGGCAGTCACAATCTATAATAAGAGGCGGTCACAATGTATACTAAGAGGCGTCACAATGTATACTAAGAGGCGGTCACAATGGCATACTAAGAGTCGGTCACAATATATAATAAGGGGCGGTCACAATGGCATACTAATAGGCGGTCACAATGGCATACTAAGAGGAGGTCACAATGGCATACTAAGAGTCGGTCACAATATAAACTAAGAGGCGGTCACAATGTATACTAAGAGGCGGTCACAATGTATACTAATAGGCGGTCACAATGGCATACTAAGAGGCGGTCACAATGGCATACTAAGAGTCGGTCACAATATATACTAAGAGGCGGTCACAATGTATACTAAGAGGCGGTCACAATGTATACTAATAGGCGGTCACAATGGCATACTAAGAGGCGGTCACAAAGGCATGCTAAGAGGCGGTCCCAATGTATACTAAGAGGTGGTCACAATGTATACTAAGAGGCTGTCACAATGGCATACTAAGAGGCGGTCACAATGTATAATAAGAGGCGGTCACAAAGTATACTAAGAGGCGGTCACAATGTATACTAAGAGGCGGTCACAATGGCATACTAAGAGGCGGTCACAATGTATAATAAGAGGCGGTCACAATGGCATACTAAGAGGCGGTCACAATGTTTACTAAGAGGCGGTCACAATGGCATGCTAAGAGGCGGTCACAATGCCATACTAAGAGGCGGTCACAATGTATACTAAGAGGAGGTCACAATGTATAATAAGAGGCGGTCACAATGTATAATAAGAGGGGGTCACAATGTATACTATGAGGCGGTCACAATGTATACTAAGAGGCGGTCACAATGTATACTAAGAGGCGGTCACAATGTATACTAAGAGGCGGTCACAATGGCATACTAAGAGGCAGTCACAATGTATACTAAGAGGCGGTCACAATGGCATACTAAGAGGCGGTCACAATGGCATACTAAGAGGCGGTCACAATGGCATACTAATAGGCGGTCACAATGTATACTAAGAGGCGGTCACAATGGCATACTAATAGGAGGTCACAATGTATACTAAGAGGCGGTCACAATGTATACTAAGAGGCGGTCACAATGGCATACTAAGAGGCGGTCACAATGGCATACTAAGAGGCGGTCACAATGGCATACTAATAGGAGGTCACAATGTATACTAAGAGGCGGTCACAATGGCATACTAAGAGGCGGTCACAATGTATACTAAGAGTCGGTCACAATGGCATGCTAAGAGGCGGTGAGTGTATACTAAGAGTCGGTCACAATGTATACTAAGAGGCGGTCACAATGTATACTAAGAGTCGGTCACAATGGCATACTAAGAGTCGGTCACAATGGCATACTAAGAGGCAGTCACAATGGCATGCTAAGAGTCGGTCACACTGTATACTAAGAGTCGGTCACAATGTATACTAAGAGGCGGTGACAATGGCATGCTAAGAGTCGGTCACAATGTATACTAAGAGGCGGTCACAATGTATACTAAGTCGGTCACAATGTATACTAAGAGGCGGTGACAATGGCATGATAAGAGGCGGTCACAATGTATACTAAGAGACGGTCACAGTGTATACTAAGAGGCGGTCACAATGTATACTAAGAGGCGGTGACAATGGCATGATAAGAGGCGGTCACAGTGTATACTAAGAGGCGGTCACAATGTATACTAAGAGTCGGTCACAATGGCATGCTAAGAGGCGGTCACAATGTATATTAAGAGTCGGTCACAATGTATACTAAGAGGCGGTCACAATGGCATACTAAGAGGCAGTCACAATGTATACTAAGAGGCGGTCACAATGTATACTAAGAGGCGGTCACAATGTATACTAAGAGGCGGTCACAATGGCATACTAAGAGGCAGTCACAATGTATACTAAGAGGCGGTCACAATGGCATGCTAAGAGGCGGTCACAATGGCATACTAAGAGTCGGTCACAATGGCATGCTAAGAGTCGGTCACAATGTATACTAAGAGTCGGTCACAATGGCATGCTAAGAGGCGGTCACAGTGTATACTAAGAGTCGGTCACAATGTATACTAAGAGTCGGTCACAATGGCATGCTAAGAGTCGGTCACAATGTATACTAAGAGGCGGTCACAATGGCATGCTAAGAGTCGGTCACAATGTATACTAAGAGGCGGTCACAATGTATACTAAGAGTCGGTCACAATGTATACTAAGAGGCGGTCACAATCTATACTAAGAGTCGGTCACAATGTATACTAAGAGTCGGTCACAATGGCATGCTAAGAGTCGGTCACAATGTATACTAAGAGTCGGTCACAATGTAAACTAAGAGTCGGTCACAATGTATACTAAGAGGCGGTCACAATGGCATGCTAAGAGTCGGTCACAATGTATACTAAGAGTCGGTCACAATGTATACTAAGAGTCGGTCACAATGGCATGCTAAGAGGCGGTCACAGTGTATACTAAGAGTCGGTCACAATGTATACTAAGAGTCGGTCACAATGGCATACTAAGAGGCGGTCACAGTGTATACTAAGAGTCGGTCACAATGTATACTAAGAGGCGGTCACAATGGCATGCTAAGAGGCGGTCACAGTGTATACTAAGAGTCGGTCACAATGTATACTAAGAGGCGGTCACAATGGCATACTAAGAGGCGGTCACAATGGAATACTAAGAGGCGGTCACAGTGTATACTAAGAGTCGGTCACAATGTATACTAAGAGGCGGTCACAGTGTATACTAAGAGTCGGTCACAATGTATACTAAGAGGCGGTCACAGTGTATACTAAGAGTCGGTCACAATGTATACTAAGAGGCGGTCACAATGGCATACTAAGAGGAGGTCACAATGTATACTAAGAGGCGGTCACAATGTATACTAGGAGTCGGTCACAATGTATACTAAGAGGCGGTCACAATGGCATGCTAAGAGGAGGTCACAATGGCATACTAAGAGGCAGTCACAATGTATACTAAGAGGCGGTGACAATGGCATACTAAGAGTCGGTCACAATGTATACTAAGAGGCGGTCACAGTGTATACTAAGAGGCGGTCACAATGTATACTAAGAGGCGGTCACAATGGCATACTAAGAGGCGGTCACAATGTATACTAAGAGGCAGTCACAATCTATAATAAGAGGCGGTCACAATGTATACTAAGAGGCGTCACAATGTATACTAAGAGGCGGTCACAATGGCATACTAAGAGTCGGTCACAATATATAATAAGGGGCGGTCACAATGGCATACTAATAGGCGGTCACAATGGCATACTAAGAGGAGGTCACAATGGCATACTAAGAGTCGGTCACAATATAAACTAAGAGGCGGTCACAATGTATACTAAGAGGCGGTCACAATGTATACTAATAGGCGGTCACAATGGCATACTAAGAGGCGGTCACAAAGGCATACTAAGAGGCGGTCCCAATGTATACTAAGAGGTGGTCACAATGTATACTAAGAGGCTGTCACAATGGCATACTAATAGGCGGTCACAATGGCATACTAAGAGGCGGTCACAAAGGCATGCTAAGAGGCGGTCCCAATGTATACTAAGAGGTGGTCACAATGTATACTAAGAGGCTGTCACAATGGCATACTAAGAGGCGGTCACAATGTATAATAAGAGGCGGTCACAATGGCATACTAAGAGGCGGTCACAATGTTTACTAAGAGGCGGTCACAATGGCATGCTAAGAGGCGGTCACAATGCCATACTAAGAGGCGGTCACAATGTATACTAAGAGGAGGTCACAATGTATAATAAGAGGCGGTCACAATGTATAATAAGAGGGGGTCACAATGTATACTATGAGGCGGTCACAATGTATACTAAGATGCGGTCACAATGTATACTAAGAGGCGGTCACAATGTATACTAAGAGGCGGTCACAATGGCATACTAAGAGGCGGTCACAATGTATACTAAGAGGCGGTCACAATGGCATACTAAGAGGCGGTCACAATGGCATACTAAGAGGCGGTCACAATGGCATACTAATAGGCGGTCACAATGTATACTAAGAGGCGGTCACAATGGCATACTAATAGGAGGTCACAATGTATACTAAGAGGCGGTCACAATGGCATACTAAGAGGCGGTCACAATGGCATACTAATAGGCGGTCACAATGTATACTAAGAGGCGGTCACAATGTATACTAAGAGGCGGTCACAATGCCATACTATGAGGCGGTCACAATGGCATACTGAGAGGCGGTCACAATGCCATACTAAGAGGCGGTCACAATGGCATACTAATAGGCGGTCACAATGTATACTAAGAGGCGGTCACATGGCATGCTAAGAGGCGGTCACAATGCCATACTAAGAGGCGGTCACAATGGCATACTAAGAGGCGGTCACAATGTATACTAAGAGGCGGTCACAATGGCATACTAAGAGGCGGTCACAATGGCATGCTAAGAGGCGGTCACAATGTATACTAAGAGGCAGTCACAATCTATGCTAAGAGGCGGTCACAATGGCATGCTAAGAGGCGGTCACAATGGCATGCTAAGAGGCGGTCACAATGTATACTAAGAGGCGGTCACAATGGCATACTAATAGGCGGTCACAATGTATACTAAGAGGCGGTCACAATGTATACTAAGAGGCGGTCACAATGCCATACTAAGAGGCGGTCACAATGGAATACTAAGAGGTGGTCACAGTGTATACTAAGAGTCGGTCACAATGTATACTAAGAGGCGGTCACAGTGTATACTAAGAGTCGGTCACAATGTATACTAAGAGGCGGTCACAGTGTATACTAAGAGTCGGTCACAATGTATACTAAGAGGCGGTCACAATGGCATACTAAGAGGAGGTCACAATGTATACTAAGAGGCGGTCACAATGTATACTAGGAGTCGGTCACAATGTATACTAAGAGGCGGTCACAATGGCATGCTAAGAGGAGGTCACAATGGCATACTAAGAGGCAGTCACAATGTATACTAAGAGGCGGTGACAATGGCATACTAAGAGTCGGTCACAATGTATACTAAGAGGCGGTCACAGTGTATACTAAGAGGCGGTCACAATGTATACTAAGAGGCGGTCACAATGGCATACTAAGAGGCGGTCACAATGTATACTAAGAGGCAGTCACAATCTATAATAAGAGGCGGTCACAATGTATACTAAGAGGCGTCACAATGTATACTAAGAGGCGGTCACAATGGCATACTAAGAGTCGGTCACAATATATAATAAGGGGCGGTCACAATGGCATACTAATAGGCGGTCACAATGGCATACTAAGAGGAGGTCACAATGGCATACTAAGAGTCGGTCACAATATAAACTAAGAGGCGGTCACAATGTATACTAAGAGGCGGTCACAATGTATACTAATAGGCGGTCACAATGGCATACTAAGAGGCGGTCACAATGGCATACTAAGAGTCGGTCACAATATATACTAAGAGGCGGTCACAATGTATACTAAGAGGCGGTCACAATGTATACTAATAGGCGGTCACAATGGCATACTAAGAGGCGGTCACAAAGGCATGCTAAGAGGCGGTCCCAATGTATACTAAGAGGTGGTCACAATGTATACTAAGAGGCTGTCACAATGGCATACTAAGAGGCGGTCACAATGTATAATAAGAGGCGGTCACAAAGTATACTAAGAGGCGGTCACAATGTATACTAAGAGGCGGTCACAATGGCATACTAAGAGGCGGTCACAATGTATAATAAGAGGCGGTCACAATGGCATACTAAGAGGCGGTCACAATGTTTACTAAGAGGCGGTCACAATGGCATGCTAAGAGGCGGTCACAATGCCATACTAAGAGGCGGTCACAATGTATACTAAGAGGAGGTCACAATGTATAATAAGAGGCGGTCACAATGTATAATAAGAGGGGGTCACAATGTATACTATGAGGCGGTCACAATGTATACTAAGAGGCGGTCACAATGTATACTAAGAGGCGGTCACAATGTATACTAAGAGGCGGTCACAATGGCATACTAAGAGGCGGTCACAATGTATACTAAGAGGCGGTCACAATGGCATACTAAGAGGCGGTCACAATGGCATACTAATAGGCGGTCACAATGTATACTAAGAGGCGGTCACAATGGCATACTAATAGGAGGTCACAATGTATACTAAGAGGCGGACACAATGGCATACTAAGAGGCGGTCACAATGGCATACTAATAGGCGGTCACAATGTATACTAAGAGGCGGTCACAATGCCATACTATGAGGTGGTCACAATGGCATACTGAGAGGCGGTCACAATGCCATACTAAGAGGCGGTCACAATGGCATACTAATAGGCGGTCACAATGTATACTAAGAGGCGGTCACAATGTATACTAAGAGGCGGTCACAATGCCATACTAAGAGGCGGTCACAATGGCATACTAAGAGGCGGTCACAATGTATACTAAGAGGCGGTCACAATGGCATACTAAGAGGCGGTCACAATGGCATGCTAAGAGGCGGTCACAATGTATACTAAGAGGCAGTCACAATCTATGCTAAGAGGCGGTCACAATGGCATGCTAAGAGGCGGTCACAATGGCATGCTAAGAGGCGGTCACAATGTATACTAAGGGGCGGTCACAATGGCATACTAATAGGCGGTCACAATGTATACTAAGAGGCGGTCACAATGTATACTAAGAGGCGGTCACAATGCCATACTAAGAGGCGGTCACAATGGCATACTAAGAGGCGGTCACAATGTATACTAAGAGGCGGTCACAATGGCATACTAAGAGGCGGTCACAATGGCATGCTAAGAGGCGGTCACAATGTATACTAAGAGGCGGTCACAATGGCATGCTAAGAGGCGGTCACAATGGCATGCTAAGAGGCGGTCACAATGTATACTAAGAGGCGGTCACAATGTATACTAATAGGTGGTCACAATGGCATACTAAGAGGCGGTCACAATGGCATGCTAAGAGGCGGTCACAATGTATACTAAGAGGCGGTCACAATGGCATTCTAAGAGGCGGTCACAATGGCATGCTAAGAGGCGGTCACAATGTATACTAAGAGGCGGTCACAATGGCATGCTAAGAGGCGGTCACAATGCCATACTAATAGGAGGTCACAATGGCATACTAAGAGGCGGTCACAATGGCATACTAAGAGGCGGTCACAATGTATACTAAGAGGCGGTCACAATGGCATACTAAGAGGCGGTCACAATGGCATACTAAGAGGCGGTCACAATGTATACTAAGAGGCGGTCACAATGGCATACTAAGAGGCGGTCACAATGTATACTAAGAGGCGGTCACAATGTATAATAAGAGGCGGTCACAATGGCCTACTAAGAGGCGGTCACAATGGCATGCTAAGAGGCGGTCACAATGTATACTAAGGGGCGGTCACAATGTATAATAAGAGGCGGTCACAATGGCAAACTAAGAGGCGGTCACAATGTATAATAAGAGTCGGTCACAATGTATACTAAGGGGCGGTCACAATGTATAATAAGAGGCGGTCACAATGGCAAACTAAGAGGCGGTCACAATGTATAATAAGAGGCGGTCACAATGTATAATAAGAGGCGGTCACAATGGCATACTAAGTGGCGGTCACAATGCATACTAAGAGGCGGTCACAATTGCATACTAATAGGAGGTCACAATGGCATACTAAGTGGCGGTCACAATGGCATACTAAGAGGCGGTCACAATGGCATGCTAAGTGGCGGTCACAATGGCAGGCTAAGAGGCGGTCACAATGGCATACTAAGAGGCGGTCACAATGGCAGGCTAAGAGGCGGTCACAATGGCATACTAAGAGGCGGTCACAATGGCATGCTAAGAGGCGGTCACAATGGCATGCTAAGAGGCGGTCACAAAGTATACTAAGAGGCGGTCACAATGGCATGCTAAGAGGCCGTCACAAAGTATACTAAGAGGCGGTCACAATGGCATACTAAGAGGCGGTCACAATGGCATACTAAGAGGCGGTCACAATGTATACTAAGAGGCGGTCACAATGTATAATAAGAGGCGGTCACAATGTATACTAATAGGCGGTCACATTGGCATACTAAGAGGCGGTCACAATGTATACTAAGAGGCGGTCACAATGTATACTAAGAGGCGGTCACAATGGCATACTAAGAGGCGGTCACAATGTATACTAAGAGGCGGTCACAATGTATACTAAGAGGCGGTCACAATGTATACTAAGAGGCTGTCACAATGGCATACTAAGAGGCGGTCACAATGTCATGCTAAGATGAGGTCACAATGTATACTAAGAATCGGTCACAATGTATAATAAGAGGCGGTCACAATGTATACTAAGAGGCGGTCACAATGTATACTAAGAGGCAGTCACAATGGCATACAAATAGTCGGTCACAATGGCATGCTAAGAGGCGGTCACAATGTATACTAAGAGGCTGTCACAATGGCATACAAAGAGTCGGTCACAATGGCATGCTAAGATGCGGTCACAATGGCATACTAAGAGGCGGTCACAATGGCATGCTAAGAGGCGGTCACAATGTATACTAAGAGGCGGTCACAATGTATACTAAGAGGCAGTCACAATGGCATACAAAGAGTCGGTCACAATGGCATGCTAAGAGGCGGTCACAATGTATACTAAGAGGCTGTCACAATGGCATACAAAGAGTCGGTCACAATGGCATGCTAAGATGCGGTCACAATGGCATACTAAGAGGCGGTCACAATGTATACTAAGAGGCGGTCACAATGTATACTAAGAGGCAGTCACAATGTATACTAAGAGTCGGTCACAATGGCATGCTAAGAGGCGGTCACAAAGAAAACTAAGAGGCTGTCACAATGGCATACAAAGAGTCGGTCACAATGGCATGCTAAGATGCGGTCACAATGGCATACTAAGAGGCGGTCACAATGGCATGCTAAAAGGCGGTCACAATGTATACTAAGAGGCGGTCACAATGTATACTAAGAGGCAGTCACAATGGCATACAAAGAGTCGGTCACAATGGCATGCTAAGAGGCGGTCACAATGTATACTAAGAGGCACTCACAATGGCATACAAAGAGTCGGTCACAATGGCATGCTAAGATGCGGTCACAATGGCATACTAAGAGGCGGTCACAATGGCATACTAAGAGGCGGTCACAATGTATAATAAGAGGCGGTCACAATGTATAATAAGAGGCGGTCACAATGGCATGCTAAGAGGCGGTCAAAATGTATACTAAGAGGCGGTCACAATGTATAATAAGAGGCGGTCACAATGTATACTAAGAGGCGGTCACAATGTATACTAATAGGCAGTCACAATGGCATACAAAGAGTCGGTCACAATATATAATAAGAGGCGGTCACAATGGCTTACTAAGAGGCGATCACAATGTATACTAAGAGGCGGTCACAATGGCATACTAAGAGGCGGTCACAATGTATACTAAGAGGCGGTCACAATGTATACTAAGAGGCGGTCACAATGTATACTAATAGGCGGTCACAATGGCATACTAAGAGGCGGTCACAATGTATACTAATAGGCGGTCACAATGGCATACTAAGAGGCGGTCACAATGTATACTAAGAGGCGGTCACAATTTATACTAAGAGGCGGTCACAATGTAGACTAAGAGGCGGTCACAATGTATACTAAGAGGCGGTCACAATGGCATACTAAGAGGCGGTCACAATTTATAATAAGAGGCGGTCACAATGTATACTAATAGGCGGTCACAATAACATGCTAAGAGGCGGTCACAATGTATACTAAGAGGCGGTCACAATGGCATACTAAGAGGCGGTCACAATGTATACTAAGAGGCGGTCACAATGTATACTAAGAGGAGGTCACAATAGCATACTAAGAGGCGGTCACAATGTATACTAAGAGGCGGTCACAATGTATACTAAGAGGCGGTCACAATGGCATACTAAGAGGCGGTCACAATGGCATACTAAGAGGCGGTCACAATGGCATACTAAGAGTCGGTCACAATGGCATACTATGAGGCGGTCACAATGGCATACTAAGAGTCGGTCACAATATATACTAAGATGCGGTCACAATGGCATACTAAGAGGCGGTCACAATGGCTTACTAAGAGGCGGTCACAATGTATACTAAGAGGCGGTCACAATGTCATACTAAGAGGCGGTCACAATGTATAATAAGAGGCGGTCACAATGGCATACTAAGAGGCAGTCACAATGCATACTAAGAGGCGGTCACAATGGCATACTAAGAGGCAGTCACAATGTATACTAAGAGGCAGTCACAATGTATACTAAGAGGCAGTCACAATGTATACTAAGAGGCGGTCACAATGGCATACTAAGAGGCAGTCACAATGTATACTAAGAGGCAGTCACAATGTATACTAAGAGGCGGTCACAATGTATACTAATAGGCGGTCACAATGTATACTAAGAGACGGTCACAGTGTATACTAAGAGGCGGTCACAATGTATACTAAGTCGGTCACAATGTATACTAAGAGGCGGTGACAATGGCATGATAAGAGGCGGTCACAGTGAATACTAAGAGGCGGTCACAATGTATACTAAGAGGCGGTCACAATGTATACTAAGAGTCGGTCACAATGGCATACTAAGAGGCAGTCACAATGGCATGCTAAGAGGCGGTCACAATGGCATGCTAAGAGGCGGTCACAATGTATACTAAGAGGCGGTCACAATGGCATGCTAAGAGGCAGTGAGTGTATACTAAGAGTCGGTCACAATGGCATGCTAAGAGGCGGTCACAGTGTATACTAAGAGTCGGTCACAATGTATACTAAGAGGCGGTCACAAAGGCATACTAAGAGGCGGTCACAATGGAATACTAAGAGGCGGTCACAATGTATACTAAGAGGCGGTCACAATGGAATACTAAGAGGCGGTCACAATGGCATACTAAGAGGCGGTCACAATGGAATACTAAGAGGCGGTCACAGTGTATACTAAGAGTCGGTCACAATGTATACTAAGAGGCGGTCACAATGGCATACTAAGAGGCGGTCACAATGGAATACTAAGAGGCGGTCACAATGGAATACTAAGAGGCGGTCACAATGTATACTAAGAGGCGGTCACAATGGCATGCTAAGAGGCGGTCACAATGGCATGCTAAGAGGCGGTCACAATGTATACTAAGAGGCGGTCACAATGTATACTAATAGGAGGTCACAATGGCATACTAAGAGGCGGTCACAATGGCATGCTAAGAGGCGGTCACAATGTATACTAAGAGGCGGTCACAATGGCATTCTAAGAGGCGGTCACAATGGCATGCTAAGAGGCGGTCACAATGTATACTAAGAGGCGGTCACAATGGCATGCTAAGAGGCGGTCACAATGCCATACTAATAGGAGGTCACAATGGCATACTAAGAGGCGGTCACAATGGCATACTAAGAGGCGGTCACAATGTATACTAAGAGGCGGTCACAATGGCATACTAAGAGGCGGTCACAATGGCATACTAAGAGGCGGTCACAATGTATACTAAGAGGCGGTCACAATGGCATACTAAGAGGCGGTCACAATGTATACTAAGAGGCGGTCACAATGTATAATAAGAGGCGGTCACAATGGCCTACTAAGAGGCGGTCACAATGGCATGCTAAGAGGCGGTCACAATGTATACTAAGGGGCGGTCACAATGTATAATAAGAGGCGGTCACAATGGCAAACTAAGAGGCGGTCACAATGTATAATAAGAGTCGGTCACAATGTATACTAAGGGGCGGTCACAATGTATAATAAGAGGCGGTCACAATGGCAAACTAAGAGGCGGTCACAATGTATAATAAGAGGCGGTCACAATGTATAATAAGAGGCGGTCACAATGGCATACTAAGTGGCGGTCACAATGCATACTAAGAGGCGGTCACAATTGCATACTAATAGGAGGTCACAATGGCATACTAAGTGGCGGTCACAATGGCATACTAAGAGGCGGTCACAATGGCATGCTAAGTGGCGGTCACAATGGCAGGCTAAGAGGCGGTCACAATGGCATACTAAGAGGCGGTCACAATGGCAGGCTAAGAGGCGGTCACAATGGCATACTAAGAGGCGGTCACAATGGCATGCTAAGAGGCGGTCACAATGGCATGCTAAGAGGCGGTCACAAAGTATACTAAGAGGCGGTCACAATGGCATGCTAAGAGGCCGTCACAAAGTATACTAAGAGGCGGTCACAATGGCATACTAAGAGGCGGTCACAATGGCATACTAAGAGGCGGTCACAATGTATACTAAGAGGCGGTCACAATGTATAATAAGAGGCGGTCACAATGTATACTAATAGGCGGTCACATTGGCATACTAAGAGGCGGTCACAATGTATACTAAGAGGCGGTCACAATGTATACTAAGAGGCGGTCACAATGGCATACTAAGAGGCGGTCACAATGTATACTAAGAGGCGGTCACAATGTATACTAAGAGGCGGTCACAATGTATACTAAGAGGCTGTCACAATGGCATACTAAGAGGCGGTCACAATGTCATGCTAAGATGAGGTCACAATGTATACTAAGAATCGGTCACAATGTATAATAAGAGGCGGTCACAATGTATACTAAGAGGCGGTCACAATGTATACTAAGAGGCAGTCACAATGGCATACAAATAGTCGGTCACAATGGCATGCTAAGAGGCGGTCACAATGTATACTAAGAGGCTGTCACAATGGCATACAAAGAGTCGGTCACAATGGCATGCTAAGATGCGGTCACAATGGCATACTAAGAGGCGGTCACAATGGCATGCTAAGAGGCGGTCACAATGTATACTAAGAGGCGGTCACAATGTATACTAAGAGGCAGTCACAATGGCATACAAAGAGTCGGTCACAATGGCATGCTAAGAGGCGGTCACAATGTATACTAAGAGGCTGTCACAATGGCATACAAAGAGTCGGTCACAATGGCATGCTAAGATGCGGTCACAATGGCATACTAAGAGGCGGTCACAATGTATACTAAGAGGCGGTCACAATGTATACTAAGAGGCAGTCACAATGTATACTAAGAGTCGGTCACAATGGCATGCTAAGAGGCGGTCACAAAGAAAACTAAGAGGCTGTCACAATGGCATACAAAGAGTCGGTCACAATGGCATGCTAAGATGCGGTCACAATGGCATACTAAGAGGCGGTCACAATGGCATGCTAAAAGGCGGTCACAATGTATACTAAGAGGCGGTCACAATGTATACTAAGAGGCAGTCACAATGGCATACAAAGAGTCGGTCACAATGGCATGCTAAGAGGCGGTCACAATGTATACTAAGAGGCACTCACAATGGCATACAAAGAGTCGGTCACAATGGCATGCTAAGATGCGGTCACAATGGCATACTAAGAGGCGGTCACAATGGCATACTAAGAGGCGGTCACAATGTATAATAAGAGGCGGTCACAATGTATAATAAGAGGCGGTCACAATGGCATGCTAAGAGGCGGTCAAAATGTATACTAAGAGGCGGTCACAATGTATAATAAGAGGCGGTCACAATGTATACTAAGAGGCGGTCACAATGTATACTAATAGGCAGTCACAATGGCATACAAAGAGTCGGTCACAATATATAATAAGAGGCGGTCACAATGGCTTACTAAGAGGCGATCACAATGTATACTAAGAGGCGGTCACAATGGCATACTAAGAGGCGGTCACAATGTATACTAAGAGGCGGTCACAATGTATACTAAGAGGCGGTCACAATGTATACTAATAGGCGGTCACAATGGCATACTAAGAGGCGGTCACAATGTATACTAATAGGCGGTCACAATGGCATACTAAGAGGCGGTCACAATGTATACTAAGAGGCGGTCACAATTTATACTAAGAGGCGGTCACAATGTAGACTAAGAGGCGGTCACAATGTATACTAAGAGGCGGTCACAATGGCATACTAAGAGGCGGTCACAATTTATAATAAGAGGCGGTCACAATGTATACTAATAGGCGGTCACAATAACATGCTAAGAGGCGGTCACAATGTATACTAAGAGGCGGTCACAATGGCATACTAAGAGGCGGTCACAATGTATACTAAGAGGCGGTCACAATGTATACTAAGAGGAGGTCACAATAGCATACTAAGAGGCGGTCACAATGTATACTAAGAGGCGGTCACAATGTATACTAAGAGGCGGTCACAATGGCATACTAAGAGGCGGTCACAATGGCATACTAAGAGGCGGTCACAATGGCATACTAAGAGTCGGTCACAATGGCATACTATGAGGCGGTCACAATGGCATACTAAGAGTCGGTCACAATATATACTAAGATGCGGTCACAATGGCATACTAAGAGGCGGTCACAATGGCTTACTAAGAGGCGGTCACAATGTATACTAAGAGGCGGTCACAATGTCATACTAAGAGGCGGTCACAATGTATAATAAGAGGCGGTCACAATGGCATACTAAGAGGCAGTCACAATGCATACTAAGAGGCGGTCACAATGGCATACTAAGAGGCAGTCACAATGTATACTAAGAGGCAGTCACAATGTATACTAAGAGGCAGTCACAATGTATACTAAGAGGCGGTCACAATGGCATACTAAGAGGCAGTCACAATGTATACTAAGAGGCAGTCACAATGTATACTAAGAGGCGGTCACAATGTATACTAATAGGCGGTCACAATGTATACTAAGAGACGGTCACAGTGTATACTAAGAGGCGGTCACAATGTATACTAAGTCGGTCACAATGTATACTAAGAGGCGGTGACAATGGCATGATAAGAGGCGGTCACAGTGAATACTAAGAGGCGGTCACAATGTATACTAAGAGGCGGTCACAATGTATACTAAGAGTCGGTCACAATGGCATACTAAGAGGCAGTCACAATGGCATGCTAAGAGGCGGTCACAATGGCATGCTAAGAGGCGGTCACAATGTATACTAAGAGGCGGTCACAATGGCATGCTAAGAGGCAGTGAGTGTATACTAAGAGTCGGTCACAATGGCATGCTAAGAGGCGGTCACAGTGTATACTAAGAGTCGGTCACAATGTATACTAAGAGGCGGTCACAATGGCATACTAAGAGGCGGTCACAATGGAATACTAAGAGGCGGTCACAATGTATACTAAGAGGCGGTCACAATGGAATACTAAGAGGCGGTCACAATGGCATACTAAGAGGCGGTCACAATGGAATACTAAGAGGCGGTCACAGTGTATACTAAGAGTCGGTCACAATGTATACTAAGAGGCGGTCACAATGGCATACTAAGAGGCGGTCACAATGGAATACTAAGAGGCGGTCACAATGGAATACTAAGAGGCGGTCACAATGTATACTAAGAGTCGGTCACAATGTATACTAAGAGGCGGTCACAGTGTATACTAAGAGTAGGTCACAATGTATACTAAGAGTCGGTCACAATGTATACTAAGAGGTGGTCACAGTGTATACTAAGAGTCGGTCACAATGTATACTAAGAGGCGGTCACAATGGCATACTAAGAGGAGGTCACAATGTATACTAAGAGGCGGTCACAATGTATACTAAGAGTCGGTCACAATGTATACTAAGAGGCGGTCACAATGGCATGCTAAGAGGCGGTCACAATGGCATACTAAGAGGCAGTCACAATTTATACTAAGAGGCGGTCACAATGGCATGCTAAGAGTCGGTCACAATGTATACTAAGAGGCGGTCACAATGGCATGCTAAGAGTCGGTCACAATGTATACTAAGAGGCGGTGACAATGGCATACTAAGAGTCGGTCACAATGTATACTAAGAGGCGGTCACAATGGCATACTAAGAGGCGGTCACAATGGCATGCTAAGAGGCGGTCACAATGTATACTAAGAGGCGGTCACAATGGCATGCTAAGAGTCGGTCACAATGTATACTAAGAGGCGGTGACAATGGCATACTAAGAGTCGGTCACAATGTATACTAAGAGGCGGTCACAGTGTATACTAAGAGGCGGTCACAATGTATACTAAGAGGCGGTCACAATGGCATACTAAGAGGCGGTCACAATGTATACTAAGAGGCGGTCACAATGTATACTAAGAGGCGGTCACAATGTATACTAATAGGCGGTCACAATGGCATACTAAGAGGCGGTCACAATGTATACTAATAGGCGGTCACAATGGCATACTAAGAGGCGGTCACAATGTATACTAATAGGCGGTCACAATGGCATACTAAGAGGCGGTCACAATGTATACTAAGAGGCGGTCACAATGTATACTAAGAGGCGGTCACAATGTATACTAATAGGCGGTCACAATGGCATACTAAGAGGCGGTCACAATGTATACTAATAGGCGGTCACAATGGCATACTAAGAGGCGGTCACAATGTATACTAATAGGCGGTCACAATGGCATACTAAGAGGCGGTCACAATGTATACTAAGAGGCGGTCACAATGTATACTAATAGGCGGTCACAATGGCATACTAAGAGGCGGTCACAATGTATACTAATAGGCGGTCACAATGGCATACTAAGAGGCGGTCACAATGTATACTAATAGGCGGTCACAATGGCATGCTAAGAGTCGGTCACAATATATACTAAGAGGCGGTCACAATGTATACTAAGAGGCGGTCACAATGTATACTAATAGGCGGTCACAATGGCATACTAAGAGGCGGTCACAATGGCATACTAAGAGTCGGTCACAATATATACTAAGAGGCGGTCACAATGTATACTAAGAGGCGGTCACAATGTATACTAATAGGCGGTCACAATGGCATACTAAGAGGCGGTCACAATGGCATGCTAAGAGGCGGTCACAATGTATACTAAGAGGTGGTCACAATGTATAC
This sequence comes from Hemitrygon akajei, assembly GCF_048418815.1. Classification (NCBI taxonomy): domain Eukaryota; kingdom Metazoa; phylum Chordata; class Chondrichthyes; order Myliobatiformes; family Dasyatidae; genus Hemitrygon; species Hemitrygon akajei. Next base: position 8,108,334 of record NC_133150.1, on the reverse strand, counting down.
TAAGAGGCTGTCACAATGGCATACTAAGAGGCGGTCACAATGTATAATAAGAGGCGGTCACAATGTATACTAAGAGGCGGTCACAATGTATACTAAGAGGCGGTCACAATGACATACTAAGAGGCGGTCACAATGTATAATAAGAGGCGGTCACAATGGCATACTAAGAGGCGGTCACAATGGCATACTAAGAGGCGGTCACAATGTATACTAAGAGGCGGTCACAATGGCATACTAAGAGGCGGTCACAATGGCATGCTAAGAGGCGGTCACAATGTATACTAAGAGGCGGTCACAATGGCATGCTAAGAGGCGGTCACAATGGCATGCTAAGAGGCGGTCACAATGTATACTAAGAGGCGGTCACAATGTATACTAATAGGAGGTCACAATGGCATACTAAGAGGCGGTCACAATGGCATGCTAAGAGGCGGTCACAATGTATACTAAGAGGCGGTCACAATGGCATTCTAAGAGGCGGTCACAATGGCATGCTAAGAGGCGGTCACAATGTATACTAAGAGGCGGTCACAATGGCATGCTAAGAGGCGGTCACAATGCCATACTAATAGGAGGTCACAATGGCATACTAAGAGGCGGTCACAATGGCATACTAAGAGGCGGTCACAATGTATACTAAGAGGCGGTCACAATGGCATACTAAGAGGCGGTCACAATGTATACTAAGAGGCGGTCACAATGGCATACTAAGAGGCGGTCACAATGTATACTAAGAGGCGGTCACAATGTATAATAAGAGGCGGTCAGAATGGCCTACTAAGAGGCGGTCACAATGGCATGCTAAGAGGCGGTCACAATGTATACTAAGGGGCGGTCACAATGTATAATAAGAGGCGGTCACAATGGCAAACTAAGAGGCGGTCACAATGTATAATAAGAGTCGGTCACAATGTATACTAAGGGGCGGTCACAATGTATAATAAGAGGCGGTCACAATGGCAAACTAAGAGGCGGTCACAATGTATAATAAGAGGCGGTCACAATGTATAATAAGAGTCGGTCACAATGGCATACTAAGTGGCGGTCACAATGCATACTAAGAGGCGGTCACAATTGCATACTAATAGGAGGTCACAATGGCATACTAAGTGGCGGTCACAATGGCATACTAAGAGGCGGTCACAATGGCATGCTAAGTGGCGGTCACAATGGCAGGCTAAGAGGCGGTCACAATGGCATACTAAGAGGCGGTCACAATGGCATACTAAGAGGCGGTCACAATGGCATGCTAAGAGGCGGTCACAATGGCATGCTAAGAGGCGGTCACAAAGTATACTAAGAGGCGGTCACAATGGCATGCTAAGAGGCCGTCACAAAGTATGCTAAGAGGCGGTCACAATGGCATACTAAGAGGCGGTCACAATGGCATACTAAGAGGCGGTCACAATGTATACTAAGAGGCGGTCACAATGTATAATAAGAGGCGGTCACAATGTATACTAATAGGCGGTCACATTGGCATACTAAGAGGCGGTCACAATGTATACTAAGAGGCGGTCACAATGTATACTAAGAGGCGGTCACAATGGCATACTAAGAGGCGGTCACAATGTATACTAAGAGGCGGTCACAATGTATACTAAGAGGCGGTCACAATGTATACTAAGAGGCTGTCACAATGGCATACTAAGAGGCGGTCACAATGTCATGCTAAGATGAGGTCACAATGTATACTAAGAAGCGGTCACAATGTATAATAAGAGGCGGTCACAATGTATACTAAGAGGCGGTCACAATGTATACTAAGAGGCAGTCACAATGGCATACAAATAGTCGGTCACAATGGCATGCTAAGAGGCGGTCACAATGTATACTAAGAGGCTGTCACAATGGCATACAAAGAGTCGGTCACAATGGCATGCTAAGATGCGGTCACAATGGCATACTAAGAGGCGGTCACAATGGCATGCTAAGAGGCGGTCACAATGTATACTAAGAGGCGGTCACAATGTATACTAAGAGGCAGTCACAATGGCATACAAAGAGTCGGTCACAATGGCATGCTAAGAGGCGGTCACAATGTATACTAAGAGGCTGTCACAATGGCATACAAAGAGTCGGTCACAATGGCATGCTAAGATGCGGTCACAATGGCATACTAAGAGGCGGTCACAATGGCATGCTAAGAGGCGGTCACAATGTATACTAAGAGGCGGTCACAATGTATACTAAGAGGCAGTCACAATGTATACTAAGAGTCGGTCACAATGGCATGCTAAGAGGCGGTCACAAAGAAAACTAAGAGGCTGTCACAATGGCATACAAAGAGTCGGTCACAATGGCATGCTAAGATGCGGTCACAATGGCATACTAAGAGGCGGTCACAATGGCATGCTAAAAGGCGGTCACAATGTATACTAAGAGGCGGTCACAATGTATACTAAGAGGCAGTCACAATGGCATACAAAGAGTCGGTCACAATGGCATGCTAAGAGGCGGTCACAATGTATACTAAGAGGCACTCACAATGGCATACAAAGAGTCGGTCACAATGGCATGCTAAGATGCGGTCACAATGGCATACTAAGAGGCGGTCACAATGGCATACTAAGAGGCGGTCACAATGTATAATAAGAGGCGGTCACAATGTATAATAAGAGGCGGTCACAATGGCATGCTAAGAGGCGGTCAAAATGTATACTAAGAGGCGGTCACAATGTATAATAAGAGGCGGTCACAATGTATACTAAGAGGCGGTCACAATGTATACTAATAGGCAGTCACAATGGCATACAAAGAGTCGGTCACAATATATAATAAGAGGCGGTCACAATGGCTTACTAAGAGGCGATCACAATGTATACTAAGAGGCGGTCACAATGGCATACTAAGAGGCGGTCACAATGTATACTAAGAGGCGGTCACAATGTATACTAAGAGGCGGTCACAATGTATACTAATAGGCGGTCACAATGGCATACTAAGAGGCGGTCACAATGTATACTAATAGGCGGTCACAATGGCATACTAAGAGGCGGTCACAATGTATACTAAGAGGCGGTCACAATTTATACTAAGAGGCGGTCACAATGTAGACTAAGAGGCGGTCACAATGTATACTAAGAGGCGGTCACAATGGCATACTAAGAGGCGGTCACAATTTATAATAAGAGGCGGTCACAATGTATACTAATAGGCGGTCACAATAACATGCTAAGAGGCGGTCACAATGTATACTAAGAGGCGGTCACAATGGCATACTAAGAGGCGGTCACAATGTATACTAAGAGGCGGTCACAATGTATACTAACAGGAGGTCACAATAGCATACTAAGAGGCGGTCACAATGTATACTAAGAGGCGGTCACAATGTATACTAAGAGGCGGTCACAATGGCATACTAAGAGGCGGTCACAATGGCATACTAAGAGGCGGTCACAATGGCATACTAAGAGTCGGTCACAATGGCATACTATGAGGCGGTCACAATGGCATACTAAGAGTCGGTCACAATATATACTAAGATGCGGTCACAATGGCATACTAAGAGGCGGTCACAATGGCTTACTAAGAGGCGGTCACAATGTATACTAAGAGGCGGTCACAATGTATACTAAGAGGCGGTCACAATGTCATACTAAGAGGCGGTCACAATGTATAATAAGAGGCGGTCACAATGGCATACTAAGAGGCAGTCACAATGCATACTAAGAGGCGGTCACAATGGCATACTAAGAGGCAGTCACAATGTATACTAAGAGGCAGTCACAATGTATACTAAGAGGCAGTCACAATGTATACTAAGAGGCGGTCACAATGGCATACTAAGAGGCAGTCACAATGTATACTAAGAGGCAGTCACAATGTATACTAAGAGGCGGTCACAATGTATACTAATAGGCGGTCACAATGTATACTAAGAGACGGTCACAGTGTATACTAAGAGGCGGTCACAATGTATACTAAGTCGGTCACAATGTATACTAAGAGGCGGTGACAATGGCATGATAAGAGGCGGTCACAGTGAATACTAAGAGGCGGTCACAATGTATACTAAGAGGCGGTCACAATGTATACTAAGAGTCGGTCACAATGGCATACTAAGAGGCAGTCACAATGGCATGCTAAGAGGCGGTCACAATGGCATGCTAAGAGGCGGTCACAATGTATACTAAGAGGCGGTCACAATGGCATGCTAAGAGGCAGTGAGTGTATACTAAGAGTCGGTCACAATGGCATGCTAAGAGGCGGTCACAGTGCATACTAAGAGTCGGTCACAATGTATACTAAGAGGCGGTCACAATGGCATACTAAGAGGCGGTCACAATGGAATACTAAGAGGCGGTCACAATGTATACTAAGAGGCGGTCACAATGGAATACTAAGAGGCGGTCACAATGGCATACTAAGAGGCGGTCACAATGGAATACTAAGAGGCGGTCACAGTGTATACTAAGAGTCGGTCACAATGTATACTAAGAGGCGGTCACAATGGCATACTAAGAGGCGGTCACAATGGAATACTAAGAGGCGGTCACAATGGAATACTAAGAGGCGGTCACAATGTATACTAAGAGTCGGTCACAATGTATACTAAGAGGCGGTCACAGTGTATACTAAGAGTAGGTCACAATGTATACTAAGAGTCGGTCACAATGTATACTAAGAGGTGGTCACAGTGTATACTAAGAGTCGGTCACAATGTATACTAAGAGGCGGTCACAATGGCATACTAAGAGGAGGTCACAATGTATACTAAGAGGCGGTCACAATGTATACTAAGAGTCGGTCACAATGTATACTAAGAGGCGGTCACAATGGCATGCTAAGAGGCGGTCACAATGGCATACTAAGAGGCAGTCACAATTTATACTAAGAGGCGGTCACAATGGCATGCTAAGAGTCGGTCACAATGTATACTAAGAGGCGGTCACAATGGCATGCTAAGAGTCGGTCACAATGTATACTAAGAGGCGGTGACAATGGCATACTAAGAGTCGGTCACAATGTATACTAAGAGGCGGTCACAATGGCATACTAAGAGGCGGTCACAATGGCATGCTAAGAGGCGGTCACAATGTATACTAAGAGGCGGTCACAATGGCATGCTAAGAGTCGGTCACAATGTATACTAAGAGGCGGTGACAATGGCATACTAAGAGTCGGTCACAATGTATACTAAGAGGCGGTCACAGTGTATACTAAGAGGCGGTCACAATGTATACTAAGAGGCGGTCACAATGGCATACTAAGAGGCGGTCACAATGTATACTAAGAGGCGGTCACAATGTATACTAAGAGGCGGTCACAATGTATACTAATAGGCGGTCACAATGGCATACTAAGAGGCGGTCACAATGTATACTAATAGGCGGTCACAATGGCATACTAAGAGGCGGTCACAATGTATACTAATAGGCGGTCACAATGGCATACTAAGAGGCGGTCACAATGTATACTAAGAGGCGGTCACAATGTATACTAAGAGGCGGTCACAATGTATACTAATAGGCGGTCACAATGGCATACTAAGAGGCGGTCACAATGTATACTAATAGGCGGTCACAATGGCATACTAAGAGGCGGTCACAATGTATACTAATAGGCGGTCACAATGGCATACTAAGAGGCGGTCACAATGTATACTAAGAGGCGGTCACAATGTATACTAATAGGCGGTCACAATGGCATGCTAAGAGGCGGTCACAAAGTATACTAAGAGGCGGTCACAATGGCATGCTAAGAGGCCGTCACAAAGTATGCTAAGAGGCGGTCACAATGGCATACTAAGAGGCGGTCACAATGGCATACTAAGAGGCGGTCACAATGTATACTAAGAGGCGGTCACAATGTATAATAAGAGGCGGTCACAATGTATACTAATAGGCGGTCACATTGGCATACTAAGAGGCGGTCACAATGTATACTAAGAGGCGGTCACAATGTATACTAAGAGGCGGTCACAATGGCATACTAAGAGGCGGTCACAATGTATACTAAGAGGCGGTCACAATGTATACTAAGAGGCGGTCACAATGTATACTAAGAGGCTGTCACAATGGCATACTAAGAGGCGGTCACAATGTCATGCTAAGATGAGGTCACAATGTATACTAAGAAGCGGTCACAATGTATAATAAGAGGCGGTCACAATGTATACTAAGAGGCGGTCACAATGTATACTAAGAGGCAGTCACAATGGCATACAAATAGTCGGTCACAATGGCATGCTAAGAGGCGGTCACAATGTATACTAAGAGGCTGTCACAATGGCATACAAAGAGTCGGTCACAATGGCATGCTAAGATGCGGTCACAATGGCATACTAAGAGGCGGTCACAATGGCATGCTAAGAGGCGGTCACAATGTATACTAAGAGGCGGTCACAATGTATACTAAGAGGCAGTCACAATGGCATACAAAGAGTCGGTCACAATGGCATGCTAAGAGGCGGTCACAATGTATACTAAGAGGCTGTCACAATGGCATACAAAGAGTCGGTCACAATGGCATGCTAAGATGCGGTCACAATGGCATACTAAGAGGCGGTCACAATGGCATGCTAAGAGGCGGTCACAATGTATACTAAGAGGCGGTCACAATGTATACTAAGAGGCAGTCACAATGTATACTAAGAGTCGGTCACAATGGCATGCTAAGAGGCGGTCACAAAGAAAACTAAGAGGCTGTCACAATGGCATACAAAGAGTCGGTCACAATGGCATGCTAAGATGCGGTCACAATGGCATACTAAGAGGCGGTCACAATGGCATGCTAAAAGGCGGTCACAATGTATACTAAGAGGCGGTCACAATGTATACTAAGAGGCAGTCACAATGGCATACAAAGAGTCGGTCACAATGGCATGCTAAGAGGCGGTCACAATGTATACTAAGAGGCACTCACAATGGCATACAAAGAGTCGGTCACAATGGCATGCTAAGATGCGGTCACAATGGCATACTAAGAGGCGGTCACAATGGCATACTAAGAGGCGGTCACAATGTATAATAAGAGGCGGTCACAATGTATAATAAGAGGCGGTCACAATGGCATGCTAAGAGGCGGTCAAAATGTATACTAAGAGGCGGTCACAATGTATAATAAGAGGCGGTCACAATGTATACTAAGAGGCGGTCACAATGTATACTAATAGGCAGTCACAATGGCATACAAAGAGTCGGTCACAATATATAATAAGAGGCGGTCACAATGGCTTACTAAGAGGCGATCACAATGTATACTAAGAGGCGGTCACAATGGCATACTAAGAGGCGGTCACAATGTATACTAAGAGGCGGTCACAATGTATACTAAGAGGCGGTCACAATGTATACTAATAGGCGGTCACAATGGCATACTAAGAGGCGGTCACAATGTATACTAATAGGCGGTCACAATGGCATACTAAGAGGCGGTCACAATGTATACTAAGAGGCGGTCACAATTTATACTAAGAGGCGGTCACAATGTAGACTAAGAGGCGGTCACAATGTATACTAAGAGGCGGTCACAATGGCATACTAAGAGGCGGTCACAATTTATAATAAGAGGCGGTCACAATGTATACTAATAGGCGGTCACAATAACATGCTAAGAGGCGGTCACAATGTATACTAAGAGGCGGTCACAATGGCATACTAAGAGGCGGTCACAATGTATACTAAGAGGCGGTCACAATGTATACTAACAGGAGGTCACAATAGCATACTAAGAGGCGGTCACAATGTATACTAAGAGGCGGTCACAATGTATACTAAGAGGCGGTCACAATGGCATACTAAGAGGCGGTCACAATGGCATACTAAGAGGCGGTCACAATGGCATACTAAGAGTCGGTCACAATGGCATACTATGAGGCGGTCACAATGGCATACTAAGAGTCGGTCACAATATATACTAAGATGCGGTCACAATGGCATACTAAGAGGCGGTCACAATGGCTTACTAAGAGGCGGTCACAATGTATACTAAGAGGCGGTCACAATGTATACTAAGAGGCGGTCACAATGTCATACTAAGAGGCGGTCACAATGTATAATAAGAGGCGGTCACAATGGCATACTAAGAGGCAGTCACAATGCATACTAAGAGGCGGTCACAATGGCATACTAAGAGGCAGTCACAATGTATACTAAGAGGCAGTCACAATGTATACTAAGAGGCAGTCACAATGTATACTAAGAGGCGGTCACAATGGCATACTAAGAGGCAGTCACAATGTATACTAAGAGGCAGTCACAATGTATACTAAGAGGCGGTCACAATGTATACTAATAGGCGGTCACAATGTATACTAAGAGACGGTCACAGTGTATACTAAGAGGCGGTCACAATGTATACTAAGTCGGTCACAATGTATACTAAGAGGCGGTGACAATGGCATGATAAGAGGCGGTCACAGTGAATACTAAGAGGCGGTCACAATGTATACTAAGAGGCGGTCACAATGTATACTAAGAGTCGGTCACAATGGCATACTAAGAGGCAGTCACAATGGCATGCTAAGAGGCGGTCACAATGGCATGCTAAGAGGCGGTCACAATGTATACTAAGAGGCGGTCACAATGGCATGCTAAGAGGCAGTGAGTGTATACTAAGAGTCGGTCACAATGGCATGCTAAGAGGCGGTCACAGTGCATACTAAGAGTCGGTCACAATGTATACTAAGAGGCGGTCACAATGGCATACTAAGAGGCGGTCACAATGGAATACTAAGAGGCGGTCACAATGTATACTAAGAGGCGGTCACAATGGAATACTAAGAGGCGGTCACAATGGCATACTAAGAGGCGGTCACAATGGAATACTAAGAGGCGGTCACAGTGTATACTAAGAGTCGGTCACAATGTATACTAAGAGGCGGTCACAATGGCATACTAAGAGGCGGTCACAATGGAATACTAAGAGGCGGTCACAATGGAATACTAAGAGGCGGTCACAATGTATACTAAGAGTCGGTCACAATGTATACTAAGAGGCGGTCACAGTGTATACTAAGAGTAGGTCACAATGTATACTAAGAGTCGGTCACAATGTATACTAAGAGGTGGTCACAGTGTATACTAAGAGTCGGTCACAATGTATACTAAGAGGCGGTCACAATGGCATACTAAGAGGAGGTCACAATGTATACTAAGAGGCGGTCACAATGTATACTAAGAGTCGGTCACAATGTATACTAAGAGGCGGTCACAATGGCATGCTAAGAGGCGGTCACAATGGCATACTAAGAGGCAGTCACAATTTATACTAAGAGGCGGTCACAATGGCATGCTAAGAGTCGGTCACAATGTATACTAAGAGGCGGTCACAATGGCATGCTAAGAGTCGGTCACAATGTATACTAAGAGGCGGTGACAATGGCATACTAAGAGTCGGTCACAATGTATACTAAGAGGCGGTCACAATGGCATACTAAGAGGCGGTCACAATGGCATGCTAAGAGGCGGTCACAATGTATACTAAGAGGCGGTCACAATGGCATGCTAAGAGTCGGTCACAATGTATACTAAGAGGCGGTGACAATGGCATACTAAGAGTCGGTCACAATGTATACTAAGAGGCGGTCACAGTGTATACTAAGAGGCGGTCACAATGTATACTAAGAGGCGGTCACAATGGCATACTAAGAGGCGGTCACAATGTATACTAAGAGGCGGTCACAATGTATACTAAGAGGCGGTCACAATGTATACTAATAGGCGGTCACAATGGCATACTAAGAGGCGGTCACAATGTATACTAATAGGCGGTCACAATGGCATACTAAGAGGCGGTCACAATGTATACTAATAGGCGGTCACAATGGCATACTAAGAGGCGGTCACAATGTATACTAAGAGGCGGTCACAATGTATACTAAGAGGCGGTCACAATGTATACTAATAGGCGGTCACAATGGCATACTAAGAGGCGGTCACAATGTATACTAATAGGCGGTCACAATGGCATACTAAGAGGCGGTCACAATGTATACTAATAGGCGGTCACAATGGCATACTAAGAGGCGGTCACAATGTATACTAAGAGGCGGTCACAATGTATACTAATAGGCGGTCACAATGGCATACTAAGAGGCGGTCACAATGTATACTAATAGGCGGTCACAATGGCATACTAAGAGGCGGTCACAATGTATACTAATAGGCGGTCACAATGGCATGCTAAGAGTCGGTCACAATATATACTAAGAGGCGGTCACAATGTATACTAAGAGGCGGTCACAATGTATACTAATAGGCGGTCACAATGGCATACTAAGAGGCGGTCACAATGGCATACTAAGAGTCGGTCACAATATATACTAAGAGGCGGTCACAATGTATACTAAGAGGCGGTCACAATGTATACTAATAGGCGGTCACAATGGCATACTAAGAGGCGGTCACAATGGCATGCTAAGAGGCGGTCACAATGTATACTAAGAGGTGGTCACAATGTATACTAAGAGGCTGTCACAATGGCATACTAAGAGGCGGTCACAATGTATAATAAGAGGCGGTCACAATGTATACTAAGAGGCGGTCACAATGTATACTAAGAGGCGGTCACAATGACATACTAAGAGGCGGTCACAATGTATAATAAGAGGCGGTCACAATGGCATACTAAGAGGCGGTCACAATGGCATGATAAGAGGCGGTCACAATGCCATACTAAGAGGCGGTCACAATGGCATACTAAGAGGCGGTCACAATGTATACTAAGAGGAGGTCACAATGTATAATAAGAGGCGGTCACAATGTATAATAAGAGGGGGTCACAATGTATACTATGAGGCGGTCACAATGTATACTAAGAGGCGGTCACAATGTATACTAAGAGGCGGTCACAATGGCATACTAAGAGCCGGTCACAATGGATACTAAGAGGCGGTCACAATTTATACTAAGAGGCGGTCACAATGTAGACTAAGAGGCGGTCACAATGTAGACTAAGAGGCGGTCACAATGTATACTAAGAGGCGGTCACAATGTATACTAAGAGGCGGTCACAATTTATAATAAGAGGCGGTCACAATGTATACTAATAGGCGGTCACAATAGCATGCTAAGAGGCGGTCACAATGTATACTAAGAGGCGGTCACAATGGCATACTAAGAGGCGGTCACAATTGCATACTAAGAGTCGGTCACAACGTATACTAAGATGCGGTCACAATGGCATACTAAGAGGCGGTCACAATGGCTTACTAAGAGGCGGTCACAATGTATACTAAGAGGCGGTCACAATGTCATACTAAGAGGCGGTCACAATGTATAATAAGAGGCGGTCACAATGGCATACTAAGAGGCGGTCACAATGTATACTAAGAGGAGGTCACAATGGCATACTAAGAGGCGGTCAGAATGGCATACTAAGAGGCGGTCAAAATTTATACTAAGGGGCGGTCACAATTTATACTAAGAGGCGGTCACAATGGCATACTAAGAGGCAGTCACAATGTATACTAAGAGGCGGTCACAATGTATACTAATAGGCGGTCACAATGTATACTAAGAGACGGTCACAGTGTATACTAAGAGGCGGTCACAATGTATACTAAGTCGGTCACAATGTATACTAAGAGGCGGTGACAATGGCATGATAAGAGGCGGTCACAGTGAATACTAAGAGGCGGTCACAATGTATACTAAGAGGCGGTCACAATGTATACTAAGAGTCGGTCACAATGGCATACTAAGAGGCAGTCACAATGGCATGCTAAGAGGCGGTCACAATGGCATACTAAGAGGCGGTCACAATGGCATGCTAAGAGGCGGTCACAATGGCATACTAAGAGGCGGTCACAATGTATACTAAGATGCGGTCACAATGGCATGCTAAGAGGCGGTCACAATAGCATGCTAAGAGGCGGTCACAATGGCATACTAAGAGGCGGTCACAATGGCATGCTAAGAGGCGGTCACAATGGCATGCTAAGAGGCGGTCACAATGGCATACTAAGAGGCGGTCACAATGGCATGCTAAGAGGCGGTCACAATGTATACTAAGAGTCGGTCACAATGGCATGCTAAGAGGCGGTCACAGTGTATACTAAGAGTCGGTCACAATGTATACTAAGAGGCGGTCACAATGGCATACTAAGAGTCGGTCACAATGTATACTAAGAGGCGGTCACAATGGCATACTAAGAGGCGGTCACAATGGAATACTAAGAGGCGGTCACAGTGTATACTAAGAGTCGGTCACAATGTATACTAAGAGGCGGTCACAGTGTATACTAAGAGTAGGTCACAATGTATACTAAGAGTCGGTCACAATGTATACTAAGAGGCGGTCACAATGGCATACTAAGAGGAGGTCACAATGTATACTAAGAGGCGGTCACAATGTATACTAAGAGTCGGTCACAATGTCTACTAAGAGGCGGTCACAATGGCATGCTAAGAGGCGGTCACAAAGGCATACTAAGAGGCAGTCACAATGTATACTAAGAGGCGGTGACAATGGCATACTAAGAGTCGGTCACAATGTATACTAAGAGGCGGTCACAGTGTATACTAAGAGGCGGTCACAATGTATACTAAGAGGCAGTCACAATGGCATACTAAGAGGCGGTCACAATGTATACTAAGAGGCAGTCACAATGTATAATAAGAGGCGGTCACAATGTATACTAAGAGGCGTCACAATGTATACTAAGAGGCGGTCACAATGGCATACTAAGAGTCGGTCACAATATATAATAAGAGGCGGTCACAATGGCATACTAAGAGGCGGTCACAATGTATACTAATAGGCGGTCACAATGGCATACTAAGAGGCGGTCACAATGGCATACTAAGAGTCGGTCACAATATATAATAAGAGGCGGTCACAATGGCATACTAAGAGGCGGTCACAATGTATACTAATAGGCGGTCACAATGGCATACTAAGAGGCGGTCACAATGTATACTAAGAGGCGGTCACAATGTATACTAATAGGCGGTACAATGGCATACTAAGAGGCGGTCACAATGGCATGCTAAGAGGCGGTCACAATGTATACTAAGAGGTGGTCACAATGTATACTAAGAGGCGGTCACAATGGCATACTAAGAGGCGGTCACAATGTATAATAAGATGCAGTCACAATGTATACTAAGAGGCGGTCACAATGTATACTAAGAGGCGGTCACAATGACATACTAAGAGGCGGTCACAATGTATAATAAGAGGCGGTCACAATGGCATACTAAGAGGCGGTCACAATGGCATACTAAGAGGCGGTCACAATGGCATGATAAGAGGCGGTCACAATGCATAATAAGAGGGGGTCACAATGTATAATAAGAGGGGGTCACAATGTATAATATGAGGCGGTCACAATGTATACTAAGAGGCGGTCACAATGTATACTAAGAGGCGGTCACAATGTATACTATGAGGCGGTCACAATGTATAATAAGAGGCGGTCACAATGTATAATAAGAGGAGGTCACAATGTATAATAAGAGGCGGTCACAATGTATAATAAGAGGAGGTCACAATGTATACTAAGAGGCGGTCACAATGTATAATAAGAGGAGGTCACAATGTATAATAAGAGGCGGTCACAATGTATAATAAGAGGAGGTCACAATGTATAATAAGAGGAGGTCACAATGTATACTAAGAGGCGGTCACAATGTATAATAAGAGGGGGTCACAATGTATAATATGAGGCGGTCACAATGTATACTAAGAGGCGGTCACAATGTATACTAAGAGGCGGTCACAATGTATACTATGAGGCGGTCACAATGTATAATAAGAGGCGGTCACAATGTATAATAAGAGGAGGTCACAATGTATACTAAGAGGAGGTCACAATGTATAATAAGAGGCGGTCACAATGTATACTAAGAGGCGGTCACAATGTATACTATGAGGCGGTCACAATGTATACTAAGAGGCGGTCACAATGGCATACTAAGAGGAGGTCACAATGTATAATAAGAGGGGGTCACAATGTATAATATGAGGCGGTCACAATGTATACTAAGAGGCGGTCACAATGTATACTAAGAGGCGGTCACAATGTATACTATGAGGCGGTCACAATGTATAATAAGAGGCGGTCACAATGTACAATAAGAGGAGGTCACAATTTATACTAAGAGGCGGTCACAATGTATACTAAGAGGCGGTCACAATGTATACTAAGAGGCGGTCACAATGTATACTATGAGGCGGTCACAATGTATAATAAGAGGCGGTCACAATGTATAATAAGAGGAGGTCACAATGTATACTAAGAGGCGGTCACAATGGCATACTAAGAGGCGGTCACAATGTATACTAAGAGGCGGTCACAATGGCATACTAAGAGGCGGTCACAATGGCATACTAATAGGCGGTCACAATGTATACTAAGAGGCGGTCACAATGTATAATAGGAGGCGGTCACAATGTATACTAAGAGGCGGTCACAATGTATACTAATAGGCAGTCACAATGGCATACAAAGAGTCGGTTACAATATATAATAAGAGGCGGTCACAATGGCTTACTAAGAGGCGATCACAATGTATAATAAGTGCCGGTCACAATGGCATACTAAGAGGCGGTCACAATGTATACTAAGAGGCGGTCACAATGTATACTAATAGGCGGTCACAATGGCATACTAAGAGGCGGTCACAATGTATACTAATAGGCGGTCACAATGGCATTCTAAGAGGCGGTCACAATGTATACTAAGAGGCGGTCACAATTTATACTAAGAGGCGGTCACAATGTAGACTAAGAGGCGGTCACAATGTATACTAAGAGGCGGTCACAATGGCATACTAAGAGGCGGTCACAATGTATACTAAGAGGCGGTCACAATGGCATACTAAGAGGCGGTCACAATGGCTTACTAAGAGGCGGTCACAATGTATACTAAGAGGCGGTCACAATGTATACTAATAGGCGGTCACAATGGCATACTAAGAGGCGGTCACAATGTATACTAAGAGGCGGTCACATTGGCATACTAAGAGGCGGTCACAATGGCATTCTAAGAGGCGGTCACAATGTATACTAAGAGGCGGTCACAATTTATACTAAGAGGCGGTCACAATGTAGACTAAGAGGCGGTCACAATGTATACTAATAGGCGGTCACAATGGCATACTAAGAGTCGGTCACAATGTATACTAAGATGCGGTCACAATGGCTTACTAAGAGTCGGTCACAATGTATACTAAGAGGCGGTCACAATGGCTTACTAAGAGGCGGTCACAATGGCTTACTAAGAGGCGGTCACAATGGCATACTAAGAGTCGGTCACAATGTATACTAAGAGGCGGTCACAATGGCTTACTAAGAGGCGGTCACAATGTATACTAAGAGGCGGTCAAAATTTATACTAAGGGGCGGTCACAATTTATACTAAGAGGCGGTCACAATGGCATACTAAGAGGCAGTCACAATGTATACTAAGAGGCGGTCACAATGTATACTAATAGGCGGTCACAATGTATACTAAGAGACGGTCACAGTGTATACTAAGAGGCGGTCACAGTGTATACTAAGAGGCGGTCACAATGTATACTAAGAGGCGGTCACAGTGTATACTAAGAGGCGGTCACAATGTATACTAAGAGTCGGTCACAATGGCATGCTAAGAGGTGGTCACAATGTATACTAAGAGGCGGTCACAATGGCATACTAAGAGGCAGTCACAATGTATACTAAGAGGCGGTCACAATGCCATACTATGAGGCGGTCACAATGGCATACTGAGAGGCGGTCACAATGCCATACTAAGAGGCGGTCACAATGGCATACTAATAGGCGGTCACAATGTATACTAAGAGGCGGTCACAATGTATACTAAGAGGCGGTCACAATGCCATACTAAGAGGCGGTCACAATGGCATACTAAGAGGCCGTCACAATGTATACTAAGAGGCGGTCACAATGTATACTAAGAGGCAGTCACAATGCCATACTATGAGGCGGTCACAATGTATACTAAGAGGCGGTCACAATCCCATACTAAGAGACGGTCACAATGTATACTAAGAGGCGGTCACAATGTATACTAAGAGGCGGTCACAATGGCATACTAAGAGGCGGTCACAATGGCATACTAAGAGGCGGTCACAATGTATACTAAGAGGCGGTCACAATGGCATGCTAAGAGGCGGTCACAATGTATACTAAGAGGCGGTCACAATGTATACTAAGAGGCGGTCACAATGGCATACTAAGAGGCGGTTACAATGGCATACTAAGAGGCGGTCACAATGGCATGCTAAGAGGCGGTCACAATGTATACTAAGAGGCGGTCACAATGGCATGCTAAGAGACGGTCACAATGGCATGCTAAGAGGCGGTCACAATGTATACTAAGAGGCGGTCACAATGTATACTAATAGGATGTCACAATGGCATACTAAGAGGCGGTCACAATGTATACTAAGAGGCGGTCACAATGGCATGCTAAGTGGCGGTCACAATGTATACTAAGTGGCGGTCACAATGGCATGCTAAGAGGCGGTCACAATGCCATACTAATAGGAGGTCACAATGGCATACTAAGAGGCGGTCACAATGGCATGCTAAGTGGCGGTCACAATGGCAGGCTAAGAGGCGGTCACAATGGCATACTATGAGGCGGTCACAATGTATAATAAGAGGCGGTCACAATGGCATACTAAGAGGCGGTCACAATGTATACTAAGAGGCGGTCACAATGTATACTAAGAGGCGGTCACAATGTATAATAAGAGGCGGTCACAATGGCATGCTAAGTGGCGGTCACAATGGCATGCTAAGAGGCGGTCACAATGGCATACTAAGAGGCGGTCACAATGTATAATAAGAGGCGGTCACAATGGCATGCTAAGAGGCGGTCACAATGGCATGCTAAGAGGCGGTCACAATGGCATACTAATAGGAGGTCACAATGGCATACTAAGTGGCGGTCACAATGGCATACTAAGAGGCGGTCACAATGGCATACTAATAGGAGGTCACAATGGCATACTAAGAGGCGGTCCCACTGGCATACTAAGAGGCGGTCACAATGCATACTAAGTGGCGGTCACAATGGCATACTAAGAGGCGGTCACAATGGCATACTAATAGGAGGTCACAATGGCATACTAAGAGGCGGTCACAATGGCATACTAAGTGGCGGTCACAATGTATACTAAGAGGTGGTCACAATGTATACTAAGAGGCTGTCACAATGGCATGCTAAGTGGCGGTCACAATGTATACTAAGAGGTGGTCACAATGTATACTAAGAGGCTGTCACAATGGCCTACTAAGAGGCGGTCACAATGTATAATAAGAGGCGGTCACAATGTATACTATGAGGCGGTCACAATGTATAATAAGAGGCGGTCACAATGTATAATAAGAGGAGGTCACAATGTATACTAAGAGGAGGTCACAATGTATAATAAGAGGCGGTCACAATGTATACTATGAGGCGGTCACTATGTATAATAAGAGGCGGTCACAATGTATAATAAGAGGAGGTCACAATGTATACTAAGAGGAGGTCACAATGTATAATAAGAGGCGGTCACAATGTATACTAAGAGGCAGTCACAATGTATACTATGAGGCGGTCACAATGTATACTAAGAGGCGGTCACAATGGCATACTAAGAGGAGGTCACAATGTATAATAAGAGGGGGTCACAATGTATAATATGAGGCGGTCACAATGTATACTAAGAGGCGGTCACAATGTATACTAAGAGGCGGTCACAATGTATACTATGAGGCGGTCACAATGTATAATAAGAGGCGGTCACAATGTATAATAAGAGGAGGTCACAATGTATACTAAGAGGAGGTCACAATGTATAATAAGAGGCGGTCACAATGTATACTAAGAGGCGGTCACAATGTATACTATGAGGCGGTCACAATGTATAATAAGAGGCGGTCACAATGTATAATAAGAGGAGGTCACAATGTATACTAAGAGGCGGTCACAATGGCATACTAAGAGGCGGTCACAATGTATACTAAGAGGCGGTCACAATGGCATACTAAGAGGCGGTCACAATGGCATACTAATAGGCGGTCACAATGTATACTAAGAGGCGGTCACAATGTATAATAGGAGGCGGTCACAATGTATACTAAGAGGCGGTCACAATGTATACTAATAGGCAGTCACAATGGCATACAAAGAGTCGGTCACAATATACAATAAGAGGCGGTCACAATGGCTTACTAAGAGGCGATCACAATGTATAATAAGAGCCGGTCACAATGGCATACTAAGAGGCGGTCACAATGTATACTAAGAGGCGGTCACAATGTATACTAATAGGCGGTCACAATGGCATACTAAGAGGCGGTCAAAATGTATACTAATAGGCGGTCACAATGGCATTCTAAGAGGCGGTCACAATGTATACTAAGAGGCGGTCACAATTTATACTAAGAGGCGGTCACAATGTAGACTAAGAGGCGGTCACAATGTATACTAAGAGGCGGTCACAATGGCATACTAAGAGGCGGTCACAATGTATACTAAGAGGCGGTCACAATGGCATACTAAGAGGCGGTCACAATGGCTTACTAAGAGGCGGTCACAATGTATACTAAGAGGCGGTCACAATGTATACTAATAGGCGGTCACAATGGCATACTAAGAGGCGGTCACAATGTATACTAAGAGGCGGTCACATTGGCATACTAAGAGGTGGTCA
Organism: Hemitrygon akajei; assembly: GCF_048418815.1. Lineage (NCBI taxonomy): Eukaryota > Metazoa > Chordata > Chondrichthyes > Myliobatiformes > Dasyatidae > Hemitrygon > Hemitrygon akajei. Next base: position 8,089,735 of record NC_133150.1, on the reverse strand, counting down.
CAATGGCATTCTAAGAGGCGGTCACAATGTATACTAAGAGGCGGTCACAATTTATACTAAGAGGCGGTCACAATGTAGACTAAGAGGCGGTCACAATGTATACTAATAGGCGGTCACAATGGCATACTAAGAGTCGGTCACAATGTATACTAAGATGCGGTCACAATGGCTTACTAAGAGTCGGTCACAATGTATACTAAGAGGCGGTCACAATGGCTTACTAAGAGGCGGTCACAATGGCTTACTAAGAGGCGGTCACAATGGCATACTAAGAGTCGGTCACAATGTATACTAAGAGGCGGTCACAATGGCTTACTAAGAGGCGGTCACAATGTATACTAAGAGGCGGTCACAATGTATAATAAGAGGCGGTCACAATGGCATACTAAGAGGCGGTCACAATGTATACTAAGAGGAGGTCACAATGGCATACTAAGAGGCGGTCACAATGGCATAATAAGAGGCGGTCACAATGGCATACTAAGAGGCTATCACAATGTATACTAAGAGGCGGTCACAATGTATACTAATAGGCGGTCACAATGTATACTAAGAGACGGTCACAGTGTATACTAAGAGGCGGTCACAATGTATACTAAGTCGGTCACAATGTATACTAAGAGGCGGTGACAATGGCATGATAAGAGGCGGTCACAGTGTATACTAAGAGGCGGTCACAATGTATACTAAGAGGCGGTCACAGTGTATACTAAGAGGCGGTCACAATGTATACTAAGAGTCGGTCACAATGGCATGCTAAGAGGTGGTCACAATGTATACTAAGAGGCGGTCACAATGGCATACTAAGAGGCAGTCACAATGTATACTAAGAGGCGGTCACAATGCCATACTATGAGGCGGTCACAATGGCATACTGAGAGGCGGTCACAATGCCATACTAAGAGGCGGTCACAATGGCATACTAATAGGCGGTCACAATGTATACTAAGAGGCGGTCACAATGTATACTAAGAGGCGGTCACAATGCCATACTAAGAGGCGGTCACAATGGCATACTAAGAGGCCGTCACAATGTATACTAAGAGGCGGTCACAATGTATACTAAGAGGCAGTCACAATGCCATACTATGAGGCGGTCACAATGTATACTAAGAGTCGGTCACAATGTATACTAAGTGGCGGTCACAATCCCATACTAAGAGACGGTCACAATGTATACTAAGAGGCGGTCACAATGTATACTAAGAGGCGGTCACAATGGCATACTAAGAGGCAGTCACAATGGCATACTAAGAGGCGGTCACAATGTATACTAAGAGGCGGTCACAATGGCATGCTAAGAGGCGGTCACAATGTATACTAAGAGGCGGTCACAATGTATACTAAGAGGCGGTCACAATGGCATACTAAGAGGCGGTTACAATGGCATACTAAGAGGCGGTCACAATGGCCTGCTAAGAGGCGGTCACAATGTATACTAAGAGGCGGTCACAATGGCATGCTAAGAGACGGTCACAATGGCATGCTAAGAGGCGGTCACAATGTATACTAAGAGGCGGTCACAATGTATACTAATAGGAGGTCACAATGGCATACTAAGAGGCGGTCACAATGTATACTAAGAGGCGGTCACAATGTATACTAAGAGGCGGTCACAATGGCATGCTAAGTGGCGGTCACAATGTATACTAAGTGGCGGTCACAATGGCATGCTAAGAGGCGGTCACAATGCCATACTAATAGGAGGTCACAATGGCATACTAAGAGGCGGTCACAATGGCATGCTAAGTGGCGGTCACAATGGCAGGCTAAGAGGCGGTCACAATGGCATACTAAGAGGCGGTCACAATGTATACTAAGAGGCGGTCACAATGTATACTAAGAGGCGGTCACAATGTATAATAAGAGGCGGTCACAATGGCATGCTAAGTGGCGGTCACAATGGCATGCTAAGAGGCGGTCACAATGGCATACTAAGAGGCGGTCACAATGTATAATAAGAGGCGGTCACAATGGCATGCTAAGAGGCGGTCACAATGGCATGCTAAGAGGCGGTCACAATGGCATACTAATAGGAGGTCACAATGGCATACTAAGTGGCGGTCACAATGGCATACTAAGAGACGGTCACAATGGCATACTAATAGGAGGTCACAATGGCATACTAAGAGGCGGTCCCACTGGCATACTAAGAGGCGGTCACAATGCATACTAAGTGGCGGTCACAATGGCATACTAAGAGGCGGTCACAATGTATACTAAGAGGCGGTCACAATTTATACTAAGAGGCGGTCACAATGTAGACTAAGAGGCGGTCACAATGTATACTAATAGGCGGTCACAATGGCATACTAAGAGTCGGTCACAATGTATACTAAGATGCGGTCACAATGGCTTACTAAGAGTCGGTCACAATGTATACTAAGAGGCGGTCACAATGGCTTACTAAGAGGCGGTCACAATGGCTTACTAAGAGGCGGTCACAATGGCATGCTAAGAGGCGGTCACAATGGCATGCTAAGAGGCGGTCACAATGGCATGCTAAGAGGCGGTCACAATGGCATACTAATAGGAGGTCACAATGGCATACTAAGTGGCGGTCACAATGGCATACTAAGAGGCGGTCACAATGGCATACTAATAGGAGGTCACAATGGCATACTAAGAGGCGGTCCCACTGGCATACTAAGAGGCGGTCACAATGCATACTAAGTGGCGGTCACAATGGCATACTAAGAGGCGGTCACAATGTATACTAAGAGGCGGTCACAATTTATACTAAGAGGCGGTCACAATGTAGACTAAGAGGCGGTCACAATGTATACTAATAGGCGGTCACAATGGCATACTAAGAGTCGGTCACAATGTATACTAAGATGCGGTCACAATGGCTTACTAAGAGTCGGTCACAATGTATACTAAGAGGCGGTCACAATGGCTTACTAAGAGGCGGTCACAATGTATACTAAGAGGCGGTCACAATGTATACTAAGAGTCGGTCACAATGTATACTAAGAGGCGGTCACAATGGCTTACTAAGAGGCGGTCACAATGTATACTAAGAGGCGGTCACAATGTATACTAAGAGGCGGTCACAATGTATAATAAGAGGCGGTCACAATGGCATACTAAGAGGCGGTCACAATGTATACTAAGAGGCAGTCAAAATTTATACTAAGAGGCGGTCACAATGTATACTAAGAGGCAGTCACAATGTATACTAAGAGGCGGTCACAATGTATACTAATAGGCGGTCACAATGTATACTAAGAGACGGTCACAGTGTATACTAAGAGGCGGTCACAGTGTATACTAAGAGGCGGTCACAATGTATACTAAGAGGCGGTCACAGTGTATACTAAGAGGCGGTCACAATGTATACTAAGAGTCGGTCACAATGGCATGCTAAGAGGTGGTCACAATGTATACTAAGAGGCGGTCACAATGGCATACTAAGAGGCAGTCACAATGTATACTAAGAGGCGGTCACAATGCCATACTATGAGGCGGTCACAATGGCATACTGAGAGGCGGTCACAATGCCATACTAAGAGGCGGTCACAATGGCATACTAATAGGCGGTCACAATGTATACTAAGAGGCGGTCACAATGTATACTAAGAGGCGGTCACAATGCCATACTAAGAGGCGGTCACAATGGCATACTAAGAGGCCGTCACAATGTATACTAAGAGGCGGTCACAATGTATACTAAGAGGCAGTCACAATGCCATACTATGAGGCGGTCACAATGTATACTAAGAGGCGGTCACAATCCCATACTAAGAGACGGTCACAATGTATACTAAGAGGCGGTCACAATGTATACTAAGAGGCGGTCACAATGGCATACTAAGAGGCGGTCACAATGGCATACTAAGAGGCGGTCACAATGTATACTAAGAGGCGGTCACAATGGCATGCTAAGAGGCGGTCACAATGTATACTAAGAGGCGGTCACAATGTATACTAAGAGGCGGTCACAATGGCATACTAAGAGGCGGTTACAATGGCATACTAAGAGGCGGTCACAATGGCATGCTAAGAGGCGGTCACAATGTATACTAAGAGGCGGTCACAATGGCATGCTAAGAGACGGTCACAATGGCATGCTAAGAGGCGGTCACAATGTATACTAAGAGGCGGTCACAATGTATACTAATAGGATGTCACAATGGCATACTAAGAGGCGGTCACAATGTATACTAAGAGGCGGTCACAATGGCATGCTAAGTGGCGGTCACAATGTATACTAAGTGGCGGTCACAATGGCATGCTAAGAGGCGGTCACAATGCCATACTAATAGGAGGTCACAATGGCATACTAAGAGGCGGTCACAATGGCATGCTAAGTGGCGGTCACAATGGCAGGCTAAGAGGCGGTCACAATGGCATACTATGAGGCGGTCACAATGTATAATAAGAGGCGGTCACAATGGCATACTAAGAGGCGGTCACAATGTATACTAAGAGGCGGTCACAATGTATACTAAGAGGCGGTCACAATGTATAATAAGAGGCGGTCACAATGGCATGCTAAGTGGCGGTCACAATGGCATGCTAAGAGGCGGTCACAATGGCATACTAAGAGGCGGTCACAATGTATAATAAGAGGCGGTCACAATGGCATGCTAAGAGGCGGTCACAATGGCATGCTAAGAGGCGGTCACAATGGCATACTAATAGGAGGTCACAATGGCATACTAAGTGGCGGTCACAATGGCATACTAAGAGGCGGTCACAATGGCATACTAATAGGAGGTCACAATGGCATACTAAGAGGCGGTCCCACTGGCATACTAAGAGGCGGTCACAATGCATACTAAGTGGCGGTCACAATGGCATACTAAGAGGCGGTCACAATGGCATACTAATAGGAGGTCACAATGGCATACTAAGAGGCGGTCACAATGGCATACTAAGTGGCGGTCACAATGTATACTAAGAGGTGGTCACAATGTATACTAAGAGGCTGTCACAATGGCATGCTAAGTGGCGGTCACAATGTATACTAAGAGGTGGTCACAATGTATACTAAGAGGCTGTCACAATGGCCTACTAAGAGGCGGTCACAATGTATAATAAGAGGCGGTCACAATGTATACTATGAGGCGGTCACAATGTATAATAAGAGGCGGTCACAATGTATAATAAGAGGAGGTCACAATGTATACTAAGAGGCGGTCACAATGTATAATAAGAGGGGGTCACAATGTATAATATGAGGCGGTCACAATGTATACTAAGTGGCGGTCACAATGTATACTAAGAGGCGGTCACAATGTATACTATGAGGCGGTCACTATGTATAATAAGAGGCGGTCACAATGTATAATAAGAGGAGGTCACAATGTATACTAAGAGGAGGTCACAATGTATAATAAGAGGCGGTCACAATGTATACTAAGAGGCAGTCACAATGTATACTATGAGGCGGTCACAATGTATACTAAGAGGCGGTCACAATGGCATACTAAGAGGAGGTCACAATGTATAATAAGAGGGGGTCACAATGTATAATATGAGGCGGTCACAATGTATACTAAGAGGCGGTCACAATGTATACTAAGAGGCGGTCACAATGTATACTATGAGGCGGTCACAATGTATAATAAGAGGCGGTCACAATGTATAATAAGAGGAGGTCACAATGTATACTAAGAGGAGGTCACAATGTATAATAAGAGGCGGTCACAATGTATACTAAGAGGCGGTCACAATGTATACTATGAGGCGGTCACAATGTATAATAAGAGGCGGTCACAATGTATAATAAGAGGAGGTCACAATGTATACTAAGAGGCGGTCACAATGGCATACTAAGAGGCGGTCACAATGTATACTAAGAGGCGGTCACAATGGCATACTAAGAGGCGGTCACAATGGCATACTAATAGGCGGTCACAATGTATACTAAGAGGCGGTCACAATGTATAATAGGAGGCGGTCACAATGTATACTAAGAGGCGGTCACAATGTATACTAATAGGCAGTCACAATGGCATACAAAGAGTCGGTCACAATATACAATAAGAGGCGGTCACAATGGCTTACTAAGAGGCGATCACAATGTATAATAAGAGCCGGTCACAATGGCATACTAAGAGGCGGTCACAATGTATACTAAGAGGCGGTCACAATGTATACTAATAGGCGGTCACAATGGCATACTAAGAGGCGGTCAAAATGTATACTAATAGGCGGTCACAATGGCATTCTAAGAGGCGGTCACAATGTATACTAAGAGGCGGTCACAATTTATACTAAGAGGCGGTCACAATGTAGACTAAGAGGCGGTCACAATGTATACTAAGAGGCGGTCACAATGGCATACTAAGAGGCGGTCACAATGTATACTAAGAGGCGGTCACAATGGCATACTAAGAGGCGGTCACAATGGCTTACTAAGAGGCGGTCACAATGTATACTAAGAGGCGGTCACAATGTATACTAATAGGCGGTCACAATGGCATACTAAGAGGCGGTCACAATGTATACTAAGAGGCGGTCACATTGGCATACTAAGAGGTGGTCACAATGGCATTCTAAGAGGCGGTCACAATGTATACTAAGAGGCGGTCACAATTTATACTAAGAGGCGGTCACAATGTAGACTAAGAGGCGGTCACAATGTATACTAATAGGCGGTCACAATGGCATACTAAGAGTCGGTCACAATGTATACTAAGATGCGGTCACAATGGCTTACTAAGAGTCGGTCACAATGTATACTAAGAGGCGGTCACAATGGCTTACTAAGAGGCGGTCACAATGGCTTACTAAGAGGCGGTCACAATGGCATACTAAGAGTCGGTCACAATGTATACTAAGAGGCGGTCACAATGGCTTACTAAGAGGCGGTCACAATGTATACTAAGAGGCGGTCACAATGTATAATAAGAGGCGGTCACAATGGCATACTAAGAGGCGGTCACAATGTATACTAAGAGGAGGTCACAATGGCATACTAAGAGGCGGTCACAATGCCATACTAAGAGGCGGTCACAATGGCATACTAAGAGGCGGTCACAATTTATACTAAGAGGCGGTCACAATGGCATACTAAGAGGCTATCACAATGTATACTAAGAGGCGGTCACAATGTATACTAATAGGCGGTCACAATGTATACTAAGAGACGGTCACAGTGTATACTAAGAGGCGGTCACAATGTATACTAAGTCGGTCACAATGTATACTAAGAGGCGGTGACAATGGCCTACTAAGAGGCGGTCACAATGTATACTAAGAGGCGGTCACAGTGTATACTAAGAGGCGGTCACAATGTATACTAAGAGTCGGTCACAATGGCATGCTAAGAGGTGGTCACAATGTATACTAAGAGGCGGTCACAATGGCATACTAAGAGGCAGTCACAATGTATACTAAGAGGCGGTCACAATGCCATACTATGAGGCGGTCACAATGGCATACTGAGAGGCGGTCACAATGCCATACTAACAGGCGGTCACAATGGCATACTAATAGGCGGTCACAATGTATACTAAGAGGCGGTCACAATGTATACTAAGAGGCGGTCACAATGCCATACTAAGAGGCGGTCACAATGGCATACTAAGAGGCCGTCACAATGTATACTAAGAGGCGGTCACAATGTATACTAAGAGGCAGTCACAATGCCATACTATGAGGCGGTCACAATGTATACTAAGAGTCGGTCACAATGTATACTAAGTGGCGGTCACAATCCCATACTAAGAGACGGTCACAATGTATACTAAGAGGCGGTCACAATGTATACTAAGAGGCGGTCACAATGGCATACTAAGAGGCAGTCACAATGGCATACTAAGAGGCGGTCACAATGTATACTAAGAGGCGGTCACAATGGCATGCTAAGAGGCGGTCACAATGTATACTAAGAGGCGGTCACAATGTATACTAAGAGGCGGTCACAATGGCATACTAAGAGGCGGTTACAATGGCATACTAAGAGGCGGTCACAATGGCCTGCTAAGAGGCGGTCACAATGTATACTAAGAGGCGGTCACAATGGCATGCTAAGAGACGGTCACAATGGCATGCTAAGAGGCGGTCACAATGTATACTAAGAGGCGGTCACAATGTATACTAATAGGAGGTCACAATGGCATACTAAGAGGCGGTCACAATGTATACTAAGAGGCGGTCACAATGTATACTAAGAGGCGGTCACAATGGCATGCTAAGTGGCGGTCACAATGTATACTAAGTGGCGGTCACAATGGCATGCTAAGAGGCGGTCACAATGCCATACTAATAGGAGGTCACAATGGCATACTAAGAGGCGGTCACAATTGCATGCTAAGTGGCGGTCACAATGGCAGGCTAAGAGGCGGTCACAATGGCATACTAAGAGGCGGTCACAATGTATACTAAGAGGCGGTCACAATGTATACTAAGAGGCGGTCACAATGTATAATAAGAGGCGGTCACAATGGCATGCTAAGTGGCGGTCACAATGGCATGCTAAGAGGCGGTCACAATGGCATACTAAGAGGCGGTCACAATGTATAATAAGAGGCGGTCACAATGGCATGCTAAGAGGCGGTCACAATGGCATGCTAAGAGGCGGTCACAATGGCATACTAATAGGAGGTCACAATGGCATACTAAGTGGCGGTCACAATGGCATACTAAGAGGCGGTCACAATGGCATACTAATAGGAGGTCACAATGGCATACTAAGAGGCGGTCCCACTGGCATACTAAGAGGCGGTCACAATGCATACTAAGTGGCGGTCACAATGGCATACTAAGAGGCGGTCACAATGTATACTAAGAGGCGGTCACAATGTATACTAAGAGGCGGTCACAATGTATAATAAGAGGCGGTCACAATGGCATGCTAAGTGGCGGTCACAATGGCATGCTAAGAGGCGGTCACAATGGCATACTAAGAGGCGGTCACAATGTATAATAAGAGGCGGTCACAATGGCATGCTAAGAGGCGGTCACAATGGCATGCTAAGAGGCGGTCACAATGGCATACTAATAGGAGGTCACAATGGCATACTAAGTGGCGGTCACAATGGCATACTAAGAGGCGGTCACAATGGCATACTAATAGGAGGTCACAATGGCATACTAAGAGGCGGTCCCACTGGCATACTAAGAGGCGGTCACAATGCATACTAAGTGGCGGTCACAATGGCATACTAATAGGAGGTCACAATGGCATACTAATAGGAGGTCACAATGGCATACTAAGAGGCGGTCACAATGGCATACTAGGAGGCGGTCACAATGGCATGCTAAGAGGTGGTCACAATGGCATGCTAAGATGCGGTCACAATGGCATGCTAAGTGGCGGTCACAATGTATACTAAGAGGTGGTCACAATGTATACTAAGAGGCGGTCACAATGTATAATAAGAGGCGGTCACAATGTATAATAAGAGGCGGTCACATTGGCATACTAAGAAGCGGTCACAATGTATACTAAGAGGCGGTCACAATGTATACTAATAGGCGGTCACATTGGCATACTAAGAGGCGGTCACAATGGCATACTAAGAGGCGGTCACAATGGCATACTAAGAGGCGGTCACAATGTATACTAAGAGGCGGTCACAATGTATACTATGAGGCGCTCACAATCTATAATAAGAGGCGGTCACAATGTATAATAAGAGGCGGTCACAATGGCATGCTAAGAGGCGGTCACAATGTATACTAAGAGGCGGTCACAATGTATTATAAGAGGCGGTCACAATGTATAATAAGAGGCGGTCACAATGTATACTAAGTGGCGGTCACAATGTATACTAAGAGGCAGTCACAATGTCATACAAAGAGTCGGTCACAATGTCATGCTAAGAGGCGGTCACAATGTATACTAAGAGGCTGTCACAATGGCATACAAAGAGTCGGTCACAATGGCATGCTAAGAGGCGGTCACAATGGCATGCTAAGAGGCGGTCACAATGTATACTAAGAGGCGGTCAGAATGTATACTAATAGGCGGTCACATTGGCATACTAAGAGGCGGTCACAATGGCATACTAAGAGGCGGTCACAATGGCATACTAAGAGGCGGTCACAATGGCATGCTAAGAGGCGGTCACAATGGCATGCTAAGATGCGGTCACAATGGCATACTAAGAGGCGGTCACAATGTATACTAAGAGGTGGTCACAATGTATACTAAGAGGCGGTCACAATGTATACTAAGAGGCGGTCACAATGTATACTAATAGGCGGTCACAATGTATACTAAGAGACGGTCACAGTGTATACTAAGAGGCGGTCACAATGTATACTAAGTCGGTCACAATGTATACTAAGAGGCGGTGACAATGGCATGATAAGAGGCGGTCACAGTGTATACTAAGAGGCGGTCACAATGTATACTAAGAGGCGGTCACAGTGTATACTAAGAGGCGGTCACAATGTATACTAAGAGTCGGTCACAATGGCATGCTAAGAGGTGGTCACAATGTATACTAAGAGGCGGTCACAATGGCATACTAAGAGGCAGTCACAATGTATACTAAGAGGCGGTCACAATGCCATACTATGAGGCGGTCACAATGGCATACTGAGAGGCGGTCACAATGCCATACTAAGAGGCGGTCACAATGGCATACTAATAGGCGGTCACAATGTATACTAAGAGGCGGTCACAATGTATACTAAGAGGCGGTCACAATGCCATACTAAGAGGCGGTCACAATGGCATACTAAGAGGCCGTCACAATGTATACTAAGAGGCGGTCACAATGTATACTAAGAGGCAGTCACAATGCCATACTATGAGGCGGTCACAATGTATACTAAGAGTCGGTCACAATGTATACTAAGAGGCGGTCACAATCCCATACTAAGAGACGGTCACAATGTATACTAAGAGGCGGTCACAATGTATACTAAGAGGCGGTCACAATGGCATACTAAGAGGCGGTCACAATGGCATCCTAAGAGGCGGTCACAATGTATACTAAGAGGCGGTCACAATGGCATGCTAAGAGGCGGTCACAATGTATACTAAGAGGCGGTCACAATGTATACTAAGAGGCGGTCACAATGGCATACTAAGAGGCGGTTACAATGGCATACTAAGAGGCGGTCACAATGGCCTGCTAAGAGGCGGTCACAATGTATACTAAGAGGCGGTCACAATGGCATGCTAAGAGACGGTCACAATGGCATGCTAAGAGGCGGTCACAATGTATACTAAGAGGCGGTCACAATGTATACTAATAGGAGGTCACAATGGCATACTAAGAGGCGGTCACAATGTATACTAAGAGGCGGTCACAATGTATACTAAGAGGCGGTCACAATGGCATGCTAAGTGGCGGTCACAATGTATACTAAGTGGCGGTCACAATGGCATGCTAAGAGGCGGTCACAATGCCATACTAATAGGAGGTCACAATGGCATACTAAGAGGCGGTCACAATGGCATGCTAAGTGGCGGTCACAATGGCAGGCTAAGAGGCGGTCACAATGGCATACTAAGAGGCGGTCACAATGTATACTAAGAGGCGGTCACAATGTATACTAAGAGGCGGTCACAATGTATAATAAGAGGCGGTCACAATGGCATGCTAAGTGGCGGTCACAATGGCATGCTAAGAGGCGGTCACAATGGCATACTAAGAGGCGGTCACAATGTATAATAAGAGGCGGTCACAATGGCATGCTAAGAGGCGGTCACAATGGCATGCTAAGAGGCGGTCACAATGGCATACTAATAGGAGGTCACAATGGCATACTAAGTGGCGGTCACAATGGCATACTAAGAGGCGGTCACAATGGCATACTAATAGGAGGTCACAATGGCATACTAAGAGGCGGTCCCACTGGCATACTAAGAGGCGGTCACAATGCATACTAAGTGGCGGTCACAATGGCATACTAAGAGGCGGTCACAATGTATACTAAGAGGCGGTCACAATGTATACTAAGAGGCGGTCACAATGTATAATAAGAGGCGGTCACAATGGCATGCTAAGTGGCGGTCACAATGGCATGCTAAGAGGCGGTCACAATGGCATACTAAGAGGCGGTCACAATGTATAATAAGAGGCGGTCACAATGGCATGCTAAGAGGCGGTCACAATGGCATGCTAAGAGGCGGTCACAATGGCATACTAATAGGAGGTCACAATGGCATACTAAGTGGCGGTCACAATGGCATACTAAGAGGCGGTCACAATGGCATACTAATAGGAGGTCACAATGGCATACTAAGAGGCGGTCCCACTGGCATACTAAGAGGCGGTCACAATGCATACTAAGTGGCGGTCACAATGGCATACTAATAGGAGGTCACAATGGCATACTAATAGGAGGTCACAATGGCATACTAAGAGGCGGTCACAATGGCATACTAGGAGGCGGTCACAATGGCATGCTAAGAGGTGGTCACAATGGCATGCTAAGATGCGGTCACAATGGCATGCTAAGTGGCGGTCACAATGTATACTAAGAGGTGGTCACAATGTATACTAAGAGGCGGTCACAATGTATAATAAGAGGCGGTCACAATGTATAATAAGAGGCGGTCACATTGGCATACTAAGAAGCGGTCACAATGTATACTAAGAGGCGGTCACAATGTATACTAATAGGCGGTCACATTGGCATACTAAGAGGCGGTCACAATGGCATACTAAGAGGCGGTCACAATGGCATACTAAGAGGCGGTCACAATGTATACTAAGAGGCGGTCACAATGTATACTATGAGGCGCTCACAATCTATAATAAGAGGCGGTCACAATGTATACTAAGAGGCGGTCACAATGTATAATAAGAGGCGGTCACAATGTATAATAAGAGGCGGTCACAATGTATACTAAGTGGCGGTCACAATGTATACTAAGAGGCAGTCACAATGTCATACAAAGAGTCGGTCACAATGTCATGCTAAGAGGCGGTCACAATGTATACTAAGAGGCTGTCACAATGGCATACAAAGAGTCGGTCACAATGGCATGCTAAGAGGCGGTCACAATGGCATGCTAAGAGGCGGTCACAATGTATACTAAGAGGCGGTCAGAATGTATACTAATAGGCGGTCACATTGGCATACTAAGAGGCGGTCACAATGGCATACTAAGAGGCGGTCACAATGGCATACTAAGAGGCGGTCACAATGGCATGCTAAGAGGCGGTCACAATGGCATGCTAAGATGCGGTCACAATGGCATACTAAGAGGCGGTCACAATGTATACTAAGAGGTGGTCACAATGTATACTAAGAGGCGGTCACAATGTATAATAAGAGGCGGTCACAATGTATACTAATAGGCGGTCACATTGGCATACTAAGAAGCGGTCACAATGTATACTAAGAGGCGGTCACAATGTATACTAATAGGCGGTCACATTGGCATACTAAGAGGCGGTCACAATGGCATACTAAGAGGCGGTCACAATGGCATACTAAGAGGCGGTCACAATGTATACTAAGAGGCGGTCACAATGTATACTATGAGGCGGTCACAATCTATAATAAGAGGCGGTCACAATGTATAATAAGAGGCGGTCACAATGGCATGCTAAGAGGCGGTCACAATGGCATGCTAAGAGGCGGTCACAATGTATACTAAGAGGCGGTCACAATGTATAATAAGAGGCGGTCACAATGTATAATAAGAGGAGGTCACAATGTATACTAAGAGGCGGTCACAATGTATACTAAGAGGCAGTCACAATGTCATACAAAGAGTCGGTCACAATGTCATGCTAAGAGGCGGTCACAATGTATACTAAGAGGCTGTCACAATGGCATACAAAGAGTCGGTCACAATGGCATGCTAAGAGGCGGTCACAATGGCATGCTAAGAGGCGGTCACAATGTATACTAAGAGGCGGTCACAATGTATACTAAGAGGCGGTCACAATGGCATTCAAAGAGTCGGTCACAATGGCATGCTAAGAGGCGGTCACAATGGCATGCTAAGAGGCGGTCACAATGGCATGCTAAGAGGCGGTCACAATGTATACTAAGAGGCGGTCACAATGCCATACTAAGAGGCGGTCACAATGGCATACTAATAGGCGGTCACAATGTATACTAAGAGGCGGTCACAATGTATACTAAGAGGCGGTCACAATGCCATACTAAGAGGCGGTCAGAATGGCATACTAAGAGGCCGTCACAATGTATACTAAGAGGCGGTCACAATGTATACTAAGAGGCGGTCACAATGCCATACTATGAGGCGGTCACAATGTATACTAAGAGTCGGTCACAATGTATACTAAGAGGCGGTCACAATGGCATACTAAGAGGCGGTCACAATGTATACTAAGAGGCGGTCACAATGGCATGCTAAGAGGCGGTCACAATGTATACTAAGAGGCGGTCACAATGTATACTAAGAGGCGGTCACAATGGCATACTAAGAGGCGGTCACAATGGCATGCTAAGAGGCGGTCACAATGTATACTAAGAGGCGGTCACAATGGCATGCTAAGAGACGGTCACAATGGCATGCTAAGAGGCGGTTACAATGGCATGCTAAGAGGCGGTCACAATGTATACTAAGAGGCGGTCACAATGTATACTAAGAGGCGGTCACAATGTATACTAATAGGAGGTCACAATGGCATACTAAGAGGCGGTCACAATGGCATGCTAAGAGGCGGTCACAATGTATACTAAGAGGCGGTCACAATGGCATGCTAAGAGGCGGTCACAATGGCATGCTAAGTGGCGGTCACAATGTATACTAAGAGGCGGTCACAATGGCATGCTAAGAGGCGGTCACAATGCCATACTAATAGGAGGTCACAATGGCATACTAAGAGGCGGTTACAATGGCATACTAAGAGGCGGTCACAATGGCATGCTAAGTGGCGGTCACAATGGCAGGCTAAGAGGCTGTCACAATGGCATGCTAATAGGCGGTCACAATGGCATACTAAGAGGCGGTCACAATGTATACTAAGAGGCGGTCACAATGTATAATAAGAGGCGGTCACAATGGCAAACTAAGAGGCGGTCACAATATATACTAAGAGGCGGTCACAATGGCATACTAAGAGGCGGTCACAATGGCATACTAAGAGGCGGTCACAATGGCATACTAATAGGAGGTCACAATGGCATACTAAGAGGCGGTCACAATGGCATACTAAGAGGCGGTCACAATGGCATACTAATAGGAGGTCAGAATGGCATACTAAGAGGCGGTCCCACTGGCATACTAAGAGGCGGTCACAATGCATACTAAGTGGCGGTCACAATGGCATACTAAGAGGCGGTCACAATGGCATACTAATAGGAAGTCACAATGGCATACTAAGAGGCGTTCACAATGTATACTAAGAGGCGGTCACAATGGCATGCTAAGAGGCCGTCACAATGTATACTAAGAGGCGGTCACAATGGCATACTAAGAGGTGGTCACAATGTATACTAAGAGGCGGTCACAATGTATAATAAGAGGCGGTCACAATGTATAATAAGAGGCGGTCACAATGGCATGCTAAGAGGCGGTCACAATGTATACTAAGAGGCGGTCACAATGTATAATAAGAGGCGGTCACAATGTATACTAAGAGGCGGTCACAATGTATACTAAGAGGCAGTCACAATGGCATACAAAGAGTCGGTCACAATGTCATGCTAAGAGGCGGTCACAATGTATACTAAGAGGCTGTCACAATGGCATACAAAGAGTCGGTCACAATGGCATGCTAAGATGCGGTCACAATGGCATACTAAGAGGCGGTCACAATGGCATGCTAAGAGGCGGTCACAATGTATACTAAGAGACGGTCACAATGTATACTAAGAGGCAGTCACAATGGCATACAAAGAGTCGGTCACAATGGCATGCTAAGAGGCGGTCACAATGGCATACTAAGAGGCGGTCACAATGGCATGCTAAGAGGCGGTCACAATGTATACTAAGAGGCGGTCACAATGTATACTAAGAGTCGGTCACAATGGCATACAAAGAGTCGGTCACAATGGCATGCTAAGAGGCGGTCACAATGTATACTAAGAGGCAGTCACAATGGCATACAAAGAGTCGGTCACAATGGCATACTAAGAGGCGGTCACAATGGCATACTAAGAGGCGGTCACAATGGCATGCTAAGAGGCGGTCACAATGGCATACTAATAGGAGGTCACAATGGCATACTAAGAGGCGGTCACAATGGCATGCTAAGAGGCGGTCACAATGGCATGCTAATAGGAGGTCACAATGGCATACTAATAGGCGGTCACAATGTATACTAAGAGGCGGTCACAATGGCATACTAAGAGGCGGTCACAATGGCATACTAATAGGCGGTCACAATGTATACTAAGAGGCGGTCACAATGACATACTACGAGGCGGTCACAATGGCATACTAAGAGGCGGTCACAATGGCATACTAATAGGCGGTCACAATGTATACTAAGAGGCGGTCACAATGTATACTAAGAGACGGTCACAATGTATACTAAGAGGCGGTCACAATGCCGTACTAAGAGGCCGTCACAATGTATACTAAGAGGCGGTCACAATGTATACTAAGAGGCGGTCACAATGTATACTAATAGGAGGTCACAATGCCATACTAAGAGGCGGTCACAATGGCATGCTAAGAGGCGGTCACAATGTAAACTAAGAGGCGGTCACAATCCCATACTAAGAGACGGTCACAAAGGCATGCTAAGTGGCGGTCACAATGTATACTAAGAGGCGGTCACAATGGCATGCTAAGAGGCGGTCACAATGCCATACTAATAGGAGGTCACAATGCCATACTAAGAGGCGGTCACAATGGCATACTAAGAGGCGGTCACAATGGCATGCTAAGTGGCGGTCACATGCCATACTAAGAGGCGGTCACAATGGCAGGCTAAGAGGCGGTCACAATGGCATACTATGAGGCGGTCACAATGTATAATAAGAGGCGGTCACAATGGCATACTAAGAGGCGGTCACAATGGCATACTAAGAGGCGGTCACAATGTATACTAAGAGGCGGTCACAATGTATACTAAGAGGCGGTCACAATGGCATACTAAGAGGCGGTCACAATGTATAATAAGAGGCGGTCACAATGGCAAACTAAGAGGCGGTCACAATATATACTAAGAGGCGGTCACAATGGCATACTAAGAGGCGGTCACAATGGCATACTAAGTGGCGGTCACATGCCATACTAAGAGGCGGTCTCAATGGCAAACTAAGAGGCGGTCACAATATATACTAAGAGGCGGTCACAATGGCATGCTAAGAGGCGGTCACAATGGCAGGCTAAGAGGCGGTCACAATGGCATACTATGAGGCGGTCACAATGGCATGCTAAGTGGCGGTCACATGCCATACTAAGAGGCGGTCACAATGGCAGGCTAAGAGGCGGTCACAATGGCATACTATGAGGCGGTCACAATGTATAATAAGAGGCGGTCACAATGGCATACTAAGAGGCGGTCACAATGGCATACTAAGAGGCGGTCACAATGTATACTAAGAGGCGGTCACAATGTATACTAAGAGGCGGTCACAATGGCATACTAAGAGGCGGTCACAATGTATAATAAGTGGCGGTCACAATGGCAAACTAAGAGGCGGTCACAATATATACTAAGAGGCGGTCACAATGGCATACTAAGAGGCGGTCACAATGGCTTACTAAGAGGCGGTCACAATGGCATGCTAAGTGGCGGTCACATGCCATACTAAGAGGCGGTCACAATGGCAGGCTAAGAGGCGGTCACAATGGCATACTATGAGGCGGTCACAATGTATAATAAGAGGCGGTCACAATGGCATACTAAGAGGCGGTCACAATGGCATACTAAGAGGCGGTCACAATGTATACTAAGAGGCGGTCACAATGTATACTAAGAGGCGGTCACAATGGCATACTAAGAGGCGGTCACAATGTATAAAAAGAGGCGGTCACAATGGCAAGCTAAGAGGCGGTCACAATATATACTAAGAGGCGGTCACAATGGCATACTAAGAGGCGGTCACAATGGCATACTAATAGGAGGTCACAATGGCATACTAAGTGGCGGTCACAATGTATACTAAGAGGCGGTCACAATGCCATACTAAGAGGCGGTCACAATGGCATACTAAGAGGCCGTCACAATGTATACTAAGAGGCGGTCACAATGTATACTAAGAGGCGGTCACAATGCCATACTATGAGGCGGTCACAATGTATACTAAGAGTCGGTCACAATGTATACTAAGAGGCGGTCACAATGGCATACTAAGAGGCGGTCACAATGGCATGCTAAGAGGCGGTCACAATGTATACTAAGAGGCGGTCACAATGTATACTAAGAGGCGGTCACAATGGCATGCTAAGAGGCGGTCACAATGTATACTAAGAGGCGGTCACAATGTATACTAAGAGGCGGTCACAATGGCATACTAAGAGGCGGTCACAATGTATACTAAGAGGCGGTCACAATGTATACTAAGAGGCGGTCACAATGGCATACTAAGAGGCGGTCACAATGGCATACTAAGAGGCGGTCACAATGGCTTACTAAGAGGCGGTCACAATGTCATACTAAGAGGCGGTCACAATGTATAATAAGAGGCGGTCACAATGGCATACTAAGTGGCAGTCACAATGCATACTAAGAGGCGGTCACAATGGCATACTAAGAGGCAGTCACAATGTATACTAAGAGGCAGTCACAATGTATACTAAGAGGCAGTCACAATGTATACTAAGAGGCGGTCACAATGGCATACTAAGAGGCAGTCACAATGTATACTAAGAGGCAGTCACAATGTATACTAAGAGGCGGTCACAATGTATACTAATAGGCGGTCACAATGTATACTAAGAGACGGTCACAGTGTATACTAAGAGGCGGTCACAATGTATACTAAGTCGGTCACAATGTATACTAAGAGGCGGTGACAATGGCATGATAAGAGGCGGTCACAGTGAATACTAAGAGGCGGTCACAATGTATACTAAGAGGCGGTCACAATGTATACTAAGAGTCGGTCACAATGGCATACTAAGAGGCAGTCACAATGGCATGCTAAGAGGCGGTCACAATGGCATGCTAAGAGGCGGTCACAATGTATACTAAGAGGCGGTCACAATGGCATGCTAAGAGGCAGTGAGTGTATACTAAGAGTCGGTCACAATGGCATGCTAAGAGGCGGTCACAGTGTATACTAAGAGTCGGTCACAATGTATACTAAGAGGCGGTCACAATGGCATACTAAGAGGCGGTCACAATGGAATACTAAGAGGCGGTCACAATGTATACTAAGAGGCGGTCACAATGGAATACTAAGAGGCGGTCACAATGGCATACTAAGAGGCGGTCACAATGGAATACTAAGAGGCGGTCACAGTGTATACTAAGAGTCGGTCACAATGTATACTAAGAGGCGGTCACAATGGCATACTAAGAGGCGGTCACAATGGAATACTAAGAGGCGGTCACAATGGAATACTAAGAGGCGGTCACAATGTATACTAAGAGTCGGTCACAATGTATACTAAGAGGCGGTCACAGTGTATACTAAGAGTAGGTCACAATGTATACTAAGAGTCGGTCACAATGTATACTAAGAGGTGGTCACAGTGTATACTAAGAGTCGGTCACAATGTATACTAAGAGGCGGTCACAATGGCATACTAAGAGGAGGTCACAATGTATACTAAGAGGCGGTCACAATGTATACTAAGAGTCGGTCACAATGTATACTAAGAGGCGGTCACAATGGCATGCTAAGAGGCGGTCACAATGGCATACTAAGAGGCAGTCACAATTTATACTAAGAGGCGGTCACAATGGCATGCTAAGAGTCGGTCACAATGTATACTAAGAGGCGGTCACAATGGCATGCTAAGAGTCGGTCACAATGTATACTAAGAGGCGGTGAGAATGGCATACTAAGAGTCGGTCACAATGTATACTAAGAGGCGGTCACAATGGCATACTAAGAGGCGGTCACAATGGCATGCTAAGAGGCGGTCACAATGTATACTAAGAGGCGGTCACAATGGCATGCTAAGAGTCGGTCACAATGTATACTAAGAGGCGGTGACAATGGCATACTAAGAGTCGGTCACAATGTATACTAAGAGGCGGTCACAGTGTATACTAAGAGGCGGTCACAATGTATACTAAGAGGCGGTCACAATGGCATACTAAGAGGCGGTCACAATGTATACTAAGAGGCGGTCACAATGTATACTAAGAGGCGGTCACAATGTATACTAATAGGCGGTCACAATGGCATACTAAGAGGCGGTCACAATGTATACTAATAGGCGGTCACAATGGCATACTAAGAGGCGGTCACAATGTATACTAATAGGCGGTCACAATGGCATACTAAGAGGCGGTCACAATGTATACTAAGAGGCGGTCACAATGTATACTAAGAGGCGGTCACAATGGCATACTAAGAGGCGGTCACAATGTATACTAATAGGCGGTCACAATGGCATACTAAGAGGCGGTCACAATGTATACTAATAGGCGGTCACAATGGCATACTAAGAGGCGGTCACAATGTATACTAAGAGGCGGTCACAATGTATACTAATAGGCGGTCACAATGGCATGCTAAGAGTCGGTCACAATATATACTAAGAGGCGGTCACAATGTATACTAAGAGGCGGTCACAATGTATACTAATAGGCGGTCACAATGGCATACTAAGAGGCGGTCACAATGGCATACTAAGAGTCGGTCACAATATATACTAAGAGGCGGTCACAATGTATACTAAGAGGCGGTCACAATGTATACTAATAGGCGGTCACAATGGCATACTAAGAGGCGGTCACAATGGCATGCTAAGAGGCGGTCACAATGTATACTAAGAGGTGGTCACAATGTATACTAAGAGGCTGTCACAATGGCATACTAAGAGGCGGTCACAATGTATAATAAGAGGCGGTCACAATGTATACTAAGAGGCGGTCACAATGTATTCTAAGAGGCGGTCACAATGACATACTAAGAGGCGGTCACAATGTATAATAAGAGGCGGTCACAATGGCATACTAAGAGGCGGTCACAATGGCATGATAAGAGGCGGTCACAATGCCATACTAAGAGGCGGTCACAATGGCATACTAAGAGGCGGTCACAATGTATACTAAGAGGAGGTCACAATGTATAATAAGAGGCGGTCACAATGTATAATAAGAGGGGGTCACAATGTATACTATGAGGCGGTCACAATGTATACTAAGAGGCGGTCACAATGTATACTAAGAGGCGGTCACAATGGCATACTAAGAGGCGGGTCACAATGGATACTAAGAGGCGGTCACAATTTATACTAAGAGGCGGTCACAATGTAGACTAAGAGGCGGTCACAATGTATACTAAGAGGCGGTCACAATGGCATACTAAGAGGCGGTCACAATTTATAATAAGAGGCGGTCACAATGTATACTAATAGGCGGTCACAATAGCATGCTAAGAGGCGGTCACAATGTATACTAAGAGGCGGTCACAATGGCATACTAAGAGGCGGTCACAATTGCATACTAAGAGTCGGTCACAACGTATACTAAGATGCGGTCACAATGGCATACTAAGAGGCGGTCACAATGGCTTACTAAGAGGCGGTCACAATGTATACTAAGAGGCGGTCACAATGTCATACTAAGAGGCGGTCACAATGTATAATAAGAGGCGGTCACAATGGCATACTAAGAGGCGGTCACAATGTATACTAAGAGGAGGTCACAATGGCATACTAAGAGGCGGTCAGAATGGCATACTAAGAGGCGGTCAAAATTTATACTAAGGGGCGGTCACAATTTATACTAAGAGGCGGTCACAATGGCATACTAAGAGGCAGTCACAATGTATACTAAGAGGCGGTCACAATGTATACTAATAGGCGGTCACAATGTATACTAAGAGACGGTCACAGTGTATACTAAGAGGCGGTCACAATGTATACTAAGTCGGTCACAATGTATACTAAGAGGCGGTGACAATGGCATGATAAGAGGCGGTCACAGTGAATACTAAGAGGCGGTCACAATGTATACTAAGAGGCGGTCACAATGTATACTAAGAGTCGGTCACAATGGCATACTAAGAGGCAGTCACAATGGCATGCTAAGAGGCGGTCACAATGGCATACTAAGAGGCGGTCACAATGGCATGCTAAGAGGCGGTCACAATGGCATACTAAGAGGCGGTCACAATGTATACTAAGATGCGGTCACAATGGCATGCTAAGAGGCGGTCACAATAGCATGCTAAGAGGCGGTCACAATGGCATACTAAGAGGCGGTCACAATGGCATGCTAAGAGGCGGTCACAATGGCATGCTAAGAGGCGGTCACAATGGCATACTAAGAGGCGGTCACAATGGCATGCTAAGAGGCGGTCACAATGTATACTAAGAGTCGGTCACAATGGCATGCTAAGAGGCGGTCACAGTGTATACTAAGAGTCGGTCACAATGTATACTAAGAGGCGGTCACAATGGCATACTAAGAGTCGGTCACAATGTATACTAAGAGGCGGTCACAATGGCATACTAAGAGGCGGTCACAATGGAATACTAAGAGGCGGTCACAGTGTATACTAAGAGTCGGTCACAATGTATACTAAGAGGCGGTCACAGTGTATACTAACAGTAGGTCACAATGTATACTAAGAGTCGGTCACAATGTATACTAAGAGGCGGTCACAATGGCATACTAAGAGGAGGTCACAATGTATACTAAGAGGCGGTCACAATGTATACTAAGAGTCGGTCACAATGTCTACTAAGAGGCGGTCACAATGGCATGCTAAGAGGCGGTCACAAAGGCATACTAAGAGGCAGTCACAATGTATAATAAGAGGCGGTGACAATGGCATACTAAGAGTCGGTCACAATGTATACTAAGAGGCGGTCACAGTGTATACTAAGAGGCGGTCACAATGTATACTAAGAGGCGGTCACAATGGCATACTAAGAGGCGGTCACAATGTATACTAAGAGGCAGTCACAATGTATAATAAGAGGCGGTCACAATGTATACTAAGAGGCGTCACAATGTATACTAAGAGGCGGTCACAATGGCATACTAAGAGTCGGTCACAATATATAATAAGAGGCGGTCACAATGGCATACTAAGAGGCGGTCACAATGTATACTAATAGGCGGTCACAATGGCATACTAAGAGGCGGTCACAATGGCATACTAAGAGTCGGTCACAATATATAATAAGAGGCGGTCACAATGGCATACTAAGAGGCGGTCACAATGTATACTAATAGGCGGTCACAATGGCATACTAAGAGGCGGTCACAATGTATACTAAGAGGCGGTCACAATGTATACTAATAGGCGGTCACAATGGCATACTAAGAGGCGGTCACAATGGCATGCTAAGAGGCGGTCACAATGTATACTAAGAGGTGGTCACAATGTATACTAAGAGGCGGTCACAATGGCATACTAAGAGGCGGTCACAATGTATAATAAGATGCAGTCACAATGTATACTAAGAGGCGGTCACAATGTATACTAAGAGGCGGTCACAATGACATACTAAGAGGCGGTCACAATGTATAATAAGAGGCGGTCACACTGGCATACTAAGAGGCGGTCACAATGGCATACTAAGAGGCGGTCACAATGGCATGATAAGAGGCGGTCACAATGCATAATAAGAGGGGGTCACAATGTATAATAAGAGGGGGTCACAATGTATAATATGAGGCGGTCACAATGTATACTAAGAGGCGGTCACAATGTATACTAAGAGGCGGTCACAATGTATACTATGAGGCGGTCACAATGTATAATAAGAGGCGGTCACAATGTATAATAAGAGGAGGTCACAATGTATAATAAGAGGCGGTCACAATGTATAATAAGAGGAGGTCACAATGTATACTAAGAGGCGGTCACAATGTATAATAAGAGGAGGTCACAATGTATAATAAGAGGCGGTCACAATGTATAATAAGAGGAGGTCACAATGTATACTATGAGGCGGTCACAATGTATAATAAGAGGCGGTCACAATGTATAATAAGAGGAGGTCACAATGTATACTAAGAGGCGGTCACAATGTATAATAAGAGGGGGTCACAATGTATAATATGAGGCGGTCACAATGTATACTAAGAAGCGGTCACAATGTATAATAAGAGGCGGTCACAATGTATAATAAGAGGAGGTCACAATGTATACTAAGAGGAGGTCACAATGTATAATAAGAGGCGGTCACAATGTATACTAAGAGGCGGTCACAATGTATACTATGAGGCGGTCACAATGTATACTAAGAGGCGGTCACAATGGCATACTAAGAGGAGGTCACAATGTATAATAAGAGGGGGTCACAATGTATAATATGAGGCGGTCACAATGTATACTAAGAGGCGGTCACAATGTATACTAAGAGGCGGTCACAATGTATACTATGAGGCGGTCACAATGTATAATAAGAGGCGGTCACAATGTATAATAAGAGGAGGTCACAATGTATACTAAGAGGAGGTCACAATGTATAATAAGAGGCGGTCACAATGTATACTAAGAGGCGGTCACAATGTATACTATGAGGCGGTCACAATGTATACTAAGAGGCGGTCACAATGTATACTAAGAGGCGGTCACAATGTATACTAAGAGGCGGTCACAATGTATACTATGAGGCGGTCACAATGTATAATAAGAGGCGGTCACAATGTATAATAAGAGGAGGTCACAATGTATACTAAGAGGCGGTCACAATGGCATACTAAGAGGCGGTCACAATGTATACTAAGAGGCGGTCACAATGGCATACTAAGAGGCGGTCACAATGGCATACTAATAGGCGGTCACAATGTATACTAAGAGGCGGTCACAATGTATAATAGGAGGCGGTCACAATGTATACTAAGAGGCGGTCACAATGTATACTAATAGGCAGTCACAATGGCATACAAAGAGTCGGTCACAATATATAATAAGAGGCGGTCACAATGGCTTACTAAGAGGCGATCACAATGTATAATAAGAGCCGGTCACAATGGCATACTAAGAGGCGGTCACAATGTATACTAAGAGGCGGTCACAATGTATACTAATAGGCGGTCACAATGGCATACTAAGAGGCGGTCACAATGTATACTAATAGGCGGTCACAATGGCATTCTAAGAGGCGGTCACAATGTATACTAAGAGGCGGTCACAATTTATACTAAGAGGCGGTCACAATGTAGACTAAGAGGCGGTCACAATGTATACTAAGAGGCGGTCACAATGGCATACTAAGAGGCGGTCACAATGTATACTAAGAGGCGGTCACAATGGCATACTAAGAGGCGGTCACAATGGCTTACTAAGAGGCGGTCACAATGTATACTAAGAGGCGGTCACAATGTATACTAATAGGCGGTCACAATGGCATACTAAGAGGCGGTCACAATGTATACTAAGAGGCGGTCACATTGGCATACAAAGAGGCGGTCACAATGGCATTCTAAGAGGCGGTCACAATGTATACTAAGAGGCGGTCACAATTTATACTAAGAGGCGGTCACAATGTAGACTAAGAGGCGGTCACAATGTATACTAATAGGCGGTCACAATGGCATACTAAGAGTCGGTCACAATGTATACTAAGATGCGGTCACAATGGCTTACTAAGAGTCGGTCACAATGTATACTAAGAGGCGGTCACAATGGCTTACTAAGAGGCGGTCACAATGGCTTACTAAGAGGCGGTCACAATGGCATACTAAGAGGCGGTCACAATGGCTTACTAAGAGGCGGTCACAATGTATACTAAGAGGCGGTCACAATGTATACTAAGAGGAGGTCACAATGGCATAATAAGAGGCGGTCAAAATTTATACTAAGAGGCGGTCACAATGGCATACTAAGAGGCAGTCACAATGTATACTAAGAGGCGGTCACAATGTATACTAATAGGCGGTCACAATGTATACTAAGAGACGGTCACAGTGTATACTAAGAGGCGGTCACAATGTATACTAAGTCGGTCACAATGTATACTAAGAGGCGGTGACAATGGCATGATAAGAGGCGGTCACAGTGTATTCTAAGAGGCGGTCACAATGTATACTAAGAGGCGGTCACAGTGTATACTAAGAGGCGGTCACAATGTATACTAAGAGTCGGTCACAATGGCATGCTAAGAGGTGGTCACAATGTATACTAAGAGGCGGTCACAATGGCATACTAAGAGGCAGTCACAATGTATACTAAGAGGCGGTCACAATGCCATACTATGAGGCGGTCACAATGGCATACTGAGAGGCGGTCACAATGCCATACTAAGAGGCGGTCACAATGGCATACTAATAGGCGGTCACAATGTATACTAAGAGGCGGTCACAATGTATACTAAGAGGCGGTCACAATGCCATACTAAGAGGCGGTCACAATGGCATACTAAGAGGCCGTCACAATGTATACTAAGAGGCGGTCACAATGTATACTAAGAGGCAGTCACAATGCCATACTAAGAGGCGGTCACAATGGCATACTAAGAGGCGGTCACAATGTATACTAAGAGGCGGTCACAATGGCATACTAAGAGGCGGTCACAATGTATACTAAGAGGCGGTCACAATGGCATACTAAGAGGCGGTCACAATGGCATACTAAGAGGCGGTCACAATGTATACTAAGAGGCGGTCACAATGGCATGCTAAGAGGCGGTCACAATGTATACTAAGAGGCGGTCACAATGTATACTAAGAGGCGGTCACAATGGCATACTAAGAGGCGGTTACAATGGCATACTAAGAGGCGGTCACAATGGCATGCTAAGAGGCGGTCACAATGTATACTAAGAGGCGGTCACAATGGCATGTTAAGAGACGGTCACAATGGCATGCTAAGAGGCGGTCACAATGTATACTAAGAGGCGGTCACAATGTATACTAATAGGATGTCACAATGGCATACTAAGAGGCGGTCACAATGTATACTAAGAGGCGGTCACAATGGCATGCTAAGTGGCGGTCACAATGTATACTAAGTGGCGGTCACAATGGCATGCTAAGAGGCGGTCACAATGCCATACTAATAGGAGGTCACAATGGCATACTAAGAGGCGGTCACAATGGCATGCTAAGTGGCGGTCACAATGGCAGGCTAAGAGGCGGTCACAATGGCATACTATGAGGCGGTCACAATGTATAATAAGAGGCGGTCACAATGGCATACTAAGAGGCGGTCACAATGTATACTAAGAGGCGGTCACAATGTATACTAAGAGGCGGTCACAATGTATAATAAGAGGCGGTCACAATGGCATGCTAAGTGGCGGTCACAATGGCATGCTAAGAGGCGGTCACAATGGCATACTAAGAGGCGGTCACAATGTATAATAAGAGGCGGTCACAATGGCATGCTAAGAGGCGGTCACAATGGCATGCTAAGAGGCGGTCACAATGGCATACTAATAGGAGGTCACAATGGCATACTAAGTGGCGGTCACAATGGCATACTAAGAGGCGGTCACAATGGCATACTAATAGGAGGTCACAATGGCATACTAAGAGGCGGTCCCACTGGCATACTAAGAGGCGGTCACAATGCATACTAAGTGGCGGTCACAATGGCATACTAAGAGGCGGTCACAATGGCATACTAATAGGAGGTCACAATGGCATACTAAGAGGCGGTCACAATGGCATACTAAGTGGCGGTCACAATGTATACTAAGAGGTGGTCACAATGTATACTAAGAGGCTGTCACAATGGCATGCTAAGTGGCGGTCACAATGTATACTAAGAGGTGGTCACAATGTATACTAAGAGGCTGTCACAATGGCATACTAAGAGGCGGTCACAATGTATAATAAGAGGCGGTCACAATGTATACTATGAGGCGGTCACAATGTATAATAAGAGGCGGTCACAATGTATAATAAGAGGAGGTCACAATGTATACTAAGAGGCGGTCACAATGTATAATAAGAGGGGGTCACAATGTATAATATGAGGCGGTCACAATGTATACTAAGAGGCGGTCACAATGTATACTAAGAGGCGGTCACAATGTATACTATGAGGCGGTCACTATGTATAATAAGAGGCGGTCACAATGTATAATAAGAGGAGGTCACAATGTATACTAAGAGGAGGTCACAATGTATAATAAGAGGCGGTCACAATGTATACTAAGAGGCGGTCACAATGTATACTATGAGGCGGTCACAATGTATACTAAGAGGCGGTCACAATGGCATACTAAGAGGAGGTCACAATGTATAATAAGAGGGGGTCACAATGTATAATATGAGGCGGTCACAATGTATACTAAGAGGCGGTCACAATGTATACTAAGAGGCGGTCACAATGTATACTATGAGGCGGTCACAATGTATAATAAGAGGCGGTCACAATGTATAATAAGAGGAGGTCACAATGTATACTAAGAGGAGGTCACAATGTATAATAAGAGGCGGTCACAATGTATACTAAGAGGCGGTCACAATGTATACTATGAGGCGGTCACAATGTATAATAAGAGGCGGTCACAATGTATAATAAGAGGAGGTCACAATGTATACTAAGAGGCGGTCACAATGGCATACTAAGAGGCGGTCACAATGTATACTAAGAGGCGGTCACAATGGCATACTAAGAGGCGGTCACAATGGCATACTAATAGGCGGTCACAATGTATACTAAGAGGCGGTCACAATGTATAATAGGAGGCGGTCACAATGTATACTAAGAGGCGGTCACAATGTATACTAATAGGCAGTCACAATGGCATACAAAGAGTTGGTCACAATATACAATAAGAGGCGGTCACAATGGCTTACTAAGAGGCGATCACAATGTATAATAAGAGCCGGTCACAATGGCATACTAAGAGGCGGTCACAATGTATACTAAGAGGCGGTCACAATGTATACTAATAGGCGGTCACAATGGCATACTAAGAGGCGGTCACAATGTATACTAATAGGCGGTCACAATGGCATTCTAAGAGGCGGTCACAATGTATACTAAGAGGCGGTCACAATTTATACTAAGAGGCGGTCACAATGTAGACTAAGAGGCGGTCACAATGGCATACTAAGAGGCGGTCACAATGTATACTAAGAGGCGGTCACAATGTATACTAATAGGCGGTCACAATGGCATACTAAGAGGCGGTCACAATGTATACTAAGAGGCGGTCACATTGGCATACTAAGAGGTGGTCACAATGGCATTCTAAGAGGCGGTCACAATGTATACTAAGAGGCGGTCACAATTTATACTAAGAGGCGGTCACAATGTAGACTAAGAGGCGGTCACAATGTATACTAATAGGCGGTCACAATGGCATACTAAGAGTCGGTCACAATGTATACTAAGATGCGGTCACAATGGCTTACTAAGAGTCGGTCACAATGTATACTAAGAGGCGGTCACAATGGCTTACTAAGAGGCGGTCACAATGGCTTACTAAGAGGCGGTCACAATGGCATACTAAGAGTCGGTCACAATGTATACTAAGAGGCGGTCACAATGGCTTACTAAGAGGCGGTCACAATGTATACTAAGAGGCGGTCACAATGTATAATAAGAGGCGGTCACAATGGCATACTAAGAGGCGGTCACAATGTATACTAAGAGGAGGTCACAATGGCATACTAAGAGGCGGTCACAATGGCATAATAAGAGGCGGTCACAATGGCATACTAAGAGGCGGTCACAATGGCATACTAAGAGGCTATCACAATGTATACTAAGAGGCGGTCACAATGTATACTAATAGGCGGTCACAATGTATACTAAGAGACGGTCACAGTGTATACTAAGAGGCGGTCACAATGTATACTAAGTCGGTCACAATGTATACTAAGAGGCGGTGACAATGGCATGATAAGAGGCGGTCACAGTGTATACTAAGAGGCGGTCACAATGTATACTAAGAGGCGGTCACAGTGTATACTAAGAGGCGGTCACAATGTATACTAAGAGTCGGTCACAATGGCATGCTAAGAGGTGGTCACAATGTATACTAAGAGGCGGTCACAATGGCATACTAAGAGGCAGTCACAATGTATACTAAGAGGCGGTCACAATGCCATACTATGAGGCGGTCACAATGGCATACTGAGAGGCGGTAACAATGCCATACTAAGAGGCGGTCACAATGGCATACTAATAGGCGGTCACAATGTATACTAAGAGGCGGTCACAATGTATACTAAGAGGCGGTCACAATGCCATACTAAGAGGCGGTCACAATGGCATACTAAGAGGCCGTCACAATGTATACTAAGAGGCGGTCACAATGTATACTAAGAGGCAGTCACAATGCCATACTATGAGGCGGTCACAATGTATACTAAGAGTCGGTCACAATGTATACTAAGAGGCGGTCACAATCCCATACTAAGAGACGGTCACAATGTATACTAAGAGGCGGTCACAATGTATACTAAGAGGCGGTCACAATGGCATACTAAGAGGCGGTCACAATGGCATACTAAGAGGCGGTCACAATGTATACTAAGAGGCGGTCACAATGGCATGCTAAGAGGCGGTCACAATGTATACTAAGAGGCGGTCACAATGTATACTAAGAGGCGGTCACAATGGCATACTAAGAGGCGGTTACAATGGCATACTAAGAGGCGGTCACAATGGCCTGCTAAGAGGCGGTCACAATGTATACTAAGAGGATGTCACAATGGCATGCTAAGAGACGGTCACAATGGCATGCTAAGAGGCGGTCACAATGTATACTAAGAGGCGGTCACAATGTATACTAATAGGAGGTCACAATGGCATACTAAGAGGCGGTCACAATGTATACTAAGAGGCGGTCACAATGTATACTAAGAGGCGGTCACAATGGCATGCTAAGTGGCGGTCACAATGTATACTAAGTGGCGGTCACAATGGCATGCTAAGAGGCGGTCACAATGCCATACTAATAGGATGTCACAATGGCATACTAAGAGGCGGTCACAATGGCATGCTAAGTGGCGGTCACAATGGCAGGCTAAGAGGCGGTCACAATGTATAATAAGAGGAGGTCACAATGTATACTAAGAGGCGGTCACAATGTATAATAAGAGGGGGTCACAATGTATAATATGAGGCGGTCACAATGTATACTAAGAGGCGGTCACAATGTATACTAAGAGGCGGTCACAATGTATACTATGAGGCGGTCACTATGTATAATAAGAGGCGGTCACAATGTATAATAAGAGGAGGTCACAATGTATACTAAGAGGAGGTCACAATGTATAATAAGAGGCGGTCACAATGTATACTAAGAGGCGGTCACAATGTATACTATGAGGCGGTCACAATGTATACTAAGAGGCGGTCACAATGGCATACTAAGAGGAGGTCACAATGTATAATAAGAGGGGGTCACAATGTATAATATGAGGCGGTCACAATGTATACTAAGAGGCGGTCACAATGTATACTATGAGGCGGTCACAATGTATAATAAGAGGCGGTCACAATGTATAATAAGAGGAGGTCACAATGTATACTAAGAGGAGGTCACAATGTATAATAAGAGGCGGTCACAATGTATACTAAGAGGCGGTCACAATGTATACTATGAGGCGGTCACAATGTATAATAAGAGGCGGTCACAATGTATAATAAGAGGAGGTCACAATGTATACTAATAGGCGGTCACAATGGCATACTAAGAGGCGGTCACAATGTATACTAAGAGGCGGTCACAATGGCATACTAAGAGGCGGTCACAATGGCATACTAATAGGCGGTCACAATGTATACTAAGAGGCGGTCACAATGTATAATAGGAGGCGGTCACAATGTATACTAAGAGGCGGTCACAATGTATACTAATAGGCAGTCACAATGGCATACAAAGAGTCGGTCACAATATACAATAAGAGGCGGTCACAATGGCTTACTAAGAGGCGATCACAATGTATAATAAGAGCCGGTCACAATGGCATACTAAGAGGCGGTCACAATGTATACTAAGAGGCGGTCACAATGTATACTAATAGGCGGTCACAATGGCATACTAAGAGGCGGTCACAATGTATACTAATAGGCGGTCACAATGGCATTCTAAGAGGCGGTCACAATGTATACTAAGAGGCGGTCACAATTTATACTAAGAGGCGGTCACAATGTAGACTAAGAGGCGGTCACAATGTATACTAAGAGGCGGTCACAATGGCATACTAAGAGGCGGTCACAATGTATACTAAGAGGCGGTCACAATGGCATACTAAGAGGCGGTCACAATGGCTTACTAAGAGGCGGTCACAATGTATACTAAGAGGCGGTCACAATGTATACTAATAGGCGGTCACAATGGCATACTAAGAGGCGGTCACAATGTATACTAAGAGGCGGTCACATTGGCATACTAAGAGGTGGTCACAATGGCATTCTAAGAGGCGGTCACAATGTATACTAAGAGGCGGTCACAATTTATACTAAGAGGCGGTCACAATGTAGACTAAGAGGCGGTCACAATGTATACTAATAGGCGGTCACAATGGCATACTAAGAGTCGGTCACAATGTATACTAAGATGCGGTCACAATGGCTTACTAAGAGTCGGTCACAATGTATACTAAGAGGCGGTCACAATGGCTTACTAAGAGGCGGTCACAATGGCTTACTAAGAGGCGGTCACAATGGCATACTAAGAGTCGGTCACAATGTATACTAAGAGGCGGTCACAATGGCTTACTAAGAGGCGGTCACAATGTATACTAAGAGGCGGTCACAATATATAATAAGAGGCGGTCACAATGGCATACTAAGAGGCGGTCACAATGTATACTAAGAGGAGGTCACAATGGCATACTAAGAGGAGGTCACAATGGCATACTAAGAGGCGGTCACAATGTATACTAAGAGGCGGTCAAAATTTATACTAAGAGGCGGTCACAATTTATACTAAGGGGCGGTCACAATTTATACTAAGAGGCGGTCACAATGGCATACTAAGAGGCTATCACAATGTATACTAAGAGGCGGTCACAATGTATACTAATAGGCGGTCACAATGTATACTAAGAGACGGTCACAGTGTATACTAAGAGGCGGTCACAATGTATACTAAGTCGGTCACAATGTATACTAAGAGGCGGTGACAATGGCATGATAAGAGGCGGTCACAGTGTATACTAAGAGGCGGTCACAATGTATACTAAGAGGCGGTCACAGTGTATACTAAGAGGCGGTCACAATGTATACTAAGAGTCGGTCACAATGGCATGCTAAGAGGTGGTCACAATGTATACTAAGAGGCGGTCACAATGGCATACTAAGAGGCAGTCACAATGTATACTAAGAGGCGGTCACAATGCCATACTATGAGGCGGTCACAATGGCATACTGAGAGGCGGTAACAATGCCATACTAAGAGGCGGTCACAATGGCATACTAATAGGCGGTCACAATGTATACTAAGAGGCGGTCACAATGTATACTAAGAGGCGGTCACAATGCCATACTAAGAGGCGGTCACAATGGCATACTAAGAGGCCGTCACAATGTATACTAAGAGGCGGTCACAATGTATACTAAGAGGCAGTCACAATGCCATACTATGAGGCGGTCACAATGTATACTAAGAGTCGGTCACAATGTATACTAAGAGGCGGTCACAATCCCATACTAAGAGACGGTCACAATGTATACTAAGAGGCGGTCACAATGTATACTAAGAGGCGGTCACAATGGCATACTAAGAGGCGGTCACAATGGCATACTAAGAGGCGGTCACAATGTATACTAGAGGCGGTCACAATGGCATGCTAAGAGGCGGTCACAATGTATACTAAGAGGCGGTCACAATGTATACTAAGAGGCGGTCACAATGGCATACTAAGAGGCGGTTACAATGGCATACTAAGAGGCGGTCACAATGGCCTGCTAAGAGGCGGTCACAATGTATACTAAGAGGCGGTCACAATGGCATGCTAAGAGACGGTCACAATGGCATGCTAAGAGGCGGTCACAATGTATACTAAGAGGCCGTCACAATGTATACTAATAGGAGGTCACAATGGCATACTAAGAGGCGGTCACAATGTATACTAAGAGGCGGTCACAATGTATACTAAGAGGCGGTCACAATGGCATGCTAAGTGGCGGTCACAATGTATACTATGTGGCGGTCACAATGGCATGCTAAGAGGCGGTCACAATGCCATACTAATAGGAGGTCACAATGGCATACTAAGAGGCGGTCACAATGGCATGCTAAGTGGCGGTCACAATGGCAGGCTAAGAGGCGGTCACAATGGCATACTAAGAGGCGGTCACAATGTATACTAAGAGGCGGTCACAATGTATACTAAGAGGCGGTCACAATGTATAATAAGAGGCGGTCACAATGGCATGCTAAGTGGCGGTCACAATGGCATGCTAAGAGGCGGTCACAATGGCATACTAAGAGGCGGTCACAATGTATAATAAGAGGCGGTCACAATGGCATGCTAAGAGGCGGTCACAATGGCATGCTAAGAGGCGGTCACAATGGCATACTAATAGGAGGTCACAATGGCATACTAAGTGGCGGTCACAATGGCATACTAAGAGGCGGTCACAATGGCATACTAATAGGAGGTCACAATGGCATACTAAGAGGCGGTCCCACTGGCATACTAAGAGGCGGTCACAATGCATACTAATTGGCGGTCACAATGGCATACTAATAGGAGGTCACAATGGCATACTAATAGGAGGTCACAATGGCATACTAAGAGGCGGTCACAATGGCATACTAAGAGGCGGTCACAATGGCATGCTAAGAGGTGGTCACAATGGCATGCTAAGATGCGGTCACAATGGCATGCTAAGTGGCGGTCACAATGTATACTAAGAGGTGGTCACAATGTATACTAAGAGGCGGTCACAATGTATAATAAGAGGCGGTCACAATGTATAATAAGAGGCGGTCACATTGGCATACTAAGAAGCGGTCACAATGTATACTAAGAGGCGGTCACAATGTATACTAATAGGCGGTCACATTGGCATACTAAGAGGCGGTCACAATGGCATACTAAGAGGCGGTCACAATGGCATACTAAGAGGCGGTCACAATGTATACTAAGAGGCGGTCACAATGTATACTATGAGGCGCTCACAATCTATAATAAGAGGCGGTCACAATGTATAATAAGAGGCGGTCACAATGGCATGCTAAGAGGCGGTCACAATGTATACTAAGAGGCGGTCACAATGTATAATAAGAGGCGGTCACAATGTATAATAAGAGGCGGTCACAATGTATACTAAGTGGCGGTCACAATGTATACTAAGAGGCAGTCACAATGTCATACAAAGAGTCGGTCACAATGTCATGCTAAGAGGCGGTCACAATGTATACTAAGAGGCTGTCACAATGGCATACAAAGAGTCGGTCACAATGGCATGCTAAGAGGCGGTCACAATGGCATGCTAAGAGGCGGTCACAATGTATACTAAGAGGCGGTCAGAATGTATACTAATAGGCGGTCACATTGGCATACTAAGAGGCGGTCACAATGGCATACTAAGAGGCGGTCACAATGGCATACTAAGAGGCGGTCACAATGGCATGCTAAGAGGCGGTCACAATGGCATGCTAAGATGCGGTCACAATGGCATACTAAGAGGCGGTCACAATGTATACTAAGAGGTGGTCACAATGTATACTAAGAGGCGGTCACAATGTATAATAAGAGGCGGTCACAATGTATACTAATAGGCGGTCACATTGGCATACTAAGAAGCGGTCACAATGTATACTAAGAGGCGGTCACAATGTATACTAATAGGCGGTCACATTGGCATACTAAGAGGCGGTCACAATGGCATACTAAGAGGCGGTCACAATGTATACTAAGAGGCGGTCACAATGTATACTATGAGGCGGTCACAATCTATAATAAGAGGCGGTCACAATGTATAATAAGAGGCGGTCACAATGGCATGCTAAGAGGCGGTCACAATGGCATGCTAAGAGGCGGTCACAATGTATACTAAGAGGCGGTCACAATGTATAATAAGAGGCGGTCACAATGTATAATAAGAGGAGGTCACAATGTATACTAAGAGGCGGTCACAATGTATACTAAGAGGCAGTCACAATGTCATACAAAGAGTCGGTCACAATGTCATGCTAAGAGGCGGTCACAATGTATACTAAGAGGCTGTCACAATGGCATACAAAGAGTCGGTCACAATGGCATGCTAAGAGGCGGTCACAATGGCATGCTAAGAGGCGGTCACAATGTATACTAAGAGGCGGTCACAATGTATACTAAGAGGCGGTCACAATGGCATTCAAAGAGTCGGTCACAATGGCATGCTAAGAGGCGGTCACAATGGCATGCTAAGAGGCGGTCACAATGTATACTAAGAGGCGGTCACAATGCCATACTAAGAGGCGGTCACAATGGCATACTAATAGGCGGTCACAATGTATACTAAGAGGCGGTCACAATGTATACTAAGAGGCGGTCACAATGCCATACTAAGAGGCGGTCACAATGGCATACTAAGAGGCCGTCACAATGTATACTAAGAGGCGGTCACAATGTATACTAAGAGGCGGTCACAATGCCATACTATGAGGCGGTCACAATGTATACTAAGAGTCGGTCACAATGTATACTAAGAGGCGGTCACAATGGCATACTAAGAGGCGGTCACAATGTATACTAAGAGGCGGTCACAATGGCATGCTAAGAGGCGGTCACAATGTATACTAAGAGGCGGTCACAATGTATACTAAGAGGCGGTCACAATGGCATACTAAGAGGCGGTCACAATGGCATGCTAAGAGGCGGTCACAATGTATACTAAGAGGCGGTCACAATGGCATGCTAAGAGACGGTCACAATGGCATGCTAAGAGGCGGTTACAATGGCATGCTAAGAGGCGGTCACAATGTATACTAAGAGGCGGTCACAATGTATACTAAGAGGCGGTCACAATGTATACTAATAGGAGGTCACAATGGCATACTAAGATGCGGTCACAATGGCATGCTAAGAGGCGGTCACAATGTATACTAAGAGGCGGTCACAATGGCATGCTAAGAGGCGGTCACAATGGGATGCTAAGTGGCGGTCACAATGTATACTAAGAGGCGGTCACAATGGCATGCTAAGAGGCGGTCACAATGCCATACTAATAGGAGGTCACAATGGCATACTAAGAGGCGGTTACAATGGCATACTAAGAGGCGGTCACAATGGCATGCTAAGTGGCGGTCACAATGGCAGGCTAAGAGGCTGTCACAATGGCATGCTAATAGGCGGTCACAATGGCATAATAAGAGGCGGTCACAATGTATACTAAGAGGCGGTCACAATGTATAATAAGAGGCGGTCACAATGGCAAACTAAGAGGCGGTCACAATATATACTAAGAGGCGGTCACAATGGCATACTAAGAGGCGGTCACAATGGCATACTAAGAGGCGGTCACAATGGCATACTAATAGGAGGTCACAATGGCATACTAAGAGGCGGTCACAATGGCATACTAAGAGGCGGTCACAATGGCATACTAATAGGAGGTCAGAATGGCATACTAAGAGGCGGTCCCACTGGCATACTAAGAGGCGGTCACAATGCATACTAAGTGGCGGTCACAATGGCATACTAAGAGGCGGTCACAATGGCATACTAATAGGAAGTCACAATGGCATACTAAGAGGCGTTCACAATGTATACTAAGAGGCGGTCACAATGGCATGCTAAGAGGCCGTCACAATGTATACTAAGAGGCGGTCACAATGGCATACTAAGAGGTGGTCACAATGTATACTAAGAGGCGGTCACAATGTATAATAAGAGGCGGTCACAATGTATAATAAGAGGCGGTCACAATGGCATGCTAAGAGGCGGTCACAATGTATACTAAGAGGCGGTCACAATGTATAATAAGAGGCGGTCACAATGTATACTAAGAGGCGGTCACAATGTATACTAAGAGGCAGTCACAATGGCATACAAAGAGTCGGTCACAATGTCATGCTAAGAGGCGGTCACAATGTATACTAAGAGGCTGTCACAATGGCATACAAAGAGTCGGTCACAATGGCATGCTAAGATGCGGTCACAATGGCATACTAAGAGGCGGTCACAATGGCATGCTA
The DNA here is from genome assembly GCF_048418815.1 of Hemitrygon akajei. Classification (NCBI taxonomy): domain Eukaryota; kingdom Metazoa; phylum Chordata; class Chondrichthyes; order Myliobatiformes; family Dasyatidae; genus Hemitrygon; species Hemitrygon akajei. Next base: position 8,051,757 of record NC_133150.1, on the reverse strand, counting down.
AGAGGCGGTCACAATGTATACTAAGAGACGGTCACAATGTATACTAAGAGGCAGTCACAATGGCATACAAAGAGTCGGTCACAATGGCATGCTAAGAGGCGGTCACAATGGCATACTAAGAGGCGGTCACAATGGCATGCTAAGAGGCGGTCACTATGTATACTAAGAGGCGGTCACAATGTATACTAAGAGTCGGTCACAATGGCATACAAAGAGTCGGTCACAATGGCATGCTAAGAGGCGGTCACAATGTATACTAAGAGGCAGTCACAATGGCATACAAAGAGTCGGTCACAATGGCATACTAAGAGGCGGTCACAATGGCATACTAAGAGGCGGTCACAATGGCATGCTAAGAGGCGGTCACAATGGCATACTAATAGGAGGTCACAATGGCATACTAAGAGGCGGTCACAATGGCATGCTAAGAGGCGGTCACAATGGCATGCTAATAGGAGGTCACAATGGCATACTAATAGGCGGTCACAATGTATACTAAGAGGCGGTCACAATGGCATACTAAGAGGCGGTCACAATGGCATACTAATAGGCGGTCACAATGTATACTAAGAGGCGGTCACAATGACATACTACGAGGCGGTCACAATGGCATACTAAGAGGCGGTCACAATGGCATACTAATAGGCGGTCACAATGTATACTAAGAGGCGGTCACAATGTATACTAAGAGACGGTCACAATGTATACTAAGAGGCGGTCACAATGCCGTACTAAGAGGCCGTCACAATGTATACTAAGAGGCGGTCACAATGTATACTAAGAGGCGGTCACAATGTATACTAATAGGAGGTCACAATGCCATACTAAGAGGCGGTCACAATGGCATGCTAAGAGGCGGTCACAATGTAAACTAAGAGGCGGTCACAATCCCATACTAAGAGACGGTCACAAAGGCATGCTAAGTGGCGGTCACAATGTATACTAAGAGGCGGTCACAATGGCATGCTAAGAGGCGGTCACAATGCCATACTAATAGGAGGTCACAATGCCATACTAAGAGGCGGTCACAATGGCATACTAAGTGGCGGTCACATGCCATACTAAGAGGCGGTCACAATGGCAGGCTAAGAGGCGGTCACAATGGCATACTATGAGGCGGTCACAATGTATAATAAGAGGCGGTCACAATGGCATACTAAGAGGCGGTCACAATGGCATACTAAGAGGCGGTCACAATGTATACTAAGAGGCGGTCACAATGTATACTAAGAGGCGGTCACAATGGCATACTAAGAGGCGGTCACAATGTATAATAAGAGGCGGTCACAATGGCAAACTAAGAGGCGGTCACAATATATACTAAGAGGCGGTCACAATGGCATACTAAGAGGCGGTCACAATGGCATACTAAGTGGCGGTCACATGCCATACTAAGAGGCGGTCTCAATGGCAAACTAAGAGGCGGTCACAATATATACTAAGAGGCGGTCACAATGGCATGCTAAGAGGCGGTCACAATGGCAGGCTAAGAGGCGGTCACAATGTATACTAAGAGGCGGTCACAATGGCAGGCTAAGAGGCGGTCACAATGGCATACTATGAGGCGGTCACAATGTATAATAAGAGGCGGTCACAATGGCATACTAAGAGGCGGTCACAATGGCATACTAAGAGGCGGTCACAATGTATACTAAGAGGCGGTCACAATGTATACTAAGAGGCGGTCACAATGGCATACTAAGAGGCGGTCACAATGTATAATAAGTGGCGGTCACAATGGCAAACTAAGAGGCGGTCACAATATATACTAAGAGGCGGTCACAATGGCATACTAAGAGGCGGTCACAATGGCTTACTAAGAGGCGGTCACAAAGGCATGCTAAGTGGCGGTCACATGCCATACTAAGAGGCGGTCACAATGGCAGGCTAAGAGGCGGTCACAATGGCATACTATGAGGCGGTCACAATGTATAATAAGAGGCGGTCACAATGGCATACTAAGAGGCGGTCACAATGGCATACTAAGAGGCGGTCACAATGTATACTAAGAGGCGGTCACAATGTATACTAAGAGGCGGTCACAATGGCATACTAAGAGGCGGTCACAATGTATAAAAAGAGGCGGTCACAATGGCAAACTAAGAGGCGGTCACAATGTATACTAAGAGGCGGTCACAATGGCATACTAAGAGGCGGTCACAATGGCATACTAATAGGAGGTCACAATGGCATACTAAGTGGCGGTCACAATGTATACTAAGAGGCGGTCACAATGCCATACTAAGAGGCGGTCACAATGGCATACTAAGAGGCCGTCACAATGTATACTAAGAGGCGGTCACAATGTATACTAAGAGGCGGTCACAATGCCATACTATGAGGCGGTCACAATGTATACTAAGAGTCGGTCACAAAGTATACTAAGAGGCGGTCACAATGGCATACTAAGAGGCGGTCACAATGGCATGCTAAGAGGCGGTCACAATGTATACTAAGAGGCGGTCACAATGTATACTAAGAAGCGGTCACAATGGCATGCTAAGAGGCGGTCACAATGTATACTAAGAGGCGGTCACAATGTATACTAAGAGGCGGTCACAATGGCATACTAAGAGGCGGTCACAATGGCATGCTAAGAGGCGGTCACAATGTATACTAAGAGGCGGTCACAATGGCATGCTAAGAGACGGTCACAATGGCATGCTAAGAGGCGGTCACAATGTATACTAAGAGGCGGTCACAATGTATACTAAGAGGCGGTCACAATGTATACTAATAGGAGGTCACAATGGCATACTAAGAGGCGGTCACAATGGCATGCTAAGAGGCGGTCACAATGTATACTAAGAGGCGGTCACAATGGCATGCTAAGAGGCGGTCACAATTTATACTAAGAGGCGGTCACAATGTATACTAAGAGGCGGTCACAATGGCATGCTAAGTGGCGGTCACAATGTATACTAAGAGGCGGTCACAATGGCATGCTAAGAGGCGGTCACAATGCCATACTAATAGGAGGTCACAATGCCATACTAAGAGGCGGTCACAATGGCATACTAAGTGGCGGTCACATGCCATACTAAGAGGCGGTCACAATGGCAGGCTAAGAGGCGGTCACAATGGCATACTATGAGGCGGTCACAATGTATAATAAGAGGCGGTCACAATGGCATACTAAGAGGCGGTCACAATGGCATACTAAGAGGCGGTCACAATGTATACTAAGAGGCGGTCACAATGTATACTAAGAGGCGGTCACAATGGCATACTAAGAGGCGGTCACAATGTATAATAAGAGGCGGTCACAATGGCAAACTAAGAGGCGGTCACAATATATACTAAGAGGCGGTCACAATGGCATACTAAGAGGCGGTCACAATGGCATACTAAGTGGCGGTCACATGCCATACTAAGAGGCGGTCTCAATGGCAAACTAAGAGGCGGTCACAATATATACTAAGAGGCGGTCACAATGGCATGCTAAGAGGCGGTCACAATGGCAGGCTAAGAGGCGGTCACAATGGCATACTATGAGGCGGTCACAATGGCATGCTAAGTGGCGGTCACATGCCATACTAAGAGGCGGTCACAATGGCAGGCTAAGAGGCGGTCACAATGGCATACTATGAGGCGGTCACAATGTATAATAAGAGGCGGTCACAATGGCATACTAAGAGGCGGTCACAATGGCATACTAAGAGGCGGTCACAATGTATACTAAGAGGCGGTCACAATGTATACTAAGAGGCGGTCACAATGGCATACTAAGAGGCGGTCACAATGTATAATAAGTGGCGGTCACAATGGCAAACTAAGAGGCGGTCACAATATATACTAAGAGGCGGTCACAATGGCATACTAAGAGGCGGTCACAATGGCTTACTAAGAGGCGGTCACAAAGGCATGCTAAGTGGCGGTCACATGCCATACTAAGAGGCGGTCACAATGGCAGGCTAAGAGGCGGTCACAATGGCATACTATGAGGCGGTCACAATGTATAATAAGAGGCGGTCACAATGTATACTAAGAGGCGGTCACAATGGCATACTAAGAGGCGGTCACAATGGCATGCTAAGAGGCGGTCACAATGTATACTAAGAGGCGGTCACAATGGCATGCTAAGAGACGGTCACAATGGCATGCTAAGAGGCGGTCACAATGTATACTAAGAGGCGGTCACAATGTATACTAAGAGGCGGTCACAATGTATACTAATAGGAGGTCACAATGGCATACTAAGAGGCGGTCACAATGGCATGCTAAGAGGCGGTCACAATGTATACTAAGAGGCGGTCACAATGGCATGCTAAGAGGCGGTCACAATTTATACTAAGAGGCGGTCACAATGTATACTAAGAGGCGGTCACAATGGCATGCTAAGTGGCGGTCACAATGTATACTAAGAGGCGGTCACAATGGCATGCTAAGAGGCGGTCACAATGCCATACTAATAGGAGGTCACAATGCCATACTAAGAGGCGGTCACAATGGCATACTAAGTGGCGGTCACATGCCATACTAAGAGGCGGTCACAATGGCAGGCTAAGAGGCGGTCACAATGGCATACTATGAGGCGGTCACAATGTATAATAAGAGGCGGTCACAATGGCATACTAAGAGGCGGTCACAATGGCATACTAAGAGGCGGTCACAATGTATACTAAGAGGCGGTCACAATGTATACTAAGAGGCGGTCACAATGGCATACTAAGAGGCGGTCACAATGTATAATAAGAGGCGGTCACAATGGCAAACTAAGAGGCGGTCACAATATATACTAAGAGGCGGTCACAATGGCATACTAAGAGGCGGTCACAATGGCATACTAAGTGGCGGTCACATGCCATACTAAGAGGCGGTCTCAATGGCAAACTAAGAGGCGGTCACAATATATACTAAGAGGCGGTCACAATGGCATGCTAAGAGGCGGTCACAATGGCAGGCTAAGAGGCGGTCACAATGGCATACTATGAGGCGGTCACAATGGCATGCTAAGTGGCGGTCACATGCCATACTAAGAGGCGGTCACAATGGCCGGCTAAGAGGCGGTCACAATGGCATACTATGAGGCGGTCACAATGTATAATAAGAGGCGGTCACAATGGCATACTAAGAGGCGGTCACAATGGCATACTAAGAGGCGGTCACAATGTATACTAAGAGGCGGTCACAATGTATACTAAGAGGCGGTCACAATGGCATACTAAGAGGCGGTCACAATGTATAATAAGTGGCGGTCACAATGGCAAACTAAGAGGCGGTCACAATATATACTAAGAGGCGGTCACAATGGCATACTAAGAGGCGGTCACAATGGCTTACTAAGAGGCGGTCACAAAGGCATGCTAAGTGGCGGTCACATGCCATACTAAGAGGCGGTCACAATGGCAGGCTAAGAGGCGGTCACAATGGCATACTATGAGGCGGTCACAATGTATAATAAGAGGCGGTCACAATGGCATACTAAGAGGCGGTCACAATGGCATACTAAGAGGCGGTCACAATGTATACTAAGAGGCGGTCACAATGTATACTAAGAGGCGGTCACAATGGCATACTAAGAGGCGGTCACAATGTATAAAAAGAGGCGGTCACAATGGCAAACTAAGAGGCGGTCACAACGTATACTAAGAGGCGGTCACAATGGCATACTAAGAGGCGGTCACAATGGCATACTAATAGGAGGTCACAATGGCATACTAAGTGGCGGTCACAATGTATACTAAGAGGCGGTCACAATGCCATACTAAGAGGCGGTCACAATGGCATACTAAGAGGCCGTCACAATGTATACTAAGAGGCGGTCACAATGTATACTAAGAGGCGGTCACAATGCCATACTATGAGGCGGTCACAATGTATACTAAGAGTCGGTCACAAAGTATACTAAGAGGCGGTCACAATGGCATACTAAGAGGCGGTCACAATGGCATGCTAAGAGGCGGTCACAATGTATACTAAGAGGCGGTCACAATGTATACTAAGAAGCGGTCACAATGGCATGCTAAGAGGCGGTCACAATGTATACTAAGAGGCGGTCACAATGTATACTAAGAGGCGGTCACAATGGCATACTAAGAGGCGGTCACAATGGCATGCTAAGAGGCGGTCACAATGTATACTAAGAGGCGGTCACAATGGCATGCTAAGAGACGGTCACAATGGCATGCTAAGAGGCGGTCACAATGTATACTAAGAGGCGGTCACAATGTATACTAAGAGGCGGTCACAATGTATACTAATAGGAGGTCACAATGGCATACTAAGAGGCGGTCACAATGGCATGCTAAGAGGCGGTCACAATGTATACTAAGAGGCGGTCACAATGGCATGCTAAGAGGCGGTCACAATTTATACTAAGAGGCGGTCACAATGTATACTAAGAGGCGGTCACAATGGCATGCTAAGTGGCGGTCACAATGTATACTAAGAGGCGGTCACAATGGCATGCTAAGAGGCGGTCACAATGCCATACTAATAGGAGGTTACAATGGCATACTAAGAGGCGGTCACAATGGCATGCTAAGTGGCGGTCACAATGGCAGGCTATGAGGCGGTCACAATGTATAATAAGAGGCGGTCACAATGGCATACTAAGAGGCGGTCACAATGGCATACTAAGAGGCGGTCACAATATATACTAAGAGGCAGTCACAATGTATAATAAGAGGCGGTCACAATGGCAAACTAAGAGGCGGTCACAATATATACTAAGAGGCGGTCACAATGGCATACTAAGAGGCGGTCACAATGGCATACTAATAGGAGGTCACAATGGCATACTAAGTGGCGGTCACAATGGCATACTAAGAGGCGGTCCCACTGGCATACTAAGAGGCGGTCACAATGCATACTAAGTGGCGGTCACAATGGCATACTAAGAGGCGGTCACAATGGCATACTAAGAGGCGGTCACAATGGCATGATAAGAGGCGGTCCCACTGGCATACTAAGTGGCGGTCACAATGGCATACTAAGAGGCGGTCACAATGGCATGATAATAGGCGGTCCCACTGGCATACTAAGAGGCGGTCACAATGCATACTAAGTGGCGGTCACAATGGCATACTAAGAGGCGGTCACAATGGCATACTAATAGGAGGTCACAATGGCATACTAAGAGGCGGTCACAATGGCATGCTAAGTGGCGGTCACAATGGCATACTAAGAGGCGGTCACAATGGCATACTAAGAGGCGGTCACAATATATACTAAGAGGCGGTCACAATGGCATACTAAGAGGCGGTCACAATGGCATACTAATAGGAGGTCACAATGGCATACTAAGTGGCGGTCACAATGGCATACTAATAGGAGGTCACAATGGCATACTAAGAGGCGGTCCCACTGGCATACTAAGAGGCGGTCACAATGCATACTAAGTGGCGGTCACAATGGCATACTAAGAGGCGGTCACAATGGCATACTAAGAGGCGGTCACAATGGCATGCTAAGTGGCGGTCACAATGGCATGCTAAGAGGCGGTCACAAAGTATACTAAGAGGCGGTCACAATGGCATGCTAAGAGGCCGTCACAATGTATACTAAGAGGCGGTCACAATGGCATACTAAGAGGTGGTCACAATGTATACTAAGAGGCGGTCACAATGTATAATAAGAGGCGGTCACAATGTATACTAATAGGCGGTCACATTGGCATACTAAGAAGCGGTCACAATGTATACTAAGAGGCGGTCACAATGTATACTAATAGGCGGTCACAATGGCATACTAAGAGGCGGTCACAATGGCATACTAAGAGGCGGTCACAATGTATACTAAGAGGCGGTCACAATGGCATACTAAGAGGCGGTCACAATGGCATGCTAAGAGGCGGTCACAATGGCATACTAAGAGGCGGTCACAATGGCATGCTAAGAGGCGGTCACAATGTATACTAAGAGGCGGTCACAATGTATACTAAGAGGCTGTCACAATGGCATACTAAGAGGCGGTCACAATGGCATGCTAAGATGCGGTCACAATGGCATACTAAGAGGCGGTCACAATGGCATGCTAAGAGGCGGTCACAATGTATACTAAGAGGCGGTCACAATGTATAATAAGAGGCGGTCACAATGTATAATAAGAGGCGGTCACAATGGCATGCTAAGAGGCGGTCACAATGTATACTAAGAGGCGGTCACAATGTATAATAAGAGGCGGTCACAATGTATACTAAGAGGCGGTCACAATGTATACTAAGAGGCAGTCACAATGGCATACAAAGAGTCGGTCACAATGTCATGCTAAGAGGCGGTCACAATGTATACTAAGAGGCTGTCACAATGGCATACAAAGAGTCGGTCACAATGGCATGCTAAGATGCGGTCACAATGGCATACTAAGAGGCGGTCACAATGGCATGCTAAGAGGCGGTCACAATGTATACTAAGAGGCGGTCACAATGTATACTAAGAGGCAGTCACAATGGCATACAAAGAGTCGGTCACAATGGCATGCTAAGAGGCGGTCACAATGGCATACTAAGAGGCGGTCACAATGGCATGCTAAGAGGCGGTCACAATGTATACTAAGAGGCGGTCACAATGTATACTAAGAGGCAGTCACAATGGCATACAAAGAGTCGGTCACAATGGCATGCTAAGAGGCGGTCACAATGGCATACTAAGAGGCAGTCACAATGGCATGCTAAGAGGCGGTCACAATGTATACTAAGAGGCGGTCACAATGTATACTAAGAGGCAGTCACAATGGCATACAAAGAGTCGGTCACAATGGCATACTAAGAGGCGGTCACAATGGCATGCTAAGAGGCGGTCACAATGGCATACTAATAGGAGGTCACAATGTATACTAAGAGGCGGTCACAATGGCATACTAAGAGGCGGTCACAATGGCATACTAAGAGGCGGTCACAATGGCATACTAATAGGCGGTCACAATGTATACTAAGAGGCGGTCACAATGGCATACTAATAGGAGGTCACAATGTATACTAAGAGGCGGTCACAATGGCATACTAAGAGGCGGTCACAATGGCATGCTAAGAGGCGGTCACAATGTATACTAAGAGGCGGTCACAATGTATACTAAGAGGCGGTCACAATGGCATGCTAAGAGGCGGTCACAATGTATACTAAGAGGCGGTCACAATGTATACTAAGAGGCGGTCACAATGGCATACTAAGAGGCGGTCACAATGGCATGCTAAGAGGCGGTCACAATGTATACTAAGAGGCGGTCACAATGGCATGCTAAGAGACGGTCACAATGGCATGCTAAGAGGCGGTCACAATGTATACTAAGAGGCGGTCACAATGTATACTAAGAGGCGGTCAAAATGTATACTAATAGGAGGTCACAATGGCATACTAAGAGGCGGTCACAATGGCAGGCTAAGAGGCGGTCACAATGTATACTAAGAGGCGGTCACAATGGCATGCTAAGAGGCGGTCACAATTTATACTAAGAGGCGGTCACAATGTATACTAAGAGGTGGTCACAATGGCATGCTAAGTGGCGGTCACAATGTATACTAAGAGGCGGTCACAATGGCATGCTAAGAGGCGGTCACAATGCCATACTAATAGGAGGTTACAATGGCATACTAAGAGGCGGTCACAATGGCATGCTAAGTGGCGGTCACAATGGCAGGCTATGAGGCGGTCACAATGTATAATAAGGGGCGGTCACAATGGCATACTAAGAGGCGGTCACAATGGCATACTAAGAGGCGGTCACAATATATACTAAGAGGCAGTCACAATGTATAATAAGAGGCGGTCACAATGGCAAACTAAGAGGCGGTCACAATGGCATACTAAGAGGCGGTCACAATGGCATACTAATAGGAGGTCACAATGGCATACTAAGTGGCGGTCACAATGGCATACTAAGAGGCGGTCCCACTGGCATACTAAGAGGCGGTCGCAATGCATACTAAGTGGCGGTCACAATGGCATACTAAGAGGCGGTCACAATGGCATACTAAGAGGCGGTCACAATGGCATGATAAGAGGCGGTCCCACTGGCATACTAAGTGGCGGTCACAATGGCATACTAAGAGGCGGTCACAATGGCATGATAAGAGGCGGTCCCACTGGCATACTAAGAGGCGGTCACAATGCATACTAAGTGGCGGTCACAATGGCATACTAAGAGGCGGTCACAATGGCATACTAATAGGAGGTCACAATGGCATACTAAGAGGCGGTCACAATGGCATGCTAAGTGGCGGTCACAATGGCATACTAAGAGGCGGTCACAATGGCATACTAAGAGGCGGTCACAATATATACTAAGAGGCGGTCACAATGGCATACTAAGAGGCGGTCACAATGGCATACTAATAGGAGGTCACAATGGCATACTAAGTGGCGGTCACAATGGCATACTAATAGGAGGTCACAATGGCATACTAAGAGGCGGTCCCACTGGCATACTAAGAGGCGGTCACAATGCATACTAAGTGGCGGTCACAATGGCATACTAAGAGGCGGTCACAATGGCATACTAAGAGGCGGTCACAATGGCATGCTAAGTGGCGGTCACAATGGCATGCTAAGAGGCGGTCACAAAGTATACTAAGAGGCGGTCACAATGGCATGCTAAGAGGCCGTCACAATGTATACTAAGAGGCGGTCACAATGGCATACTAAGAGGTGGTCACAATGTATACTAAGAGGCGGTCACAATGTATAATAAGAGGCGGTCACAATGTATACTAATAGGCGGTCACATTGGCATACTAAGAAGCGGTCACAATGTATACTAAGAGGCGGTCACAATGTATACTAATAGGCGGTCACAATGGCATACTAAGAGGCGGTCACAATGGCATACTAAGAGGCGGTCACAATGTATACTAAGAGGCGGTCACAATGGCATACTAAGAGGCGGTCACAATGGCATGCTAAGAGGCGGTCACAATGGCATACTAAGAGGCGGTCACAATGGCATGCTAAGAGGCGGTCACAATGTATACTAAGAGGCGGTCACAATGTATACTAAGAGGCGGTCACAATGTATACTAAGAGGCTGTCACAATGGCATACTAAGAGGCGGTCACAATGGCATGCTAAGATGCGGTCACAATGGCATACTAAGAGGCGGTCACAATGGCATGCTAAGAGGCGGTCACAATGTATACTAAGAGGCGGTCACAATGTATAATAAGAGGCTGTCACAATGGCATGCTAAGAGGCGGTCACAATGTATACTAAGAGGCGGTCACAATGTATAATAAGAGGCGGTCACAATGTATACTAAGAGGCGGTCACAATGTATACTAAGAGGCAGTCACAATGGCATACAAAGAGTCGGTCACAATGTCATGCTAAGAGGCGGTCACAATGTATACTAAGAGGCTGTCACAATGGCATACAAAGAGTCGGTCACAATGGCATGCTAAGATGCGGTCACAATGGCATACTAAGAGGCGGTCACAATGGCATGCTAAGAGGCGGTCACAATGTATACTAAGAGGCGGTCACAATGTATACTAAGAGGCAGTCACAATGGCATACAAAGAGTCGGTCACAATGGCATGCTAAGAGGCGGTCACAATGGCATACTAAGAGGCGGTCACAATGGCATGCTAAGAGGCGGTCACAATGTATACTAAGAGGCGGTCACAATGTATACTAAGAGGCAGTCACAATGGCATACAAAGAGTCGGTCACAATGGCATGCTAAGAGGCGGTCACAATGGCATACTAAGAGGCAGTCACAATGGCATGCTAAGAGGCGGTCACAATGTATACTAAGAGGCGGTCACAATGTATACTAAGAGGCAGTCACAATGGCATACAAAGAGTCGGTCACAATGGCATACTAAGAGGCGGTCACAATGGCATGCTAAGAGGCGGTCACAATGGCATACTAATAGGAGGTCACAATGTATACTAAGAGGCGGTCACAATGGCATACTAAGAGGCGGTCACAATGGCATACTAAGAGGCGGTCACAATGGCATACTAATAGGCGGTCACAATGTATACTAAGAGGCGGTCACAATGGCATACTAATAGGAGGTCACAATGTATACTAAGAGGCGGTCACAATGGCATACTAAGAGGCGGTCACAATGGCATACTAATAGGCGGTCACAATATATACTAAGAGTCGGTCACAATGGCATACTAATAGGAGGTCACAATGTATACTAAGAGTCGGTCACAATGGCATACTAAGAGGCGGTCACAATGGCATACTAAGAGTCGGTCACAATAGCATACTAAGAGGCGGTCACAATGGCATACTAAGAGTCGGTCACAATGTATACTAAGAGGCGGTCACAATGGCATACTAAGAGTCGGTCACAATGCATACTAAGAGTCGGTCACAATGGCATACTAAGAGTCGGTCACAATGCATACTAAGAGGCGGTCACAATGGCATACTAATAGGCGGTCACAATGGCATACTAATAGGCGGTCACAATGTATACTAAGAGGCAGTCACAATGTATACTAAGAGGCGGTCACAATGGCATACTAAGAGGCGGTCACAATGGCATACTAATAGGCGGTCACAATGTATACTAAGAGGCGGTCACAATGACATACTAAGAGGCGGTCACAATGGCATACTAATAGGCGGTCGCAATGTATACTAAGAGGCGGTCACAATGTATACTAAGAGGCGGTCACAATGCCGTACTAAGAGGCGGTCACAATGGCATACTAAGAGGCCGTCACAATGGCATACTAATAGGCGGTCACAATGTATACTAAGAGGCGGTCACAATGTGTACTAAGAGGCGGTCACAATGCCATACTATGAGGCGGTCACAATGTATACTAAGAGTCGGTCACAATGTATACTAAGAGGCGGTCACAATCCCATACTAAGAGACGGTCACAATGTATACTAAGAGGCGGTCACAATGTATACTAAGAGGCGGTCACAATGGCATACTAAGAGGCGGTCACAATGGCATACTAAGAGGCGGTCACAATGTATACTAAGAGGCGGTCACAATGGCATGCTAAGAGACGGTCACAATGTATACTAAGAGGCGGTCACAATGGCATACTAAGAGGCGGTCACAATGGCATGCTAAGAGGCGGTCACAATGTATACTAAGAGGCGGTCACAATGTATACTAAGAGCCGGTCACAATGGCATACTAAGAGACGGTCACAATGGCATGCTAAGAGGCGGTCACAATGTATACTAAGAGGCGGTCACAATGTATACTAAGAGGCGGTCACAATGTATACTAATAGGAGGTCACAATGGCATACTAAGAGGCGGTCACAATGGCATGCTAAGAGGCGGTCACAATGTATACTAAGAGGCGGTCACAATGGCATGCTAAGAGGCGGTCACAAAGGCATGCTAAGTGGCGGTCACAATGTATACTAAGAGGCGGTCGCAATGGCATGCTAAGAGGCGGTCACAATGCCATACTAATAGGAGGTCACAATGCCATACTAAGAGGCGGTCACAATGGCATACTAAGAGGCGGTCACAATGGCATGCTAAGAGGCGGTCACAATGGCATACTATGAGGCGGTCACAATGTATAATAAGAGGCGGTCACAATGGCATACTAAGAGGCGGTCACAATGGCATACTAAGAGGCGGTCACAATGTATACTAAGAGGCGGTCACAATGTATACTAAGAGGCGGTCACAATGGCATACTAAGAGGCGGTCACAATGTATAATAAGAGGCGGTCACAATGGCAAACTAAGAGGCGGTCACAATATATACTAAGAGGCGGTCACAATGGCATACTAAGAGGCGGTCACAATGGCATACTAATAGGAGGTCACAATGGCATACTAAGTGGCGGTCACAATGTATACTAAGAGGCGGTCACAATGCCATACTAAGAGGCGGTCACAATGGCATACTAAGAGGACGTCACAATGTATACTAAGAGGCGGTCACAATGTATACTAAGAGGCGGTCACAATGCCATACTATGAGGCGGTCACAATGTATACTAAGAGTCGGTCACAATGTATACTAAGAGGCGGTCACAATGGCATACTAAGAGGCGGTCACAATGTCTACTAAGAGGCGGTCACAATGGCATGCTAAGAGGCGGTCACAATGTATACTAAGAGGCGGTCACAATGTATACTAAGAGGCGGTCACAATGGCATACAAAGAGGCGGTCACAATGGCATGCTAAGAGGCGGTCACAATGTATACTAAGAGGCGGTCACAATGGCATGCTAAGAGACGGTCACAATGGCATGCTAAGAGGCGGTCACAATGTATACTAAGAGGCGGTCACAATGTATACTAATAGGAGGTCACAATGGCATACTAAGAGGCGGTCACAATGGCATGCTAAGAGGCGGTCACAATGTATACTAAGAGGCGGTCACAATGGCATGCTAAGAGGCGGTCACAATGTATAATAAGAGGCGGTCACAATGGCATACTAAGAGGCGGTCACAATGGCATACTAAGAGGCGGACACAATATATACTAAGAGGCAGTCACAATGTATAATAAGAGGCGGTCACAATGGCAAACTAAGAGGCGGTCACAATATATACTAAGAGGCGGTCACAATGGCATACTAAGAGGCGGTCACAATGGCATACTAATAGGAGGTCACAATGGCATACTAAGTGGCGGTCACAATGGCATACTAAGAGGCGGTCACAATGGCATGATAAGAGGCGGTCCCACTGGCATACTAAGAGGCGGTCACAATGCATACTAAGTGGCGGTCACAATGGCATACTAAGAGGCGGTCACAATGGCATACTAAGAGGCGGTCACAATGGCATACTAAGTGGCGGTCACAATGGCATACTAATAGGAGGTCACAATGGCATACTAAGAGGCGGTCACAATGGCATGCTAAGTGGCGGTCACAATGGCATACTAAGAGGCGGTCACAATGGCATACTAAGAGGCGGTCACAATATATACTAAGAGGCGGTCACAATGGCATACTAAGAGGCGGTCACAATGGCATACTAATAGGAGGTCACAATGGCATACTAAGTGGCGGTCACAATGGCATACTAATAGGAGGTCACAATGGCATACTAAGAGGCGGTCCCACTGGCATACTAAGAGGCGGTCACAATGCATACTAAGTGGCGGTCACAATGGCATACTAAGAGGCGGTCACAATGGCATACTAATAGGAGGTCACAATGGCATAGTAAGAGGCGGTCACAATGGCATACTAAGAGGCGGTCCCACTGGCATACTAAGAGGCGGTCACAATGCATACTAAGTGGCGGTCACAATGGCATACTAAGAGGCGGTCACAATGGCATACTAATAGGAGGTCACAATGGCATAGTAAGAGGCGGTCACAATGGCATACTAAGAGGCGGTCACAAAGTATACTAAGAGGCGGTCACAATGGCATGCTAAGAGGCGGTCACAATGTATAATAAGAGGCGGTCACAATGTATACTAATAGGCGGTCACATTGGCATACTAAGAAGCGGTCACAATGTATACTAAGAGGCGGTCACAATGTATACTAATAGGCGGTCACAATGGCATACTAAGAGGCGGTCACAATGGCATACTAAGAGGCGGTCACAATGTATACTAAGAGGCGGTCACAATGGCATACTAAGAGCCGGTCACAATGGCATGCTAAGAGGTGGTCACAATGGCATACTAAGAGGCGGTCACAATGGCATGCTAAGAGGCGGTCACAATGTATACTAAGAGACGGTCACAATGTATACTAAGAGGCGGTCACAATGTATACTAAGAGGCTGTCACAATGGCATACTAAGAGGCGGTCACAATGGCATGCTAAGATGCGGTCACAATGGCATACTAAGAGGCGGTCACAATGGCATGCTAAGAGGCGGTCACAATGTATACTAAGAGGCGGTCACAATGTATAATAAGAGGCGGTCACAATGTATAATAAGAGGCGGTCACAATGGCATGCTAAGAGGCGGTCACAATGTATACTAAGAGGCGGTCACAATGTATAATAAGAGGCGGTCACAATGTATACTAAGAGGCGGTCACAATGTATACTAAGAGGCAGTCACAATGGCATACAAAGAGTCGGTCACAATGTCATGCTAAGAGGCGGTCACAATGTATACTAAGAGGCTGTCACAATGGCATACAAAGAGTCGGTCACAATGGCATGCTAAGATGCGGTCACAATGGCATGCTAAGAGGCGGTCACAATGTATACTAAGAGGCGGTCACAATGTATACTAAGAGGCAGTCACAATGGCATACAAAGAGTCGGTCACAATGGCATGCTAAGAGGCAGTCACAATGGCATACTAAGAGGCGGTCACAATGGCATGCTAAGAGGCGGTCACAATGTATACTAAGAGGCGGTCACAATGTATACTAAGAGGCAGTCACAATGGCATACAAAGAGTCGGTCACAATGGCATGCTAAGAGGCGGTCACAATGGCATACTAAGAGGCAGTCACAATGGCATACAAAGAGTCGGTCACAATGGCATACTAAGAGGCGGTCACAATGGCATGCTAAGAGGCGGTCACAATGGCATGCTAAGAGGCGGTCACAATGGCATACTAAGAGGCGGTCACAATGGCATACTAATAGGAGGTCACAATGTATACTAAGAGGCGGTCACAATGGCATACTAATAGGAGGTCACAATGTATACTAAGAGGCGGTCACAATGGCATACTAAGAGGCGGTCACAATGGCATACTAATAGGCGGTCACAATGTATACTAAGAGGCGGTCACAATGACATACTAAGAGGCGGTCACAATGGCATACTAATAGGCGGTCGCAATGTATACTAAGAGGCGGTCACAATGTATACTAAGAGGCGGTCACAATGCCGTACTAAGAGGCGGTCACAATGGCATACTAAGAGGCCGTCACAATGGCATACTAATAGGCGGTCACAATGTATACTAAGAGGCGGTCACAATGTGTACTAAGAGGCGGTCACAATGCCATACTATGAGGCGGTCACAATGTATACTAAGAGTCGGTCACAATGTATACTAAGAGGCGGTCACAATCCCATACTAAGAGACGGTCACAATGTATACTAAGAGGCGGTCACAATGTATACTAAGAGGCGGTCACAATGGCATACTAAGAGGCGGTCACAATGGCATACTAAGAGGCGGTCACAATGTATACTAAGAGGCGGTCACAATGGCATGCTAAGAGACGGTCACAATGTATACTAAGAGGCGGTCACAATGGCATACTAAGAGGCGGTCACAATGGCATGCTAAGAGGCGGTCACAATGTATACTAAGAGGCGGTCACAATGGCATGCTAAGAGACGGTCACAATGGCATGCTAAGAGGCGGTCACAATGTATACTAAGAGGCGGTCACAATGTATACTAACAGGCGGTCACAATGTATACTAATAGGAGGTCACAATGGCATACTAAGAGGTGGTCACAATGGCATGCTAAGAGGCGGTCACAATGTATACTAAGAGGCGGTCACAATGGCATGCTAAGAGGCGGTCACAAAGGCATGCTAAGTGGCGGTCACAATGTATACTAAGAGGCGGTCACAATGGCATGCTAAGAGGCGGTCACAATGCCATACTAATAGGAGGTCACAATGCCATACTAAGAGGCGGTCACAATGGCATACTAAGAGGCGGTCACAATGGCATGATAAGAGGCGGTCACAATGGCATACTATGAGGCGGTCACAATGTATAATAAGAGGCGGTCACAATGGCATACTAAGAGGCGGTCACAATGGCATACTAAGAGGCGGTCACAATGTATACTAAGAGGCGGTCACAATTGCATACTAAGAGGCGGTCACAATGTATACTAAGAGGCGGTCACAATGTATAATAAGAGGTGGTCACAATGTATAATAAGAGGCGGTCACAATGGCAAACTAAGAGGCGGTCACAATATATACTAAGAGGCGGTCACAATGGCATACTAAGAGGCGGTCACAATGGCATACTAATGGGAGGTCACAATGGCATACTAAGTGGCGGTCACAATGGCATACTAAGAGGCGGTCACAATGGCATACTAATAGGAGGTCACAATGGCATACTAAGAGGCGATCCCACTGGCATACTAAGAGGCTGTCACAATGCATACTAAGTGGCGGTCACAATGGCATACTAAGTGGCGGTCACAATGGCATACTAATAGGAGGTCACAATGGCATACTAATTGGCGGTCACAATGGCATACTAAGAGGCGGTCACAATGGCATGCTAAGTGGCGGTCACAATGGCAGGCTAAGAGGCGGTCACAATGGCATACTAAGAGGCGGTCACAATGGCATGCTAAGAGGCGGTCACAATGGCATGCTAAGAGGCGGTCACAAAGTATACTAAGAGGCGGTCACAATGGCATGCTAAGAGGCCGTCACAATGTATACTAAGAGGCGGTCACAATGGCATACTAAGAGGCGGTCACAATGTATACTAAGAGGCGGTCACAATGTATAATAAGAGGCGGTCACAATGTATACTAATAGGCGGTCACATTGGCATACTAAGAGGCGGTCACAATGTATACTAAGAGGCGGTCACAATGTATACTAATAGGCGGTCACAATGGCATACTAAGAGGCGGTCACAATGGCATACTAAGAGGCGGTCACAATGTATACTAAGAGGCGGTCACAATGGCATACTAAGAGGCGGTCACAATGGCATGCTAAGAGGCGGTCACAATGTATACTAAGAGGCGGTCACAATGTATACTAAGAGGCGGTCACAATGTATACTAAGAGGCTGTCACAATGGCATACTAAGAGGCGGTCACAATGGCATACTAAGAGGCGGTCACAATGTATACTAAGAGGCGGTCACAATGGCATGCTAAGAGGCGGTCACAATGTATACTAAGAGGCGGTCACAATGGCATACTAAGAGGCGGTCACAATGGCATGCTAAGAGGCGGTCACAATGCATACTAAGAGGCGGTCACAATGGCATGCTACGAGACGGTCACAATGGCATGCTAAGAGGCGGTCACAATGTATACTAAGAGGCGGTCACAATGTATACTAAGAGGCGGTCACAATGTATACTAATAGGAGGTCACAATGGCATACTAAGAGGCGGTCACAATGGCATGTTAAGAGGCGGTCACAATGGCATGCTAAGAGGCGGTCACAATGGCATACTAAGAGGCGGTCACAATGGCATGCTAAGATGCGGTCACAATGGCATGCTAAGATGCGGTCACAATGGCATGCTAAGAGGCGGTCACAATGTATACTAAGAGGCGGTCACAATGTATACTAAGAGGCGGTCACAATGTATACTAATAGGAGGTCACAATGGCATACTAAGAGGCGGTCACAATGTATACTAAGAGGCAGTCACAATGGCATACAAAGAGTCGGTCACAATGGCATGCTAAGACGCGGTCACAATGGCATACTAAGAGGCGGTCACAATGGCATCCTAAGAGGCGGTCACAATGGCATGCTAAGTGGCGGTCACAATGTATACTAAGAGGCGGTCACAATGGCATACTAATAGGCGGTCACAATGTATACTAATATGCGGTCACAATGGCATACTAAGAGGCGGTCACAATGGCATGCTAAGAGGCGGTCACAATGGCATGCTAAGTGGCGGTCACAATGTATACTAAGAGGCGGTCACAATGGCATACTAATAGGAGGTCACAATGTATACTAAGAGGCGGTCACAATGGCATACTAAGAGGCGGTCACAATGGCATGCTAAGAGGCGGTCACAATGTATACTAAGAGGCGGTCACAATGTATACTAAGAGGCGGTCACAATGACATACTAAGAGGCGGTCACAATGTATACTAAGAGGCGGTCACAATGGCATACTAAGAGGCGGTCACAATGTATACTAAGAGGCGGTCACAATGTATACTAAGAGGCGGTCACAATGTATACTAAGAGGCGGTCACAATGACATACTAAGAGGCAGTCACAATGTATACTAAGAGGCGGTCACAATGGCATACTAAGAGGCGGTCACAATGTATACTAAGAGGCGGTCACAATGTATACTAAGAGGCGGTCACAATGACATACTACGAGGCGCTCACAATGCCATACTAAGAGGCGCTCACAATGGCATACTAATAGGCGGTCACAATGTATACTAAGAGGCGGTCACAATGTATACTAAGAGGCGGTCACAATGCCATACTAAGAGGCGGTCACAATGGCATACTAAGAGGCCGTCACAATGGCATACTAATAGGCGGTCACAATGTATACTAAGAGGCGGTCACAATGTATACTAAGAGGCGGTCACAATGCCATACTATGAGGCGGTCACAATGTATACTAAGAGTCGGTCACAATGTATACTAAGAGGCGGTCACAATCCCATACTAAGAGACGGTCACAATGTATACTAAGAGGCGGTCACAATGTATACTAAGAGGCGGTCACAATGGCATACTAAGAGGCGGTCACAATGGCATACTAAGAGGCGGTCACAATGTATACTAAGAGGCGGTCACAATGGCATGCTAAGAGACGGTCACAATGTATACTAAGAGGCGGTCACAATGTATACTAAGAGGCGGTCACAATGGCATACTAAGAGGCGGTCACAATGGCATGCTAAGAGGCGGTCACAATGTATACTAAGAGGCGGTCACAATGGCATGCTAAGAGACGGTCACAATGGCATGCTAAGAGGCGGTCACAATGTATACTAAGAGGCGGTCACAATGTATACTAAGAGGCGGTCACAATGTATACTAATAGGAGGTCACAATGGCATACTAAGAGGCGGACACAATGGCATGCTAAGAGGCGGTCACAATGTATACTAAGAGGCGGTCACAATGGCATACTAAGAGGCGGTCACAATGTATACTAAGAGGCGGTCACAATGGCATGCTAAGAGGCGGTCACAATGCCATACTAATAGGAGGTCACAAAGTCATACTAAGAGGCGGTCACAATGGCATACTAAGAGGCGGTCACAATGGCATGCTAAGTGGCGGTCACAATGGCAGGCTAAGAGGCGGTCACAATGGCATACTATCAGGCGGTCACACTGTATAATAAGAGGCGGTCACAATGGCATACTAAGAGGCGGTCACAATGGCATACTAAGAGGCGGTCACAATGTATACTAAGAGGCGGTCACAATGTATACTAAGAGGCGGTCACAATGGCATACTAAGAGGCGGTCACAATGTATAATAAGAGGCGGTCACAATGGCAAACTAAGAGGCGGTCACAATATATACTAAGAGGCGGTCACAATGGCATACTAAGAGGCGGTCACAATGGCATACTAATAGGAGGTCACAATGGCATACTAAGAGGCGGTCACAATGGCATACTAATAGGAGGTCACAATGGCATACTAAGAGGCGATCCCACTGGCATACTAAGAGGCGGTCACAATGGCATACTAAGAGGCGGTCACAATGGCATGCTAAGTGGCGGTCACAATGGCAGGCTAAGAGGCGGTCACAATGGCATACTAAGAGGCGGTCACAATGGCATGCTAAGAGGCGGTCACAATGGCATGCTAAGAGGCGGTCACAAAGTATACTACGAGGCGGTCACAATGGCATACTAAGAGGCGGTCACAATGTATACTAAGAGGCGGTCACAATGTATAATAAGAGGCGGTCACAATGTATACTAAGAGGCGGTCACATTGGCATACTAAGAGGCGGTCACAATGTATACTAAGAGGCGGTCACAATGTATACTAATAGGCGGTCACAATGGCATACTAAGAGGCGGTCACAATGGCATACTAAGAGGCGGTCACAATGTATACTAAGAGGCGGTCACAATGGCATGCTAAGAGGCGGTCACAATGGCATACTAAGAGGCGGTCACAATGGCATGCTAAGAGGCGGTCACAATGTATACTAAGAGGCGGTCACAATGTATACTAAGAGGCGGTCACAATGTATACTAAGAGGCTGTCACAATGGCATACTAAGAGGCGGTCACAATGGCATACTAAGAGGCGGTCACAATGTATACTAAGAGGCGGTCACAATGGCATGCTAAGAGGCGGTCACAATGTATACTAAGAGGCGGTCACAATGTATACTAAGAGGCGGTCACAATGGCATACTAAGAGGCGGTCACAATGGCATGCTAAGAGGCGGTCACAATGTATACTAAGAGGCGGTCACAATGGCATGCTAAGAGACGGTCACAATGGCATGCTAAGAGGCGGTCACAATGTATACTAAGAGGCGGTCACAATGTATACTAAGAGGCGGTCACAATGTATACTAATAGGAGGTCACAATGGCATACTAAGAGGCGGTCACAATGGCATGCTAAGAGGCGGTCACAATGTATACTAAGAGGCGGTCACAATGGCATGCTAAGAGGCGGTCACAAAGGCATGCTAAGTGGCGGTCACAATGTATACTAAGAGGCGGTCACAATGGCATGCTAAGAGGCGGTCACAATGCCATACTAATAGGAGGTCACAATGCCATACTAAGAGGCGGTCACAATGGCATACTAAGAGGCGGTCACAATGGCATGCTAAGTGGCGGTCACAATGGCAGGCTAAGAGGCGGTCACAATGGCATACTATGAGGCGGTCACAATGTATAATAAGAGGCGGTCACAATGGCATACTAAGAGGCGGTCACAATGGCATACTAAGAGGCGGTCACAATGTATACTAAGAGGCGGTCACAATGTATACTAAGAGGCGGTCACAATGGCATACTAAGAGGCGGTCACAATGGCATACTAATAGGCGGTCACAATGTATACTAAGAGGCGGTCACAATGTATACTAAGAGGCGGTCACAATGACATACTGAGAGGCGGTCACAATGGCATACTGAGAGGCGGTCACAATGCCATACTAAGAGGCGGTCACAATGGCATACTAATAGGCGGTCACAATGTATACTAAGAGGCGGTCACAATGTATACTAAGAGGCGGTCACAATGCCATACTAAGAGGCGGTCACAATGGCATACTAAGAGGCCGTCACAATGGCATACTAATAGGCGGTCACAATGTATACTAAGAGGCGGTCACAATGTATACTAAGAGGCGGTCACAATGCCATACTATGAGGCGGTCACAATGTATACTAAGAGTCGGTCACAATGTATACTAAGAGGCGGTCACAATCCCATACTAAGAGACGGTCACAATGTATACTAAGAGGCGGTCATAATGTATACTAAGAGGCGGTCACAATGGCATACTAAGAGGCGGTCACAATGGCATGCTAAGTGGCGGTCACAATGTATACTAAGAGGCGGTCACAATGGCATACTAATAGGCGGTCACAATGTATACTAAGATGCGGTCACAATGGCATACTAAGAGGCGGTCACAATGGCATGCTAAGAGGCGGTCACAATGGCATGCTAAGTGGCGGTCACAATGTATACTAAGAGGCGGTCACAATGGCATACTAATAGGAGGTCACAATGTATACTAAGAGGCGGTCACAATGGCATACTAAGAGGCGGTCACAATGGCATGCTAAGAGGCGGTCACAATGTATACTAAGAGGCGGTCACAATGTATACTAAGAGGCGGTCACAATGACATACTAAGAGGCGGTCACAATGTATACTAAGAGGCGGTCACAATGGCATACTAAGAGGCGGTCACAATGTATACTAAGAGGCGGTCACAATGTATACTAAGAGGCGGTCACAATGACATACTAAGAGGCAGTCACAATGTATACTAAGAGGCGGTCACAATGGCATACTAAGAGGCGGTCACAATGTATACTAAGAGGCGGTCACAATGTATACTAAGAGGCGGTCACAATGACATACTACGAGGCGCTCACAATGCCATACTAAGAGGCGGTCACAATGGCATACTAATAGGCGGTCACAATGTATACTAAGAGGCGGTCACAATGTATACTAAGAGGCGGTCACAATGCCATACTAAGAGGCGGTCACAATGGCATACTAAGAGGCCGTCACAATGGCATACTAATAGGCGGTCACAATGTATACTAAGAGGCGGTCACAATGTATACTAAGAGGCGGTCACAATGCCATACTATGAGGCGGTCACAATGTATACTAAGAGTCGGTCACAATGTATACTAAGAGGCGGTCACAATCCCATACTAAGAGACGGTCACAATGTATACTAAGAGGCGGTCACAATGTATACTAAGAGGCGGTCACAATGGCATACTAAGAGGCGGTCACAATGGCATACTAAGAGGCGGTCACAATGTATACTAAGAGGCGGTCACAATGGCATGCTAAGAGACGGTCACAATGTATACTAAGAGGCGGTCACAATGTATACTAAGAGGCGGTCACAATGGCATACTAAGAGGCGGTCACAATGGCATGCTAAGAGGCGGTCACAATGTATACTAAGAGGCGGTCACAATGGCATGCTAAGAGACGGTCACAATGGCATGCTAAGAGGCGGTCACAATGTATACTAAGAGGCGGTCACAATGTATACTAAGAGGCGGTCACAATGTATACTAATAGGAGGTCACAATGGCATACTAAGAGGCGGACACAATGGCATGCTAAGAGGCGGTCACAATGTATACTAAGAGGCGGTCACAATGGCATACTAAGAGGCGGTCACAATGTATACTAAGAGGCGGTCACAATGGCATGCTAAGAGGCGGTCACAATGCCATACTAATAGGAGGTCACAAAGTCATACTAAGAGGCGGTCACAATGGCATACTAAGAGGCGGTCACAATGGCATGCTAAGTGGCGGTCACAATGGCAGGCTAAGAGGCGGTCACAATGGCATACTATGAGGCGGTCACACTGTATAATAAGAGGCGGTCACAATGGCATACTAAGAGGCGGTCACAATGGCATACTAAGAGGCGGTCACAATGTATACTAAGAGGCGGTCACAATGTATACTAAGAGGCGGTCACAATGGCATACTAAGAGGCGGTCACAATGTATAATAAGAGGCGGTCACAATGGCAAACTAAGAGGCGGTCACAATATATACTAAGAGGCGGTCACAATGGCATACTAAGAGGCGGTCACAATGGCATACTAATAGGAGGTCACAATGGCATACTAAGAGGCGGTCACAATGGCATACTAATAGGAGGTCACAATGGCATACTAAGAGGCGATCCCACTGGCATACTAAGAGGCGGTCACAATGGCATACTAAGAGGCGGTCACAATGGCATGCTAAGTGGCGGTCACAATGGCAGGCTAAGAGGCGGTCACAATGGCATACTAAGAGGCGGTCACAATGGCATGCTAAGAGGCGGTCACAATGGCATGCTAAGAGGCGGTCACAAAGTATACTACGAGGCGGTCACAATGGCATACTAAGAGGCGGTCACAATGTATACTAAGAGGCGGTCACAATGTATAATAAGAGGCGGTCACAATGTATACTAAGAGGCGGTCACATTGGCATACTAAGAGGCGGTCACAATGTATACTAAGAGGCGGTCACAATGTATACTAATAGGCGGTCACAATGGCATACTAAGAGGCGGTCACAATGGCATACTAAGAGGCGGTCACAATGTATACTAAGAGGCGGTCACAATGGCATGCTAAGAGGCGGTCACAATGGCATACTAAGAGGCGGTCACAATGGCATGCTAAGAGGCGGTCACAATGTATACTAAGAGGCGGTCACAATGTATACTAAGAGGCGGTCACAATGTATACTAAGAGGCTGTCACAATGGCATACTAAGAGGCGGTCACAATGGCATACTAAGAGGCGGTCACAATGTATACTAAGAGGCGGTCACAATGGCATGCTAAGAGGCGGTCACAATGTATACTAAGAGGCGGTCACAATGTATACTAAGAGGCGGTCACAATGGCATACTAAGAGGCGGTCACAATGGCATACTAATAGGAGGTCACAATGGCATACTAAGAGGCGATCCCACTGGCATACTAAGAGGCTGTCACAATGCATACTAAGTGGCGGTCACAATGGCATACTAAGTGGCGGTCACAATGGCATACTAATAGGAGGTCACAATGGCATACTAATTGGCGGTCACAATGGCATACTAAGAGGCGGTCACAATGGCATGCTAAGTGGCGGTCACAATGGCAGGCTAAGAGGCGGTCACAATGGCATACTAAGAGGCGGTCACAATGGCATGCTAAGAGGCGGTCACAATGGCATGCTAAGAGGCGGTCACAAAGTATACTAAGAGGCGGTCACAATGGCATGCTAAGAGGCCGTCACAATGTATACTAAGAGGCGGTCACAATGGCATACTAAGAGGCGGTCACAATGTATACTAAGAGGCGGTCACAATGTATAATAAGAGGCGGTCACAATGTATACTAATAGGCGGTCACATTGGCATACTAAGAGGCGGTCACAATGTATACTAAGAGGCGGTCACAATGTATACTAATAGGCGGTCACAATGGCATACTAAGAGGCGGTCACAATGGCATGCTAAGAGGCGGTCACAATGGCATGCTAAGAGGCGGTCACAATGGCATGCTAAGAGGCGGTCACAATGGCATGCTAAGATGCGGTCACAATGGCATGCTAAGATGCGGTCACAATGGCATGCTAAGAGGCGGTCACAATGTATACTAAGAGGCGGTCACAAAGTATACTAAGAGGCGGTCACAATGTATACTAATAGGAGGTCACAATGGCATACTAAGAGGCGGTCACAATGGCATGTTAAGAGGCGGTCACAATGTATACTAAGAGGCAGTCACAATGGCATGCTAAGTGGCGGTCACAATGTATACTAAGAGGCGGTCACAATGGCATACAAATAGGAGGTCACAATGTATACTAAGAGGCGGTCACAATGGCATACTAAGAGGCGGTCACAATGGCATGCTAAGATGCGGTCACAATGTATACTAAGAGGCGGTCACAATGTATACTAAGAGGCGGTCACAATGACATACTAAGAGGCGGTCACAATGTATACTAAGAGGCGGTCACAATGGCATACTAAGAGGCGGTCACAATGTATACTAAGAGGCGGTCACAATGTATACTAAGAGGCGGTCACAATGTATACTAAGAGGCGGTCACAATGACATACTAAGAGGCAGTCACAATGTATACTAAGAGGCGGTCACAATGGCATACTAAGAGGCGGTCACAATGTATACTAAGAGGCGGTCACAATGTATACTAAGAGGCGGTCACAATGACATACTACGAGGCGCTCACAATGCCATACTAAGAGGCGGTCACAATGGCATACTAATAGGCGGTCACAATGTATACTAAGAGGCGGTCACAATGTATACTAAGAGGCGGTCACAATGCCATACTAAGAGGCGGTCACAATGGCATACTAAGAGGCCGTCACAATGGCATACTAATAGGCGGTCACAATGTATACTAAGAGGCGGTCACAATGTATACTAAGAGGCGGTCACAATGCCATACTATGAGGCGGTCACAATGTATACTAAGAGTCGGTCACAATGTATACTAAGAGGCGGTCACAATCCCATACTAAGAGACGGTCACAATGTATACTAAGAGGCGGTCACAATGTATACTAAGAGGCGGTCACAATGGCATACTAAGAGGCGGTCACAATGGCATACTAAGAGGCGGTCACAATGTATACTAAGAGGCGGTCACAATGGCATGCTAAGAGACGGTCACAATGTATACTAAGAGGCGGTCACAATGTATACTAAGAGGCGGTCACAATGGCATACTAAGAGGCGGTCACAATGGCATGCTAAGAGGCGGTCACAATGTATACTAAGAGGCGGTCACAATGGCATGCTAAGAGACGGTCACAATGGCATGCTAAGAGGCGGTCACAATGTATACTAAGAGGCGGTCACAATGTATACTAAGAGGCGGTCACAATGTATACTAATAGGAGGTCACAATGGCATACTAAGAGGCGGACACAATGGCATGCTAAGAGGCGGTCACAATGTATACTAAGAGGCGGTCACAATGGCATACTAAGAGGCGGTCACAATGTATACTAAGAGGCGGTCACAATGGCATGCTAAGAGGCGGTCACAATGCCATACTAATAGGAGGTCACAAAGTCATACTAAGAGGCGGTCACAATGGCATACTAAGAGGCGGTCACAATGGCATGCTAAGTGGCGGTCACAATGGCAGGCTAAGAGGCGGTCACAATGGCATACTATCAGGCGGTCACACTGTATAATAAGAGGCGGTCACAATGGCATACTAAGAGGCGGTCACAATGGCATACTAAGAGGCGGTCACAATGTATACTAAGAGGCGGTCACAATGTATACTAAGAGGCGGTCACAATGGCATACTAAGAGGCGGTCACAATGGCATACTAAGAGGCGGTCACAATGTATACTAAGAGGCGGTCACAATGGCATGCTAAGAGACGGTCACAATGTATACTAAGAGGCGGTCACAATGTATACTAAGAGGCGGTCACAATGGCATACTAAGAGGCGGTCACAATGGCATGCTAAGAGGCGGTCACAATGTATACTAAGAGGCGGTCACAATGGCATGCTAAGAGACGGTCACAATGGCATGCTAAGAGGCGGTCACAATGTATACTAAGAGGCGGTCACAATGTATACTAAGAGGCGGTCACAATGTATACTAATAGGAGGTCACAATGGCATACTAAGAGGCGGACACAATGGCATGCTAAGAGGCGGTCACAATGTATACTAAGAGGCGGTCACAATGGCATACTAAGAGGCGGTCACAATGTATACTAAGAGGCGGTCACAATGGCATGCTAAGAGGCGGTCACAATGCCATACTAATAGGAGGTCACAAAGTCATACTAAGAGGCGGTCACAATGGCATACTAAGAGGCGGTCACAATGGCATGCTAAGTGGCGGTCACAATGGCAGGCTAAGAGGCGGTCACAATGGCATACTATCAGGCGGTCACAATGTATAATAAGAGGCGGTCACAATGGCATACTAAGAGGCGGTCACAATGGCATACTAAGAGGCGGTCACAATGTATACTAAGAGGCGGTCACAATGTATACTAAGAGGCGGTCACAATGGCATACTAAGAGGCGGTCACAATGTATAATAAGAGGCGGTCACAATGGCAAACTAAGAGGCGGTCACAATATATACTAAGAGGCGGTCACAATGGCATACTAAGAGGCGGTCACAATGGCATACTAATAGGAGGTCACAATGGCATACTAAGAGGCGGTCACAATGGCATACTAATAGGAGGTCACAATGGCATACTAAGAGGCGATCCCACTGGCATACTAAGAGGCGGTCACAATGGCATACTAAGAGGCGGTCACAATGGCATGCTAAGTGGCGGTCACAATGGCAGGCTAAGAGGCGGTCACAATGGCATACTAAGAGGCGGTCACAATGGCATGCTAAGAGGCGGTCACAATGGCATGCTAAGAGGCGGTCACAAAGTATACTACGAGGCGGTCACAATGGCATACTAAGAGGCGGTCACAATGTATACTAAGAGGCGGTCACAATGTATAATAAGAGGCGGTCACAATGTATACTAAGAGGCGGTCACATTGGCATACTAAGAGGCGGTCACAATGTATACTAAGAGGCGGTCACAATGTATACTAATAGGCGGTCACAATGGCATACTAAGAGGCGGTCACAATGGCATACTAAGAGGCGGTCACAATGTATACTAAGAGGCGGTCACAATGGCATGCTAAGAGGCGGTCACAATGGCATACTAAGAGGCGGTCACAATGGCATGCTAAGAGGCGGTCACAATGTATACTAAGAGGCGGTCACAATGTATACTAAGAGGCGGTCACAATGTATACTAAGAGGCTGTCACAATGGCATACTAAGAGGCGGTCACAATGGCATACTAAGAGGCGGTCACAATGTATACTAAGAGGCGGTCACAATGGCATGCTAAGAGGCGGTCACAATGTATACTAAGAGGCGGTCACAATGTATACTAAGAGGCGGTCACAATGGCATACTAAGAGGCGGTCACAATGGCATGCTAAGAGGCGGTCACAATGTATACTAAGAGGCGGTCACAATGGCATGCTAAGAGACGGTCACAATGGCATGCTAAGAGGCGGTCACAATGTATACTAAGAGGCGGTCACAATGTATACTAAGAGGCGGTCACAATGTATACTAATAGGAGGTCACAATGGCATACTAAGAGGCGGTCACAATGGCATGCTAAGAGGCGGTCACAATGTATACTAAGAGGCGGTCACAATGGCATGCTAAGAGGCGGTCACAAAGGCATGCTAAGTGGCGGTCACAATGTATACTAAGAGGCGGTCACAATGGCATGCTAAGAGGCGGTCACAATGCCATACTAATAGGAGGTCACAATGCCATACTAAGAGGCGGTCACAATGGCATACTAAGAGGCGGTCACAATGGCATGCTAAGTGGCGGTCACAATGGCAGGCTAAGAGGCGGTCACAATGGCATACTATGAGGCGGTCACAATGTATAATAAGAGGCGGTCACAATGGCATACTAAGAGGCGGTCACAATGGCATACTAAGAGGCGGTCACAATGTATACTAAGAGGCGGTCACAATGTATACTAAGAGGCGGTCACAATGGCATACTAAGAGGCGGTCACAATGGCATACTAATAGGCGGTCACAATGTATACTAAGAGGCGGTCACAATGTATACTAAGAGGCGGTCACAATGACATACTGAGAGGCGGTCACAATGGCATACTGAGAGGCGGTCACAATGCCATACTAAGAGGCGGTCACAATGGCATACTAATAGGCGGTCACAATGTATACTAAGAGGCGGTCACAATGTATACTAAGAGGCGGTCACAATGCCATACTAAGAGGCGGTCACAATGGCATACTAAGAGGCCGTCACAATGGCATACTAATAGGCGGTCACAATGTATACTAAGAGGCGGTCACAATGCCATACTATGAGGCGGTCACAATGTATACTAAGAGTCGGTCACAATGTATACTAAGAGGCGGTCACAATCCCATACTAAGAGACGGTCACAATGTATACTAAGAGGCGGTCATAATGTATACTAAGAGGCGGTCACAATGGCATACTAAGAGGCGGTCACAATGGCATGCTAAGTGGCGGTCACAATGTACACTAAGAGGCGGTCACAATGGCATACTAATAGGCGGTCACAATGTATACTAAGATGCGGTCACAATGGCATACTAAGAGGCGGTCACAATGGCATGCTAAGAGGCGGTCACAATGGCATGCTAAGTGGCGGTCACAATGTATACTAAGAGGCGGTCACAATGGCATACTAATAGGAGGTCACAATGTATACTAAGAGGCGGTCACAATGGCATACTAAGAGGCGGTCACAATGGCATGCTAATAGGCGGTCACAATGTATACTAAGAGGCGGTCACAATGTATACTAAGAGGCGGTCACAATGACATACTAAGAGGCGGTCACAATGTATACTAAGAGGCGGTCACAATGGCATACTAAGAGGCGGTCACAATGTATACTAAGAGGCGGTCACAATGTATACTAAGAGGCGGTCACAATGTATACTAAGAGGCGGTCACAATGACATACTAAGAGGCAGTCACAATGTATACTAAGAGGCGGTCACAATGGCATACTAAGAGGCGGTCACAATGTATACTAAGAGGCGGTCACAATGTATACTAAGAGGCGGTCACAATGACATACTACGAGGCGCTCACAATGCCATACTAAGAGGCGGTCACAATGGCATACTAATAGGCGGTCACAATGTATACTAAGAGGCGGTCACAATGTATACTAAGAGGCGGTCACAATGCCATACTAAGAGGCGGTCACAATGGCATACTAAGAGGCCGTCACAATGGCATACTAATAGGCGGTCACAATGTATACTAAGAGGCGGTCACAATGTATACTAAGAGGCGGTCACAATGCCATACTATGAGGCGGTCACAATGTATACTAAGAGTCGGTCACAATGTATACTAAGAGGCGGTCACAATCCCATACTAAGAGACGGTCACAATGTATACTAAGAGGCGGTCACAATGTATACTAAGAGGCGGTCACAATGGCATACTAAGAGGCGGTCACAATGGCATACTAAGAGGCGGTCACAATGTATACTAAGAGGCGGTCACAATGGCATGCTAAGAGACGGTCACAATGTATACTAAGAGGCGGTCACAATGTATACTAAGAGGCGGTCACAATGGCATACTAAGAGGCGGTCACAATGGCATGCTAAGAGGCGGTCACAATGTATACTAAGAGGCGGTCACAATGGCATGCTAAGAGACGGTCACAATGGCATGCTAAGAGGCGGTCACAATGTATACTAAGAGGCGGTCAGAATGTATACTAAGAGGCGGTCACAATGTATACTAATAGGAGGTCACAATGGCATACTAAGAGGCGGACACAATGGCATGCTAAGAGGCGGTCACAATGTATACTAAGAGGCGGTCACAATGGCATACTAAGAGGCGGTCACAATGTATACTAAGAGGCGGTCACAATGGCATGCTAAGAGGCGGTCACAATGCCATACTAATAGGAGGTCACAAAGTCATACTAAGAGGCGGTCACAATGGCATACTAAGAGGCGGTCACAATGGCATGCTAAGTGGCGGTCACAATGGCAGGCTAAGAGGCGGTCACAATGGCATACTATGAGGCGGTCACACTGTATAATAAGAGGCGGTCACAATGGCATACTAAGAGGCGGTCACAATGGCATACTAAGAGGCGGTCACAATGTATACTAAGAGGCGGTCACAATGTATACTAAGAGGCGGTCACAATGGCATACTAAGAGGCGGTCACAATGTATAATAAGAGGCGGTCACAATGGCAAACTAAGAGGCGGTCACAATATATACTAAGAGGCGGTCACAATGGCATACTAAGAGGCGGTCACAATGGCATACTAATAGGAGGTCACAATGGCATACTAAGAGGCGGTCACAATGGCATACTAATAGGAGGTCACAATGGCATACTAAGAGGCGATCCCACTGGCATACTAAGAGGCGGTCACAATGGCATACTAAGAGGCGGTCACAATGGCATGCTAAGTGGCGGTCACAATGGCAGGCTAAGAGGCGGTCACAATGGCATACTAAGAGGCGGTCACAATGGCATGCTAAGAGGCGGTCACAATGGCATGCTAAGAGGCGGTCACAAAGTATACTACGAGGCGGTCACAATGGCATACTAAGAGGCGGTCACAATGTATACTAAGAGGCGGTCACAATGTATAATAAGAGGCGGTCACAATGTATACTAAGAGGCGGTCACATTGGCATACTAAGAGGCGGTCACAATGTATACTAAGAGGCGGTCACAATGTATACTAATAGGCGGTCACAATGGCATACTAAGAGGCGGTCACAATGGCATACTAAGAGGCGGTCACAATGTATACTAAGAGGCGGTCACAATGGCATGCTAAGAGGCGGTCACAATGGCATACTAAGAGGCGGTCACAATGGCATGCTAAGAGGCGGTCACAATGTATACTAAGAGGCGGTCACAATGTATACTAAGAGGCGGTCACAATGTATACTAAGAGGCTGTCACAATGGCATACTAAGAGGCGGTCACAATGGCATACTAAGAGGCGGTCACAATGTATACTAAGAGGCGGTCACAATGGCATGCTAAGAGGCGGTCACAATGTATACTAAGAGGCGGTCACAATGTATACTAAGAGGCGGTCACAATGGCATACTAAGAGGCGGTCACAATGGCATGCTAAGAGGCGGTCACAATGTATACTAAGAGGCGGTCACAATGGCATGCTAAGAGACGGTCACAATGGCATGCTAAGAGGCGGTCACAATGTATACTAAGAGGCGGTCACAATGTATACTAAGAGGCGGTCACAATGTATACTAATAGGAGGTCACAATGGCATACTAAGAGGCGGTCACAATGGCATGCTAAGAGGCGGTCACAATGTATACTAAGAGGCGGTCACAATGGCATGCTAAGAGGCGGTCACAAAGGCATGCTAAGTGGCGGTCACAATGTATACTAAGAGGCGGTCACAATGGCATGCTAAGAGGCGGTCACAATGCCATACTAATAGGAGGTCACAATGCCATACTAAGAGGCGGTCACAATGGCATACTAAGAGGCGGTCACAATGGCATGCTAAGTGGCGGTCACAATGGCAGGCTAAGAGGCGGTCACAATGGCATACTATGAGGCGGTCACAATGTATAATAAGAGGCGATCACAATGGCATACTAAGAGGCGGTCACAATGGCATACTAAGAGGCGGTCACAATGTATACTAAGAGGCGGTCACAATGTATACTAAGAGGCGGTCACAATGGCATACTAAGAGGCGGTCACAATGGCATACTAATAGGCGGTCACAATGTATACTAAGAGGCGGTCACAATGTATACTAAGAGGCGGTCACAATGACATACTGAGAGGCGGTCACAATGGCATACTGAGAGGCGGTCACAATGCCATACTAAGAGGCGGTCACAATGGCATACTAATAGGCGGTCACAATGTATACTAAGAGGCGGTCACAATGTATACTAAGAGGCGGTCACAATGCCATACTAAGAGGCGGTCACAATGGCATACTAAGAGGCCGTCACAATGGCATACTAATAGGCGGTCACAATGTATACTAAGAGGCGGTCACAATGTATACTAAGAGGCGGTCACAATGCCATACTATGAGGCGGTCACAATGTATACTAAGAGTCGGTCACAATGTATACTAAGAGGCGGTCACAATCCCATACTAAGAGACGGTCACAATGTATACTAAGAGGCGGTCATAATGTATACTAAGAGGCGGTCACAATGTATACTAATAGGAGGTCACAATGGCATACTAAGAGGCGGACACAATGGCATGCTAAGAGGCGGTCACAATGTATACTAAGAGGCGGTCACAATGGCATACTAAGAGGCGGTCACAATGTATACTAAGAGGCGGTCACAATGGCATGCTAAGAGGCGGTCACAATGCCATACTAATAGGAGGTCACAAAGTCATACTAAGAGGCGGTCACAATGGCATACTAAGAGGCGGTCACAATGGCATGCTAAGTGGCGGTCACAATGGCAGGCTAAGAGGCGGTCACAATGGCATACTATGAGGCGGTCACACTGTATAATAAGAGGCGGTCACAATGGCATACTAAGAGGCGGTCACAATGGCATACTAAGAGGCGGTCACAATGTATACTAAGAGGCGGTCACAATGTATACTAAGAGGCGGTCACAATGGCATACTAAGAGGCGGTCACAATGTATAATAAGAGGCGGTCACAATGGCAAACTAAGAGGCGGTCACAATATATACTAAGAGGCGGTCACAATGGCATACTAAGAGGCGGTCACAATGGCATACTAATAGGAGGTCACAATGGCATACTAAGAGGCGGTCACAATGGCATACTAATAGGAGGTCACAATGGCATACTAAGAGGCGATCCCACTGGCATACTAAGAGGCGGTCACAATGGCATACTAAGAGGCGGTCACAATGGCATGCTAAGTGGCGGTCACAATGGCAGGCTAAGAGGCGGTCACAATGGCATACTAAGAGGCGGTCACAATGGCATGCTAAGAGGCGGTCACAATGGCATGCTAAGAGGCGGTCACAAAGTATACTACGAGGCGGTCACAATGGCATACTAAGAGGCGGTCACAATGTATACTAAGAGGCGGTCACAATGTATAATAAGAGGCGGTCACAATGTATACTAAGAGGCGGTCACATTGGCATACTAAGAGGCGGTCACAATGTATACTAAGAGGCGGTCACAATGTATACTAATAGGCGGTCACAATGGCATACTAAGAGGCGGTCACAATGGCATACTAAGAGGCGGTCACAATGTATACTAAGAGGCGGTCACAATGGCATGCTAAGAGGCGGTCACAATGGCATACTAAGAGGCGGTCACAATGGCATGCTAAGAGGCGGTCACAATGTATTCTAAGAGGCGGTCACAATGTATACTAAGAGGCGGTCACAATGTATACTAAGAGGCTGTCACAATGGCATACTAAGAGGCGGTCACAATGGCATACTAAGAGGCGGTCACAATGTATACTAAGAGGCGGTCACAATGGCATGCTAAGAGGCGGTCACAATGTATACTAAGAGGCGGTCACAATGTATACTAAGAGGCGGTCACAATGGCATACTAAGAGGCGGTCACAATGGCATGCTAAGAGGCGGTCACAATGTATACTAAGAGGCGGTCACAATGGCATGCTAAGAGACGGTCACAATGGCATGCTAAGAGGCGGTCACAATGTATACTAAGAGGCGGTCACAATGTATACTAAGAGGCGGTCACAATGTATACTAATAGGAGGTCACAATGGCATACTAAGAGGCGGTCACAATGGCATGCTAAGAGGCGGTCACAATGTATACTAAGAGGCGGTCACAATGGCATGCTAAGAGGCGGTCACAAAGGCATGCTAAGTGGCGGTCACAATGTATACTAAGAGGCGGTCACAATGGCATGCTAAGAGGCGGTCACAATGCCATACTAATAGGAGGTCACAATGCCATACTAAGAGGCGGTCACAATGGCATACTAAGAGGCGGTCACAATGGCATGCTAAGTGGCGGTCACAATGGCAGGCTAAGAGGCGGTCACAATGGCATACTATGAGGCGGTCACAATGTATAATAAGAGGCGGTCACAATGGCATACTAAGAGGCGGTCACAATGGCATACTAAGAGGCGGTCACAATGTATACTAAGAGGCGGTCACAATGGCATACTAAGAGGCGGTCACAATGGCATACTAATAGGCGGTCACAATGTATACTAAGAGGCGGTCACAATGTATACTAAGAGGCGGTTACAATGACATACTGAGAGGCGGTCACAATGGCATACTGAGAGGCGGTCACAATGCCATACTAAGAGGCGGTCACAATGGCATACTAATAGGCGGTCACAATGTATACTAAGAGGCGGTCACAATGTATACTAAGAGGCGGTCACAATGCCATACTAAGAGGCGGTCACAATGGCATACTAAGAGGCCGTCACAATGGCATACTAATAGGCGGTCACAATGTATACTAAGAGGCGGTCACAATGTATACTAAGAGGCGGTCACAATGCCATACTATGAGGCGGTCACAATGTATACTAAGAGTCGGTCACAATGTACACTAAGAGGCGGTCACAATCCCATACTAAGAGACGGTCACAATGTATACTAAGAGGCGGTCATAATGTATACTAAGAGGCGGTCACAATGGCATACTAAGAGGCGGTCACAATGGCATACTAAGAGGCGGTCACAATGTATACTAAGAGGCGGTCACAATGGCATGCTAAGAGACGGTCACAATGTATACTAAGAGGCGGTCACAATGTATACTAAGAGGCGGTCACAATGGCATACTAAGAGGCGGACACAATGGCATGCTAAGAGGCGGTCACAATGTATACTAAGAGGCGGTCACAATGGCATACTAAGAGGCGGTCACAATGTATACTAAGAGGCGGTCACAATGGCATGCTAAGAGGCGGTCACAATGCCATACTAATAGGAGGTCACAAAGTCATA
The DNA here is from genome assembly GCF_048418815.1 of Hemitrygon akajei. NCBI lineage: Eukaryota > Metazoa > Chordata > Chondrichthyes > Myliobatiformes > Dasyatidae > Hemitrygon > Hemitrygon akajei. The sequence goes on along the minus strand of NC_133150.1, from coordinate 8,014,442 downwards.
CTAAGAGGCGGTCACAATGGCATACTAAGAGGCGGTCACAATGGCATGCTAAGTGGCGGTCACAATGGCAGGCTAAGAGGCGGTCACAATGGCATACTATGAGGCGGTCACACTGTATAATAAGAGGCGGTCACAATGGCATACTAAGAGGCGGTCACAATGGCATACTAAGAGGCGGTCACAATGTATACTAAGAGGCGGTCACAATGTATACTAAGAGGCGGTCACAATGGCATACTAAGAGGCGGTCACAATGTATAATAAGAGGCGGTCACAATGGCAAACTAAGAGGCGGTCACAATATATACTAAGAGGCGGTCACAATGGCATACTAAGAGGCGGTCACAATGGCATACTAATAGGAGGTCACAATGGCATACTAAGAGGCGGTCACAATGGCATACTAATAGGAGGTCACAATGGCATACTAAGAGGCGATCCCACTGGCATACTAAGAGGCGGTCACAATGGCATACTAAGAGGCGGTCACAATGGCATGCTAAGTGGCGGTCACAATGGCAGGCTAAGAGGCGGTCACAATGGCATACTAAGAGGCGGTCACAATGGCATGCTAAGAGGCGGTCACAATGGCATGCTAAGAGGCGGTCACAAAGTATACTACGAGGCGGTCACAATGGCATACTAAGAGGCGGTCACAATGTATACTAAGAGGCGGTCACAATGTATAATAAGAGGCGGTCACAATGTATACTAAGAGGCGGTCACATTGGCATACTAAGAGGCGGTCACAATGTATACTAAGAGGCGGTCACAATGTATACTAATAGGCGGTCACAATGGCATACTAAGAGGCGGTCACAATGGCATACTAAGAGGCGGTCACAATGTATACTAAGAGGCGGTCACAATGGCATGCTAAGAGGCGGTCACAATGGCATACTAAGAGGCGGTCACAATGGCATGCTAAGAGGCGGTCACAATGTATTCTAAGAGGCGGTCACAATGTATACTAAGAGGCGGTCACAATGTATACTAAGAGGCTGTCACAATGGCATACTAAGAGGCGGTCACAATGGCATACTAAGAGGCGGTCACAATGTATACTAAGAGGCGGTCACAATGGCATGCTAAGAGGCGGTCACAATGTATACTAAGAGGCGGTCACAATGTATACTAAGAGGCGGTCACAATGGCATACTAAGAGGCGGTCACAATGGCATGCTAAGAGGCGGTCACAATGTATACTAAGAGGCGGTCACAATGGCATGCTAAGAGACGGTCACAATGGCATGCTAAGAGGCGGTCACAATGTATACTAAGAGGCGGTCACAATGTATACTAAGAGGCGGTCACAATGTATACTAATAGGAGGTCACAATGGCATACTAAGAGGCGGTCACAATGGCATGCTAAGAGGCGGTCACAATGTATACTAAGAGGCGGTCACAATGGCATGCTAAGAGGCGGTCACAAAGGCATGCTAAGTGGCGGTCACAATGTATACTAAGAGGCGGTCACAATGGCATGCTAAGAGGCGGTCACAATGCCATACTAATAGGAGGTCACAATGTCATACTAAGAGGCGGTCACAATGGCATACTAAGAGGCGGTCACAATGGCATGCTAAGTGGCGGTCACAATGGCAGGCTAAGAGGCGGTCACAATGGCATACTATGAGGCGGTCACAATGTATAATAAGAGGCGGTCACAATGGCATACTAAGAGGCGGTCACAATGGCATACTAAGAGGCGGTCACAATGTATACTAAGAGGCGGTCACAATGTATACTAAGAGGCGGTCACAATGGCATACTAAGAGGCGGTCACAATGGCATACTAATAGGCGGTCACAATGTATACTAAGAGGCGGTCACAATGTATACTAAGAGGCGGTCACAATGACATACTGAGAGGCGGTCACAATGGCATACTGAGAGGCGGTCACAATGCCATACTAAGAGGCGGTCACAATGGCATACTAATAGGCGGTCACAATGTATACTAAGAGGCGGTCACAATGTATACTAAGAGGCGGTCACAATGCCATACTAAGAGGCGGTCACAATGGCATACTAAGAGGCCGTCACAATGGCATACTAATAGGCGGTCACAATGTATACTAAGAGGCGGTCACAATGTATACTAAGAGGCGGTCACAATGCCATACTATGAGGCGGTCACAATGTATACTAAGAGTCGGTCACAATGTATACTAAGAGGCGGTCACAATCCCATACTAAGAGACGGTCACAATGTATACTAAGAGGCGGTCATAATGTATACTAAGAGGCGGTCACAATGGCATACTAAGAGGCGGTCACAATGGCATACTAAGAGGCGGTCACAATGTATACTAAGAGGCGGTCACAATGGCATGCTAAGAGACGGTCACAATGTATACTAAGAGGCGGTCACAATGTATACTAAGAGGCGGTCACAATGGCATGCTAAGAGGCGGTCACAATGTATACTAAGAGGCGGTCACAATGTATACTAAGAGGCGGTCACAATGTATACTAATAGGAGGTCACAATGGCATACTAAGAGGCGGTCACAATGGCATGCTAAGAGACGGTCACAATGGCATGCTAAGAGGCGGTCACAATGTATACTAAGAGGCGGTCACAATGTATACTAAGAGGCGGTCACAATGTATACTAATAGGAGGTCACAATGGCATACTAAGAGGCGGTCACAATGGCATACTAATAGGAGGTCACAATGGCATACTAAGTGGCGATCCCACTGGCATACAAAGAGGCGGTCACAATGGCAGGCTAAGAGTCGGTCACAATGGCATACTAAGAGGCGGTCACAATGGCATGCTAAGAGGCGGTCACAATGGCATGCTAAGAGGCGGTCACAAAGTATACTAAGAGGCGGTCACAATGGCATACTAAGAGGCCGTCACAATGTATACTAAGAGGCGGTCACAATGTATAATAAGAGGCGGTCACAATGTATACTAAGAGGCGGTCACATTGGCATACTAAGAGGCGGTCACAATGTATACTAAGAGGCGGTCACAATGTATACTAATAGGCGGTCACAATGGCATACTAAGAGGCGGTCACAATGGCATACTAAGAGGCAGTCACAATGTATACTAAGAGGCGGTCACAATGGCATGCTAAGAGGCGGTCACAATGGCATACTAAGAGGCGGTCACAATGGCATGCTAAGAGGCGGTCACAATGTATACTAAGAGGCGGTCACAATGTATACTAAGAGGCTGTCACAATGGCATACTAAGAGGCGGTCACAATGGCATACTAAGAGGCGGTCACAATGTATACTAAGAGGCGGTCACAATGGCATGCTAAGAGGCGGTCACAATGTATACTAAGAGGCGGTCACAATGTATACTAAGAGGCGGTCACAATGGCATACTAAGAGGCGGTCACAATGGCATGCTAAGAGGCGGTCACAAAGTATACTAAGAGGCGGTCACAATGGCAAGCTAAGAGACGGTCACAATGGCATGCTAAGAGGCGGTCACAATGTATACTAAGAGGCGGTCACAATGTATACTAAGTGGCGGTCACAATGTATACTAATAGGAGGTCACAATGGCATACTAAGAGGCGGTCACAATGGCATGCTAAGAGGCGGTCACAATGTATACTAAGAGGCGGTCACAATGGCATGCTAAGAGGCGGTCACAAAGGCATGCTAAGTGGCGGTCACAATGTATACTAAGAGGCGGTCACAATGGCATGCTAAGAGGCGGTCACAATGCCATACTAATAGGAGGTCACAATGCCATACTAAGAGGCGGTCACAATGGCCTACTAAGAGGCGGTCACAATGGCATGCTAAGTGGCGGTCACAATGGCAGGCTAAGAGGCGGTCACAATGGCGTACTATGAGGCGGTCACAATGTATAATAAGAGGCGGTCACAATGGCATACTAAGAGGCGGTCACAATGGCATACTAAGAGGCGGTCACAATGTATACTAAGAGGCGGTCACAATGTATACTAAGAGGCGGTCACAATGGCATACTAAGAGGCGGTCACAATGGCATACTAATAGGCGGTCACAATGTATACTAAGAGGCGGTCACAATGTATACTAAGAGGCGGTCACAATGACATACTGAGAGGCGGTCACAATGGCATACTGAGAGGCGGTCACAATGCCATACTAAGAGGCGGTCACAATGGCATACTAATAGGCGGTCACAATGTATACTAAGAGGCGGTCACAATGTATACTAAGAGGCGGTCACAATGCCATACTAAGAGGCGGTCACAATGGCATACTAAGAGGCCGTCACAATGGCATACTAATAGGCGGTCACAATGTATACTAAGAGGCGGTCACAATGTATACTAAGTGGCGGTCACAATGCCATACTATGAGGCGGTCACAATGTATACTAAGAGTCGGTCACAATGTATACTAAGAGGCGGTCACAATCCCATACTAAGAGACGGTCACAATGTATACTAAGAGGCGGTCACAATGGCATACTAAGAGGCGGTCACAATGGCATACTAAGAGGCGGTCACAATGTATACTAAGAGGCGGTCACAATGGCATGCTAAGAGACGGTCACAATGTATACTAAGAGGCGGTCACAATGTATACTAAGAGGCGGTCACAATGGCATGCTAAGAGGCGGTCACAATGTATACTAAGAGGCGGTCACAATGTATACTAAGAGGCGGTCACAATGTATACTAATAGGAGGTCACAATGGCATACTAAGAGGCGGTCACAATGGCATGCTAAGAGACGGTCACAATGGCATGCTAAGAGGCGGTCACAATGTATACTAAGAGGCGGTCACAATGTATACTAAGAGGCGGTCACAATGTATACTAATAGGAGGTCACAATGGCATACTAAGAGGCGGTCACAATGGCATGCTAAGAGGCGGTCACAATGTATACTAAGAGGCGGTCACAATGGCATGCTAAGAGGCGGTCACAAAGGCATGCTAAGTGGCGGTCACAATGTATACTAAGAGGCGGTCACAATGGCATGCTAAGAGGCGGTCACAATGCCATACTAAGAGGCGGTCACAATGGCATACTAAGAGGCGGTCACAATGTATACTAATAGGAGGTCACAATGGCATACTAAGAGGCGGTCACAATGGCATGCTAAGTGGCGGTCACAATGGCAGACTAAGAGGCGGTCACAATGGCATACTATGAGGCGGTCACAATGTATAATAAGAGGCGGTCACAATGGCATACTAAGAGGCGGTCACAATGGCATACTAAGAGGCGGTCACAATGTATGCGAAGAGGCCGTCACAATGGCATACTAAGAGGCGGTCACAATGTATAATAAGAGGCGGTCACAATGGCAAACTAAGAGGCGGTCACAATATATACTAAGAGGCGGTCACAATGGCATACTAAGAGGCGGTCACAATGGCATACTAATAGGAGGTCACAATGGCATACTAAGTGGCGGTCACAATGGCATACTAAGAGGCGGTCACAATGTATACTAAGAGGCGGTCACAATGTATACTAAGAGGCGGTCACAATGGCATACTAAGAGGCGGTCACAATGTATAATAAGAGGCGGTCACAATGGCAAACTAAGAGGCGGTCACAATATATACTAAGAGGCGGTCACAATGGAATACTAAGAGGCGGTCACAATGGCATACTAATAGGAGGTCACAATGGCATACTAAGTGGCGGTCACAATGGCATACTAAGAGGCGGTCACAATGTATACTAAGAGGCGGTCACAATGTATACTAAGAGGCGGTCACAATGGCATACTAAGAGGCGGTCACAATGTATAATAAGAGGCGGTCACAATGGCAAACTAAGAGGCGGTCACAATATATACTAAGAGGCGGTCACAATGGCATACTAAGAGGCGGTCACAATGGCATACTAATAGGAGGTCACAATGGCATACTAAGTGGCGGTCACAATGGCATACTAAGAGGCGGTCACAATGGCATACTAATAGGAGGTCACAATGGCATACTAAGAGGCGATCCCACTGGCATACTAAGAGGCGGTCACAATGCATACTAAGTGGCGGTCACAATGGCACACTAAGAGGCGGTCACAATGGCATACTAATAGGAGGTCACAATGGCATACTAAGAGGCGGTCACAATGCATACTAAGTGGCGGTCACAATGGCATACTAAGAGGCGGTCACAATGCCATACTAATAGGAGGTCACAATGGCATACTAAGAGGCGGTCACAATGTATACTAAGAGGCGGTCACAATGGCATGCTAAGAGGCGGTCACAATGTATACTAAGAGGCGGTCACAATGTATACTAAGAGGCGGTCACAATGGCATACTAAGAGGCGGTCACAATGGCATGCTAAGAGGCGGTCACAATGTATACTAAGAGGCGGTCACAATGGCATGCTAAGAGACGGTCACAATGGCATGCTAAGAGGCGGTCACAATGTATACTAAGAGGCGGTCACAATGTATACTAAGAGGCGGTCACAATGTATACTAATAGGAGGTCACAATGGCATACTAAGAGGCGGTCACAATGGCATGCTAAGAGGCGGTCACAATGTATACTAAGAGGCGGTCACAATGGCATGCTAAGAGGCGGTCACAAAGGCATGCTAAGTGGCGGTCACAATGTATACTAAGAGGCGGTCACAATGGCATGCTAAGTGGCGGTCACAATGGCAGGCTAAGAGGCGGTCACAATGGCATACTATGAGGCGGTCACAATGTATAATAAGAGGCGGTCACAATGGCATACTAAGAGGCGGTCACAATGGCATACTAAGAGGCGGTCACAATGTATACTAAGAGGCGGTCACAATGTATACTAAGAGGCGGTCACAATGGCATACTAAGAGGCGGTCACAATGGCATACTAATAGGCGGTCACAATGTATACTAAGAGGCGGTCACAATGTATACTAAGAGGCGGTCACAATGACATACTGAGAGGCGGTCACAATGGCATACTGAGAGGCGGTCACAATGCCATACTAAGAGGCGGTCACAATGGCATACTAATAGGCGGTCACAATGTATACTAAGAGGCGGTCACAATGTATACTAAGAGGCGGTCACAATGCCATACTAAGAGGCGGTCACAATGGCATACTAAGAGGCCGTCACAATGGCATACTAATAGGCGGTCACAATGTATACTAAGAGGCGGTCACAATGTATACTAAGATGCGGTCACAATGCCATACTATGAGGCGGTCACAATGTATACTAAGAGTCGGTCACAATGTATACTAAGAGGCGGTCACAATCCCATACTAAGAGACGGTCACAATGTATACTAAGAGGCGGTCATAATGTATACTAAGAGGCGGTCACAATGGCATACTAAGAGGCGGTCACAATGGCATACTAAGAGGCGGTCACAATGTATACTAAGAGGCGGTCACAATGGCATGCTAAGAGACGGTCACAATGTATACTAAGAGGCGGTCACAATGTATACTAAGAGGCGGTCACAATGGCATGCTAAGAGGCGGTCACAATGTATACTAAGAGGCGGTCACAATGTATACTAAGAGGCGGTCACAATGTATACTAATAGGAGGTCACAATGGCATACTAAGAGGCGGTCACAATGGCATGCTAAGAGACGGTCACAATGGCATGCTAAGAGGCGGTCACAATGTATACTAAGAGGCGGTCACAATGTATACTAAGAGGCGGTCACAATGTATACTAATAGGAGGTCACAATGGCATACTAAGAGGCGGTCACAATGGCATACTAATAGGAGGTCACAATGGCATACTAAGTGGCGATCCCACTGGCATACAAAGAGGCGGTCACAATGGCAGGCTAAGAGTCGGTCACAATGGCATACTAAGAGGCGGTCACAATGGCATGCTAAGAGGCGGTCACAATGGCATGCTAAGAGGCGGTCACAAAGTATACTAAGAGGCGGTCACAATGGCATACTAAGAGGCCGTCACAATGTATACTAAGAGGCGGTCACAATGTATAATAAGAGGCGGTCACAATGTATACTAAGAGGCGGTCACATTGGCATACTAAGAGGCGGTCACAATGTATACTAAGAGGCGGTCACAATGTATACTAATAGGCGGTCACAATGGCATACTAAGAGGCGGTCACAATGGCATACTAAGAGGCAGTCACAATGTATACTAAGAGGCGGTCACAATGGCATGCTAAGAGGCGGTCACAATGGCATACTAAGAGGCGGTCACAATGGCATGCTAAGAGGCGGTCACAATGTATACTAAGAGGCGGTCACAATGTATACTAAGAGGCTGTCACAATGGCATACTAAGAGGCGGTCACAATGGCATACTAAGAGGCGGTCACAATGTATACTAAGAGGCGGTCACAATGGCATGCTAAGAGGCGGTCACAATGTATACTAAGAGGCGGTCACAATGTATACTAAGAGGCGGTCACAATGGCATACTAAGAGGCGGTCACAATGGCATGCTAAGAGGCGGTCACAAAGTATACTAAGAGGCGGTCACAATGGCAAGCTAAGAGACGGTCACAATGGCATGCTAAGAGGCGGTCACAATGTATACTAAGAGGCGGTCACAATGTATACTAAGTGGCGGTCACAATGTATACTAATAGGAGGTCACAATGGCATACTAAGAGGCGGTCACAATGGCATGCTAAGAGGCGGTCACAATGTATACTAAGAGGCGGTCACAATGGCATGCTAAGAGGCGGTCACAAAGGCATGCTAAGTGGCGGTCACAATGTATACTAAGAGGCGGTCACAATGGCATGCTAAGAGGCGGTCACAATGCCATACTAATAGGAGGTCACAATGCCATACTAAGAGGCGGTCACAATGGCCTACTAAGAGGCGGTCACAATGGCATGCTAAGTGGCGGTCACAATGGCAGGCTAAGAGGCGGTCACAATGGCGTACTATGAGGCGGTCACAATGTATAATAAGAGGCGGTCACAATGGCATACTAAGAGGCGGTCACAATGGCATACTAAGAGGCGGTCACAATGTATACTAAGAGGCGGTCACAATGTATACTAAGAGGCGGTCACAATGGCATACTAAGAGGCGGTCACAATGGCATACTAATAGGCGGTCACAATGTATACTAAGAGGCGGTCACAATGTATACTAAGAGGCGGTCACAATGACATACTGAGAGGCGGTCACAATGGCATACTGAGAGGCGGTCACAATGCCATACTAAGAGGCGGTCACAATGGCATACTAATAGGCGGTCACAATGTATACTAAGAGGCGGTCACAATGTATACTAAGAGGCGGTCACAATGCCATACTAAGAGGCGGTCACAATGGCATACTAAGAGGCCGTCACAATGGCATACTAATAGGCGGTCACAATGTATACTAAGAGGCGGTCACAATGTATACTAAGTGGCGGTCACAATGCCATACTATGAGGCGGTCACAATGTATACTAAGAGTCGGTCACAATGTATACTAAGAGGCGGTCACAATCCCATACTAAGAGACGGTCACAATGTATACTAAGAGGCGGTCACAATGGCATACTAAGAGGCGGTCACAATGGCATACTAAGAGGCGGTCACAATGTATACTAAGAGGCGGTCACAATGGCATGCTAAGAGATGGTCACAATGTATACTAAGAGGCGGTCACAATGTATACTAAGAGGCGGTCACAATGGCATGCTAAGAGGCGGTCACAATGTATACTAAGAGGCGGTCACAATGTATACTAAGAGGCGGTCACAATGTATACTAATAGGAGGTCACAATGGCATACTAAGAGGCGGTCACAATGGCATGCTAAGAGACGGTCACAATGGCATGCTAAGAGGCGGTCACAATGTATACTAAGAGGCGGTCACAATGTATACTAAGAGGCGGTCACAATGTATACTAATAGGAGGTCACAATGGCATACTAAGAGGCGGTCACAATGGCATGCTAAGAGGCGGTCACAATGTATACTAAGAGGCGGTCACAATGGCATGCTAAGAGGCGGTCACAAAGGCATGCTAAGTGGCGGTCACAATGTATACTAAGAGGCGGTCACAATGGCATGCTAAGAGGCGGTCACAATGCCATACTAAGAGGCGGTCACAATGGCATACTAAGAGGCGGTCACAATGTATACTAATAGGAGGTCACAATGGCATACTAAGAGGCGGTCACAATGGCATGCTAAGTGGCGGTCACAATGGCAGGCTAAGAGGCGGTCACAATGGCATACTATGAGGCGGTCACAATGTATAATAAGAGGCGGTCACAATGGCATACTAAGAGGCGGTCACAATGGCATACTAAGAGGCGGTCACAATGTATGCGAAGAGGCCGTCACAATGGCATACTAAGAGGCGGTCACAATGTATAATAAGAGGCGGTCACAATGGCAAACTAAGAGGCGGTCACAATATATACTAAGAGGCGGTCACAATGGCATACTAAGAGGCGGTCACAATGGCATACTAATAGGAGGTCACAATGGCATACTAAGTGGCGGTCACAATGGCATACTAAGAGGCGGTCACAATGTATACTAAGAGGCGGTCACAATGTATACTAAGAGGCGGTCACAATGGCATACTAAGAGGCGGTCACAATGTATAATAAGAGGCGGTCACAATGGCAAACTAAGAGGCGGTCACAATATATACTAAGAGGCGGTCACAATGGAATACTAAGAGGCGGTCACAATGGCATACTAATAGGAGGTCACAATGGCATACTAAGTGGCGGTCACAATGGCATACTAAGAGGCGGTCACAATGTATACTAAGAGGCGGTCACAATGTATACTAAGAGGCGGTCACAATGGCATACTAAGAGGCGGTCACAATGTATAATAAGAGGCGGTCACAATGGCAAACTAAGAGGCGGTCACAATATATACTAAGAGGCGGTCACAATGGCATACTAAGAGGCGGTCACAATGGCATACTAATAGGAGGTCACAATGGCATACTAAGTGGCGGTCACAATGGCATACTAAGAGGCGGTCACAATGGCATACTAATAGGAGGTCACAATGGCATACTAAGAGGCGATCCCACTGGCATACTAAGAGGCGGTCACAATGCATACTAAGTGGCGGTCACAATGGCACACTAAGAGGCGGTCACAATGGCATACTAATAGGAGGTCACAATGGCATACTAAGAGGCGGTCACAATGCATACTAAGTGGCGGTCACAATGGCATACTAAGAGGCGGTCACAATGCCATACTAATAGGAGGTCACAATGGCATACTAAGTGGCGGTCACAATGGCATACTAAGAGGCGGTCACAATGGCATGCTAAGTGGCGGTCACAATGGCATACTAAGAGGCGGTCACAATGGCATGCTAAGAGGCGGTCACAATGGCATGCTAAGAGGCGGTCACAAAGTATACTAAGAGGCGGTCACAATGGCATGCTAAGAGGCCGTCACAATGTATACTAAGAGGCGGTCACAATGGCATACTAAGAGGCGGTCACAATGTATACTAAGAGGCGGTCACAATGTATAATAAGAGGCGGTCACAATGTATACTAATAGGCGGTCACATTGGCATACTAAGAGGCGGTCACAATGTATACTAAGAGGCGGTCACAATGTATACTAATAGGCGGTCACAATGGCATACTAAGAGGCGGTCACAATGGCATACTAAGAGGCGGTCACAATGTATACTAAGAGGCGGTCACAATGGCATGCTAAGAGGCGGTCACAATGGCATACTAAGAGGCGGTCACAATGGCATGCTAAGAGGCGGTCACAATGTATACTAAGATGCGGTCACAATGTATACTAAGAGGTGGTCACAATGTATACTAAGAGGCTGTCACAATGGCATACTAAGAGGCGGTCACAATGGCATACTAAGAGGCGGTCACAATGTATACTAAGAGGCGGTCACAATGGCATGCTAAGAGGCGGTCACAATGTATACTAAGAGGCGGTCACAATGTATACTAAGAGGCGGTCACAATGGCATACTAAGAGGCGGTCACAATGGCATGCTAAGAGGCGGTCACAATGTATACTAAGAGGTGGTCACAATGTATACTAAGAGGCGGTCACAATGTATACTAATAGGAGGTCACAATGGCATACTAAGAGGCGGTCACAATGGCATGTTAAGAGGCGGTCACAATGTATACTAAGAGGCGGTCACAATGGCATGCTAAGAGGCGGTCACAATTGCATGCTAAGTGGCGGTCACAATGTATACTAAGAGGCGGTCACAATGGCATGCTAAGAGGCGGTCACAATGCCATACTAATAGGAGGTCACAATGGCATACTAAGAGGCGGTCACAATGGCATACTAAGAGGCGGTCACAATGGCATGCAAAGTGGCGGTCACAATGGCAGGCTAAGAGGCGGTCGCAATGGCATACTAAGAGGCGGTCACAATGTATAATAAGAGGCGGTCACAATGGCAAACTAAGAGGCGGTCACAATATATACTAAGAGGCGGTCACAATGGCATACTAAGAGGCGGTCACAATGGCATACTAATAGGAGGTCACAATGGCATACTAAGTGGCGGTCACAATGGCATACTAATAGGAGGTCACAATGGCATACTAAGAGGCGATCCCACTGGCATACTAAGAGGCGGTCACAATGCATACTAAGTGGCGGTCACAATGGCATACTAAGAGGCGGTCACAATGGCATACTAATAGGAGGTCACAATGGCATACTAAGTGGCGGTCACAATGGCATACTAAGTGGCGGTCACAATTGCATGCTAAGAGGCGGTCACAATGGCATGCTAAGAGGCGGTCACAAAGTATACTAAGAGGCGGTCACAATGGCATGCTAAGAGGCCGTCACAATGTATACTAAGAGGCGGTCACAATGGCATACTAAGGGGCGGTCACAATGTATACTAAGAGGCGGTCACAATGTATACTAAGAGGCGGTCACAATGGCATGCTAAGAGGCGGTCACAATGGCATACTAAGAGGCGGTCACAATGGCATGCTAAGAGGCGGTCACAATGTATACTAAGAGGCGGTCACAATGTATACTAAGAGGCGGTCACAATGTATACTAAGAGGCTGTCACAATGGCATACTAAGAGGCGGTCACAATGGCATACTAAGAGGCGGTCACAATGTATACTAAGAGGCGGTCACAATGGCATGCTAAGAGGCGGTCACAATGTATACTAAGAGGCGGTCACAATGTATACTAAGAGGCGGTCACAATGGCATATTAAGGGGCGGTCACAATGGCATGCTAAGAGGCGGTCACAATGTATACTAAGAGGCGGTCACAATGTATACTAAGAGGCGGTCACAATGTATACTAATAGGAGGTCACAATGGCATACTAAGAGGCGGTCACAATGGCATGTTAAGAGGCGGTCACAATGTATACTAAGAGGCGGTCACAATGGCATGCTAAGAGGCGGTCACAATTGCATGCTAAGTGGCGGTCACAATGTATACTAAGAGGCGGTCACAATGGCATGCTAAGAGGCGGTCACAATGCCATACTAATAGGAGGTCACAATGGCATACTAAGAGGCGGTCACAATGGCATACTAAGAGGCGGTCACAATGGCATGCAAAGTGGCGGTCACAATGGCAGGCTAAGAGGCGGTCGCAATGGCATACTAAGAGGCGGTCACAATGTATAATAAGAGGCGGTCACAATGGCAAACTAAGAGGCGGTCACAATATATACTAAGAGGCGGTCACAATGGCATACTAAGAGGCGGTCACAATGGCATACTAATAGGAGGTCACAATGGCATACTAAGTGGCGGTCACAATGGCATACTAAGAGGCGGTCACAATGGCATACTAATAGGAGGTCACAATGGCATACTAAGAGGCGATCCCACTGGCATACTAAGAGGCGGTCACAATGCATACTAAGTGGCGGTCACAATGGCATACTAAGAGGCGGTCACAATGGCATACTAATAGGAGGTCACAATGGCATACTAAGAGGCGGTCACAATGGCATACTAAGAGGCGGTCACAATGGCATGCTAAGAGGCGGTCACAATGGCATGCTAAGAGGCGGTCACAATGGCATGCTAAGAGGCGGTCACAAAGTATACTAAGAGGCGGTCACAATGGCATGCTAAGAGGCCGTCACAATGTATACTAAGAGGCGGTCACAATGGCATACTAAGGGGCGGTCACAATGTATACTAAGAGGCGGTCACAATGTATAATAAGAGGCGGTCACAATGTATACTAATAGGCGGTCACATTGGCATACTAAGAGGCGGTCACAATGTATACTAAGAGGCGGTCACAATGTATAATAATAGGCGGTCACAATGGCATACTAAGAGGCGGTCACAATGGCATACTAAGAGGCGGTCACAATGTATACTAAGAGGCGGTCACAATGGCATGCTAAGAGGCGGTCACAATGGCATGCAAAGTGGCGGTCACAATGGCAGGCTAAGAGGCGGTCGCAATGGCATACTATGAGGCGGTCACAATGTATAATAAGAGGCGGTCACAATGGCATACTAAGAGGCGGTCACAATGGCATACTAAGTGGCGGTCACAATGTATACTAAGAGGCGGTCACAATGGCATACTAAGAGGCGGTCACAATGTATACTAAGAGGCGGTCACAATGGCATACTAAGAGGCGGTCACAATGTATAATAAGAGGCGGTCACAATGGCAAACTAAGAGGCGGTCACAATATATACTAAGAGGCGGTCACAATGGCATACTAAGAGGCGGTCACAATGGCATACTAATAGGAGGTCACAATGGCATACTAAGTGGCGGTCACAATGTATAATAAGAGGCGGTCACAGTGTATACTAATAGGCGGTCACATTGGCATACTAAGAGGCGGTCACAATGTATACTAAGAGGCGGTCACAATGTATAATAATAGGCGGTCACAATGGCATACTAAGAGGCGGTCACAATGTATAATAATAGGCGGTCACAATGGCATACTAAGAGGCGGTCACAATGGCATACTAAGAGGCGGTCACAATGTATACTAAGAGGCGGTCACAATGGCATGCTAAGAGGCGGTCACAATGGCATACTAAGAGGCGGTCACAATGTATAATAATAGGCGGTCACAATGGCATACTAAGAAGCGGTCACAATGGCATACTAAGAGGCGGTCACAATGTATACTAAGAGGCGGTCACAATGGCATGCTAAGAGGCGGTCACAATGGCATACTAAGAGGCGGTCACAATGGCATGCTAAGAGGCGGTCACAATGTATACTAAGAGGCGGTCACAATGTATACTAAGAGGCGGTCACAATGTATACTAAGAGGCTGTCACAATGGCATACTAAGAGGCGGTCACAGTGGCATGCTAAGATGCGGTCACAATGGCATACTAAGAGGCGGTCACAATGTATACTAAGAGGCGGTCACAATGGCATGCTAAGAGGCGGTCACAATGGCATACTAAGAGGCGGTCACAATGGCATGCTAAGAGGCGGTCACAATGTATACTAAGAGGCGGTCACAATGTATACTAAGAGGCGGTCACAATGTATACTAAGAGGCGGTCACAATGGCATGCTAAGAGGCGGTCACAATGGCATACTAAGAGGCGGTCACAATGGCATGCTAAGAGGCGGTCACAATGTATACTAAGAGGCGGTCACAATGGCATACTAAGAGGCGGTCACAATGGCATGCTAAGAGGCGGTCACAATGTATACTAAGAGGCGGTCACAATGTATACTAAGAGGCGGTCACAATGGCATGCTAAGAGGCGGTCACAATGTATACTAAGAGGCGGTCACAATGTATACTAAGAGGCGGTCACAATGGCATGCTAAGATGCGGTCACAATGGCATACTAAGAGGCGGTCACAATGGCATACTAAGAGGCGGTCACAATGGCATGCTAAGAGGCGGTCACAATGTATACTAAGAGGCGGTCACAATGTATACTAAGAGGCGGTCACAATGGCATGCTAAGAGGCGGTCACAATGTATACTAAGAGGCGGTCACAATGTATAATAAGAGGCGGTCACAATGGCATGCTAAGAGGCGGTCACAATGTATACTAGGAGGCGGTCACAATGTATAATAAGAGGCGGTCACAATGTATACTAAGAGGCGGTCACAATGTATAATAAGAGGCAGTCACAATGGCATACAAAGAGTCGGTCACAATGGCATGCTAAGAGGCGGTCACAATGTATACTAAGAGGCGGTCACAATGTATACTAAGAGGCAGTCACAATGGCATACAAAGAGTCGGTCACAATGGCATGCTAAGAGGCGGTCACAATGGCATACTAAGAGGCGGTCACAATGGCGTGCTAAGAGCGGTCACAATGTATACTAAGAGGAGGTCACAATGTATACTAAGAGGCGGTCACAATGGCATGCTAAGAGGCCGTCACAATGTATACTAAGAGGCGGTCACAATGGCATACTAAGGGGCGGTCACAATGTATACTAAGAGGCGGTCAAAATGTATAATAAGAGGCGGTCACAGTGTATACTAATAGGCGGTCACATTGGCATACTAAGAGGCGGTCACAATGTATACTAAGAGGCGGTCACAATGGCATGCAAAGTGGCGGTCACAATGGCATACTATGAGGCGGTCACAATGTATAATAAGAGGCGGTCACAATGGCATACTAAGAGGCGGTCACAATGGCATACTAAGTGGCGGTCACAATGTATACTAAGAGGCGGTCACAATGGCATACTAAGAGGCGGTCACAATGTATACTAAGAGGCGGTCACAATGGCATACTAAGAGGCGGTCACAATGTATAATAAGAGGCGGTCACAATGGCAAACTAAGAGGCGGTCACAATATATACTAAGAGGCGGTCACAATGGCATACTAAGAGGCGGTCACAATGGCATACTAATAGGAGGTCACAATGGCATACTAAGTGGCGGTCAAAATGTATAATAAGAGGCGGTCACAGTGTATACTAATAGGCGGTCACATTGGCATACTAAGAGGCGGTCACAATGTATACTAAGAGGCGGTCACAATGTATAATAATAGGCGGTCACAATGGCATACTAAGAGGCGGTCACAATGGCATACTAAGAGGCGGTCACAATGTATAATAATAGGCGGTCACAATGGCATACTAAGAGGCGGTCACAATGGCATACTAAGAGGCGGTCACAATGTATACTAAGAGGCGGTCACAATGGCATGCTAAGAGGTGGTCACAATGGCATACTAAGAGGCGGTCACAATGTATAATAATAGGCGGTCACAATGGCATACTAAGAAGCGGTCACAATGGCATACTAAGAGGCGGTCACAATGTATACTAAGAGGCGGTCACAATGGCATGCTAAGAGGCGGTCACAATGGCATACTAAGTGGCGGTCACAATGGCATGCTAAGAGGCGGTCACAATGTATACTAAGAGGCGGTCACAATGTATACTAAGAGGCGGTCACAATGTATACTAAGAGGCTGTCACAATGGCATACTAAGAGGCGGTCACAATGGCATGCTAAGATGCGGTCACAATGGCATACTAAGAGGCGGTCACAATGTATACTAAGAGGCGGTCACAATGGCATGCTAAGAGGCGGTCACAATGGCATACTAAGAGGCGGTCACAATGGCATGCTAAGAGGCGGTCACAATGTATACTAAGAGGCGGTCACAATGTATACTAAGAGGCGGTCACAATGTATACTAAGAGGCGGTCACAATGGCATGCTAAGAGGCGGTCACAATGGCATACTAAGAGGCGGTCACAATGGCATGCTAAGAGGCGGTCACAATGTATACTAAGAGGCGGTCACAATGGCATACTAAGAGGCGGTCACAATGGCATGCTAAGAGGCGGTCACAATGTATACTAAGAGGCGGTCACAATGTATACTAAGAGGCGGTCACAATGGCATGCTAAGAGGCGGTCACAATGTATACTAAGAGGCGGTCACAATGTATACTAAGAGGCGGTCACAATGGCATGCTAAGATGCGGTCACAATGGCATACTAAGAGGCGGTCACAATGGCATACTAAGAGGCGGTCACAATGGCATGCTAAGAGGCGGTCACAATGTATACTAAGAGGCGGTCACAATGTATACTAAGAGGCGGTCACAATGGCATGCTAAGAGGCGGTCACAATGTATACTAAGAGGCGGTCACAATGTATAATAAGAGGCGGTCACAATGGCATGCTAAGAGGCGGTCACAATGTATACTAGGAGGCGGTCACAATGTATAATAAGAGGCGGTCACAATGTATACTAAGAGGCGGTCACAATGTATAATAAGAGGCAGTCACAATGGCATACAAAGAGTCGGTCACAATGGCATGCTAAGAGGCGGTCACAATGTATACTAAGAGGCGGTCACAATGTATACTAAGAGGCAGTCACAATGGCATACAAAGAGTCGGTCACAATGGCATGCTAAGAGGCGGTCACAATGGCATACTAAGAGGCGGTCACAATGGCGTGCTAAGAGCGGTCACAATGTATACTAAGAGGAGGTCACAATGTATACTAAGAGGCGGTCACAATGGCATGCTAAGAGGCCGTCACAATGTATACTAAGAGGCGGTCACAATGGCATACTAAGGGGCGGTCACAATGTATACTAAGAGGCGGTCAAAATGTATAATAAGAGGCGGTCACAGTGTATACTAATAGGCGGTCACATTGGCATACTAAGAGGCGGTCACAATGTATACTAAGAGGCGGTCACAATGGCATGCAAAGTGGCGGTCACAATGGCATACTATGAGGCGGTCACAATGTATAATAAGAGGCGGTCACAATGGCATACTAAGAGGCGGTCACAATGGCATACTAAGTGGCGGTCACAATGTATACTAAGAGGCGGTCACAATGGCATACTAAGAGGCGGTCACAATGTATACTAAGAGGCGGTCACAATGGCATACTAAGAGGCGGTCACAATGTATAATAAGAGGCGGTCACAATGGCAAACTAAGAGGCGGTCACAATATATACTAAGAGGCGGTCACAATGGCATACTAAGAGGCGGTCACAATGGCATACTAATAGGAGGTCACAATGGCATACTAAGTGGCGGTCAAAATGTATAATAAGAGGCGGTCACAGTGTATACTAATAGGCGGTCACATTGGCATACTAAGAGGCGGTCACAATGTATACTAAGAGGCGGTCACAATGTATAATAATAGGCGGTCACAATGGCATACTAAGAGGCGGTCACAATGGCATACTAAGAGGCGGTCACAATGTATAATAATAGGCGGTCACAATGGCATACTAAGAGGCGGTCACAATGGCATACTAAGAGGCGGTCACAATGTATACTAAGAGGCGGTCACAATGGCATGCTAAGAGGTGGTCACAATGGCATACTAAGAGGCGGTCACAATGTATAATAATAGGCGGTCACAATGGCATACTAAGAAGCGGTCACAATGGCATACTAAGAGGCGGTCACAATGTATACTAAGAGGCGGTCACAATGGCATGCTAAGAGGCGGTCACAATGGCATACTAAGTGGCGGTCACAATGGCATGCTAAGAGGCGGTCACAATGTATACTAAGAGGCGGTCACAATGTATACTAAGAGGCGGTCACAATGTATACTAAGAGGCTGTCACAATGGCATACTAAGAGGCGGTCACAATGGCATGCTAAGATGCGGTCACAATGGCATACTAAGAGGCGGTCACAATGTATACTAAGAGGCGGTCACAATGGCATGCTAAGAGGCGGTCACAATGGCATACTAAGAGGCGGTCACAATGGCATGCTAAGAGGCGGTCACAATGTATACTAAGAGGCGGTCACAATGTATACTAAGAGGCGGTCACAATGTATACTAAGAGGCGGTCACAATGGCATGCTAAGAGGCGGTCACAATGGCATACTAAGAGGCGGTCACAATGGCATGCTAAGAGGCGGTCACAATGTATACTAAGAGGCGGTCACAATGGCATACTAAGAGGCGGTCACAATGGCATGCTAAGAGGCGGTCACAATGTATACTAAGAGGCGGTCACAATGTATACTAAGAGGCGGTCACAATGGCATGCTAAGAGGCGGTCACAATGTATACTAAGAGGCGGTCACAATGTATACTAAGAGGCGGTCACAATGGCATGCTAAGATGCGGTCACAATGGCATACTAAGAGGCGGTCACAATGGCATACTAAGAGGCGGTCACAATGGCATGCTAAGAGGCGGTCACAATGTATACTAAGAGGCGGTCACAATGTATACTAAGAGGCGGTCACAATGGCATGCTAAGAGGCGGTCACAATGTATACTAAGAGGCGGTCACAATGTATAATAAGAGGCGGTCACAATGGCATGCTAAGAGGCGGTCACAATGTATACTAGGAGGCGGTCACAATGTATAATAAGAGGCGGTCACAATGTATACTAAGAGGCGGTCACAATGTATAATAAGAGGCAGTCACAATGGCATACAAAGAGTCGGTCACAATGGCATGCTAAGAGGCGGTCACAATGTATACTAAGAGGCGGTCACAATGTATACTAAGAGGCAGTCACAATGGCATACAAAGAGTCGGTCACAATGGCATGCTAAGAGGCGGTCACAATGGCATACTAAGAGGCGGTCACAATGGCGTGCTAAGAGCGGTCACAATGTATACTAAGAGGAGGTCACAATGTATACTAAGAGGCGGTCACAATGGCATGCTAAGAGGCCGTCACAATGTATACTAAGAGGCGGTCACAATGGCATACTAAGGGGCGGTCACAATGTATACTAAGAGGCGGTCACAATGTATAATAAGAGGCGGTCACAGTGTATACTAATAGGCGGTCACATTGGCATACTAAGAGGCGGTCACAATGTATACTAAGAGGCGGTCACAATGTATAATAATAGGCGGTCACAATGGCATACTAAGAGGCGGTCACAGTGGCATACTAAGAGGCGGTCACAATGTATACTAAGAGGCGGTCACAATGGCATGCTAAGAGGCGGTCACAATGGCATGCAAAGTGGCGGTCACAATGGCAGGCTAAGAGGCGGTCGCAATGGCATACTATGAGGCGGTCACAATGTATAATAAGAGGCGGTCACAATGGCATACTAAGAGGCGGTCACAATGGCATACTAAGAGGCGGTCACAATGTATACTAAGAGGCGGTCACAATGGCATACTAAGAGGCGGTCACAATGTATACTAAGAGGCGGTCACAATGGCATACTAAGAGGCGGTCACAATGTATAATAAGAGGCGGTCACAATGGCAAACTAAGAGGCGGTCACAATATATACTAAGAGGCGGTCACAATGGCATACTAAGAGGCGGTCACAATGGCATACTAATAGGAGCTCACAATGGCATACTAAGTGGCGGTCACAATGGCATACTAAGAGGCGGTCACAATGGCATACTAATAGGAGGTCACAATGGCATACTATGAGGCGATCCCACTGGCATACTAAGAGGCGGTCACAATGCATACTAAGTGGCGGTCACAATGGCATACTAAGAGGCGGTCACAATGGCATACTAATAGGAGGTCACAATGGCATACTAAGTGGCGGTCACAATGGCATACTAAGAGGCGGTCACAATGGCATGCTAAGTGGCGGTCACAATGGCAGGCTAAGAGGCGGTCACAATGGCATACTAAGAGGCGGTCACAATGGCATACTAAGAGGCGGTCACAAAGTATACTAAGAGGCGGTCACAATGGCATGCTAAGAGGCCGTCACAATGTATACTAAGAGGCGGTCACAATGGCATACTAAGGGGCGGTCACAATGTATACTAAGAGGCGGTCACAATGTATAATAAGAGGCGGTCACAATGTATACTAATAGGCGGTCACATTGGCATACTAAGAGGCGGTCACAATGTATACTAAGAGGCGGTCACAATGTATAATAATAGGCGGTCACAATGGCATACTAAGAGGCGGTCACAATGGCATACTAAGAGGCGGTCACAATGTATACTAAGAGGCGGTCACAATGGCATGCTAAGAGGCGGTCACAATGGCATACTAAGAGGCGGTCACAATGGCATGCTAAGAGGCGGTCACAATGTATACTAAGAGGCGGTCACAATGTATACTAAGAGGCGTTCACAATGTATACTAAGAGGCTGTCACAATGGCATACTAAGAGGCGGTCACAATGGCATGCTAAGATGCGGTCACAATGGCATACTAAGAGGCGGTCACAATGTATACTAAGAGGCGGTCACAATGGCATGCTAAGAGGCGGTCACAATGGCATACTAAGAGGCGGTCACAATGGCATGCTAAGAGGCGGTCACAATGTATACTAAGAGGCGGTCACAATGTATACTAAGAGGCGGTCACAATGTATACTAAGAGGCGGTCACAATGGCATGCTAAGAGGCGGTCACAATGGCATACTAAGAGGCGGTCACAATGGCATGCTAAGAGGCGGTCACAATGTATACTAAGAGGCGGTCACAATGTATACTAAGAGGCGGTCACAATGGCATACTAAGAGGCGGTCACAATGGCATGCTAAGAGGCGGTCACAATGTATACTAAGAGGCGGTCACAATGTATACTAAGAGGCGGTCACAATGGCATGCTAAGAGGCGGTCACAATGTATACTAAGAGGCGGTCACAATGTATACTAAGAGGCGGTCACAATGGCATGCTAAGATGCGGTCACAATGGCATACTAAGAGGCGGTCACAATGGCATACTAAGAGGCGGTCACAATGGCATGCTAAGAGGCGGTCACAATGTATACTAAGAGGCGGTCACAATGTATACTAAGAGGCGGTCACAATGGCATGCTAAGAGGCGGTCACAATGTATACTAAGAGGCGGTCACAATGTATAATAAGAGGCGGTCACAATGGCATGCTAAGAGGCGGTCACAATGTATACTAGGAGGCGGTCACAATGTATAATAAGAGGCGGTCACAATGTATACTAAGAGGCGGTCACAATGTATAATAAGAGGCAGTCACAATGGCATACAAAGAGTCGGTCACAATGGCATGCTAAGAGGCGGTCACAATGTATACTAAGAGGCTGTCACAATGGCATACAAAGAGTCGGTCACAATGGCATGCTAAGATGCGGTCACAATGGCATACTAAGAGGCGGTCACAATGGCATGCTAAGAGGCGGTCACAATGGCATACAAAGAGTCGGTCACAATGGCATGCTAAGAGGCGGTCACAATGGCATACTAAGAGGCGGTCACAATGGCGTGCTAAGAGCGGTCACAATGTATACTAAGAGGCGGTCACAATGTATACTAAGAGGCAGTCACAATGGCATACAAAGAGTCGGTCACAATGGCATGCTAAGAGGCGGTCACAATGGCATACTAAGAGGAGGTCACAATGGCGTGCTAAGAGCGGTCACAATGTATACTAAGAGGCGGTCACAATGTATACTAAGAGGCAGTCACAATGGCATACAAAGAGTCGGTCACAATGGCATGCTAAGAGGCGGTCACAATGTATACTAAGAGGCAGTCACAATGGCATACAAAGAGTCGGTCACAATGGCATGCTAAGATGCGGTCACAATGGCATACTAAGAGGCGTTCACAATGGCATGCTAAGAGGCGGTCACAATGTATACTAAGAGGCGGTCACAATGTATAATAAGAGGCGGTCACAATGTATAATAAGAGGCGGTCACAATGGCATGCTAAGAGGCGGTCACAATGTATACTAAGAGGCGGTCACAATGTATAATAAGAGGCGGTCACAATGTATACTAAGAGGCGGTCACAATGTATACTAATAGGCAGTCACAATGTATACTAATAGGCGGTCACAATAGCATACTAAGACGCGGTCACAATGTATACTAATAGGCGGTCACAATGGCATACTAAGAGGCGGTCACAATGTATACTAAGAGGCGGTCACAATGTAGACTAAGAGGCGGTCACAATGTATACTAAGAAGCGGTCACAATGGCATACTAAGAGGCGGTCACAATTTATAATAAGAGGCGGTCACAATGTATACTAATAGGCGGTCACAATAGCATGCTAAGAGGCGGTCACAATGTATACTAAGAGGCGGTCACAATGGCATACTAAGAGGCGGTCACAATGGCATACTAAGAGTCGGTCACAATGTATACTAAGATGCGGTCACAATGGCTTACTAAGAGGCGGACACAATGTATACTAAGAGGCGGTCACAATGGCATACTAAGAGGCGGTCACAATGGCATACTAAGAGTCGGTCACAATGTATACTAAGAGGCGGTCACAATGGCTTACTAAGAGGCGGTCACAATGTATACTAAGAGGCGGTCACAATGGCATACTAAGAGGCGGTCACAATGGCTTACTAAGAGGCGGTCACAATGTATACTAAGAGGCGGTCACAATGTCATACTAAGAGGCGGTCACAATGTATAATAAGAGGCGGTCACAATGGCATACTAAGAGTCGGTCACAATGTATACTAAGTGGCGGTCACAATGGCATACTAAGAGGCGGTCACAATGGCATACTAAGAGTCGGTCACAATGTATACTAAGATGCGGTCACAATGGCTTACTAAGAGGCGGTCACAATGTATACTAAGAGGCGGTCACAATGGCATACTAAGAGGCGGTCACAATGGCCTACTAAGAGGCGGTCACAATGTATACTAAGAGGCGGTCACAATGTCATACTAAGAGGCGGTCACAATGTATAATAAGAGGCGGTCACAATGGCATACTAAGAGGCGGTCACAATGTATACTAAGAGGCGGTCACAATGGCTTGCTAAAAGGCGGTCACAATGGCATGCTAAGTGGCGGTCACAATGTATACTAAGAGGCGGTCACAATGGCATGCTAATAGGAGGTCACAATGGCATACTAAGAGGCGGTCACAATGGCATACTAAGACGCGGTCACAATGTATACTAATAGGAGGTCACAATGGCATACTAAGAGGCGGTCACAATGGCATACTAAGAGGCGGTCACAATGGCATGCTAAGAGGCGGTCACAATGGCATGCTAAGTGGCGGTCACAATGGCAGGCTAACAGGCGGTCACAATGGCATACTATGAGGCGGTCACAATGTATAATAAGAGGCGGTCACAATGGCATACTAAGAGGCGGTCACAATGGCATCCTAAGAGGCGGTCACAATGTATACTAAGAGGCGGTCACAATGGCATGCTATGTGGCGGTCACAATGGCAGGCTAACAGGCGGTCACAATGGCATACTATGAGGCGGTCACAATGTATAATAAGAGGCGGTCACAATGGCATACTAAGAGGCGGTCACAATGGCATACTAAGAGGCGGTCACAATGTATACTAAGAGGCGGTCACAATGTATACTAAGAGGCTGTCACAATGGCATACTAAGAGGCGGTCACAATGGCATGCTAAGATGCGGTCACAATGGCATACTAAGAGGCGGTCACAATGTATACTAAGAGGCGGTCACAATGGCATGCTAAGAGGCGGTCACAATGGCATGCTAAGAGGCGGTCACAATGTATACTAAGAGGCGGTCACAATGTATACTAAGAGGCGGTCACAATGTATACTAAGAGGCGGTCACAATGGCATGCTAAGAGGCGGTCACAATGGCATACTAAGAGGCGGTCACAATGGCATGCTAAGAGGCGGTCACAATGTATACTAAGAGGCGGTCACAATGTATACTAAGAGGCGGTCACAATGGCATACTAAGAGGCGGTCACAATGGCATGCTAAGAGGCGGTCACAATGTATACTAAGAGGCGGTCACAATGTATACTAAGAGGCGGTCACAATGGCATGCTAAGAGGCGGTCACAATGTATACTAAGAGGCGGTCACAATGTATACTAAGAGGCGGTCACAATGGCATGCTAAGATGCGGTCACAATGGCATACTAAGAGGCGGTCACAATGGCATACTAAGAGGCGGTCACAATGGCATGCTAAGAGGCGGTCACAATGTATACTAAGAGGCGGTCACAATGTATACTAAGAGGCGGTCACAATGGCATGCTAAGAGGCGGTCACAATGTATACTAAGAGGCGGTCACAATGTATAATAAGAGGCGGTCACAATGGCATGCTAAGAGGCGGTCACAATGTATACTAGGAGGCGGTCACAATGTATAACAAGAGGCGGTCACAATGTATACTAAGAGGCGGTCACAATGTATAATAAGAGGCAGTCACAATGGCATACAAAGAGTCGGTCACAATGGCATGCTAAGAGGCGGTCACAATGTATACTAAGAGGCTGTCACAATGGCATACAAAGAGTCGGTCACAATGGCATGCTAAGATGCGGTCACAATGGGATACTAAGAGGCGGTCACAATGGCATGCTAAGAGGCGGTCACAATGGCATACAAAGAGTCGGTCACAATGGCATGCTAAGAGGCGGTCACAATGGCATACTAAGAGGCGGTCACAATGGCGTGCTAAGAGCGGTCACAATGTATACTAAGAGGCGGTCACAATGTATACTAAGAGGCAGTCACAATGGCATACAAAGAGTCGGTCACAATGGCATGCTAAGAGGCGGTCACAATGTATACTAAGAGGCGGTCACAATGTATACTAAGAGGCGGTCACAATGGCATGCTAAGAGGCGGTCACAATGTATACTAAGAGGCGGTCACAATGGCATGCTAAGAGGCGGTCACAATGTATACTAAGAGGCGGTCACAATGTATAATAAGAGGCGGTCACAATGGCATGCTAAGAGGCGGTCACAATGTATACTAGGAGGCGGTCACAATGTATAATAAGAGGCGGTCACAATGTATACTAAGAGGCGGTCACAATGTATAATAAGAGGCAGTCACAATGGCATACAAAGAGTCGGTCACAATGGCATGCTAAGAGGCGGTCACAATGTATACTAAGAGGCTGTCACAATGGCATACAAAGAGTCGGTCACAATGGCATGCTAAGATGCGGTCACAATGGCATACTAAGAGGCGGTCACAATGGCATGCTAAGAGGCGGTCACAATGGCATACAAAGAGTCGGTCACAATGGCATGCTAAGAGGCGGTCACAATGGCATACTAAGAGGCGGTCACAATGGCGTGCTAAGAGCGGTCACAATGTATACTAAGAGGCGGTCACAATGTATACTAAGAGGCAGTCACAATGGCATACAAAGAGTCGGTCACAATGGCATGCTAAGAGGCGGTCACAATGGCATACTAAGAGGCGGTCACAATGGCGTGCTAAGAGCGGTCACAATGTATACTAAGAGGCGGTCACAATGTATACTAAGAGGCAGTCACAATGGCATACAAAGAGTCGGTCACAATGGCATGCTAAGAGGCGGTCACAATGTATACTAAGAGGCAGTCACAATGGCATACAAAGAGTCGGTCACAATGGCATGCTAAGATGCGGTCACAATGGCATACTAAGAGGCGTTCACAATGGCATGCTAAGAGGCGGTCACAATGTATACTAAGAGGCGGTCACAATGTATAATAAGAGGCGGTCACAATGTATAATAAGAGGCGGTCACAATGGCATGCTAAGAGGCGGTCACAATGTATACTAAGAGGCGGTCACAATGTATAATAAGAGGCGGTCACAATGTATACTAAGAGGCGGTCACAATGTATACTAATAGGCAGTCACAATGTATACTAATAGGCGGTCACAATGGCATACTAAGACGCGGTCACAATGTATACTAATAGGCGGTCACAATGGCATACTAAGAGGCGGTCACAATGTATACTAAGAGGCGGTCACAATGTATACTAAGAGGCGGTCACAATGTATACTAAGAGGCGGTCACAATGGCATACTAAGAGGCGGTCTCAATTTATAATAAGAGGCGGTCACAATGTATACTAATAGGCGGTCACAATAGCATGCTAAGTGGCGGTCACAATGTATACTAAGAGGCGGTCACAATGGCATACTAAGAGGCGGTCACAATGGCATACTAAGAGTCGGTCACAATGTATACTAAGATGCGGTCACAATGGCTTACTAAGAGGCGGTCACAATGTATACTAAGAGGCGGTCACAATGGCATACTAAGAGGCGGTCACAATGGCATACTAAGAGTCGGTCACAATGTATACTAAGAGGCGGTCACAATGGCTTACTAAGAGGCGGTCACAATGTATACTAAGAGGCGGTCACAATGGCATACTAAGAGGCGGTCACAATGGCTTACTAAGAGGCGGTCACAATGTATACTAAGAGGCGGTCACAATGTCATACTAAGAGGCGGTCACAATGTATAATAAGAGGCGGTCACAATGGCATACTAAGAGTCGGTCACAATGTATACTAAGAGGCGGTCACAATGGCATACTAAGAGGCGGTCACAATGGCATACTAAGAGTCGGTCACAATGTATACTAAGATGCGGTCACAATGGCTTACTAAGAGGCGGTCACAATGTATACTAAGAGGCGGTCACAATGGCATACTAAGAGGCGGTCACAATGGCTTACTAAGAGGCGGTCACAGTGTATACTAAGAGGCGGTCACAATGTCATACTAAGAGGCGGTCACAATGTATAATAAGAGGCGGTCACAATGGCATACTAAGAGGCGGTCACAATGTATACTAAGAGGCGGTCACAATGGCATGCTAAAATGCGGTCACAATGGCATGCTAAGTGGCGGTCACAATGTATACTAAGAGGCGGTCACAATGGCATGCTAATAGGAGGTCAGAATGGCATACTAAGAGGCGGTCACAATGGCATACTAAGACGCGGTCACAATGTATACTAATAGGAGGTCACAATGGCATACTAAGAGGCGGTCACAATGGCATACTAAGAGGCGGTCACAATGGCATGCTAAGAGGCGGTCACAATGGCATGCTAAGTGGCGGTCACAATGGCAGGCTAACAGGCGGTCACAATGGCATACTATGAGGCGGTCACAATGTATAATAAGAGGCGGTCACAATGGCATACTAAGAGGCGGTCACAATGGCATACTAAGAGGCGGTCACAATGTATACTAAGAGGCGGTCACAATGGCATGCTATGTGGCGGTCACAATTGCAGGCTAACAGGCGGTCACAATGGCATACTATGAGGCGGTCACAATGTATAAAAAGAGGCGGTCACAATGGCATACTAAGAGGCGGTCACAATGGCATACTAAGAGGCGGTCACAATGTATACTAAGAGGCGGTCACAATGGCATACAAAGAGTCGGTCACAATGGCATGCTAAGAGGCGGTCACAATGGCATACTAAGAGGCGGTCACAATGGCGTGCTAAGAGCGGTCACAATGTATACTAAGAGGCGGTCACAATGTATACTAAGAGGCAGTCACAATGGCATACAAAGAGTCGGTCACAATGGCATGCTAAGAGGCGGTCACAATGTATACTAAGAGGCGGTCACAATGTATACTAAGAGGCGGTCACAATGGCATGCTAAGAGGCGGTCACAATGTATACTAAGAGGCGGTCACAATGGCATGCTAAGAGGCGGTCACAATGTATACTAAGAGGCGGTCACAATGTATAATAAGAGGCGGTCACAATGGCATGCTAAGAGGCGGTCACAATGTATACTAGGAGGCGGTCACAATGTATAATAAGAGGCGGTCACAATGTATACTAAGAGGCGGTCACAATGTATAATAAGAGGCAGTCACAATGGCATACAAAGAGTCGGTCACAATGGCATGCTAAGAGGCGGTCACAATGTATACTAAGAGGCTGTCACAATGGCATACAAAGAGTCGGTCACAATGGCATGCTAAGATGCGGTCACAATGGCATACTAAGAGGCGGTCACAATGGCATGCTAAGAGGCGGTCACAATGGCATACAAAGAGTCGGTCACAATGGCATGCTAAGAGGCGGTCACAATGGCATACTAAGAGGCGGTCACAATGGCGTGCTAAGAGCGGTCACAATGTATACTAAGAGGCGGTCACAATGTATACTAAGAGGCAGTCACAATGGCATACAAAGAGTCGGTCACAATGGCATGCTAAGAGGCGGTCACAATGGCATACTAAGAGGCGGTCACAATGGCGTGCTAAGAGCGGTCACAATGTATACTAAGAGGCGGTCACAATGTATACTAAGAGGCAGTCACAATGGCATACAAAGAGTCGGTCACAATGGCATGCTAAGAGGCGGTCACAATGTATACTAAGAGGCAGTCACAATGGCATACAAAGAGTCGGTCACAATGGCATGCTAAGATGCGGTCACAATGGCATACTAAGAGGCGTTCACAATGGCATGCTAAGAGGCGGTCACAATGTATACTAAGAGGCGGTCACAATGTATAATAAGAGGCGGTCACAATGTATAATAAGAGGCGGTCACAATGGCATGCTAAGAGGCGGTCACAATGTATACTAAGAGGCGGTCACAATGTATAATAAGAGGCGGTCACAATGTATACTAAGAGGCGGTCACAATGTATACTAATAGGCAGTCACAATGTATACTAATAGGCGGTCACAATGGCATACTAAGACGCGGTCACAATGTATACTAATAGGCGGTCACAATGGCATACTAAGAGGCGGTCACAATGTATACTAAGAGGCGGTCACAATGTATACTAAGAGGCGGTCACAATGTATACTAAGAGGCGGTCACAATGGCATACTAAGAGGCGGTCTCAATTTATAATAAGAGGCGGTCACAATGTATACTAATAGGCGGTCACAATAGCATGCTAAGTGGCGGTCACAATGTATACTAAGAGGCGGTCACAATGGCATACTAAGAGGCGGTCACAATGGCATACTAAGAGTCGGTCACAATGTATACTAAGATGCGGTCACAATGGCTTACTAAGAGGCGGTCACAATGTATACTAAGAGGCGGTCACAATGGCATACTAAGAGGCGGTCACAATGGCATACTAAGAGGCGGTCACAATGGCATACTAAGAGTCGGTCACAATGTATACTAAGAGGCGGTCACAATGGCTTACTAAGAGGCGGTCACAATGTATACTAAGAGGCGGTCACAATGGCATACTAAGAGGCGGTCACAATGGCTTACTAAGAGGCGGTCACAATGTATACTAAGAGGCGGTCACAATGTCATACTAAGAGGCGGTCACAATGTATAATAAGAGGCGGTCACAATGGCATACTAAGAGTCGGTCACAATGTATACTAAGAGGCGGTCACAATGGCATACTAAGAGGCGGTCACAATGGCATACTAAGAGTCGGTCACAATGTATACTAAGATGCGGTCACAATGGCTTACTAAGAGGCGGTCACAATGTATACTAAGAGGCGGTCACAATGGCATACTAAGAGGCGGTCACAATGGCTTACTAAGAGGCGGTCACAGTGTATACTAAGAGGCGGTCACAATGTCATACTAAGAGGCGGTCACAATGTATAATAAGAGGCGGTCACAATGGCATACTAAGAGGCGGTCACAATGTATACTAAGAGGCGGTCACAATGGCATGCTAAAATGCGGTCACAATGGCATGCTAAGTGGCGGTCACAATGTATACTAAGAGGCGGTCACAATGGCATGCTAATAGGAGGTCAGAATGGCATACTAAGAGGCGGTCACAATGGCATACTAAGACGCGGTCACAATGTATACTAATAGGAGGTCACAATGGCATACTAAGAGGCGGTCACAATGGCATACTAAGAGGCGGTCACAATGGCATGCTAAGAGGCGGTCACAATGGCATGCTAAGTGGCGGTCACAATGGCAGGCTAACAGGCGGTCACAATGGCATACTATGAGGCGGTCACAATGTATAATAAGAGGCGGTCACAATGGCATACTAAGAGGCGGTCACAATGGCATACTAAGAGGCGGTCACAATGTATACTAAGAGGCGGTCACAATGGCATGCTATGTGGCGGTCACAATTGCAGGCTAACAGGCGGTCACAATGGCATACTATGAGGCGGTCACAATGTATAAAAAGAGGCGGTCACAATGGCATACTAAGAGGCGGTCACAATGGCATACTAAGAGGCGGTCACAATGTATACTAAGAGGCGGTCACAATGTATACTAAGAGGCTGTCACAATGGCATACTAAGAGGCGGTCACAATGGCATGCTAAGATGCGGTCACAATGGCATACTAAGAGGCGGTCACAATGTATACTAAGAGGCGGTCACAATGGCATGCTAAGAGGCGGTCACAATGGCATACTAAGAGGCGGTCACAATGGCATGCTAAGAGGCGGTCACAATGTATACTAAGAGGCGGTCACAATGTATACTAAGAGGCGGTCACAATGTATACTAAGAGGCGGTCACAATGGCATGCTAAGAGGCGGTCACAATGGCATACTAAGAGGCGGTCACAATGGCATGCTAAGAGGCGGTCACAATGTATACTAAGAGGCGGTCACAATGTATACTAAGAGGCGGTCACAATGGCATACTAAGAGGCGGTCACAATGGCATGCTAAGAGGCGGTCACAATGTATACTAAGAGGCGGTCACAATGTATACTAAGAGGCGGTCACAATGGCATGCTAAGAGGCGGTCACAATGTATACTAAGAGGCGGTCACAATGTATACTAAGAGGCGGTCACAATGTATACTAAGAGGCGGTCACAATGGCATGCTAAGATGCGGTCACAATGGCATACTAAGAGGCGGTCACAATGGCATACTAAGAGGTGGTCACAATGGCATGCTAAGAGGCGGTCACAATGTATACTAAGAGGCGGTCACAATGTATACTAAGAGGCGGTCACAATGGCATGCTAAGAGGCGGTCACAATGTATACTAAGAGGCGGTCACAATGTATAATAAGAGGCGGTCACAATGGCATGCTAAGAGGCGGTCACAATGTATACTAGGAGGCGGTCACAATGTATAATAAGAGGCGGTCACAATGTATACTAAGAGGCGGTCACAATGTATAATAAGAGGCAGTCACAATGGCATACAAAGAGTCGGTCACAATGGCATGCTAAGAGGCGGTCACAATGTATACTAAGAGGCTGTCACAATGGCATACAAAGAGTCGGTCACAATGGCATGCTAAGATGCGGTCACAATGGCATACTAAGAGGCGGTCACAATGGCATGCTAAGAGGCGGTCACAATGGCATACAAAGAGTCGGTCACAATGGCATGCTAAGAGGCGGTCACAATGGCATACTAAGAGGCGGTCACAATGGCGTGCTAAGAGCGGTCACAATGTATACTAAGAGGCGGTCACAATGTATACTCAGAGGCAGTCACAATGGCATACAAAGAGTCGGTCACATTGGCATGCTAAGAGGCGGTCACAATGGCATACTAAGAGGCGGTCACAATGGCGTGCTAAGAGCGGTCACAATGTATACTAAGAGGCGGTCACAATGTATACTAAGAGGCAGTCACAATGGCATACAAAGAGTCGGTCACAATGGCATGCTAAGAGGCGGTCACAATGTATACTAAGAGGCAGTCACAATGGCATACAAAGAGTCGGTCACAATGGCATGCTAAGATGCGGTCACAATGGCATACTAAGAGGCGTTCACAATGGCATGCTAAGAGGCGGTCACAATGTATACTAAGAGGCGGTCACAATGTATAATAAGAGGCGGTCACAATGTATAATAAGAGGCGGTCACAATGGCATGCTAAGAGGCGGTCACAATGTATACTAAGAGGCGGTCACAATGTATAATAAGAGGCGGTCACAATGTATACTAAGAGGCGGTCACAATGTATACTAATAGGCAGTCACAATGTATACTAATAGGCGGTCACAATGGCATACTAAGACGCGGTCACAATGTATACTAATAGGCGGTCACAATGGCATACTAAGAGGCGGTCACAATGTATACTAAGAGGCGGTCACAATGTAGACTAAGAGGCGGTCACAATGTATACTAAGAGGCGGTCACAATGGCATACTAAGAGGCGGTCACAATTTATAATAAGAGGCGGTCACAATGTATACTAATAGGCGGTCACAAAAGCATGCTAAGAGGCGGTCACAATGTATACTAAGAGGCGGTCACAATGGCATACTAAGAGGCGGTCACAATGGCATACTAAGAGTCGGTCACAATGTATACTAAGATGCGGTCACAATGGCTTACTAAGAGGCGGTCACAATGTATACTAAGAGGCGGTCACAATGGCATACTAAGAGGCGGTCACAATGGCATACTAAGAGGCGGTCACAATGGCATACTAAGAGTCGGTCACAATGTATACTAAGAGGCGGTCACAATGGCTTACTAAGAGGCGGTCACAATGTATACTAAGAGGCGGTCACAATGGCATACTAAGAGGCGGTCACAATGGCTTACTAAGAGGCGGTCACAATGTATACTAAGAGGCGGTCACAATGTCATACTAAGAGGCGGTCACAATGTATAATAAGAGGCGGTCACAATGGCATACTAAGAGTCGGTCACAATGTATACTAAGAGGCGGTCACAATGGCATACTAAGAGGCGGTCACAATGGCATACTAAGAGTCGGTCACAATGTATACTAAGATGCGGTCACAATGGCTTACTAAGAGGCGGTCACAATGTATACTAAGAGGCGGTCACAATGGCATACTAAGAGTCGGTCACAATGGCTTACTAAGAGGCGGTCACAATGTATACTAAGAGGCGGTCACAATGTCATACTAAGAGGCGGTCACAATGTATAATAAGAGGCGGTCACAATGGCATACTAAGAGGCGGTCACAATGTATACTAAGAGGCGGTCACAATGGCATGCTAAAAGGCGGTCACAATGGCATGCTAAGACGCGGTCACAATGTATACTAATAGGAGGTCACAATGGCATACTAAGAGGCGGTCACAATGGCATACTAAGAGGCGGTCACAATGGCATGCTAAGAGGCGGTCACAATGGCATGCTAAGTGGCGGTCACAATGGCAGGCTAACAGGCGGTCACAATGGCATACTATGAGGCGGTCACAATGTATAATAAGAGGCGGTCACAATGGCATACTAAGAGGCGGTCACAATGGCATACTAAGAGGCGGTCACAATGTATACTAAGAGGCGGTCACAATGGCATGCTAAGTGGCGGGCACAATGGCAGGCTAACAGGCGGTCACAATGGCATACTATGAGGCGGTCACAATGTATAATAAGAGGCGGTCACAATGGCATACAAAGAGGCGGTCACAATGGCATACTAAGAGGCGGTCACAATGTATACTAAGAGGCGGTCACAATGGCATACTAAGAGGCGGTCACAATGTATACTAAGAGGCGGTCACAATGGCATACTAAGAGGCGGTCACAATGTATAATAAGAGGCGGTTACAATGGCAAACTAAGAGGCGGTCACAATATATACTAAGAGGCGGTCACAATGGCATACTAAGAGGCGGTCACAATGGCATACTAATAGGAGGTCACAATGGCATACTAAGTGGCGGTCACAATGGCATACTAAGAGGCGGTCACAATGGCATACTAATAGGAGGTCACAATGGCATACTAAGAGGCGGTCCCACTGGCATACTAAGAGGCGGTCACAATGCATACTAAGTGGCGGTCACAATGGCATACTAAGAGGCGTTCACAATGGCATACTAATAGGAGGTCACAATGGCATACTAAGAGGCGGTCACAATGCATACTAAGTGGCGGTCACAATGGCATACTAAGAGGCGTTCACAATGGCATACTAATAGGAGGTCACAATGGCATTCTAAGTGGCGGTCACAATGGCATACTAAGAGGCGGTCACAATGGCATGCTAAGAGGCGGTCACAATGGCATACTAAGAGGCGGTCACAATGGCATGCTAAGAGGCGGTCACAATGGCATGCTAAGAGGCGGTCACAAAGTATACTAAGAGGCGGTCACAATGGCATGCTAAGAGGCGGTCACAATGGCATGCTAAGTGGCGGTCACAATGGCAGGCTAACAGGCGGTCACAATGGCATACTATGAGGCGGTCACAATGTATAATAAGAGGCGGTCACAATGGCATACTAAGAGGCGGTCACAATGGCATACTAAGAGGCGGTCACAATGTATACTAAGAGGCGGTCACAATGGCATGCTAAGTGGCGGGCACAATGGCAGGCTAACAGGCGGTCACAATGGCATACTATGAGGCGGTCACAATGTATAATAAGAGGCGGTCACAATGGCATACAAAGAGGCGGTCACAATGGCATACTAAGAGGCGGTCACAATGTATACTAAGAGGCGGTCACAATGGCATACTAAGAGGCGGTCACAATGTATACTAAGAGGCGGTCACAATGGCATACTAAGAGGCGGTCACAATGTATAATAAGAGGCGGTTACAATGGCAAACTAAGAGGCGGTCACAATATATACTAAGAGGCGGTCACAATGGCATACTAAGAGGCGGTCACAATGGCATACTAATAGGAGGTCACAATGGCATACTAAGTGGCGGTCACAATGGCATACTAAGAGGCGGTCACAATGGCATACTAATAGGAGGTCACAATGGCATACTAAGAGGCGGTCCCACTGGCATACTAAGAGGCGGTCACAATGCATACTAAGTGGCGGTCACAATGGCATACTAAGAGGCGTTCACAATGGCATACTAATAGGAGGTCACAATGGCATACTAAGAGGCGGTCACAATGCATACTAAGTGGCGGTCACAATGGCATACTAAGAGGCGTTCACAATGGCATACTAATAGGAGGTCACAATGGCATTCTAAGTGGCGGTCACAATGGCATACTAAGAGGCGGTCACAATGGCATGCTAAGAGGCGGTCACAATGGCATACTAAGAGGCGGTCACAATGGCATGCTAAGAGGCGGTCACAATGGCATGCTAAGAGGCGGTCACAAAGTATACTAAGAGGCGGTCACAATGGCATGCTAAGAGGCTGTCACAATGTATACTAAGAGGCGGTCACAATGGCATACTAAGAGGTGGTCACAATGTATACTAAGAGGCGGTCACAATGTATAATAAGAGGCGGTCACAATGTATACTAATAGGCGGTCACATTGGCATACTAAGAGGCGGTCACAATGTATACTAAGAGGCGGTCACAATGTATACTAATAGGCGGTCACAATGGCATACTAAGAGGCGGTCACAATGGCATACTAAGAGGCGGTCACAATGTCTACTAAGAGGCGGTCACAATGGCATACTAAGAGGCGGTCACAATGGCATGCTAAGAGGCGGTCACAATGGCATACTAAGAGGCGGTCACAATGGCATGCTAAGAGGCGGTCACAATGTATACTAAGAGGCGGTCACAATGTATACTAAGAGGCGGTCACAATGTATACTAAGAGGCTGTCACAATGGCATACTAAGAGGCGGTCACAATGGCATGCTAAGATGCGGTCACAATGGCATACTAAGAGGCGGTCACAATGGCATACTAAGAGGCGGTCACAATGGCATGCTAAGAGGCGATCACAATGTATACTAAGAGGCGGTCCCAAAGTATAATAAGAGGCGGTCACAATGTATAATAAGAGGCGGTCACAATGGCATGCTAAGAGGCGGTCACAATGTATACTAAGAGGCGGTCACAATGTATAATAAGAGGCGGTCACAATGTATACTAAGAGGCGGTCACAATGTATAATAAGAGGCAGTCACAATGGCATACAAAGAGTCGGTCACAATGGCATGCTAAGAGGCGGTCACAATGTATACTAAGAGGCTGTCACAATGGCATACAAAGAGTCGGTCACAATGGCATGCTAAGATGCGGTCACAATGGCATACTAAGAGGCGGTCACAATGGCATGCTAAGAGGCGGTCACAATGTATACTAAGAGGCGGTCACAATGTATACTAAGAGGCAGTCACAATGGCATACAAAGAGTCGGTCACAAAGGCATGCTAAGAGGCGGTCACAATGGCATACTAAGAGGCGGTCACAATGGCGTGCTAAGAGGCGGTCACAATGTATACTAAGAGGCGGTCACAATGTATACTAAGAGGCGGTCACAATGTATAATAAGAGGCGGTCACAATGTATAATAAGAGGCGGTCACAATGGCATGCTAAGAGGCGGTCACAATGTATACTAAGAGGCGGTCACAATGTATAATAAGAGGCGGTCACAATGTATACTAAGAGGCGGTCACAATGTATACTAATAGGCAGTCACAATGGCATACTAAGAGGCGGTCACAATGTATACTAAGAGGCGGTCACAATGGCATGCTAAGAGGCGGTCACAATGGCATACTAAGAGGCGGTCACAATGTATAATAAGAGGCGGTTACAATGGCATACTAAGAGGCGGTCACAATGTATACTAAGAGGCGGTCACAATGGCATACTAAGAGGCGGTCACAATGTATACTAAGAGGCGGTCACAATGGCATACTAAGAGGCGGTCACAATGTATAATAAGAGGCGGTTACAATGGCAAACTAAGAGGCGGTCACAATATATACTAAGAGGCGGTCACAATGGCATACTAAGAGGCGGTCACAATGGCATACTAATAGGAGGTCACAATGGCATACTAAGTGGCGGTCACAATGGCATACTAAGAGGCGGTCACAATGGCATACTAAGAGGCGGTCCCACTGGCATACTAAGAGGCGGTCACAATGCATACTAAGTGGCGGTCACAATGGCATACTAAGATGCGTTCACAATGGCATACTAATAGGAGGTCACAATGGCATTCTAAGTGGCGGTCACAATGGCATACTAAGAGGCGGTCACAATGGCATGCTAAGTGGCGGTCACAATGGCAGGCTAAGAGGCGGTCACAATGGCATACTAAGAGGCGGTCACAATGGCATGCTAAGAGGCGGTCACAATGGCATGCTAAGAGGCGGTCACAATGTATACTAAGAGGCGGTCACAATGGCATACTAAGAGGCGGTCACAATGTATACTAAGAGGCGGTCACAATGTATAATAAGAGGTGATCACAATGTATACTAAGAGGCGGTCACAATGGCATGCTAAGAGGCCGTCACAATGTATACTAAGAGGCGGTCACAATGGCATACTAAGAGGCGGTCACAATGTATACTAAGAGGCGGTCACAATGTATACTAAGAGGTGATCACAATGTATACTAAGAGGTGATCACAATGTATACTAAGAGGCGCTCACAATGTATACTAAGAGGCGGTCACAATGTATACTAAGAGGTGATCACAATGCATACTAAGAGGCGGTCACAATGTATACTAAGAGGCGGTCACAATGTATACTAAGAGGTGATCACAATGTATACTTAGAGGCGGTCACAATGGCATGCTAAGAGGCCGTCACAATGTATACTAAGAGGCGGTCACAATGGCATACTAAGAGGCGGTCACAATGTATACTAAGAGGCGGTCACAATGTATAATAAGAGGCGGTCACAATGTATACTAATAGGCGGTCACATTGGCATACTAAGAGGCGTTCACAATGTATACTAAGAGGCGGTCACAATGTATACTAATAGGCGGTCACAATGGCATACTAAGAGGCGGTCACAATGGCATACTAAGAGGCGGTCACAATGGCATGCTAAGAGGCGGTCACAATGGCATACTAAGAGGCGGTCACAATGGCATGCTAAGAGGCGGTCACAATGGCATACTAAGAGGCGGTCACAATGGCATGCTAAGAGGCGGTCACAATGGCATGCTAAGAGGCGGTCACAATGTCTACTAAGAGGCGGTCACAATGGCATACTAAGAGGCGGTCACAATGGCATGGTAAGAGGCGGTCACAATGGCATACTAAGAGGCGGTCACAATGGCATGCTAAGAGGCGGTCACAATGTATACTAAGAGGCGGTCACAATGTATACTAATAGGAGGTC
This sequence comes from Hemitrygon akajei, assembly GCF_048418815.1. Classification (NCBI taxonomy): domain Eukaryota; kingdom Metazoa; phylum Chordata; class Chondrichthyes; order Myliobatiformes; family Dasyatidae; genus Hemitrygon; species Hemitrygon akajei. Next base: position 7,974,934 of record NC_133150.1, on the reverse strand, counting down.
ACAATGGCATACTAAGAGGCGGTCACAATGGCATGCTAAGAGACGGTCACAATGGCATGCTAAGAGGCGGTCACAATGTATACTAAGAGGCGGTCACAATGTATACTAAGAGGCGGTCACAATGTATACTAATAGGAGGTCACAATGGCATACTAAGAGGCGGTCACAATGGCATGCTAAGAGGCGGTCACAATGTATACTAAGAGGCGGTCACAATGGCATGCTAAGAGGCGGTCACAAAGGCATGCTAAGTGGCGGTCACAATGTATACTAAGAGGCGGTCACAATGGCATGCTAAGAGGCGGTCACAATGCCATACTAAGAGGCGGTCACAATGGCATACTAAGAGGCGGTCACAATGTATACTAATAGGAGGTCACAATGGCATACTAAGAGGCGGTCACAATGGCATGCTAAGTGGCGGTCACAATGGCAGGCTAAGAGGCGGTCACAATGGCATACTATGAGGCGGTCACAATGTATAATAAGAGGCGGTCACAATGGCATACTAAGAGGCGGTCACAATGGCATACTAAGAGGCGGTCACAATGTATGCGAAGAGGCCGTCACAATGGCATACTAAGAGGCGGTCACAATGTATAATAAGAGGCGGTCACAATGGCAAACTAAGAGGCGGTCACAATATATACTAAGAGGCGGTCACAATGGCATACTAAGAGGCGGTCACAATGGCATACTAATAGGAGGTCACAATGGCATACTAAGTGGCGGTCACAATGGCATACTAAGAGGCGGTCACAATGTATACTAAGAGGCGGTCACAATGTATACTAAGAGGCGGTCACAATGGCATACTAAGAGGCGGTCACAATGTATAATAAGAGGCGGTCACAATGGCAAACTAAGAGGCGGTCACAATATATACTAAGAGGCGGTCACAATGGCATACTAAGAGGCGGTCACAATGGCATACTAATAGGAGGTCACAATGGCATACTAAGTGGCGGTCACAATGGCATACTAAGAGGCGGTCACAATGTATACTAAGAGGCGGTCACAATGTATACTAAGAGGCGGTCACAATGGCATACTAAGAGGCGGTCACAATGTATAATAAGAGGCGGTCACAATGGCAAACTAAGAGGCGGTCACAATATATATTAAGAGGCGGTCACAATGGCATACTATGAGGCGGTCACAATGGCATACTAATAGGAGGTCACAATGGCATACTAAGTGGCGGTCACAATGGCATACTAAGAGGCGGTCACAATGGCATACTAATAGGAGGTCACAATGGCATACTAAGAGGCGATCCCACTGGCATACTAAGAGGCGGTCACAATGCATACTAAGTGGCGGTCACAATGGCATACTAAGAGGCGGTCACAATGGCATACTAATAGGAGGTCACAATGGCATACTAAGTGGCGGTCACAATGGCATACTAAGAGGCGGTCACAATGGCATGCTAAGTGGCGGTCACAATGGCAGGCTAAGAGGCGGTCACAATGGCATACTAAGAGGCGGTCACAATGGCATGCTAAGAGGCGGTCACAATGGCATGCTAAGAGGCGGTCACAAAGTATACTAAGAGGCGGTCACAATGGCATGCTAAGAGGCCGTCACAATGTATACTAAGAGGCGGTCACAATGGCATACTAAGAGGCGGTCACAATGTATACTAAGAGGCGGTCACAATGTATAATAAGAGGCGGTCACAATGTATACCAATAGGCGGTCACATTGGCATACTAAGAGGCGGTCACAATGTATACTAAGAGGCGCTCACAATGTATACTAATAGGCGGTCACAATGGCATACTATGAGGCGGTCACAATGGCATACTAAGAGGCGGTCACAATGTATACTAAGAGGCGGTCACAATGGCATGCTAAGAGGCGGTCACAATGGCATACTAAGAGGCGGTCACAATGGCATGCTAAGAGGCGGTCACAATGTATACTAAGAGGCGGTCACAATGTATACTAAGAGGTGGTCACAATGTATACTAAGAGGCTGTCACAATGGCATACTAAGAGGCGGTCACAATGTATACTAAGAGGCGGTCACAATGGCATGCTAAGAGGCGGTCACAATGTATACTAAGAGGCGGTCACAATGTATACTAAGAGGCGGTCACAATGGCATACTAAGAGGCGGTCACAATGGCATGCTAAGAGGCGGTCACAATGTATACTAAGAGGCGGTCACAATGTATACTAAGAGGCGGTCACAATGTATACTAATAGGAGGTCACAATGGCATACTAAGAGGCGGTCACAATGGCATGTTAAGAGGCGGTCACAATGTATACTAAGAGGCGGTCACAATGGCATGCTAAGAGGCGGTCACAATTGCATGCTAAGTGGCGGTCACAATGGCATGCTAAGAGGCGGTCACAATGGCATACTAAGAGGCGGTCACAATGGCGTGCTAAGAGGCGGTCACAATGTATACTAAGAGGCGGTCACAATGTATACTAAGAGGCGGTCCCAATGTATAATAAGAGGCGGTCACAATGTATAATAAGAGGCGGTCACAATGGCATGCTAAGAGGCGGTCACAATGTATACTAAGAGGCGGTCACAATGTATAATAAGAGGCGGTCACAATGTATACTAAGAGGCGGTCACAATGTATAATAAGAGGCAGTCACAATGGCATACAAAGAGTCGGTCACAATGGCATGCTAAGAGGCGGTCACAATGTATACTAAGAGGCTGTCACAATGGCATACAAAGAGTCGGTCACAATGGCATGCTAAGATGCGGTCACAATGGCATACTAAGAGGCGGTCACAATGGCATGCTAAGAGGCGGTCACAATGTATACTAAGAGGCGGTCACAATGTATACTAAGAGGCAGTCACAATGGCATACAAAGAGTCGGTCACAAAGGCATGCTAAGAGGCGGTCACAATGGCATACTAAGAGGCGGTCACAATGGCGTGCTAAGAGGCGGTCACAATGTATACTAAGAGGCGGTCACAATGTATACTAAGAGGCGGTCACAATGTATAATAAGAGGCGGTCACAATGTATAATAAGAGGCGGTCACAATGGCATGCTAAGAGGCGGTCACAATGTATACTAAGAGGCGGTCACAATGTATAATAAGAGGCGGTCACAATGTATACTAAGAGGCGGTCACAATGTATACTAATAGGCAGTCACAATGGCATACTAAGAGGCGGTCACAATGTATACTAAGAGGCGGTCACAATGGCATGCTAAGAGGCGGTCACAATGGCATACTAAGAGGCGGTCACAATGTATAATAAGAGGCGGTTACAATGGCATACTAAGAGGCGGTCACAATGTATACTAAGAGGCGGTCACAATGGCATACTAAGAGGCGGTCACAATGTATACTAAGAGGCGGTCACAATGGCATACTAAGAGGCGGTCACAATGTATAATAAGAGGCGGTTACAATGGCAAACTAAGAGGCGGTCACAATATATACTAAGAGGCGGTCACAATGGCATACTAAGAGGCGGTCACAATGGCATACTAATAGGAGGTCACAATGGCATACTAAGTGGCGGTCACAATGGCATACTAAGAGGCGGTCACAATGGCATACTAAGAGGCGGTCCCACTGGCATACTAAGAGGCGGTCACAATGCATACTAAGTGGCGGTCACAATGGCATACTAAGAGGCGTTCACAATGGCATACTAATAGGAGGTCACAATGGCATTCTAAGTGGCGGTCACAATGGCATACTAAGAGGCGGTCACAATGGCATGCTAAGTGGCGGTCACAATGGCAGGCTAAGAGGCGGTCACAATGGCATACTAAGAGGCGGTCACAATGGCATGCTAAGAGGCGGTCACAATGGCATGCTAAGAGGCGGTCACAATGTATACTAAGAGGCGGTCACAATGGCATACTAAGAGGCGGTCACAATGTATACTAAGAGGCGGTCACAATGTATAATAAGAGGTGATCACAATGTATACTAAGAGGCGGTCACAATGGCATGCTAAGAGGCCGTCACAATGTATACTAAGAGGCGGTCACAATGGCATACTAAGAGGCGGTCACAATGTATACTAAGAGGCGGTCACAATGTATACTAAGAGGTGATCACAATGTATACTAAGAGGTGATCACAATGTATACTAAGAGGCGGTCACAATGTATACTAAGAGGCGGTCACAATGGCATACTAAGAGGCGGTCACAATGTATACTAAGAGGCGGTCACAATGTATAATAAGAGGCGGTCACAATGTATACTAATAGGCAGTCACATTGGCATACTAAGAGGCGTTCACAATGTATACTAAGAGGCGGTCACAATGTATACTAATAGGCGGTCACAATGGCATACTAAGAGGCGGTCACAATGGCATACTAAGAGGCGGTCACAATGGCATGCTAAGAGGCGGTCACAATGGCATACTAAGAGGCGGTCACAATGGCATGCTAAGAGGCGGTCACAATGGCATACTAAGAGGCGGTCACAATGGCATGCTAAGAGGCGGTCACAATGGCATGCTAAGAGGCGGTCACAATGTCTACTAAGAGGCGGTCACAATGGCATACTAAGAGGCGGTCACAATGGCATGCTAAGAGGCGGTCACAATGGCATACTAAGAGGCGGTCACAATGGCATGCTAAGAGGCGGTCACAATGTATACTAAGAGGCGGTCACAATGTATACTAATAGGAGGTCACAATGGCATACTAAGAGGCGGTCACAATGGCATGCTAAGAGACGGTCACAATGGCATGCTAAGAGGCGGTCACAATGTATACTAAGAGGCGGTCACAATGTATACTAAGAGGCGGTCACAATGTATACTAATAGGAGGTCACAATGGCATACTAAGAGGCGGTCACAATGGCATGCTAAGAGGCGGTCACAATGTATACTAAGAGGCGGTCACAATGGCATGCTAAGAGGCGGTCACAAAGGCATGCTAAGTGGCGGTCACAATGTATACTAAGAGGCGGTCACAATGGCATGCTAAGAGGCGGTCACAATGCCATACTAAGAGGCGGTCACAATGGCATACTAAGAGGCGGTCACAATGTATACTAATAGGAGGTCACAATGGCATACTAAGAGGCGGTCACAATGGCATACTATGAGGCGGTCACAATGTATAATAAGAGGCGGTCACAATGGCATACTAAGAGGCGGTCACAATGGCATACTAAGAGGCGGTCACAATGTATGCGAAGAGGCCGTCACAATGGCATACTAAGAGGCGGTCACAATGTATAATAAGAGGCGGTCACAATGGCAAACTAAGAGGCGGTCACAATATATACTAAGAGGCGGTCACAATGGCATACTAAGAGGCGGTCACAATGGCATACTAATAGGAGGTCACAATGGCATACTAAGTGGCGGTCACAATGGCATACTAAGAGGCGGTCACAATGTATACTAAGAGGCGGTCACAATGTATACTAAGAGGCGGTCACAATGGCATACTAAGAGGCGGTCACAATGTATAATAAGAGGCGGTCACAATGGCAAACTAAGAGGCGGTCACAATATATACTAAGAGGCGGTCACAATGGCATACTAAGAGGCGGTCACAATGGCATACTAATAGGAGGTCACAATGGCATACTAAGTGGCGGTCACAATGGCATACTAAGAGGCGGTCACAATGTATACTAAGAGGCGGTCACAATGTATACTAAGAGGCGGTCACAATGGCATACTAAGAGGCGGTCACAATGTATAATAAGAGGCGGTCACAATGGCAAACTAAGAGGCGGTCACAATATATACTAAGAGGCGGTCACAATGGCATACTATGAGGCGGTCACAATGGCATACTAATAGGAGGTCACAATGGCATACTAAGTGGCGGTCACAATGGCATACTAAGAGGCGGTCACAATGGCATACTAATAGGAGGTCACAATGGCATACTAAGAGGCGATCCCACTGGCATACTAAGAGGCGGTCACAATGCATACTAAGTGGCGGTCACAATGGCATACTAAGAGGCGGTCACAATGGCATACTAATAGGAGGTCACAATGGCATACTAAGTGGCGGTCACAATGGCATACTAAGAGGCGGTCACAATGGCATGCTAAGTGGCGGTCACAATGGCAGGCTAAGAGGCGGTCACAATGGCATACTAAGAGGCGGTCACAATGGCATGCTAAGAGGCGGTCACAATGGCATGCTAAGAGGCGGTCACAAAGTATACTAAGAGGCGGTCACAATGGCATGCTAAGAGGCCGTCACAATGTATACTAAGAGGCGGTCACAATGGCATACTAAGAGGCGGGTCACAATGTATACTAAGAGGCGGTCACAATGTATAATAAGAGGCGGTCACAATGTATACCAATAGGCGGTCACATTGGCATACTAAGAGGCGGGTCACAATGTATACTAAGAGGCGCTCACAATGTATACTAATAGGCGGTCACAATGGCATACTATGAGGCGGTCACAATGGCATACTAAGAGGCGGTCACAATGTATACTAAGAGGCGGTCACAATGGCATGCTAAGAGGCGGTCACAATGGCATACTAAGAGGCGGTCACAATGGCATGCTAAGAGGCGGTCACAATGTATACTAAGAGGCGGTCACAATGTATACTAAGAGGCGGTCACAATGTATACTAAGAGGCTGTCACAATGGCATACTAAGAGGCGGTCACAATGGCATACTAAGAGGCGGTCACAATGTATACTAAGAGGCGGTCACAATGGCATGCTAAGAGGCGGTCACAATGTATACTAAGAGGCGGTCACAATGTATACTAAGAGGCGGTCACAATGGCATACTAAGAGGCGGTCACAATGGCATGCTAAGAGGCGGTCACAATGTATACTAAGAGGCGGTCACAATGTATACTAAGAGGCGGTCACAATGTATACTAATAGGAGGTCACAATGGCATACTAAGAGGCGGTCACAATGGCATGTTAAGAGGCGGTCACAATGTATACTAAGAGGCGGTCACAATGGCATGCTAAGAGGCGGTCACAATTACATGCTAAGTGGCGGTCACAATGGCATGCTAAGAGGCGGTCACAATGGCATACTAAGAGGCGGTCACAATGGCGTGCTAAGAGGCGGTCACAATGTATACTAAGAGGCGGTCACAATGTATACTAAGAGGCGGTCACAATGTATAATAAGAGGCGGTCACAATGTATAATAAGAGGCGGTCACAATGGCATGCTAAGAGGCGGTCACAATGTATACTAAGAGGCGGTCACAATGTATAATAAGAGGCGGTCACAATGTATACTAAGAGGCGGTCACAATGTATACTAATAGGCAGTCACAATGGCATACTAAGAGGCGGTCACAATGTATACTAAGAGGCGGTCACAATGGCATGCTAAGAGGCGGTCACAATGGCATACTAAGAGGCGGTCACAATGTATAATAAGAGGCGGTTACAATGGCATACTAAGAGGCGGTCACAATGTATACTAAGAGGCGGTCACAATGGCATACTAAGAGGCGGTCACAATGTATACTAAGAGGCGGTCACAATGGCATACTAAGAGGCGGTCAACAATGTATAATAAGAGGCGGTTACAATGGGCAAACTAAGAGGCGGTCACAATATATACTAAGAGGCGGTCACAATGGCATACTAAGAGGCGGTCACAATGGCATACTAATAGGAGGTCACAATGGCATACTAAGTGGCGGGTCACAATGGCATACTAAGAGGCGGTCACAATGGCATACTAAGAGGCGGGTCCCACTGGCATACTAAGAGGCGGTCACAATGCATTACTAAGTGGCGGTCACAATGGCATACTAAGAGGCGTTCACAATGGCATACTAATAGGAGGTCACAATGGCATTCTAAGTGGCGGTCACAATGGCATACTAAGAGGCGGGTCACAATGGCATGCTAAGTGGGCGGTCACAATGGCAGGCTAAGAGGCGGTCACAATGGCATGCTAAGAGGCCGTCACAATGTATACTAAGAGGCGGTCACAATGGCATACTAAGAGGCGGTCACAATGTATACTAAGAGGCGGTCACAATGTATAATAAGAGGCTGGTCACAATGTATACCAATAGGCGGTCACATTGGCATACTAAGAGGCGGTCACAATGTATACTAAGAGGCGCTCACAATGTATACTAATAGGCGGTCACAATGGCATACTATGAGGCGGTCACAATGGCATACTAAGAGGCGGTCACAATGTATACTAAGAGGGCGGTCACAATGGCATGCTAAGAGGCGGTCACAATGGCATACTAAGAGGCGGTCACAATGGCATGCTAAGAGGCGGTCACAATGTATACTAAGAGGCGGGTCACAATGTATACTAAGAGGCGGTCACAATGTATACTAAGAGGCTGTCACAATGGCATACTAAGAGGCGGTCACAATGGCATACTAAGAGGCGGTCACAATGTATACTAAGAGGCGGTCACAATGGCATGCTAAGAGGCGGTCACAATGGATACTAAGAGGCGGTCACAATGTATACTAAGAGGCGGTCACAATGGCATACTAAGAGGCGGTCACAATAGCATGCTAAGAGGCGGTCACAATGTATACTAAGAGGCGGTCACAATGTATACTAAGAGGCGGGTCACAATGTATACTAATAGGAGGTCACAATGGCATACTAAGAGGCGGTCACAATGGCATGTTAAGAGGCGGTCACAATGTATACTAAGAGGCGGTCACAATGGCATGCTAAGAGGCGGTCACAATTGCATGCTAAGTGGCGGTCACAATGGCATGCTAAGAGGCGGTCACAATGGCATACTAAGAGGCGGTCACAATGGCGTGCTAAGAGGCGGTCACAATGTATACTAAGAGGCGGTCACAATGTATACTAAGAGGCGGTCCCAATGTATAATAAGAGGCGGTCACAATGTATAATAAGAGGCGGTCACAATGGCATGCTAAGAGGCGGTCACAATGTATACTAAGAGGCGGTCACAATGTATAATAAGAGGCGGTCACAATGTATACTAAGAGGCGGTCACAATGTATAATAAGAGGCAGTCACAATGGCATACAAAGAGTCGGTCACAATGGCATGCTAAGAGGCGGTCACAATGTATACTAAGAGGCTGTCACAATGGCATACAAAGAGTCGGTCACAATGGCATGCTAAGATGCGGTCACAATGGCATACTAAGAGGCGGTCACAATGGCATGCTAAGAGGCGGTCACAATGTATACTAAGAGGCGGTCACAATGTATACTAAGAGGCAGTCACAATGGCATACAAAGAGTCGGTCACAAAGGCATGCTAAGAGGCGGTCACAATGGCATACTAAGAGGCGGTCACAATGGCGTGCTAAGAGGCGGTCACAATGTATACTAAGAGGCGGTCACAATGTATACTAAGAGGCGGTCACAATGTATAATAAGAGGCGGTCACAATGTATAATAAGAGGCGGTCACAATGGCATGCTAAGAGGCGGTCACAATTTATACTAAGAGCGGTCCACAATGTATAATAAGAGGCGGTCACAATGTATACTAAGAGGCGGGTCACAATGTATACTAATAGGCAGTCACAATGGCATACTAAGAGGCGGTCACAATGTATACTAAGAGGCGGGTCACAATGGCATGCTAAGAGGCGGTCACAATGGCATACTAAGAGGCGGTCACAATGTATAATAAGAGGCGGGTTACAATGGCATACTAAGAGGCGGTCACAATGTATACTAAGAGGCGGTCACAATGGCATACTAAGAGGCGGTCACAATGTATACTAAGAGGCGGTCACAATGGCATACTAAGAGGCGGTCACAATGTATAATAAGAGGCGGGTTACAATGGCAAACTAAGAGGCGGGTCACAATATATACTAAGAGGCGGTCACAATGGCATACTAAGAGGCGGTCACAATGGCATACTAATAGGAGGTCACAATGGCATACTAAGTGGCGGTCACAATGGCATACTAAGAGGCGGTCACAATGGCATACTAAGAGGCGGTTCCCACTGGCATACTAAGAGGCGGTCACAATGCATACTAAGTGGCGGTCACAATGGCATACTAAGAGGCGGTCACAATGGCATACTAATAGGAGGTCACAATGGCATTCTAAGTGGCGGTCACAATGGCATACTAAGAGGCGGTCACAATGGCATGCTAAGTGGCGGTCACAATGGCAGGCTAAGAGGCGGTCCACAATGGCATACTAAGAGGCGGTCACAATGGCATGCTAAGAGGCGGTCACAATGGCATGCTAAGAGGCGGTCACAATGTATACTAAGAGGCGGTCACAATGGCATACTAAGAGGCGGTCACAATGTATACTAAGAGGCGGTCACAATGTATAATAAGAGGTGATCACAATGTATACTAAGAGGCGGTCACAATGGCATACTAAGAGGCGGGTCACAATGTATACTAAGAGGCGGTCACAATGTATACTAAGAGGTGATCACAATGTATACTAAGAGGTGATCACAATGTATACTAAGAGGCGGTCACAATGTATACTAAGAGGCGGTCACAATGTATACTAAGAGGTGATCACAATGCATACTAAGAGGCGGTCACAATGTATACTAAGAGGCGGTCACAATGTATACTAAGAGGTGATCACAATGTATACTAAGAGGCGGTCACAATGGCATGCTAAGAGGCCGTCACAATGTATACTAAGAGGCGGTCACAATGGCATACTAAGAGGCGGTCACAATGTATACTAAGAGGCGGTCACAATGTATAATAAGAGGCGGTCACAATGTATACTAATAGGCGGTCACATTGGCATACTAAGAGGCGTTCACAATGTATACTAAGAGGCGGTCACAATGTATACTAATAGGCGGTCACAATGGCATACTAAGAGGCGGTCACAATGGCATACTAAGAGGCGGTCACAATGGCATGCTAAGAGGCGGTCACAATGGCATACTAAGAGGCGGTCACAATGGCATGCTAAGAGGCGGTCACAATGGCATACTAAGAGGCGGTCACAATGGCATGCTAAGAGGCGGTCACAATGGCATGCTAAGAGGCGGTCACAATGTCTACTAAGAGGCGGTCACAATGGCATACTAAGAGGCGGTCACAATGGCATGCTAAGAGGCGGTCACAATGGCATACTAAGAGGCGGTCACAATGGCATGCTAAGAGGCGGTCACAATGTATACTAAGAGGCGGTCACAATGTATACTAATAGGAGGTCACAATGGCATACTAAGAGGCGGTCACAATGGCATGCTAAGAGACGGTCACAATGGCATGCTAAGAGGCGGTCACAATGTATACTAAGAGGCGGTCACAATGTATACTAAGAGGCGGTCACAATGTATACTAATAGGAGGTCACAATGGCATACTAAGAGGCGGTCACAATGGCATGCTAAGAGGCGGTCACAATGTATACTAAGAGGCGGTCACAATGGCATGCTAAGAGGCGGTCACAAAGGCATGCTAAGTGGCGGTCACAATGTATACTAAGAGGCGGTCACAATGGCATGCTAAGAGGCGGTCACAATGCCATACTAAGAGGCGGTCACAATGGCATACTAAGAGGCGGTCACAATGTATACTAATAGGAGGTCACAATGGCATACTAAGAGGCGGTCACAATGGCATGCTAAGTGGCGGTCACAATGGCAGGCTAAGAGGCGGTCACAATGGCATACTATGAGGCGGTCACAATGTATAATAAGAGGCGGTCACAATGGCATACTAAGAGGCGGTCACAATGGCATACTAAGAGGCGGTCACAATGTATGCGAAGAGGCCGTCACAATGGCATACTAAGAGGCGGTCACAATGTATAATAAGAGGCGGTCACAATGGCAAACTAAGAGGCGGTCACAATATATACTAAGAGGCGGTCACAATGGCATACTAAGAGGCGGTCACAATGGCATACTAATAGGAGGTCACAATGGCATACTAAGTGGCGGTCACAATGGCATACTAAGAGGCGGTCACAATGTATACTAAGAGGCGGTCACAATGTATACTAAGAGGCGGTCACAATGGCATACTAAGAGGCGGTCACAATGTATAATAAGAGGCGGTCACAATGGCAAACTAAGAGGCGGTCACAATATATACTAAGAGGCGGTCACAATGGCATACTAAGAGGCGGTCACAATGGCATACTAATAGGAGGTCACAATGGCATACTAAGTGGCGGTCACAATGGCATACTAAGAGGCGGTCACAATGTATACTAAGAGGCGGTCACAATGTATACTAAGAGGCGGTCACAATGGCATACTAAGAGGCGGTCACAATGTATAATAAGAGGCGGTCACAATGGCAAACTAAGAGGCGGTCACAATATATACTAAGAGGCGGTCACAATGGCATACTATGAGGCGGTCACAATGGCATACTAATAGGAGGTCACAATGGCATACTAAGTGGCGGTCACAATGGCATACTAAGAGGCGGTCACAATGGCATACTAATAGGAGGTCACAATGGCATACTAAGAGGCGATCCCACTGGCATACTAAGAGGCGGTCACAATGCATACTAAGTGGCGGTCACAATGGCATACTAAGAGGCGGTCACAATGGCATACTAATAGGAGGTCACAATGGCATACTAAGTGGCGGTCACAATGGCATACTAAGAGGCGGTCACAATGGCATGCTAAGTGGCGGTCACAATGGCAGGCTAAGAGGCGGTCACAATGGCATACTAAGAGGCGGTCACAATGGCATGCTAAGAGGCGGTCACAATGGCATGCTAAGAGGCGGTCACAAAGTATACTAAGAGGCGGTCACAATGGCATGCTAAGAGGCCGTCACAATGTATACTAAGAGGCGGTCACAATGGCATACTAAGAGGCGGTCACAATGTATACTAAGAGGCGGTCACAATGTATAATAAGAGGCGGTCACAATGTATACCAATAGGCGGTCACATTGGCATACTAAGAGGCGGTCACAATGTATACTAAGAGGCGCTCACAATGTATACTAATAGGCGGTCACAATGGCATACTATGAGGCGGTCACAATGGCATACTAAGAGGCGGTCACAATGTATACTAAGAGGCGGTCACAATGGCATGCTAAGAGGCGGTCACAATGGCATACTAAGAGGCGGTCACAATGGCATGCTAAGAGGCGGTCACAATGTATACTAAGAGGCGGTCACAATGTATACTAAGAGGCGGTCACAATGTATACTAAGAGGCTGTCACAATGGCATACTAAGAGGCGGTCACAATGGCATACTAAGAGGCGGTCACAATGTATACTAAGAGGCGGTCACAATGGCATGCTAAGAGGCGGTCACAATGTATACTAAGAGGCGGTCACAATGTATACTAAGAGGCGGTCACAATGGCATACTAAGAGGCGGTCACAATGGCATGCTAAGAGGCGGTCACAATGTATACTAAGAGGCGGTCACAATGTATACTAAGAGGCGGTCACAATGTATACTAATAGGAGGTCACAATGGCATACTAAGAGGCGGTCACAATGGCATGTTAAGAGGCGGTCACAATGTATACTAAGAGGCGGTCACAATGGCATGCTAAGAGGCGGTCACAATTGCATGCTAAGTGGCGGTCACAATGGCATGCTAAGAGGCGGTCACAATGGCATACTAAGAGGCGGTCACAATGGCGCGCTAAGAGGCGGTCACAATGTATACTAAGAGGCGGTCACAATGTATACTAAGAGGCGGTCACAATGTATAATAAGAGGCGGTCACAATGTATAATAAGAGGCGGTCACAATGGCATGCTAAGAGGCGGTCACAATGTATACTAAGAGGCGGTCACAATGTATACTAAGAGGTGATCACAATGTATACTAAGAGGCGGTCACAATGGCATGCTAAGAGGCCGTCACAATGTATACTAAGAGGCGGTCACAATGGCATACTAAGAGGCGGTCACAATGTATACTAAGAGGCGGTCACAATGTATAATAAGAGGCGGTCACAATGTATACTAATAGGCGGTCACATTGGCATACTAAGAGGCGTTCACAATGTATACTAAGAGGCGGTCACAATGTATACTAATAGGCGGTCACAATGGCATACTAAGAGGCGGTCACAATGGCATACTAAGAGGCGGTCACAATGGCATGCTAAGAGGCGGTCACAATGGCATACTAAGAGGCGGTCACAATGGCATGCTAAGAGGCGGTCACAATGGCATACTAAGAGGCGGTCACAATGGCATGCTAAGAGGCGGTCACAATGTATACTAAGAGGCGGTCACAATGGCATACTAAGAGGCGGTCACAATGTATACTAAGAGGCGGTCACAATGTATAATAAGAGGTGATCACAATGTATACTAAGAGGCGGTCACAATGGCATACTAAGAGGCGGTCACAATGTATACTAAGAGGCGGTCACAATGTATACTAAGAGGTGATCACAATGTATACTAAGAGGTGATCACAATGTATACTAAGAGGCGGTCACAATGTATACTAAGAGGCGGTCACAATGTATACTAAGAGGTGATCACAATGCATACTAAGAGGCGGTCACAATGTATACTAAGAGGCGGTCACAATGTATACTAAGAGGTGATCACAATGTATACTAAGAGGCGGTCACAATGGCATGCTAAGAGGCCGTCACAATGTATACTAAGAGGCGGTCACAATGGCATACTAAGAGGCGGTCACAATGTATACTAAGAGGCGGTCACAATGTATAATAAGAGGCGGTCACAATGTATACTAATAGGCGGTCACATTGGCATACTAAGAGGCGTTCACAATGTATACTAAGAGGCGGTCACAATGTATACTAATAGGCGGTCACAATGGCATACTAAGAGGCGGTCACAATGGCATACTAAGAGGCGGTCACAATGGCATGCTAAGAGGCGGTCACAATGGCATACTAAGAGGCGGTCACAATGGCATGCTAAGAGGCGGTCACAATGGCATACTAAGAGGCGGTCACAATGGCATGCTAAGAGGCGGTCACAATGGCATGCTAAGAGGCGGTCACAATGTCTACTAAGAGGCGGTCACAATGGCATACTAAGAGGCGGTCACAATGGCATGCTAAGAGGCGGTCACAATGGCATACTAAGAGGCGGTCACAATGGCATGCTAAGAGGCGGTCACAATGTATACTAAGAGGCGGTCACAATGTATACTAATAGGAGGTCACAATGGCATACTAAGAGGCGGTCACAATGGCATGCTAAGAGACGGTCACAATGGCATGCTAAGAGGCGGTCACAATGTATACTAAGAGGCGGTCACAATGTATACTAAGAGGCGGTCACAATGTATACTAATAGGAGGTCACAATGGCATACTAAGAGGCGGTCACAATGGCATGCTAAGAGGCGGTCACAATGTATACTAAGAGGCGGTCACAATGGCATGCTAAGAGGCGGTCACAAAGGCATGCTAAGTGGCGGTCACAATGTATACTAAGAGGCGGTCACAATGGCATGCTAAGAGGCGGTCACAATGCCATACTAAGAGGCGGTCACAATGGCATACTAAGAGGCGGTCACAATGTATACTAATAGGAGGTCACAATGGCATACTAAGAGGCGGTCACAATGGCATGCTAAGTGGCGGTCACAATGGCAGGCTAAGAGGCGGTCACAATGGCATACTATGAGGCGGTCACAATGTATAATAAGAGGCGGTCACAATGGCATACTAAGAGGCGGTCACAATGGCATACTAAGAGGCGGTCACAATGTATGCGAAGAGGCCGTCACAATGGCATACTAAGAGGCGGTCACAATGTATAATGAGAGGCGGTCACAATGGCAAACTAAGAGGCGGTCACAATATATACTAAGAGGCGGTCACAATGGCATACTAAGAGGCGGTCACAATGGCATACTAATAGGAGGTCACAATGGCATACTAAGTGGCGGTCACAATGGCATACTAAGAGGCGGTCACAATGTATACTAAGAGGCGGTCACAATGTATACTAAGAGGCCGTCACAATGGCATACTAAGAGGCGGTCACAATGTATAATAAGAGGCGGTCACAATGGCAAACTAAGAGGCGGTCACAATATATATTAAGAGGCGGTCACAATGGCATACTAAGAGGCGGTCACAATGGCATACTAATAGGAGGTCACAATGGCATACTAAGTGGCGGTCACAATGGCATACTAAGAGGCGGTCACAATGTATACTAAGAGGCGGTCACAATGTATACTAAGAGGCGGTCACAATGGCATACTAAGAGGCGGTCACAATGTATAATAAGAGGCGGTCACAATGGCAAACTAAGAGGCGGTCACAATATATACTAAGAGGCGGTCACAATGGCATACTATGAGGCGGTCACAATGGCATACTAATAGGAGGTCACAATGGCATACTAAGTGGCGGTCACAATGGCATACTAAGAGGCGGTCACAATGGCATACTAATAGGAGGTCACAATGGCATACTAAGAGGCGATCCCACTGGCATACTAAGAGGCGGTCACAATGCATACTAAGTGGCGGTCACAATGGCATACTAAGAGGCGGTCACAATGGCATACTAATAGGAGGTCACAATGGCATACTAAGTGGCGGTCACAATGGCATACTAAGAGGCGGTCACAATGGCATGCTAAGTGGCGGTCACAATGGCAGGCTAAGAGGCGGTCACAATGGCATACTAAGAGGCGGTCACAATGGCATGCTAAGAGGCGGTCACAATGGCATGCTAAGAGGCGGTCACAAAGTATACTAAGAGGCGGTCACAATGGCATGCTAAGAGGCCGTCACAATGTATACTAAGAGGCGGTCACAATGGCATACTAAGAGGCGGTCACAATGTATACTAAGAGGCGGTCACAATGTATAATAAGAGGCGGTCACAATGTATACCAATAGGCGGACACATTGGCATACTAAGAGGCGGTCACAATGTATACTAATAGGCGGTCACAATGGCATACTATGAGGCGGTCACAATGGCATACTAAGAGGCGGTCACAATGTATACTAAGAGGCGGTCACAATGGCATGCTAAGAGGCGGTCACAATGGCATACTAAGAGGCGGTCACAATGGCATGCTAAGAGGCGGTCACAATGTATACTAAGAGGCGGTCACAATGTATACTAAGAGGCGGTCACAATGTATACTAAGAGGCTGTCACAATGGCATACTAAGAGGCGGTCACAATGGCATACTAAGAGGCGGTCACAATGTATACTAAGAGGCGGTCACAATGGCATGCTAAGAGGCGGTCACAATGTATACTAAGAGGCGGTCACAATGTATACTAAGAGGCGGTCACAATGGCATACTAAGAGGCGGTCACAATGGCATGCTAAGAGGCGGTCACAATGTATACTAAGAGGCGGTCACAATGTATACTAAGAGGCGGTCACAATGTATACTAATAGGAGGTCACAATGGCATACTAAGAGGCGGTCACAATGGCATGTTAAGAGGCGGTCACAATGTATACTAAGAGGCGGTCACAATGGCATGCTAAGAGGCGGTCACAATTGCATGCTAAGTGGCGGTCACAATGGCATGCTAAGAGGCGGTCACAATGGCATACTAAGAGGCGGTCACAATGGCGTGCTAAGAGGCGGTCACAATGTATACTAAGAGGCGGTCACAATGTATACTAAGAGGCGGTCACAATGTATAATAAGAGGCGGTCACAATGTATAATAAGAGGCGGTCACAATGGCATGCTAAGAGGCGGTCACAATGTATACTAAGAGGCGGTCACAATGTATAATAAGAGGCGGTCACAATGTATACTAAGAGGCGGTCACAATGTATACTAATAGGCAGTCACAATGGCATACTAAGAGGCGGTCACAATGTATACTAAGAGGCGGTCACAATGGCATGCTAAGAGGCGGTCACAATGGCATACTAAGAGGCGGTCACAATGTATAATAAGAGGCGGTTACAATGGCATACTAAGAGGCGGTCACAATGTATACTAAGAGGCGGTCACAATGGCATACTAAGAGGCGGTCACAATGTATACTAAGAGGCGGTCACAATGGCATACTAAGAGGCGGTCACAATGTATAATAAGAGGCGGTTACAATGGCAAACTAAGAGGCGGTCACAATATATACTAAGAGGCGGTCACAATGGCATACTAAGAGGCGGTCACAATGGCATACTAATAGGAGGTCACAATGGCATACTAAGTGGCGGTCACAATGGCATACTAAGAGGCGGTCACAATGGCATACTAAGAGGCGGTCCCACTGGCATACTAAGAGGCGGTCACAATGCATACTAAGTGGCGGTCACAATGGCATACTAAGAGGCGTTCACAATGGCATACTAATAGGAGGTCACAATGGCATTCTAAGTGGCGGTCACAATGGCATACTAAGAGGCGGTCACAATGGCATGCTAAGTGGCGGTCACAATGGCAGGCTAAGAGGCGGTCACAATGGCATACTAAGAGGCGGTCACAATGGCATGCTAAGAGGCGGTCACAATGGCATGCTAAGAGGCGGTCACAATGTATACTAAGAGGCGGTCACAATGGCATACTAAGAGGCGGTCACAATGTATACTAAGAGGCGGTCACAATGTATAATAAGAGGTGATCACAATGTATACTAAGAGGCGGTCACAATGGCATGCTAAGAGGCCGTCACAATGTATACTAAGAGGCGGTCACAATGGCATACTAAGAGGCGGTCACAATGTATACTAAGAGGCGGTCACAATGTATACTAAGAGGTGATCACAATGTATACTAAGAGGTGATCACAATGTATACTAAGAGGCGGTCACAATGTATACTAAGAGGCGGTCACAATGTATACTAAGAGGTGATCACAATGCATACTAAGAGGCGGTCACAATGTATACTAAGAGGCGGTCACAATGTATACTAAGAGGTGATCACAATGTATACTAAGAGGCGGTCACAATGGCATGCTAAGAGGCCGTCACAATGTATACTAAGAGGCGGTCACAATGGCATACTAAGAGGCGGTCACAATGTATACTAAGAGGCGGTCACAATGTATAATAAGAGGCGGTCACAATGTATACTAATAGGCGGTCACATTGGCATACTAAGAGGCGGTCACAATGTATACTAAGAGGCGGTCACAATGTATACTAATAGGCGGTCACAATGGCATACTAAGAGGCGGTCACAATGGCATACTAAGAGGCGGTCACAATGGCATGCTAAGAGGCGGTCACAATGGCATACTAAGAGGCGGTCACAATGGCATGCTAAGAGGCGGTCACAATGGCATACTAAGAGGCGGTCACAATGGCATGCTAAGAGGCGGTCACAATGGCATGCTAAGAGGCGGTCACAATGTCTACTAAGAGGCGGTCACAATGGCATACTAAGAGGCGGTCACAATGGCATGCTAAGAGGCGGTCACAATGGCATACTAAGAGGCGGTCACAATGGCATGCTAAGAGGCGGTCACAATGTATACTAAGAGGCGGTCACAATGTATACTAATAGGAGGTCACAATGGCATACTAAGAGGCGGTCACAATGGCATGCTAAGAGACGGTCACAATGGCATGCTAAGAGGCGGTCACAATGTATACTAAGAGGCGGTCACAATGTATACTAAGAGGCGGTCACAATGTATACTAATAGGAGGTCACAATGGCATACTAAGAGGCGGTCACAATGGCATGCTAAGAGGCGGTCACAATGTATACTAAGAGGCGGTCACAATGGCATGCTAAGAGGCGGTCACAAAGGCATGCTAAGTGGCGGTCACAATGTATACTAAGAGGCGGTCACAATGGCATGCTAAGAGGCGGTCACAATGCCATACTAAGAGGCGGTCACAATGGCATACTAAGAGGCGGTCACAATGTATACTAATAGGAGGTCACAATGGCATACTAAGAGGCGGTCACAATGGCATGCTAAGTGGCGGTCACAATGGCAGGCTAAGAGGCGGTCACAATGGCATACTATGAGGCGGTCACAATGTATAATAAGAAGCGGTCACAATGGCATACTAAGAGGCGGTCACAATGGCATACTAAGAGGCGGTCACAATGTATGCGAAGAGGCCGTCACAATGGCATACTAAGAGGCGGTCACAATGTATAATAAGAGGCGGTCACAATGGCAAACTAAGAGGCGGTCACAATATATACTAAGAGGCGGTCACAATGGCATACTAAGAGGCGGTCACAATGGCATACTAATAGGAGGTCACAATGGCATACTAAGTGGCGGTCACAATGGCATACTAAGAGGCGGTCACAATGTATACTAAGAGGCGGTCACAATGTATACCAAGAGGCGGTCACAATGGCATACTAAGAGGCGGTCACAATGTATAATAAGAGGCGGTCACAATGGCAAACTAAGAGGCGGTCACAATATATACTAAGAGGCGGTCACAATGGCATACTAAGAGGCGGTCACAATGGCATACTAATAGGAGGTCACAATGGCATACTAAGTGGCGGTCACAATGGCATACTAAGAGGCGGTCACAATGTATACTAAGAGGCGGTCACAATGTATACTAAGAGGCGGTCACAATGGCATACTAAGAGGCGGTCACAATGTATAATAAGAGGCGGTCACAATGGCAAACTAAGAGGCGGTCACAATATATACTAAGAGGCGGTCACAATGGCATACTATGAGGCGGTCACAATGGCATACTAATAGGAGGTCACAATGGCATACTAAGTGGCGGTCACAATGGCATACTAAGAGGCGGTCACAATGGCATGCTAAGTGGCGGTCACAATGGCATGCTAAGAGGCGGTCACAATGGCATGCTAAGAGGCGGTCACAAAGTATACTAAGAGGCGGTCACAATGGCATGCTAAGAGGCCGTCACAATGTATACTAAGAGGCGGTCACAATGGCATACTAAGAGGCGGTCACAATGTATACTAAGAGGCGGTCACAATGTATAATAAGAGGCGGTCACAATGTATACCAATAGGCGGTCACATTGGCATACTAAGAGGCGGTCACAATGTATACTAAGAGGCGGTCACAATGTATACTAATAGGCGGTCACAATGGCATACTATGAGGCGGTCACAATGGCATACTAAGAGGCGGTCACAATGTATACTAAGAGGCGGTCACAATGGCATGCTAAGAGGCGGTCACAATGGCATACTAAGAGGCGGTCACAATGGCATGCTAAGAGGCGGTCACAATGTATACTAAGAGGCGGTCACAATGTATACTAAGAGGCGGTCACAATGTATACTAAGAGGCTGTCACAATGGCATACTAAGAGGCGGTCACAATGGCATACTAAGAGGCGGTCACAATGTATACTAAGAGGCGGTCACAATGGCATGCTAAGAGGCGGTCACAATGTATACTAAGAGGCGGTCACAATGTATACTAAGAGGCGGTCACAATGGCATACTAAGAGGCGGTCACAATGGCATGCTAAGAGGCGGTCACAATGTATACTAAGAGGCGGTCACAATGTATACTAATAGGAGGTCACAATGGCATACTAAGAGGCGGTCACAATGGCATGCTAAGAGGCGGTCACAATGTATACTAAGAGGCGGTCACAATGGCATGCTAAGAGGCGGTCACAAAGGCATGCTAAGTGGCGGTCACAATGTATACTAAGAGGCGGTCACAATGGCATGCTAAGAGGCGGTCACAATGCCATACTAAGAGGCGGTCACAATGGCATACTAAGAGGCGGTCACAATGTATACTAATAGGAGGTCACAATGGCATACTAAGAGGCGGTCACAATGGCATGCTAAGTGGCGGTCACAATGGCAGGCTAAGAGGCGGTCACAATGGCATACTATGAGGCGGTCACAATGTATAATAAGAGGCGGTCACAATGGCATACTAAGAGGCGGTCACAATGGCATACTAAGAGGCGGTCACAATGTATGCGAAGAGGCCGTCACAATGGCATACTAAGAGGCGGTCACAATGTATAATAAGAGGCGGTCACAATGGCAAACTAAGAGGCGGTCACAATATATACTAAGAGGCGGTCACAATGGCATACTAAGAGGCGGTCACAATGGCATACTAATAGGAGGTCACAATGGCATACTAAGTGGCGGTCACAATGGCATACTAAGAGGCGGTCACAATGTATACTAAGAGGCGGTCACAATGTATACTAAGAGGCGGTCACAATGGCATACTAAGAGGCGGTCACAATGTATAATAAGAGGCGGTCACAATGGCAAACTAAGAGGCGGTCACAATATATACTAAGAGGCGGTCACAATGGCATACTAAGAGGCGGTCACAATGGCATACTAATAGGAGGTCACAATGGCATACTAAGTGGCGGTCACAATGGCATACTAAGAGGCGGTCACAATGTATACTAAGAGGCGGTCACAATGTATACTAAGAGGCGGTCACAATGGCATACTAAGAGGCGGTCACAATGTATAATAAGAGGCGGTCACAATGGCAAACTAAGAGGCGGTCACAATATATACTAAGAGGCGGTCACAATGGCATACTATGAGGCGGTCACAATGGCATACTAATAGGAGGTCACAATGGCATACTAAGTGGCGGTCACAATGGCATACTAAGAGGCGGTCACAATGGCATACTAATAGGAGGTCACAATGGCATACTAAGAGGCGATCCCACTGGCATACTAAGAGGCGGTCACAATGCATACTAAGTGGCGGTCACAATGGCATACTAAGAGGCGGTCACAATGGCATACTAATAGGAGGTCACAATGGCATACTAAGTGGCGGTCACAATGGCATACTAAGAGGCGGTCACAATGGCATGCTAAGTGGCGGTCACAATGGCAGGCTAAGAGGCGGTCACAATGGCATACTAAGAGGCGGTCACAATGGCATGCTAAGAGGCGGTCACAATGGCATGCTAAGAGGCGGTCACAAAGTATACTAAGAGGCGGTCACAATGGCATGCTAAGAGGCCGTCACAATGTATACTAAGAGGCGGTCACAATGGCATACTAAGAGGCGGTCACAATGTATACTAAGAGGCGGTCACAATGTATAATAAGAGGCGGTCACAATGTATACCAATAGGCGGTCACATTGGCATACTAAGAGGCGGTCACAATGTATACTAAGAGGCGCTCACAATGTATACTAATAGGCGGTCACAATGGCATACTATGAGGCGGTCACAATGGCATACTAAGAGGCGGTCACAATGTATACTAAGAGGCGGTCACAATGGCATGCTAAGAGGCGGTCACAATGGCATACTAAGAGGCGGTCACAATGGCATGCTAAGAGGCGGTCACAATGTATACTAAGAGGCGGTCACAATGTATACTAAGAGGCGGTCACAATGTATACTAAGAGGCTGTCACAATGGCATACTAAGAGGCGGTCACAATGGCATACTAAGAGGCGGTCACAATGTATACTAAGAGGCGGTCACAATGGCATGCTAAGAGGCGGTCACAATGTATACTAAGAGGCGGTCACAATGTATACTAAGAGGCGGTCACAATGGCATACTAAGAGGCGGTCACAATGGCATGCTAAGAGGCGGTCACAATGTATACTAAGAGGCGGTCACAATGTATACTAAGAGGCGGTCACAATGTATACTAATAGGAGGTCACAATGGCATACTAAGAGGCGGTCACAATGGCATGTTAAGAGGCGGTCACAATGTATACTAAGAGGCGGTCACAATGGCATGCTAAGAGGCGGTCACAATTGCATGCTAAGTGGCGGTCACAATGGCATGCTAAGAGGCGGTCACAATGGCATACTAAGAGGCGGTCACAATGGCGCGCTAAGAGGCGGTCACAATGTATACTAAGAGGCGGTCACAATGTATACTAAGAGGCGGTCACAATGTATAATAAGAGGCGGTCACAATGTATAATAAGAGGCGGTCACAATGGCATGCTAAGAGGCGGTCACAATGTATACTAAGAGGCGGTCACAATGTATACTAAGAGGTGATCACAATGTATACTAAGAGGCGGTCACAATGGCATGCTAAGAGGCCGTCACAATGTATACTAAGAGGCGGTCACAATGGCATACTAAGAGGCGGTCACAATGTATACTAAGAGGCGGTCACAATGTATAATAAGAGGCGGTCACAATGTATACTAATAGGCGGTCACATTGGCATACTAAGAGGCGTTCACAATGTATACTAAGAGGCGGTCACAATGTATACTAATAGGCGGTCACAATGGCATACTAAGAGGCGGTCACAATGGCATACTAAGAGGCGGTCACAATGGCATGCTAAGAGGCGGTCACAATGGCATACTAAGAGGCGGTCACAATGGCATGCTAAGAGGCGGTCACAATGGCATACTAAGAGGCGGTCACAATGGCATGCTAAGAGGCGGTCACAATGGCATGCTAAGAGGCGGTCACAATGTCTACTAAGAGGCGGTCACAATGGCATACTAAGAGGCGGTCACAATGGCATGCTAAGAGGCGGTCACAATGGCATACTAAGAGGCGGTCACAATGGCATGCTAAGAGGCGGTCACAATGTATACTAAGAGGCGGTCACAATGTATACTAATAGGAGGTCACAATGGCATACTAAGAGGCGGTCACAATGGCATGCTAAGAGACGGTCACAATGGCATGCTAAGAGGCGGTCACAATGTATACTAAGAGGCGGTCACAATGTATACTAAGAGGCGGTCACAATGTATACTAATAGGAGGTCACAATGGCATACTAAGAGGCGGTCACAATGGCATGCTAAGAGGCGGTCACAATGTATACTAAGAGGCGGTCACAATGGCATGCTAAGAGGCGGTCACAAAGGCATGCTAAGTGGCGGTCACAATGTATACTAAGAGGCGGTCACAATGGCATGCTAAGAGGCGGTCACAATGCCATACTAAGAGGCGGTCACAATGGCATACTAAGAGGCGGTCACAATGTATACTAATAGGAGGTCACAATGGCATACTAAGAGGCGGTCACAATGGCATGCTAAGTGGCGGTCACAATGGCAGGCTAAGAGGCGGTCACAATGGCATACTATGAGGCGGTCACAATGTATAATAAGAGGCGGTCACAATGGCATACTAAGAGGCGGTCACAATGGCATACTAAGAGGCGGTCACAATGTATGCGAAGAGGCCGTCACAATGGCATACTAAGAGGCGGTCACAATGTATAATAAGAGGCGGTCACAATGGCAAACTAAGAGGCGGTCACAATATATACTAAGAGGCGGTCACAATGGCATACTAAGAGGCGGTCACAATGGCATACTAATAGGAGGTCACAATGGCATACTAAGTGGCGGTCACAATGGCATACTAAGAGGCGGTCACAATGTATACTAAGAGGCGGTCACAATGTATACTAAGAGGCCGTCACAATGGCATACTAAGAGGCGGTCACAATGTATAATAAGAGGCGGTCACAATGGCAAACTAAGAGGCGGTCACAATATATATTAAGAGGCGGTCACAATGGCATACTAAGAGGCGGTCACAATGGCATACTAATAGGAGGTCACAATGGCATACTAAGTGGCGGTCACAATGGCATACTAAGAGGCGGTCACAATGTATACTAAGAGGCGGTCACAATGTATACTAAGAGGCGGTCACAATGGCATACTAAGAGGCGGTCACAATGTATAATAAGAGGCGGTCACAATGGCAAACTAAGAGGCGGTCACAATATATACTAAGAGGCGGTCACAATGGCATACTATGAGGCGGTCACAATGGCATACTAATAGGAGGTCACAATGGCATACTAAGTGGCGGTCACAATGGCATACTAAGAGGCGGTCACAATGGCATACTAATAGGAGGTCACAATGGCATACTAAGAGGCGATCCCACTGGCATACTAAGAGGCGGTCACAATGCATACTAAGTGGCGGTCACAATGGCATACTAAGAGGCGGTCACAATGGCATACTAATAGGAGGTCACAATGGCATACTAAGTGGCGGTCACAATGGCATACTAAGAGGCGGTCACAATGGCATGCTAAGTGGCGGTCACAATGGCAGGCTAAGAGGCGGTCACAATGGCATACTAAGAGGCGGTCACAATGGCATGCTAAGAGGCGGTCACAATGGCATGCTAAGAGGCGGTCACAAAGTATACTAAGAGGCGGTCACAATGGCATGCTAAGAGGCCGTCACAATGTATACTAAGAGGCGGTCACAATGGCATACTAAGAGGCGGTCACAATGTATACTAAGAGGCGGTCACAATGTATAATAAGAGGCGGTCACAATGTATACCAATAGGCGGACACATTGGCATACTAAGAGGCGGTCACAATGTATACTAATAGGCGGTCACAATGGCATACTATGAGGCGGTCACAATGGCATACTAAGAGGCGGTCACAATGTATACTAAGAGGCGGTCACAATGGCATGCTAAGAGGCGGTCACAATGGCATACTAAGAGGCGGTCACAATGGCATGCTAAGAGGCGGTCACAATGTATACTAAGAGGCGGTCACAATGTATACTAAGAGGCGGTCACAATGTATACTAAGAGGCTGTCACAATGGCATACTAAGAGGCGGTCACAATGGCATACTAAGAGGCGGTCACAATGTATACTAAGAGGCGGTCACAATGGCATGCTAAGAGGCGGTCACAATGTATACTAAGAGGCGGTCACAATGTATACTAAGAGGCGGTCACAATGGCATACTAAGAGGCGGTCACAATGGCATGCTAAGAGGCGGTCACAATGTATACTAAGAGGCGGTCACAATGTATACTAAGAGGCGGTCACAATGTATACTAATAGGAGGTCACAATGGCATACTAAGAGGCGGTCACAATGGCATGTTAAGAGGCGGTCACAATGTATACTAAGAGGCGGTCACAATGGCATGCTAAGAGGCGGTCACAATTGCATGCTAAGTGGCGGTCACAATGGCATGCTAAGAGGCGGTCACAATGGCATACTAAGAGGCGGTCACAATGGCGTGCTAAGAGGCGGTCACAATGTATACTAAGAGGCGGTCACAATGTATACTAAGAGGCGGTCACAATGTATAATAAGAGGCGGTCACAATGTATAATAAGAGGCGGTCACAATGGCATGCTAAGAGGCGGTCACAATGTATACTAAGAGGCGGTCACAATGTATAATAAGAGGCGGTCACAATGTATACTAAGAGGCGGTCACAATGTATACTAATAGGCAGTCACAATGGCATACTAAGAGGCGGTCACAATGTATACTAAGAGGCGGTCACAATGGCATGCTAAGAGGCGGTCACAATGGCATACTAAGAGGCGGTCACAATGTATAATAAGAGGCGGTTACAATGGCATACTAAGAGGCGGTCACAATGTATACTAAGAGGCGGTCACAATGGCATACTAAGAGGCGGTCACAATGTATACTAAGAGGCGGTCACAATGGCATACTAAGAGGCGGTCACAATGTATAATAAGAGGCGGTTACAATGGCAAACTAAGAGGCGGTCACAATATATACTAAGAGGCGGTCACAATGGCATACTAAGAGGCGGTCACAATGGCATACTAATAGGAGGTCACAATGGCATACTAAGTGGCGGTCACAATGGCATACTAAGAGGCGGTCACAATGGCATACTAAGAGGCGGTCCCACTGGCATACTAAGAGGCGGTCACAATGCATACTAAGTGGCGGTCACAATGGCATACTAAGAGGCGTTCACAATGGCATACTAATAGGAGGTCACAATGGCATTCTAAGTGGCGGTCACAATGGCATACTAAGAGGCGGTCACAATGGCATGCTAAGTGGCGGTCACAATGGCAGGCTAAGAGGCGGTCACAATGGCATACTAAGAGGCGGTCACAATGGCATGCTAAGAGGCGGTCACAATGGCATGCTAAGAGGCGGTCACAATGTATACTAAGAGGCGGTCACAATGGCATACTAAGAGGCGGTCACAATGTATACTAAGAGGCGGTCACAATGTATAATAAGAGGTGATCACAATGTATACTAAGAGGCGGTCACAATGGCATGCTAAGAGGCCGTCACAATGTATACTAAGAGGCGGTCACAATGGCATACTAAGAGGCGGTCACAATGTATACTAAGAGGCGGTCACAATGTATACTAAGAGGTGATCACAATGTATACTAAGAGGTGATCACAATGTATACTAAGAGGCGGTCACAATGTATACTAAGAGGCGGTCACAATGTATACTAAGAGGTGATCACAATGCATACTAAGAGGCGGTCACAATGTATACTAAGAGGCGGTCACAATGTATACTAAGAGGTGATCACAATGTATACTAAGAGGCGGTCACAATGGCATGCTAAGAGGCCGTCACAATGTATACTAAGAGGCGGTCACAATGGCATACTAAGAGGCGGTCACAATGTATACTAAGAGGCGGTCACAATGTATAATAAGAGGCGGTCACAATGTATACTAATAGGCGGTCACATTGGCATACTAAGAGGCGGTCACAATGTATACTAAGAGGCGGTCACAATGTATACTAATAGGCGGTCACAATGGCATACTAAGAGGCGGTCACAATGGCATACTAAGAGGCGGTCACAATGGCATGCTAAGAGGCGGTCACAATGGCATACTAAGAGGCGGTCACAATGGCATGCTAAGAGGCGGTCACAATGGCATACTAAGAGGCGGTCACAATGGCATGCTAAGAGGCGGTCACAATGGCATGCTAAGAGGCGGTCACAATGTCTACTAAGAGGCGGTCACAATGGCATACTAAGAGGCGGTCACAATGGCATGCTAAGAGGCGGTCACAATGGCATACTAAGAGGCGGTCACAATGGCATGCTAAGAGGCGGTCACAATGTATACTAAGAGGCGGTCACAATGTATACTAATAGGAGGTCACAATGGCATACTAAGAGGCGGTCACAATGGCATGCTAAGAGACGGTCACAATGGCATGCTAAGAGGCGGTCACAATGTATACTAAGAGGCGGTCACAATGTATACTAAGAGGCGGTCACAATGTATACTAATAGGAGGTCACAATGGCATACTAAGAGGCGGTCACAATGGCATGCTAAGAGGCGGTCACAATGTATACTAAGAGGCGGTCACAATGGCATGCTAAGAGGCGGTCACAAAGGCATGCTAAGTGGCGGTCACAATGTACACTAAGAGGCGGTCACAATGGCATGCTAAGAGGCGGTCACAATGCCATACTAAGAGGCGGTCACAATGGCATACTAAGAGGCGGTCACAATGTATACTAATAGGAGGTCACAATGGCATACTAAGAGGCGGTCACAATGGCATGCTAAGTGGCGGTCACAATGGCAGGCTAAGAGGCGGTCACAATGGCATACTATGAGGCGGTCACAATGTATAATAAGAAGCGGTCACAATGGCATACTAAGAGGCGGTCACAATGGCATACTAAGAGGCGGTCACAATGTATGCGAAGAGGCCGTCACAATGGCATACTAAGAGGCGGTCACAATGTATAATAAGAGGCGGTCACAATGGCAAACTAAGAGGCGGTCACAATATATACTAAGAGGCGGTCACAATGGCATACTAAGAGGCGGTCACAATGGCATACTAATAGGAGGTCACAATGGCATACTAAGTGGCGGTCACAATGGCATACTAAGAGGCGGTCACAATGTATACTAAGAGGCGGTCACAATGTATACCAAGAGGCGGTCACAATGGCATACTAAGAGGCGGTCACAATGTATAATAAGAGGCGGTCACAATGGCAAACTAAGAGGCGGTCACAATATATACTAAGAGGCGGTCACAATGGCATACTAAGAGGCGGTCACAATGGCATACTAATAGGAGGTCACAATGGCATACTAAGTGGCGGTCACAATGGCATACTAAGAGGCGGTCACAATGTATACTAAGAGGCGGTCACAATGTATACTAAGAGGCGGTCACAATGGCATACTAAGAGGCGGTCACAATGTATAATAAGAGGCGGTCACAATGGCAAACTAAGAGGCGGTCACAATATATACTAAGAGGCGGTCACAATGGCATACTATGAGGCGGTCACAATGGCATACTAATAGGAGGTCACAATGGCATACTAAGTGGCGGTCACAATGGCATACTAAGAGGCGGTCACAATGGCATGCTAAGTGGCGGTCACAATGGCATGCTAAGAGGCGGTCACAATGGCATGCTAAGAGGCGGTCACAAAGTATACTAAGAGGCGGTCACAATGGCATGCTAAGAGGCCGTCACAATGTATACTAAGAGGCGGTCACAATGGCATACTAAGAGGCGGTCACAATGTATACTAAGAGGCGGTCACAATGTATAATAAGAGGCGGTCACAATGTATACCAATAGGCGGTCACATTGGCATACTAAGAGGCGGTCACAATGTATACTAAGAGGCGGTCACAATGTATACTAATAGGCGGTCACAATGGCATACTATGAGGCGGTCACAATGGCATACTAAGAGGCGGTCACAATGTATACTAAGAGGCGGTCACAATGGCATGCTAAGAGGCGGTCACAATGGCATACTAAGAGGCGGTCACAATGGCATGCTAAGAGGCGGTCACAATGTATACTAAGAGGCGGTCACAATGTATACTAAGAGGCGGTCACAATGTATACTAAGAGGCTGTCACAATGGCATACTAAGAGGCGGTCACAATGGCATACTAAGAGGCGGTCACAATGTATACTAAGAGGCGGTCACAATGGCATGCTAAGAGGCGGTCACAATGTATACTAAGAGGCGGTCACAATGTATACTAAGAGGCGGTCACAATGGCATACTAAGAGGCGGTCACAATGGCATGCTAAGAGGCGGTCACAATGTATACTAAGAGGCGGTCACAATGTATACTAAGAGGCGGTCACAATGTATACTAATAGGAGGTCACAATGGCATACTAAGAGGCGGTCACAATGGCATGTTAAGAGGCGGTCACAATGTATACTAAGAGGCGGTCACAATGGCATGCTAAGAGGCGGTCACAATTGCATGCTAAGTGGCGGTCACAATGTATACTAAGAGGCGGTCACAATGGCATGCTAAGAGGCGGTCACAATGCCATACTAATAGGAGGTCACAATGGCATACTAAGAGGCGGTCACAATGGCATACTAAGAGGCGGTCACAATGGCATGCAAAGTGGCGGTCACAATGGCAGGCTAAGAGGCGGTCGCAATGGCATACTAAGAGGCGGTCACAATGTATAATAAGAGGCGGTCACAATGGCAAACTAAGAGGCGGTCACAATATATACTAAGAGGCGGTCACAATGGCATACTAAGAGGCGGTCACAATGGCATACTAATAGGAGGTCACAATGGCATACTAAGTGGCGGTCACAATGGCATACTAAGAGGCGGTCACAATGGCATACTAATAGGAGGTCACAATGGCATACTAAGAGGCGATCCCACTGGCATACTAAGAGGCGGTCACAATGCATACTAAGTGGCGGTCACAATGGCATACTAAGAGGCGGTCACAATGGCATACTAATAGGAGGTCACAATGGCATACTAAGTGGCGGTCACAATGGCATACTAAGAGGCGGTCACAATGGCATACTAAGTGGCGGTCACAATGGCATGCTAAGAGGCGGTCACAATGGCATGCTAAGAGGCGGTCACAATGGCATACTAAGAGGCGGTCACAATGGCATGCTAAGAGGCGGTCACAATGTATACTAAGAGGCGGTCACAATGTATACTAAGAGGCGGTCACAATGTATACTAAGAGGCTGTCACAATGGCATACTAAGAGGCGGTCACAATGGCATACTAAGAGGCGGTCACAATGTATACTAAGAGGCGGTCACAATGGCATGCTAAGAGGCGGTCACAATGTATACTAAGAGGAGGTCACAATGTATACTAAGAGGCGGTCACAATGGCATACTATGAGGCGGTCACAATGGCATGCTAAGAGGCGGTCACAATGTATACTAAGAGGCGGTCACAATGTATACTAAGAGGCGGTCACAATGTATACTAATAGGAGGTCACAATGGCATACTAAGAGGCGGTCACAATGGCATGTTAAGAGGCGGTCACAATGTATACTAAGAGGCGGTCACAATGGCATGCTAAGAGGCGGTCACAATTGCATGCTAAGTGGCGGTCACAATGTATACTAAGAGGCGGTCACAATGGCATGCTAAGAGGCGGTCACAATGCCATACTAATAGGAGGTCACAATGGCATACTAAGAGGCGGTCACAATGGCATACTAAGAGGCGGTCACAATGGCATGCAAAGTGGCGGTCACAATGGCAGGCTAAGAGGCGGTCGCAATGGCATACTAAGAGGCGGTCACAATGTATAATAAGAGGCGGTCACAATGGCAAACTAAGAGGCGGTCACAATATATACTAAGAGGCGGTCACAATGGCATACTAAGAGGCGGTCACAATGGCATACTAATAGGAGGTCACAATGGCATACTAAGTGGCGGTCACAATGGCATACTAAGAGGCGGTCACAATGGCATACTAATAGGAGGTCACAATGGCATACTAAGAGGCGATCCCACTGGCATACTAAGAGGCGGTCACAATGCATACTAAGTGGCGGTCACAATGGCATACTAAGAGGCGGTCACAATGGCATACTAATAGGAGGTCACAATGGCATACTAAGTGGCGGTCACAATGGCATACTAAGAGGCGGTCACAATGGCATACTAAGTGGCGGTCACAATGGCATGCTAAGAGGCGGTCACAATGGCATGCTAAGAGGCGGTCACAAAGTATACTAAGAGGCGGTCACAATGGCATGCTAAGAGGCCGTCACAATGTATACTAAGAGGCGGTCACAATGGCATACTAAGGGGCGGTCACAATGTATACTAAGAGGCGGTCACAATGTATAATAAGAGGCGGTCACAATGTATACTAATAGGCGGTCACATTGGCATACTAAGAGGCGGTCACAATGTATACTAAGAGGCGGTCACAATGTATAATAATAGGCGGTCACAATGGCATACTAAGAGGCGGTCACAATGGCATACTAAGAGGCGGTCACAATGTATACTAAGAGGCGGTCACAATGGCATGCTAAGAGGCGGTCACAATGGCATGCAAAGTGGCGGTCACAATGGCAGGCTAAGAGGCGGTCGCAATGGCATACTATGAGGCGGTCACAATGTATAATAAGAGGCGGTCACAATGGCATACTAAGAGGCGGTCACAATGGCATACTAAGA
The DNA here is from genome assembly GCF_048418815.1 of Hemitrygon akajei. Lineage (NCBI taxonomy): Eukaryota > Metazoa > Chordata > Chondrichthyes > Myliobatiformes > Dasyatidae > Hemitrygon > Hemitrygon akajei. The sequence goes on along the minus strand of NC_133150.1, from coordinate 7,941,961 downwards.
GTCGGTCACAATGTATACTAAGAGGCGGTCACAATGCATACTAAGTGGCGGTCACAATGGCATACTAAGAGGCGGTCACAATGGCATACTAATAGGAGGTCACAATGGCATACTAAGTGGCGGTCACAATGGCATACTAAGAGGCGGTCACAATGGCATGCTAAGTGGCGGTCACAATGGCAGGCTAAGAGGCGGTCACAATGGCATACTAAGAGGCGGTCACAATGGCATGCTAAGAGGCGGTCACAAAGTATACTAAGAGGCGGTCACAATGACATGCTAAGAGGCCGTCACAATGTATACTAAGAGGCGGTCACAATGGCATACTAAGAGGCGGTCACAATGTATACTAAGAGGCGGTCACAATGTATAATAAGAGGCGGTCACAATGTATACCAATAGGCGGTCACATTGGCATACTAAGAGGCGGTCACAATGTATTCTAAGAGGCGGTCACAATGTATACTAATAGGCGGTCACAATGGCATACTATGAGGCGGTCACAATGGCATACTAAGAGGCGGTCACAATGTATACTAAGAGGCGGTCACAATGGCATGCTAAGAGGCGGTCACAATGGCATACTAAGAGGCGGTCACAATGGCATGCTAAGAGGCGGTCACAATGTATACTAAGAGGCGGTCACAATGTATACTAAGAGGCGGTCACAATGTATACTAAGAGGCTGTCACAATGGCATACTAAGAGGCGGTCACAATGGCATACTAAGAGGCGGTCACAATGTATACTAAGAGGCGGTCACAATGGCATGCTAAGAGGCGGTCACAATGTATACTAAGAGGCGGTCACAATGTATACTAAGAGGCGGTCACAATGGCATACTAAGAGGCGGTCACAATGGCATGCTAAGAGGCGGTCACAATGTATACTAAGAGGCGGTCACAATGTATACTAAGAGGCGGTCACAATGTATACTAATAGGAGGTCACAATGGCACACTAAGAGGCGGTCACAATGGCATGTTAAGAGGCGGTCACAATGTATACTAAGAGGCGGTCACAATGGCATGCTAAGAGGCGGTCACAATTGCATGCTAAGTGGCGTTCACAATGTATACTAAGAGGCGGTCACAATGGCATGCTAAGAGGCGGTCACAATGCCATACTAATAGGAGGTCACAATGGCATACTAAGAGGCGGTCACAATGGCATACTAAGAGGCGGTCACAATGGCATGCAAAGTGGCGCTCACAATGGCAGGCTAAGAGGCGGTCGCAATGGCATACTAAGAGGCGGTCACAATGTATAATAAGAGGCGGTCACAATGGCAAACTAAGAGGCGGTCACAATATATACTAAGAGGCGGTCACAATGGCATACTAAGAGGCGGTCACAATGGCATACTAATAGGAGGTCACAATGGCATACTAAGTGGCGGTCACAATGGCATACTAAGAGGCGGTCACAATGGCATACTAATAGGAGGTCACAATGGCATACTAAGAGGCGATCCCACTGGCATACTAAGAGGCGGTCACAATGCATACTAAGTGGCGGTCACAATGGCATACTAAGAGGCGGTCACAATGGCATACTAATAGGAGGTCACAATGGCATACTAAGTGGCGGTCACAATGGCATACTAAGAGGCGGTCACAATGGCATACTAAGTGGCGGTCACAATGGCATGCTAAGAGGCGGTCACAATGGCATGCTAAGAGGCGGTCACAAAGTATACTAAGAGGCGGTCACAATGGCATGCTAAGAGGCCGTCACAATGTATACTAAGAGGCGGTCACAATGGCATACTAAGGGGCGGTCACAATGTATACTAAGAGGCGGTCACAATGTATACTAAGAGGCGGTCACAATGGCATGCTAAGAGGCGGTCACAATGGCATACTAAGAGGCGGTCACAATGGCATGCTAAGAGGCGGTCACAATGTATACTAAGAGGCGGTCACAATGTATACTAAGAGGCGGTCACAATGTATACTAAGAGGCTGTCACAATGGCATACTAAGAGGCGGTCACAATGGCATACTAAGAGGCGGTCACAATGTATACTAAGAGGCGGTCACAATGGCATGCTAAGAGGCGGTCACAATGTATACTAAGAGGCGGTCACAATGTATACTAAGAGGCGGTCACAATGGCATACTAAGAGGCGGTCACAATGGCATGCTAAGAGGCGGTCACAATGTATACTAAGAGGCGGTCACAATGGCATGCTAAGAGGCGGTCACAATTGCATGCTAAGTGGCGGTCACAATGTATACTAAGAGGCGGTCACAATGGCATGCTAAGAGGCGGTCACAATGCCATACTAATAGGAGGTCACAATGGCATACTAAGAGGCGGTCACAATGGCATACTAAGAGGCGGTCACAATGGCATGCAAAGTGGCGGTCACAATGGCAGGCTAAGAGGCGGTCGCAATGGCATACTAAGAGGCGGTCACAATGTATAATAAGAGGCGGTCACAATGGCAAACTAAGAGGCGGTCACAATATATACTAAGAGGCGGTCACAATGGCATACTAAGAGGCGGTCACAATGGCATACTAATAGGAGGTCACAATGGCATACTAAGTGGCGGTCACAATGGCATACTAAGAGGCGGTCACAATGGCATACTAATAGGAGGTCACAATGGCATACTAAGAGGCGATCCCACTGGCATACTAAGAGGCGGTCACAATGCATACTAAGTGGCGGTCACAATGGCATACTAAGAGGCGGTCACAATGGCATACTAATAGGAGGTCACAATGGCATACTAAGTGGCGGTCACAATGGCATACTAAGAGGCGGTCACAATGGCATACTAAGTGGCGGTCACAATGGCATGCTAAGAGGCGGTCACAATGGCATGCTAAGAGGCGGTCACAAAGTATACTAAGAGGCGGTCACAATGGCATGCTAAGAGGCCGTCACAATGTATACTAAGAGGCGGTCACAATGGCATACTAAGGGGCGGTCACAATGTATACTAAGAGGCGGTCACAATGTATAATAAGAGGCGGTCACAATGTATACTAATAGGCGGTCACATTGGCATACTAAGAGGCGGTCACAATGTATACTAAGAGGCGGTCACAATGTATAATAATAGGCGGTCACAATGGCATACTAAGAGGCGGTCACAATGGCATACTAAGAGGCGGTCACAATGTATACTAAGAGGCGGTCACAATGGCATGCTAAGAGGCGGTCACAATGGCATGCAAAGTGGCGGTCACAATGGCAGGCTAAGAGGCGGTCGCAATGGCATACTATGAGGCGGTCACAATGTATAATAAGAGGCGGTCACAATGGCATACTAAGAGGCGGTCACAATGGCATACTAAGAGTCGGTCACAATGTATACTAAGAGGCGGTCACAATGCATACTAAGTGGCGGTCACAATGGCATACTAAGAGGCGGTCACAATGGCATACTAATAGGAGGTCACAATGGCATACTAAGTGGCGGTCACAATGGCATACTAAGAGGCGGTCACAATGGCATGCTAAGTGGCGGTCACAATGGCAGGCTAAGAGGCGGTCACAATGGCATACTAAGAGGCGGTCACAATGGCATGCTAAGAGGCGGTCACAAAGTATACTAAGAGGCGGTCACAATGACATGCTAAGAGGCCGTCACAATGTATACTAAGAGGCGGTCACAATGGCATACTAAGAGGCGGTCACAATGTATACTAAGAGGCGGTCACAATGTATAATAAGAGGCGGTCACAATGTATACCAATAGGCGGTCACATTGGCATACTAAGAGGCGGTCACAATGTATTCTAAGAGGCGGTCACAATGTATACTAATAGGCGGTCACAATGGCATACTATGAGGCGGTCACAATGGCATACTAAGAGGCGGTCACAATGTATACTAAGAGGCGGTCACAATGGCATGCTAAGAGGCGGTCACAATGGCATACTAAGAGGCGGTCACAATGGCATGCTAAGAGGCGGTCACAATGTATACTAAGAGGCGGTCACAATGTATACTAAGAGGCGGTCACAATGTATACTAAGAGGCTGTCACAATGGCATACTAAGAGGCGGTCACAATGGCATACTAAGAGGCGGTCACAATGTATACTAAGAGGCGGTCACAATGGCATGCTAAGAGGCGGTCACAATGTATACTAAGAGGCGGTCACAATGTATACTAAGAGGCGGTCACAATGGCATACTAAGAGGCGGTCACAATGGCATGCTAAGAGGCGGTCACAATGTATACTAAGAGGCGGTCACAATGTATACTAAGAGGCGGTCACAATGTATACTAATAGGAGGTCACAATGGCACACTAAGAGGCGGTCACAATGGCATGTTAAGAGGCGGTCACAATGTATACTAAGAGGCGGTCACAATGGCATGCTAAGAGGCGGTCACAATTGCATGCTAAGTGGCGTTCACAATGTATACTAAGAGGCGGTCACAATGGCATGCTAAGAGGCGGTCACAATGCCATACTAATAGGAGGTCACAATGGCATACTAAGAGGCGGTCACAATGGCATACTAAGAGGCGGTCACAATGGCATGCAAAGTGGCGCTCACAATGGCAGGCTAAGAGGCGGTCGCAATGGCATACTAAGAGGCGGTCACAATGTATAATAAGAGGCGGTCACAATGGCAAACTAAGAGGCGGTCACAATATATACTAAGAGGCGGTCACAATGGCATACTAAGAGGCGGTCACAATGGCATACTAATAGGAGGTCACAATGGCATACTAAGTGGCGGTCACAATGGCATACTAAGAGGCGGTCACAATGGCATACTAATAGGAGGTCACAATGGCATACTAAGAGGCGATCCCACTGGCATACTAAGAGGCGGTCACAATGCATACTAAGTGGCGGTCACAATGGCATACTAAGAGGCGGTCACAATGGCATACTAATAGGAGGTCACAATGGCATACTAAGTGGCGGTCACAATGGCATACTAAGAGGCGGTCACAATGGCATACTAAGTGGCGGTCACAATGGCATGCTAAGAGGCGGTCACAATGGCATGCTAAGAGGCGGTCACAAAGTTTACTAAGAGGCGGTCACAATGGCATGCTAAGAGGCCGTCACAATGTATACTAAGAGGCGGTCACAATGGCATACTAAGGGGCGGTCACAATGTATACTAAGAGGCGGTCACAATGTATACTAAGAGGCGGTCACAATGGCATGCTAAGAGGCGGTCACAATGGCATACTAAGAGGCGGTCACAATGGCATGCTAAGAGGCGGTCACAATGTATACTAAGAGGCGGTCACAATGTATACTAAGAGGCGGTCACAATGTATACTAAGAGGCTGTCACAATGGCATACTAAGAGGCGGTCACAATGGCATACTAAGGAGGCGGTCACAATGTATACTAAGAGGCGGTCACAATGGCATGCTAAGAGGCGGTCACAATGTATACTAAGAGGCGGTCACAATGTATACTAAGAGGCGGTCACAATGGCATACTAAGAGGCGGTCACAATGGCATGCTAAGAGGCGGTCACAATGTATACTAAGAGGCGGTCACAATGTATACTAAGAGGCGGTCACAATGTATACTAATAGGAGGTCACAATGGCATACTAAGAGGCGGTCACAATGGCATGTTAAGAGGCGGTCACAATGTATACTAAGAGGCGGTCACAATGGCATGCTAAGAGGCGGTCACAATTGCATGCTAAGTGGCGGTCACAATGTATACTAAGAGGCGGTCACAATGGCATGCTAAGAGGCGGTCACAATGCCATACTAATAGGAGGTCACAATGGCATACTAAGAGGCGGTCACAATGGCATACTAAGAGGCGGTCACAATGGCATGCAAAGTGGCGGTCACAATGGCAGGCTAAGAGGCGGTCGCAATGGCATACTAAGAGGCGGTCACAATGTATAATAAGAGGCGGTCACAATGGCAAACTAAGAGGCGGTCACAATATATACTAAGAGGCGGTCACAATGGCATACTAAGTGGCGGTCACAATGGCATACTAAGAGGCGGTCACAATGGCATACTTATAGGAGGTCACAATGGCATACTAAGAGGCGATCCCACTGGCATACTAAGAGGCGGTCACAATGCATACTAAGTGGCGGTCACAATGGCATACTAAGAGGCGGTCACAATGGCATACTAATAGGAGGTCACAATGGCATACTAAGTGGCGGTCACAATGGCATACTAAGAGGCGGTCACAATGGCATACTAAGTGGCGGTCACAATGGCATGCTAAGAGGCGGTCACAATGGCATGCTAAGAGGCGGTCACAAAGTATACTAAGAGGCGGTCACAATGGCATGCTAAGAGGCCGTCACAATGTATACTAAGAGGCGGTCACAATGGCATACTAAGGGGCGGTCACAATGTATACTAAGAGGCGGTCACAATGTATAATAAGAGGCGGTCACAATGTATACTAATAGGCGGTCACATTGGCATACTAAGAGGCGGTCACAATGTATACTAAGAGGCGGTCACAATGTATAATAATAGGCGGTCACAATGGCATACTAAGAGGCGGTCACAATGGCATACTAAGAGGCGGTCACAATGTATACTAAGAGGCGGTCACAATGGCATGCTAAGAGGCGGTCACAATGGCATGCAAAGTGGCGGTCACAATGGCAGGCTAAGAGGCGGTCGCAATGGCATACTATGAGGCGGTCACAATGTATAATAAGAGGCGGTCACAATGGCATACTAAGAGGCGGTCACAATGGCATACTAAGAGTCGGTCACAATGTATACTAAGAGGCGGTCACAATGGCATACTAAGAGGCGGTCACAATGTATACTAAGAGGCGGTCACAATGGCATACTAAGAGGCGGTCACAATGTATAATAAGAGGCGGTCACAATGGCAAACTAAGAGGCGGTCACAATATATACTAAGAGGCGGTCACAATGGCATACTAAGAGGCGGTCACAATGGCATACTAATAGGAGGTCACAATGGCATACTAAGTGGCGGTCACAATGGCATACTAAGAGGCGGTCACAATGGCATACTAATAGGAGGTCACAATGGCATACTATGAGGCGATCCCACTGGCATACTAAGAGGCGGTCACAATGCATACTAAGTGGCGGTCACAATGGCATACTAAGAGGCGGTCACAATGGCATACTAATAGGAGGTCACAATGGCATACTAAGTGGCGGTCACAATGGCATACTAAGAGGCGGTCACAATGGCATGCTAAGTGGCGGTCACAATGGCAGGCTAAGAGGCGGTCACAATGGCATACTAAGAGGCGGTCACAATGGCATACTAAGAGGCGGTCACAAAGTATACTAAGAGGCGGTCACAATGGCATGCTAAGAGGCCGTCACAATGTATACTAAGAGGCGGTCACAATGGCATACTAAGGGGCGGTCACAATGTATACTAAGAGGCGGTCACAATGTATAATAAGAGGCGGTCACAATGTATACTAATAGGCGGTCACATTGGCATACTAAGAGGCGGTCACAATGTATACTAAGAGGCGGTCACAATGTATAATAATAGGCGGTCACAATGGCATACTAAGAGGCGGTCACAATGGCATACTAAGAGGCGGTCACAATGTATACTAAGAGGCGGTCACAATGGCATGGTAAGAGGCGGTCACAATGGCATACTAAGAGGCGGTCACAATGGCATGCTAAGAGGCGGTCACAATGTATACTAAGAGGCGGTCACAATGTATACTAAGAGGCGGTCACAATGTATACTAAGAGGCTGTCACAATGGCATACTAAGAGGCGGTCACAATGGCATGCTAAGATGCGGTCACAATGGCATACTAAGAGGCGGTCACAATGTATACTAAGAGGCGGTCACAATGGCATGCTAAGAGGCGGTCACAATGGCATACTAAGAGGCAGTCACAATGGCATGCAAAGAGGCGGTCACAATGTATACTAAGAGGCGGTCACAATGTATACTAAGAGGCGGTCACAATGTATACTAAGAGGCGGTCACAATGGCATGCTAAGAGGCGGTCACAATGGCATACTAAGAGGCGGTCACAATGGCATGCTAAGAGGCGGTCACAATGTATACTAAGAGGCGGTCACAATGTATACTAAGAGGCGGTCACAATGGCATACTAAGAGGCGATCACAATGGCATGCTAAGAGGCGGTCACAATGTATACTAAGAGGCGGTCACAATGTATACTAAGAGGCGGTCACAATGGCATGCTAAGAGGCGGTCACAATGTATACTAAGAGGCGGTCACAATGTATACTAAGAGGCGGTCACAATGTATACTAAGAGGCGGTCACAATGGCATGCTAAGAGGCGGTCACAATGTATACTAAGAGGCGGTCACAATGTATAATAAGAGGCGGTCACAATGGCATGCTAAGAGGCGGTCACAATGTATACTAGGAGGCGGTCACAATGTATAATAAGAGGCGGTCACATTGTATACTAAGAGGCGGTCACAATGTATAATAAGAGGCAGTCACAATAGCATACAAAGAGTCGGTCACAATGGCATGCTAAGAGGCGGTCACAATGTATACTAAGAGGCTGTCACAATGGCATACAAAGAGTCGGTCACAATGGCATGCTAAGATGCGGTCACAATGGCATACTAAGAGGCGGTCACAATGGCATGCTAAGAGGCGGTCACAATGTATACTAAGAGGCGGTCACAATGTATACTAAGAGGCAGTCACAATGGCATACAAAGAGTCGGTCACAATGGCATGCTAAGAGGCGGTCACAATGGCATACTAAGAGGCGGTCACAATGGCGTGCTAAGAGCGGTCACAATGTATACTAAGAGGCGGTCACAATGTATACTAAGAGGCAGTCACAATGGCATACAAAGAGTCAGTCACAATGGCATGCTAAGAGGCGGTCACAATGTATACTAAGAGGCAGTCACAATGGCATACAAAGAGTCGGTCACAATGGCATGCTAAGATGCGGTCACAATGGCATACTAAGAGGCGTTCACAATGGCATGCTAAGAGGCGGTCACAATGTATACTAAGAGGCGGTCACAATGTATAATAAGAGGCGGTCACAATGTATAATAAGAGGCGGTCACAATGGCATGCTAAGAGGCGGTCACAATGTATACTAAGAGGCGGTCACAATGTATAATAAGAGGCGGTCACAATGTATACTAAGAGGCGGTCACAATGTATACTAATAGGCAGTCACAATGTATACTAATAGGCGGTCACAATGGCATACTAAGAGGCGGTCACAATGTGTACTAATAGGCGGTCACAATGGCATACTAAGAGGCGGTCACAATGTATACTAAGAGGCGGTCACAATGTAGACTAAGAGGCGGTCACAATGGCATACTAAGAGGCGGTCACAATGGCATACTAATATGAGGTCACAATGGCATACTAAGTGGCGGTCACAATGGCATACTAAGTGGCGGTCACAATGGCATACTAAGAGGCGGTCACAATGGCATACTAAGTGGCGGTCACAATGGCATACTAAGAGGCGGTCACAATGTATACTAAGAGGCGGTCACAATGGCATACTAAGTGGCGGTCACAATGGCATACTAAGAGGCGGTCACAATGTATACTAAGAGGCGGTCACAATGGCATACTAAGAGGCGGTCACAATGTATACTAAGAGGCGGTCACAATGGCATACTAAGAGGCGGTCACAATGTATACTAAGAGGCGGTCACAATGGCATACTAAGAGGCGGTCACAATGTATACTAAGAGGCGGTCACAATGGCATACTAAGTGGCGGTCACAAAGTATACTAAGAGGCGGTCACAATGGCATGCTAAGAGGCGGTCACAATGTATACTAAGAGGCGGTCACAATGTACACTAAGAGGCGGTCACAATGTATAATAAGAGGCGGTCACAATGTATACTAATAGGCGGTCACATTGGCATACTAAGAGGCGGTCACAATGTATACTAAGAGGCGGTCACAATGTATACTAAGAGGCGGTCACAATGGCATACTAAGAGGCGGTCACAATGGCATGCTAAGAGGCGGTCACAATGGCATACTAAGAGGCGGTCACAATGGCATACTAAGAGGCGGTCACAATGGCATACTAAGAGGCGGTCACAATGGCATGCTAAGAGGTGGTCACAATTTATACTACGAGGCGGTCACAATGTATACAAATGGCGGTCACGATGTATACTAAGAGGCGGTCACAATGGCATGCTAAGAGGCGGTCACAATGTATACTAAGAGGCGGTCACAATGGCATACTAAGAGGCGGTCACAATGTATACTAAGAGGCGGTCACAATGGCATACTAAGAGGCGGTCACAATGTGTACTAAGAGGCGGTCACAATGGCATACTAAGTGGCGGTCACAAAGTATACTAAGAGGCGGTCACAATGGCATGCTAAGAGGCGGTCACAATGTATACTAAGAGGCGGTCACAATGTATACTAAGAGGCGGTCACAATGTATAATAAGAGGCGGTCACAATGTATACTAATAGGCGGTCACAATGTATACTAATAGGCGGTCACATTGGCATACTAAGAGGCGGTCACAATGTATACTAAGAGGCGGTCACAATGTATACTAAGAGGCGGTCACAATGGCATACTAAGAGGCGGTCACAATGGCATGCTAAGAGGCGGTCACAATGGCATACTAAGAGGCGGTCACAATGGCATACTAAGAGGCGGTCACAATGGCATGCTAAGAGGCGGTCACAATGGCATGCTAAGATGCGGTCACAATGGCATGCTAAGAGGTGGTCACAATTTATACTACGAGGCGGTCACAATGTATACAAATGGCGGTCACAATGTATACTAAGAGGCGGTCACAATGGCATGCTAAGAGGCGGTCACAATGTATACTAAGAGGCGGTCACAGTGTATACTAAGAGGCGGTCACAATGGCATACTAAGAGGCGGTCACAATGGCATACTAAGAGGCGGTCACAATGGCATACTAAGAGGCGGTCACAATGTATACTAAGAGGCGGTCACAATATATACTAAGAGGCGGTCACAATGTATACTAAGAGGCGGTCACGTTGGCATACTAAGAGGCGGTCACAATGTATACTAATAGGCGGTCACATTGGCATACTAAGAGGCGGTCACAATGTATACTAAGAGGCGGTCACAATGGCATACTAAGAGGCGGTCACAATGGCATGCTAAGAGGCGGTCACAATGGCATACTAAGAGGCGGTCACAATGGCATACTAAGAGGCGGTCACAATGTATACTAAGAGGCGGTCACAATGTATACTAAGAGGCGGTCACAATGGCATACTAAGAGGCGGTCACAATGGCATGCTAAGAGGCGGTCACAATGGCATACTAAGAGGCGGTCACAATGGCATACTAAGAGGCGGTCACAATGGCATGCTAAGAGGCGGTCACAATGGCATGCTAAGAGGCGGTCACAATGGCATACTAAGAGGCGGTCACAATGGCATGCTAAGAGGCGGTCACAATGGCATACTAAGAGGCGGTCACAATGGCATACTAAGAGGCGGTCACAATGGCATACTAAGAGGCGGTCACAATGGCATGCTAAGAGGCGGTCACAATGGCATGCTAAGAGGTGGTCACAATTTATACTACGAGGCGGTCACAATGTATACAAATGGCGGTCACAATGTATACTAAGAAGCGGTCACAATGGCATGCTAAGAGGCGGTCACAATGGCATACTAAGAGGCGGTCACAATGGCATATTAAGAGGTGGTCACAATTTATACTACGAGGCGGTCACAATGTATACAAATGGCGGTCACAATGTATACTAAGAGGCGGTCACAATGGCATGCTAAGAGGCGGTCACAATGTATACTAAGAGGCGGTCACAATGGCATACTAAGAGGCGGTCACAATGTATACTAAGAGGCGGTCACAATGGCATACTAAGAGGCGGTCACAATGTGTACTAAGAGGCGGTCACAATGGCATACTAAGTGGCGGTCACAAAGTATACTAAGAGGCGGTCACAATGGCATGCTAAGAGGCGGTCACAATGTATACTAAGAGGCGGTCACAATGTATACTAAGAGGCGGTCACAATGTATAATAAGAGGCGGTCACAATGTATACTAATAGGCGGTCACAATGTATACTAATAGGCGGTCACATTGGCATACTAAGAGGCGGTCACAATGTATACTAAGAGGCGGTCACAATGTATACTAAGAGGCGGTCACAATGGCATACTAAGAGGCGGTCACAATGGCATACTAAGAGGCGGTCACAATGGCATACTAAGAGGCGGTCACAATGGCATGCTAAGAGGCGGTCACAATGGCATGCTAAGATGCGGTCACAATGGCATGCTAAGAGGTGGTCACAATTTATACTACGAGGCGGTCACAATGTATACAAATGGCGGTCACAATGTATACTAAGAGGCGGTCACAATGGCATGCTAAGAGGCGGTCACAATGTATACTAAGAGGCGGTCACAGTGTATACTAAGAGGCGGTCACAATGGCATACTAAGAGGCGGTCACAATGGCATACTAAGAGGCGGTCACAATGGCATACTAAGAGGCGGTCACAATGTATACTAAGAGGCGGTCACAATATATACTAAGAGGCGGTCACAATGTATACTAAGAGGCGGTCACGTTGGCATACTACGAGGCGGTCACAATGTATACTAATAGGCGGTCACATTGGCATACTAAGAGGCGGTCACAATGTATACTAAGAGGCGGTCACAATGGCATACTAAGAGGCTGTCACAATGGCATGCTAAGAGGCGGTCACAATGGCATACTAAGAGGCGGTCACAATGGCATACTAAGAGGCGGTCACAATGTATACTAAGAGGCGGTCACAATGTATACTAAGAGGCGGTCACAATGGCATACTAAGAGGCGGTCACAATGGCATGCTAAGAGGCGGTCACAATGGCATACTAAGAGGCGGTCACAATGGCATACTAAGAGGCGGTCACAATGGCATGCTAAGAGGCGGTCACAATGGCATGCTAAGAGGCGGTCACAATGGCATACTAAGAGGCGGTCACAATGGCATGCTAAGAGGCGGTCACAATGGCATACTAAGAGGCGGTCACAATGGCATACTAAGAGGCGGTCACAATGGCATACTAAGAGGCGGTCACAATGGCATGCTAAGAGGCGGTCACAATGGCATGCTAAGAGGTGGTCACAATTTATACTACGAGGCGGTCACAATGTATACAAATGGCGGTCACAATGTATACTAAGAAGCGGTCACAATGGCATGCTAAGAGGCGGTCACAATGGCATACTAAGAGGCGGTCACAATGGCATATTAAGAGGTGGTCACAATTTATACTACGAGGCGGTCACAATGTATACAAATGGCGGTCACAATGTATACTAAGAGGCGGTCACAATGGCATACTAAGAGGCGGTCACAATTTATTCTAAGAGGCGGTCACAATTTATACTAAGAGGCGGTCACAATGTATACTAAGAGGCGGTCACAATGTATACTAAGAGGCGGTCACAATTTATACTAAGATGCGGTCACAATGGCATGCTAAGAGGTGGTCACAATTTATACTACGAGGCGGTCACAATGTATACAAATGGCGGTCACAATGTATACTAAGAGGCGGTCACAATGGCATACTAAGAGGCGGTCACAATTTATTCTAAGAGGCGGTCTCAATGTATACTAAGAGGCGGTCACAATTTATACTAAGAGGCGGTCACAATGTATACTAAGAGGCGGTCACAATGTATACTAAGAGGCGGTCACAATGGCATACTAAGAGGCGGTCACAATTTATTCTAAGAGGCGGTCTCAATGTATACTAAGAGGCGGTCACAATTTATACTAAGAGGCGGTCACAATGTATACTAAGAGGCGGTCACAATGTATACTAAGAGGCGGTCACAATTTATTCTAAGAGGCGGTCTCAATGTATACTAAGAGGCGGTCACAATTTATACTAAGAGGCGGTCACAATTTATACTAAGAGGCGGTCACAATGTATACTAAGAGGCGGTCACAATTTATTCTAAGAGGCGGTCTCAATGTATTCTAAGAGGCGGTCACAATGTATACTAAGAGGTGGTAACCATTTATACTAAGAGGCAGTCACACTGTATACTAAGAGGCGGTAACCATTTATACTAAGAGGCAGTCATAATGTATACTAAGAGGCGGTCACAATTGCATACCAAGAGGCGGTCACAATGTATACTAAGAGGCGGTCACAATGTATACTAAGTGGCAGTCACAATTTATACTAAGAGGCGGTCACAATGTATACTAAGAGGCGGTAACCATTTATACTAAGAGGCAGTCACAATGTATACTAAGAGGCGGTCATAATGTATACTAAGAGGCGGTCACAATTGCATACCAAGAGGCGGTCACAATGTATACTAAGAGGCGGTCACAATGTATACTAAGAGGCAGTCACAATTTATACTAAGAGGCGGTCACAATGTATACTAAGAGGCGGTCACAATTTATATTAAGAGGCGGTCACAATGTATACTAAGAGGCGGTCACAATGTATACTAAGAGGCGGTCACAATTTATACTAAGAGGCGGTCACAATGTATACTAAGAGGCGGTCACAATGGCATACTAAGAGGCGGTCACAATGTATACTAAGAGGCGGTCACAATTTATACTAAGAGGCAGTCACAGTTTATACTAAGATTTGGTCACAATGTATACTAAGAGGCGGTCGCAATATATACTAAGAGGCAGTCACAATTTATACTAAGAGGCGGTCACAATTTATACTAAGAGGCGGTCTCAATGTATACTAAGAGGCGGTCACAATTTATACTAAGAGGCGGTTACAATGGCATACTAAGTGGCAGTCACAATGTATACTAAGAGGCGGTCACAATGTATACTAAGAGGCGGTCACAATGTACAATAAGAGGCGGTCACAATGTATACTAATAGGCGGTCACATTGGCATACTAAGAGGCGGTCACAATGTATACTAAGAGGCTGTCACAATGGCATACAAAGAGTCGGTCACAATGGCATGCTAAGATGCGGTCACAATGGCATACTAAGAGGCGGTCACAATGGCATGCTAAGAGGCGGTCACAATGTATACTAAGAGGCGGTCACAATGTATACTAAGAGGCAGTCACAATGGCATACAAAGAGTCGGTCACAATGGCATGCTAAGAGGCTGTCACAATGGCATACAAAGAGTCGGTCACAATGGCATACAAAGAGTCGGTCACAATGTATACTAAGAGGCGGTCACAATGGCATACAAAGAGTCGGTCACAATGGCATGCTAAGAGGCGGTCACAATGTATACTAAGAGGCTGTCACAATGGCATACAAAGAGTCGGTCACAATGGCATGCTAAGATGCGGTCACAATGGCATACTAAGAGGCGGTCACAATGGCATGCTAAGAGGCGGTCACAATGTATACTAAGAGGCGGTCACAATGTATACTAAGAGGCAGTCACAATGGCATACAAAGAGTCGGTCACAATGGCATGCTAAGAGGCGGTCACAATGGCATACTAAGAGGCGGTCACAATGGCGTGCTAAGAGGCGGTCACAATGTATACTAAGAGGCGGTCACAAAGTATACTAAGAGGCAGTCACAATGGCATACAAAGAGTCGGTCACAATGGCATGCTAAGAGGCGGTCACAATGTATACTAAGAGGCAGTCACAATGGCATGCAAAGAGTCGGTCACAATGGCATGCTAAGATGCGGTCACAATGGCATGCTAAGAGGCGGTCACAATGGCATGCTAAGAGGCGGTCACAATGTATACTAAGAGGCAGTCACAATGGCATGCAAAGAGTCGGTCACAATGGCATGCTAAGATGCGGTCACAATGGCATGCTAAGATGCGGTCACAATGGCATGCTAAGAGGCGGTCACAATGGCATGCTAAGAGGCGGTCACAATGTATACTAAGAGGCAGTCACAATGGCATGCAAAGAGTCGGTCACAATGGCATGCTAAGATGCGGTCACAATGGCATGCTAAGAGGCGGTCACAATGGCATGCTAAGAGGCGGTCACAATGTATACTAAGAGGCAGTCACAATGGCATGCAAACAGTCGGTCACAATGGCATGCTAAGATGCGGTCACAATGGCATGCTAAGATGCGGTCACAATGGCATGCTAAGAGGCGGTCACAATGTATACTAAGAGGCAGTCACAATGGCATGCAAAGAGTCGGTCACAATGGCATACTAAGAGGCGGTCACAATGGCATGCTAAGAGGCGGTCACAATGTATACTAAGAGGCGGTCACAATGTATAATAAGAGGCGGTCACAATGGCATGCTAAGAGGCGGTCACAATGTATACTAAGAGGCGGTCACAATGTATAATAAGAGGCGGTCACAATGTATACTAAGAGGCGGTCACAATGTATACTAATAGGCAGTCACAATGGCATACAAAGAGTCGGTCACAATATATAATAAGAGGCGGTCACAATGGCTTACTAAGAGGCGATCACAATGTATACTAAGAGGCGGTCACAATGGCATACTAAGAGGCGGTCACAATGTATAATAAGAGGCGGTCACAATGTATACTAAGAGGCGGTCACAATGTATACTAATAGGCAGTCACAATGGCATACAAAGAGTCGGTCACAATATATAATAAGAGGCGGTCACAATGGCTTACTAAGAGGCGATCACAATGTATACTAAGAGGTGGTCACAATGTATACTAAGAGGCGGTCACAATGTATACTAATAGGCGGTCACAATGGCATACTAAGAGGCGGTCACAATGTATACTAATAGGCGGTCACAATGGCATACTAAGAGGCAGTCACAATGTATACTAAGAGGCGGTCACAATGTATACTAATAGGCGGTCACAATAGCATGCTAAGAGGCGGTCACAATGTATACTAAGATTCGGTCACAATGGCATACTAAGAGTCGGTCACAATGTATACTAAGATGCGGTCACAATGGCTTACTAAGAGGCGGTCACAATGTATACTAAGAGGCGGTCACAATGGCATACTAAGAGGCGGTCACAATGGCATGCTAAGAGGTGGTCACAATGTATACTAAGAGGCGGTCACAATGTCATACTAAGAGGCGGTCACAATGTATAATAAGAGGCGGTCACAATGGCATACTAAGAGGCGGTCACAATGGCATGCTAAGTGGCGGTCACAATGTATACTAAGAGGCGGTCACAATGGCATGCTAAGAGGCGGTCACAATGCCATACTAATAGGAGGTCACAATGGCATACTAAGAGGCGGTCACAATGGCATACTAAGAGGCGGTCACAATGGCAGGCTAAGAGGCGGTCACAATGGCATGCTATGAGGCGGTCACAATGTATAATAAGAGGCGGTCACAATGGCATACTAAGAGGCGGTCACAATGTATACTAAGAGGCGGTCACAATGGCATACTAAGAGGCGGTCACAATGGCATACTAAGAGGCGGTCACAATGTATACTAAGAGGCGGTCACAATGTATACTAAGAGGCGGTCACAATGGCATACTAAGAGGCGGTCACAATGGCATACTAAGAGGTGGTCACAATTTATACTACGAGGCGGTCACAATGTATACAAATGGCGGTCACAATGTATACTAAGAGGCGGTCACAATGGCATACTAAGAGGCGGTCACAATTTATTCTAAGAGGCAGTCTCAATGTATACTAAGAGGCGGTCACATTTTATACTAAGAGGCGGTCACAATGTATACTAAGAGGCGGTCACAATGTATACTAAGAGGCGGTCAAAATGTATACTATGAGGCGCTCACAATGTATACTAAGAGGCGGTCACAATTTATACTAAGAGGCGGTCACAATGTATACTAAGAGGCGGTCACAATTTATACTAAGAGGCGGTCACAATGTATACTAAGAGGTGGTAACCATTTATACTAAGAGGCAGTCACACTGTATACTAAGAGGCGGTAACCATTTATACTAAGAGGCAGTCACAATGTATACTAAGAGGCGGTCATAATGTATACTAAGAGGCGGTCACAATTGCATACCAAGAGGCGGTCACAATGTATACTAAGAGGCGGTCACAATGTATACTAAGAGGCGGTCACAATGTATACTAAGAGGCGGTAACCATTTATACTAAGAGGCAGTCACAATGTATACTAAGAGGCGGTCATAATGTATACTAAGAGGCGGTCACAATTGCATACCAAGAGGCGGTCACAATGTATACTAAGAGGCGGTCACAATGTATACTAAGAGGCAGTCACAATTTATACTAAGAGGCGGTCACAATGTATACTAAGAGGCGGTCACAATTTATACTAAGAGGCGGTCACAATGTATACTAAGAGGCGGTCACAATGTATACTAAGAGGAGGTCACAATTTATACTAAGAGGCGGTCACAATGTATACTAAGAGGCGGTCACAATGGCATGCTAAGAGGCGGTCACAATTTATACTAAGAGGCGGTCACAGTTTATACTAAGAGGCGGTCTCAATGTATACTAAGAGGCGGTCACAATTTATACTAAGAGGCGGTTACAATGGCATACTAAGTGGCAGTCACAATCTATACTAAGAGGCAGTCACAATGTATACTAAGAAGCGGTCACAATTTATACTAACAGGCGGTCACAATGTATACTAAGAGGCGGTCACAATGTATGCTAAGAGGCGGTCACAATTTATACTAAGAGGCGGTCACAACGTATACTAAGAGGCGGTCACAATTTATACTAAGAGGCAGTCACAATGTATACTAAGAGGCGGTCACAATTTATACTAAGAGGCGGTCACAATTTATACTAAGAGGCGGTCACAATTTATACTAAGAGGCAGTCACAATGTATACTAAGAGGCGGTCACAATTTATACTAAGAGGCCGTCACAATGTATACTAAGAGGCGGTCACAATGTATACTAAGAGGCGGTCACAATTTATACTAAGAGGCGGTCACAATGTATACTAAGAGGCGGTCACAATGTATACTAAGAGGCGGAGAGGCGGTCACAATGTATACTAAGAGGCGGTCACAATGTATACTAAGAGGCAGTCACAATGTATACTAAGTGGCGGTCACAATGTATACTAAGAGGTGGTAACCATTTATACTAAGAGGCAGTCACACTGTATACTAAGAGGCGGTAACCATTTATACAAAGAGGCAGTCACAATGTATACTAAGAGGCGGTCATAATGTATACTAAGAGGCGGTCACAATTGCATACCAAGAGGCGGTCACAATGTATACTAAGAGGCGGTCACAATGTATACTAAGAGGCGGTAACCATTTATACTAAGAGGCAGTCACAATGTATACTAAGAGGCGGTCACAATGTATACTAAGAGGCGGTCACCATTTATACTAAGAGGCGGTCACAATGTATACTAAGAGGCGGTCACAATGGCATACCAAGAGGCGGTCACAATGTATACTAAGAGGTGGTCACAATGTATACAAAGAGGCGGTCACAATTTATACTAAGAGGCGGTCACAATGTATACTAAGAGGCGGTCACAATTTTTACTAAGAGGCGGTCACAATGTATACTAAGAGGCGGTCACAATGGCATGCTAAGAGTCAGTCACAATTTATACTAAGAGGCGGTCACAATTTATACTAAGAGGCGGTCACAATTGCATGCTAAGAGGAAGTCACAATTTATACTAAGAGGCGGTCTCAATGTATACTAAGAGGCGGTCACAATTTATACTGAGAGGCGGTCACAATGGCATGCTAAGAGGCGGTCACAATGTATACTAAGAGGCGGTCACAATGTATACTAAGAGGCGGTCGTAATGTATATTATGAGGCGCTCACAATGTATACTAAGAGGCGCTCACAATGTATACTATGAGGCGGTCGCAATATATACTAAGAGGCGGTCACAATGTATACTAAGAGGCGGTCACAATTTATACTAAGAGGCGGTCACAATGTATACTAAGTGGCGGTCACAATGGCATACTAAGAGGCGGTCACAATGTATACTAAGAGGCGGTCACAATGGCATACTAAGAGGCGGTCACAATGTATACTAAGAGGCGGTCGAAATATATACTAAGAGGCGGTCACAATGTATACTAAGAGGCGGTCGCAATATATACTAAGAGGCGGTCACAATGTATACTAAGAGGCGGTCGCAATATATACTAAGAGGCGGTCACAATGTATACTAAGAGGCGGTCACAATTTATACTAAGAGGCGGTCACAATGTATACTAAGTGGCGGTCACAATGGCTTACTAAGAGGCGGTCACAATGTATACTAAGAGGCGGTCACAATGGCATACTAAGAGGCGGTCACAATGTATACTAAGAGGCGGTCGCAATATATACTAAGAGGCGGTCACAATGTATACTAAGAGGCGGTCACAATTTATACTAAGAGGCGGTCACAATGTATACTAAGTGGCGGTCACAATGGCATACTAAGAGGCGGTCACAATGTATACTAAGAGGCGGTCACAATGTATACTAAGAGGCGGTCACAATTTATACTAAGAGGCGGTCACAATGTATACTAAGTGGCGGTCACAATGGCATACTAAGAGGCGGTCACAATGTATAATAAGAGGCGGTCACAATGTATAATAAGAGGCGGTCACAATGGCATGCTAAGAGGAGGTCACAATGTATACTAAGAGGCGGTCACAATGTATAATAAGAGGCGGTCACAATGTATACTAAGAGGCGGTCACAATGTATAATAAGAGGCAGTCACAATGGCATACAAAGAGTCGGTCACAATGGCATGCTAAGATGCGGTCACAATGGCATACTAAGAGGCGGTCAAAATGGCATGCTAAGAGGCGGTCACAATGTATACTAAGAGGCGGTCACAATGTATACTAAGAGGCAGTCACAATGGCATACAAAGAGTCGGTCACAATGGCATGCTAAGAGGCGGTCACAATGGCATACTAAGAGGCGATCACAATGTATACTAAGAGGCGGTCACAATGGCATACTAAGAGGCGGTCACAATGTATAATAAGAGGCGGTCACAATGTATACTAAGAGGCGGTCACAATGTATACTAAGAGGCAGTCACAATTTATACTAAGAGGCGGTCACAATGTATACTAAGAGGCGGTCACAATTTATACTAAGAGGCGGTCACAATGTATACTAAGAGGCGGTCACAATGTATACTAAGAGGAGGTCACAATTTATACTAAGAGGCGGTCACAATGTATACTAAGAGGCGGTCACAATGGCATGCTAAGAGGCGGTCACAATTTATACTAAGAGGCGGTCACAGTTTATACTAAGAGGCGGTCTCAATGTATACTAAGAGGCGGTCACAATTTATACTAAGAGGCGTTTACAATGGCATACTAAGTGGCAGTCACAATCTATACTAAGAGGCAGTCACAATGTATACTAAGAAGCAGTCACAATTTATACTAACAGGCGGTCACAATGTATACTAAGAGGCGGTCACAATGTATGCTAAGAGGCGGTCACAATTTATACTAAGAGGCGGTCACAATGTATACTAAGAGGCGGTCACAATTTATACTAAGAGGCAGTCACAATGTATACTAAGAGGCGGTCACAATTTATACTAAGAGGCGGTCACAATTTATACTAAGAGGCGGTCACAATTTATACTAAGAGGCAGTCACAATGTATACTAAGAGGCGGTCACAATTTATACTAAGAGGCCGTCACAATGTATACTAAGAGGCGGTCACAATGTATACTAAGAGGCGGTCACAATTTATACTAAGAGGCGGTCACAATGTATACTAAGAGGCGGTCACAATGTATACTAAGAGGCGGAGAGGCGGTCACAATGTATACTAAGAGGCGGTCACAATGTATACTAAGAGGCAGTCACAATGTATACTAAGTGGCGGTCACAATGTATACTAAGAGGTGGTAACCATTTATACTAAGAGGCAGTCACACTGTATACTAAGAGGCGGTAACCATTTATACTAAGAGGCAGTCACAATGTATACTAAGAGGCGGTCATAATGTATACTAAGAGGCGGTCACAATTGCATACCAAGAGGCGGTCACAATGTATACTAAGAGGCGGTCACAATGTATACTAAGAGGCGGTCACAATGTATACTAAGAGGCGGTAACCATTTATACTAAGAGGCAGTCACAATGTATACTAAGAGGCGGTCACAATGTATACTAAGAGGCGGTCACCATTTATACTAAGAGGCGGTCACAATGTATACTAAGAGGCGGTCACAATGGCATACCAAGAGGCGGTCACAATGTATACTAAGAGGTGGTCACAATGTATACAAAGAGGCGGTCACAATTTATACTAAGAGGCGGTCACAATGTATACTAAGAGGCGGTCACAATTTTTACTAAGAGGCGGTCACAATGTATACTAAGAGGCGGTCACAATGGCATGCTAAGAGTCAGTCACAATTTATACTAAGAGGCGGTCACAATTTATACTAAGAGGCGGTCACAATTGCATGCTAAGAGGAAGTCACAATTTATACTAAGAGGCGGTCTCAATGTATACTAAGAGGCGGTCACAATTTATACTGAGAGGCGGTCACAATGGCATGCTAAGAGGCGGTCACAATGTATACTAAGAGGCGGTCACAATGTATACTAAGAGGCGGTCGTAATGTATATTATGAGGCGCTCACAATGTATACTAAGAGGCGCTCACAATGTATACTATGAGGCGGTCGCAATATATACTAAGAGGCGGTCACAATGTATACTAAGAGGCGGTCACAATTTATACTAAGAGGCGGTCACAATGTATACTAAGTGGCGGTCACAATGGCATACTAAGAGGCGGTCACAATGTATACTAAGAGGCGGTCACAATGGCATACTAAGAGGCGGTCACAATGTATACTAAGAGGCGGTCGCAATATATACTAAGAGGCGGTCACAATGTATACTAAGAGGCGGTCGCAATATATACTAAGAGGCGGTCACAATGTATACTAAGAGGCGGTCGCAATATATACTAAGAGGCGGTCACAATGTATACTAAGAGGCGGTCACAATTTATACTAAGAGGCGGTCACAATGTATACTAAGTGGCGGTCACAATGGCTTACTAAGAGGCGGTCACAATGTATACTAAGAGGCGGTCACAATGGCATACTAAGAGGCGGTCACAATGTATACTAAGAGGCGGTCGCAATATATACTAAGAGGCGGTCACAATGTATACTAAGAGGCGGTCACAATTTATACTAAGAGGCGGTCACAATGTATACTAAGTGGCGGTCACAATGGCATACTAAGAGGCGGTCACAATGTATACTAAGAGGCGGTCACAATGTATACTAAGAGGCGGTCACAATTTATACTAAGAGGCGGTCACAATGTATACTAAGTGGCGGTCACAATGGCATACTAAGAGGCGGTCACAATGTATAATAAGAGGCGGTCACAATGTATAATAAGAGGCGGTCACAATGGCATGCTAAGAGGAGGTCACAATGTATACTAAGAGGCGGTCACAATGTATAATAAGAGGCGGTCACAATGTATACTAAGAGGCGGTCACAATGTATAATAAGAGGCAGTCACAATGGCATACAAAGAGTCGGTCACAATGGCATGCTAAGATGCGGTCACAATGGCATACTAAGAGGCGGTCAAAATGGCATGCTAAGAGGCGGTCACAATGTATACTAAGAGGCGGTCACAATGTATACTAAGAGGCAGTCACAATGGCATACAAAGAGTCGGTCACAATGGCATGCTAAGAGGCGGTCACAATGGCATACTAAGAGGCGATCACAATGTATACTAAGAGGCGGTCACAATGGCATACTAAGAGGCGGTCACAATGTATACTAAGAGGCGGTCACAATGGCATGCTAAGAGGCGGTCACAATTTATACTAAGAGGCGGTCACAGTTTATACTAAGAGGCGGTCTCAATGTATACTAAGAGGCGGTCACAATTTATACTAAGAGGCGTTTACAATGGCATACTAAGTGGCAGTCACAATCTATACTAAGAGGCAGTCACAATGTATACTAAGAAGCGGTCACAATTTATACTAACAGGCGGTCACAATGTATACTAAGAGGCGGTCACAATGTATGCTAAGAGGCGGTCACAATTTATACTAAGAGGCGGTCACAATGTATACTAAGAGGCGGTCACAATTTATACTAAGAGGCAGTCACAATGTATACTAAGAGGCGGTCACAATTTATACTAAGAGGCGGTCACAATTTATACTAAGAGGCGGTCACAATTTATACTAAGAGGCAGTCACAATGTATACTAAGAGGCGGTCACAATTTATACTAAGAGGCCGTCACAATGTATACTAAGAGGCGGTCACAATGTATACTAAGAGGCGGTCACAATTTATACTAAGAGGCGGTCACAATGTATACTAAGAGGCGGTCACAATGTATACTAAGAGGCGGAGAGGCGGTCACAATGTATACTAAGAGGCGGTCACAATGTATACTAAGAGGCAGTCACAATGTATACTAAGTGGCGGTCACAATGTATACTAAGAGGTGGTAACCATTTATACTAAGAGGCAGTCACACTGTATACTAAGAGGCGGTAACCATTTATACTAAGAGGCAGTCACAATGTATACTAAGAGGCGGTCATAATGTATACTAAGAGGCGGTCACAATTGCATACCAAGAGGCGGTCACAATGTATACTAAGAGGCGGTCACATGGTATACTAAGAGGCGGTCACAATGTATACTAAGAGGCGGTAACCATTTATACTAAGAGGCAGTCACAATGTATACTAAGAGGCGGTCACAATGTATACTAAGAGGCGGTCACCATTTATACTAAGAGGCGGTCACAATGTATACTAAGAGGCGGTCACAATGGCATACCAAGAGGCGGTCACAATGTATACTAAGAGGTGGTCACAATGTATACAAAGAGGCGGTCACAATTTATACTAAGAGGCGGTCACAATGTATACTAAGAGGCGGTCACAATTTTTACTAAGAGGCGGTCACAATGTATACTAAGAGGCGGTCACAATGGCATGCTAAGAGTCAGTCACAATTTATACTAAGAGGCGGTCACAATTTATACTAAGAGGCGGTCACAATTGCATGCTAAGAGGAAGTCACAATTTATACTAAGAGGCGGTCTCAATGTATACTAAGAGGCGGTCACAATTTATACTGAGAGGCGGTCACAATGGCATGCTAAGAGGCGGTCACAATGTATACTAAGAGGCGGTCACAATGTATACTAAGAGGCGGTCGTAATGTATATTATGAGGCGCTCACAATGTATACTAAGAGGCGCTCACAATGTATACTATGAGGCGGTCGCAATATATACTAAGAGGCGGTCACAATGTATACTAAGAGGCGGTCACAATTTATACTAAGAGGCGGTCACAATGTATACTAAGTGGCGGTCACAATGGCATACTAAGAGGCGGTCACAATGTATACTAAGAGGCGGTCACAATGGCATACTAAGAGGCGGTCACAATGTATACTAAGAGGCGGTCGCAATATATACTAAGAGGCGGTCACAATGTATACTAAGAGGCGGTCGCAATATATACTAAGAGGCGGTCACAATGTATACTAAGAGGCGGTCGCAATATATACTAAGAGGCGGTCACAATGTATACTAAGAGGCGGTCACAATTTATACTAAGAGGCGGTCACAATGTATACTAAGTGGCGGTCACAATGGCTTACTAAGAGGCGGTCACAATGTATACTAAGAGGCGGTCACAATGGCATACTAAGAGGCGGTCACAATGTATACTAAGAGGCGGTCGCAATATATACTAAGAGGCGGTCACAATGTATACTAAGAGGCGGTCACAATTTATACTAAGAGGCGGTCACAATGTATACTAAGTGGCGGTCACAATGGCATACTAAGAGGCGGTCACAATGTATACTAAGAGGCGGTCACAATGTATACTAAGAGGCGGTCACAATTTATACTAAGAGGCGGTCACAATGTATACTAAGTGGCGGTCACAATGGCATACTAAGAGGCGGTCACAATGTATAATAAGAGGCGGTCACAATGTATAATAAGAGGCGGTCACAATGGCATGCTAAGAGGAGGTCACAATGTATACTAAGAGGCGGTCACAATGTATAATAAGAGGCGGTCACAATGTATACTAAGAGGCGGTCACAATGTATAATAAGAGGCAGTCACAATGGCATACAAAGAGTCGGTCACAATGGCATGCTAAGATGCGGTCACAATGGCATACTAAGAGGCGGTCAAAATGGCATGCTAAGAGGCGGTCACAATGTATACTAAGAGGCGGTCACAATGTATACTAAGAGGCAGTCACAATGGCATACAAAGAGTCGGTCACAATGGCATGCTAAGAGGCGGTCACAATGGCATACTAAGAGGCGATCACAATGTATACTAAGAGGCGGTCACAATGGCATACTAAGAGGCGGTCACAATGTATAATAAGAGGCGGTCACAATGTATACTAAGAGGCGGTCACAATGTATACTAAGAGGCAGTCACAATTTATACTAAGAGGCGGTCACAATGTATACTAAGAGGCGGTCACAATTTATACTAAGAGGCGGTCACAATGTATACTAAGAGGCGGTCACAATGTATACTAAGAGGAGGTCACAATTTATACTAAGAGGCGGTCACAATGTATACTAAGAGGCGGTCACAATGGCATGCTAAGAGGCGGTCACAATTTATACTAAGAGGCGGTCACAGTTTATACTAAGAGGCGGTCTCAATGTATACTAAGAGGCGGTCACAATTTATACTAAGAGGCGTTTACAATGGCATACTAAGTGGCAGTCACAATCTATACTAAGAGGCAGTCACAATGTATACTAAGAAGCGGTCACAATTTATACTAACAGGCGGTCACAATGTATACTAAGAGGCGGTCACAATGTATGCTAAGAGGCGGTCACAATTTATACTAAGAGGCGGTCACAATGTATACTAAGAGGCGGTCACAATTTATACTAAGAGGCAGTCACAATGTATACTAAGAGGCGGTCACAATTTATACTAAGAGGCGGTCACAATTTATACTAAGAGGCAGTCACAATGTATACTAAGAGGCGGTCACAATTTATACTAAGAGGCCGTCACAATGTATACTAAGAGGCGGTCACAATGTATACTAAGAGGCGGTCACAATTTATACTAAGAGGCGGTCACAATGTATACTAAGAGGCGGTCACAATGTATACTAAGAGGCGGAGAGGCGGTCACAATGTATACTAAGAGGCGGTCACAATGTATACTAAGAGGCAGTCACAATGTATACTAAGTGGCGGTCACAATGTATACTAAGAGGCCATCACAATGGCATGCTAAGTGGAGGTCACAATGTATACTAAGAGGCGGTCGCAATATATACTAAGAGGCGGTCACAATTTATACTAAGCGGCGGTCACAATGTATACTAAGAGGCGGTCACAATTAATACTAAGAGGCGGTCACAATGTATACTAAGAGGCGGTCACAATGGCATGCTATGTGGTGGTCACAATGTATACTAAGAGGCGGTCGCAATATATACTAAGAGGCGGTCACAATTTATACTAAGAGGCGGTCTCAATGTATACTAAGAGGCGGTCACAATTTATACTAAGAGGCGGTCACAATGTATACTAAGAGGCAGTCACAATGTATACTATGAGGTGCTCACAATGTATACTAAGAGGCGGTCACAGTTTATACTAAGAGGCGGTCACAATGTATACTAAGAGGCGGTCACAATGTATACTAAGAGGCGGTCACCATTTATACTAAGAGGCGGTCACAATGTATACTAAGAGGCGGTCACAATGTATACTAAGAGGCGGTCACAATGGCATACCAAGAGGCGGTCACAATGTATACTAAGAGGTGGTCACAATGTATACAAAGAGGCGGTCACAATTTATACTAAGAGGCGGTCACAATGTATACTAAGAGGCGGTCACAATTTTTACTAAGAGGCGGTCACAATGTATACTAAGAGGCGGTCACAATGGCATGCTAAGAGCCAGTCACAATTTATACTAAGAGGCGGTCACAATTTATACTAAGAGGCGGTCACAATTGCATGCTAAGAGGAAGTCACAATTTATACTAAGAGGCGGTCTCAATGTATACTAAGAGGCGGTCACAATTTATACTGAGAGGCGGTCACAATGGCATGCTAAGAGGCGGTCACAATGTATACTAAGAGGCGGTCACAATGTATACTAAGAGGCGGTCGTAATGTATATTATGAGGCGCTCACAATGTATACTAAGAGGCGCTCACAATGTATACTATGAGGCGGTCGCAATATATACTAAGAGGCGGTCACAATGTATACTAAGAGGCGGTCACAATTTATACTAAGAGGCGGTCACAATGTATACTAAGTGGCGGTCACAATGGCATACTAAGAGGCGGTCACAATGTATACTAAGAGGCGGTCACAATGGCATACTAAGAGGCGGTCACAATGTATACTAAGAGGCGGTCGCAATATATACTAAGAGGCGGTCACAATGTATACTAAGAGGCGGTCGCAATATATACTAAGAGGCGGTCACAATGTATACTAAGAGGCGGTCGCAATATATACTAAGAGGCGGTCACAATGTATACTAAGAGGCGGTCACAATTTATACTAAGAGGCGGTCACAATGTATACTAAGTGGCGGTCACAATGGCTTACTAAGAGGCGGTCACAATGTATACTAAGAGGCGGTCACAATGGCATACTAAGAGGCGGTCACAATGTATACTAAGAGGCGGTCGCAATATATACTAAGAGGCGGTCACAATGTATACTAAGAGGCGGTCACAATTTATACTAAGAGGCGGTCACAATGTATACTAAGTGGCGGTCACAATGGCATACTAAGAGGCGGTCACAATGTATACTAAGAGGCGGTCACAATGTATACTAAGAGGCGGTCACAATTTATACTAAGAGGCGGTCACAATGTATACTAAGTGGCGGTCACAATGGCATACTAAGAGGCGGTCACAATGTATAATAAGAGGCGGTCACAATGTATAATAAGAGGCGGTCACAATGGCATGCTAAGAGGCGGTCACAATGTATACTAAGAGGCGGTCACAATGTATAATAAGAGGCGGTCACAATGTATACTAAGAGGCGGTCACAATGTATAATAAGAGGCAGTCACAATGGCATACAAAGAGTCGGTCACAATGGCATGCTAAGATGCGGTCACAATGGCATACTAAGAGGCGGTCACAATGGCATGCTAAGAGGCGGTCACAATGTATACTAAGAGGCGGTCACAATGTATACTAAGAGGCAGTCACAATGGCATACAAAGAGTCGGTCACAATGGCATGCTAAGAGGCGGTCACAATGGCATACTAAGAGGCGATCACAATGTATACTAAGAGGCGGTCACAATGGCATACTAAGAGGCGGTCACAATGTATAATAAGAGGCGGTCACAATGTATACTAAGAGGCGGTCACAATGTATACTAATAGGCAGTCACAATGGCATACAAAGAGTCGGTCACTATATATAATAAGAGGCGGTCACAATGGCTTACTAAGAGGCGATCACAATGTATACTAAGAGGCGGTCACAATGGCATACTAAGAGGCGGTCACAATGTATACTAAGAGGCGGTCACAATGTATACTAAGAGGCGGTCACAATGTATACTAAGAGGCAGTCACAATGTATACTAAGAGGCGGTCACAATGTAGACTATGAGGCGGTCACAATGTATACTAAGAGGCGGTCACAATGGCATACTAAGAGGCGGTCACAATTTATAATAAGAGGCGGTCACAATGTATACTAAGAGGCGGTCACAATGGCATACTAAGATGCGGTCACAATGGCTTACTAAGAGGCGGTCACAATGTATACTAAGAGGCGGTCACAATGGCATACTAAGAGGCGGTCACAATGGCTTACTAAGCGGCGGTCACAATGTATACTAAGAGGCGGTCACAATGTCATACTAAGAGGCGGTCACAATGTATAATAAGAGGCGGTCACAATGGCATACTAAGAGGCGGTCACAATGGCATGCTAAGAGGCGGTCACAATGGCATGCTAAGTGGCGGTCACAATGTATACTAAGAGGCGGTCACAATGGCATGCTAAGTGGCGGTCACAATGTATACTAATAGGCGGTCACAATGGCATACTAAGAGGCGGTCACAATGGCATGCTAAGAGGCGGTCACAATGTATACTAAGAGGCGGTCACAATGGCATGCTAAGAGGCGGTCACAATGGCATACTAAGAGGCGGTCACAATGGCATGCTAAGTGGCGGTCACAATGGCAGGCTAACAGGCGGTCACAATGGCATACTATGAGGCGGTCACAATGCCATACTAATAGGAGGTCACAATGGCATACTAAGAGGCGGTCACAATGGCATACTAAGTGGCGGTCTCAATGGCAGGCTAAGAGGCGGTCACAATGGCATACTATGAGGCGGTCACAATGTATAATAAGAGGCGGTCACAATGGCATACTAAGAGGCGGTCACAATGGCATACTAAGAGGCGGTCACAATGTATACTAAGAGGCGGTCACAATGTATACTAAGAGGTGGTCACAATGTATACTAAGAGGCGGTCACAATGGCATACTAAGAGGCGGTCACAATGTATAATAAGAGGCGGTCACAATGGCAAACTAAGAGGCGGTCACAATATATACTAAGAGGCGGTCACAATGGCATACTAAGAGGCGGTCACAATGGCATACTAAGAGGCGGTCACAATATATACTAAGAGGCGGTCACAATGGCATACTAAGAGGCGGTCACAATGGCATACTAATAGGAGGTCACAATGGCATACTAAGTGGCGGTCACAATGGCATACTAAAAGGCGGTCACAATGGCATACTAAGAGGCGGTCACAATGGCATACTAAGTGGCGGTCACAATGGCATACTAAGAGGCGGTCACAATGTATACTAAGAGGCGGTCACAATGGCAAACTAAGAGGCGGTCACAATATATACTAAGAGGCGGTCACAATGGCAAACTAAGAGGCGGTCACAATGGCATACTAATAGGAGGTCACAATGGCATACTAAGTGGCGGTCACAATGGCATACTAAAAGGCGGTCACAATGGCATACTAAGAGGCGGTCACAATGGCATACTAAGTGGCGGTCACAATGGCATACTAAGAGGCGGTCACAATGTATACTAAGAGGCGGTCACAATGGCATACTAAGTGGCGGTCACAATGGCATACTAAGAGGCGGTCACAATGTATACTAAGAGGCGGTTACAATGGCATACTAAGAGGCGGTCACAATGTATACTAAGAGGCGGTCACAATGGCATACTAAGAGGCGGTCA
The DNA here is from genome assembly GCF_048418815.1 of Hemitrygon akajei. Taxonomy (NCBI): domain Eukaryota; kingdom Metazoa; phylum Chordata; class Chondrichthyes; order Myliobatiformes; family Dasyatidae; genus Hemitrygon; species Hemitrygon akajei. The sequence goes on along the minus strand of NC_133150.1, from coordinate 7,910,804 downwards.
CAATGTATACTAAGAGGCGGTCACAATGGCATACTAAGAGGCGGTCACAATGTATACTAAGAGGCGGTCACAATGGCATACTAAGTGGCGGTCACAAAGTATACTAAGAGGCGGTCACAATGGCATGCTAAGAGGCGGTCACAATGTATACTAAGAGGCGGTCACAATGTATACTAAGAGGCGGTCACAATGTATAATAAGAGGCGGTCACAATGTATACTAATAGGCGGTCACATTGGCATACTAAGAGGCGGTCACAATGTATACTAAGAGGCGGTCACAATGGCATACTAAGAGGCGGTCACAATGGCATGCTAAGAGGCGGTCACAATGGCATACTAAGAGGCGGTCACAATGGCATACTAAGAGGCGGTCACAATGGCATACTAAGAGGCGGTCACAATGGCATGCTAAGAGGCGGTCACAATGGCATGCTAAGATGCGGTCACAATGGCATGCTAAGAGGTGGTCACAATTTATACTACGAGGCGGTCACAATGTATACAAATAGCGGTCACAATGTATACTAAGAGGCGGTCACAATGGCATGCTAAGAGGCGGTCACAATGTATACTAAGAGGCGGTCACAATGGCATACTAAGAGGCGGTCACAATGTATACTAAGAGGCGGTCACAATGGCATACTAAGAGGCGGTCACAATGTATACTAAGAGGCGTTCACAATGGCATACTAAGTGGCGGTCACAAAGTATACTAAGAGGCGGTCACAATGGCATGCTAAGAGGCGGTCACAATGTATACTAAGAGGCGGTCACAATGTATACTACGAGGCGGTCACAATGTATAATAAGAGGCGGTCACAATGTATACTGATAGGCGGTCACATTGGCATACTAAGAGGCGGTCACAATGTATACTAAGAGGCGGTCACAATGTATACTAAGAGGCGGTCACAATGGCATACTAAGAGGCGGTCACAATGGCATGCTAAGAGGCGGTCACAATGGCATACTAAGAGGCGGTCACAATGGCATACTAAGAGGCGGTCACAATGGCATGCTAAGAGGCGGTCACAATGGCATGCTAAGATGCGGTCACAATGGCATGCTAAGAGGTGGTCACAATTTATACTACGAGGCGGTCACAATGTATACAAATGGCGGTCACAATGTATACTAAGAGGCGGTCACAATGGCATGCTAAGAGGCGGTCACAATGTATACTAAGAGGCGGTCACAGTGTATACTAAGAGGCGGTCACAATGGCATACTAAGAGGCGGTCACAATGGCATACTAAGAGGCGGTCACAATGTATACTAAGAGGCGGTCACAATGGCATACTAAGAGGCGGTCACAATGGCATACTAAGAGGCGGTCACAATGTATACTAAGAGGCGGTCACAATATATACTAAGAGGCGGTCACAATGTATACTAAGAGGCGGTCACATTGGCATACTAAGAGGCGGTCACAATGTATACTAATAGGCGGTCACATTGGCATACTAAGAGGCGGTCACAATGTATACTAATAGGCGGTCACATTGGCATACTAAGAGGCGGTCACAATGTATACTAAGAGGCGGTCACAATGTATACTAAGAGGCGGTCACAATGGCATACTAAGAGGCGGTCACAATGGCATGCTAAGAGGCGGTCACAATGGCATACTAAGAGGCGGTCACAATGGCATACTAAGAGGCGGTCACAATGTATACTAAGAGGCGGTCACAATGTATACTAAGAGGCGGTCACAATGGCATGCTAAGAGGCGGTCACAATGGCATGCTAAGAGGCGGTCACAATGGCATGCTAAGAGGCGGTCACAATGGCATACTAAGAGGCGGTCACAATGGCATGCTAAGAGGCGGTCACAATGGCATGCTAAGAGGTGGTCACAATTTATACTACGAGGCGGTCACAATGTATACAAATGGCGGTCACAATGTATACTAAGAGGCGGACACAATGGCATGCTAAGAGGCGGTCACAATGGCATACTAAGAGGCGGTCACAATGGCATACTAAGAGGTGGTCACAATTTATACTACGAGGCGGTCACAATGTATACAAATGGCGGTCACAATGTATACTAAGAGGCGGTCACAATGGCATACTAAGAGGCGGTCGCAATTTATTCTAAGAGGCGGTCTCAATGTATACTAAGAGGCGGTCACAATTTATACTAAGAGGCGGTCACAATGTATACTAAGAGGCGGTCACAATTTATACTAAGATGCGGTCACAATGGCATGCTAAGAGGTGGTCACAATTTATACTACGAGGCGGTCACAATGTATACAAATGGCGGTCACAATGTATACTAAGAGGCGGTCACAATGGCATACTAAGAGGCGGTCACAATTTATTCTAAGAGGCGGTCTCAATGTATACTAAGAGGCGGTCACAATGTATACTAAGAGGCGGTCACAATGTATACTAAGAGGCGGTCACAATGGCATACTAAGAGGCGGTCACAATTTATTCTAAGAGGCGGTCTCAATGTATACTAAGAGGCGGTCACAATTTATACTAAGAGGAGGTCACAATGTATACTAAGAGGCGGTCACAATGTATACTAAGAGGCGGTCACAATTTATTCTAAGAGGCGGTCTCAATGTATACTAAGAGGCGGTCACAATTTATACTAAGAGGCTGTCACAATTTATACTAAGAGGCGGTCACAATGTATACTAAGAGGCGGTCACAATTTATTCTAAGAGGCGGTCTCAATGTATACTAAGAGGCGGTCACAATGTATACTAAGAGGCGGTCACAATTTATACTAAGAGGCGGTCACAATGTATACTAAGAGGTGGTAACCATTTATACTAAGAGGCAGTCACACTGTATACTAAGAGGCGGTAACCATTTATACTAAGAGGCAGTCATAATGTATACTAAGAGGCGGTCACAATTGCATACCAAGAGGCGGTCACAATGTATACTAAGAGGCGGTCACAATGTATACTAAGAGGCAGTCACAATTTATACTAAGAGGCGGTCACAATGTATACTAAGAGGCGGTAACCATTTATACTAAGAGGCAGTCACAATGTATACTAAGAGGCGGTCATAATGTATACTAAGAGGCGGTCACAATTGCATACCAAGAGGCGGTCACAATGTATACTAAGAGGCGGTCACAATGTATACTAAGAGGCAGTCACAATTTATACTAAGAGGCGGTCACAATGTATACTAAGAGGCGGTCACAATTTATATTAAGAGGCGGTCACAATGTATACTAAGAGGCGGTCACAATTTATACTAAGAGGCGGTCACAATGTATACTAAGAGGCGGTCACAATGGCATACTAAGAGGCGGTCACAATGTATACTAAGAGGCGGTCACAATTTATACTAAGAGGCGGTCACAGTTTATACTAAGATTTGGTCACAATGTATACTAAGAGGCGGTCGCAATATATACTAAGAGGCAGTCACAATTTATACTAAGAGGCGGTCACAATGTATACTAACAGGCGGTCACAATTTATACTAACAGGCGGTCACAATGTATACTAAGAGGCGGTCACAATGTATACTAAGAGGCGGTCACAATGTATACTAAGAAGCGGTCACAATTTATACTAACAGGCGGTCACAATGTATACTAAGAGGCGGTCACAATGTATACTAAGAGGCGGTCACAATTTATACTAAGAGGCGGTCACAATGTATACTAAGAGGCCGTCACAATGGCATACTAAGAGGCGGTCACAATGTATACTAAGAGGCGGTCACAATTTATACTAAGAGGCGGTCACAATGTATACTAAGAGGCGGAGAGGCGGTCACAATGTATACTATGAGGCGGTCACAATGTATACTAAGAGGCGGTCACAATTTATACTAAGAGGCGGTCACAATGTATACTAAGAGGCGGTCACAATGTATACTAAGAGGCCGTCACAATGGCATGCTAACAGGCGGTCACAATGTATACTAAGAGGCGGTCACAATTTATACTAAGAGGCCGTCACAATGTATACTAAGAGGCGGAGAGGCGGTCACAATGTATACTAAGAGGCGGTCACAATGTATACTAAGAGGCGGTCACAATGTATACTAAGAGGCCATCACAATGGCATGCTAAGTGGAGGTCACAATGTATACTAAGAGGCGGAGAGGCGGTCACAATGTATACTAAGAGGCGGTCACAATGTATACTAAGAGGCGGAGAGGCGGTCACAATGTATACTAAGAGGCGGTCGCAATATCTTCTAAGAGGCGGTCACAATTTATACTAAGAGGCGGTCTCAATGTATACTAAGAGGCGGTCACAATTTATACTAAGAGGCGGTCACAATGTATACTAATAGGCAGTCACAATGTATACTATGAGGTGCTCACAATGTATACTAAGAGGCGGTCACAGTTTATACTAAGAGGCGGTCACAATGTATACTAAGAGGCGGTCACAATGTATACTAAGAGGCGGTCACCATTTATACTAAGAGGCGGTCACAATGTATACTAAGAGGCGGTCACAATGTATACTAAGAGGCGGTCACAATGGCATACCAAGAGGCGGTCACAATGTATACTAAGAGGTGGTCACAATGTATACAAAGAGGCGGTCACAATTTATACTAAGAGGCGGTCACAATGTATACTAAGAGGCGGTCACAATGTATACTAAGAGGCGGTCACAATGTATACTAAGAGGCGGAGAGGCGGTCACAATGTATACTAAGAGGCGGTCACAATGTATACAAAGAGGCGGTCACAATTTATACTAAGTGGCGGTCACAATGGCATACTAAGAGGCGGTCACAATTTATACTAAGCGGCGGTCACAATGTATACTAAGAGGCGGTCACAATTTATACTAAGTGGCGGTCACAATGTATACTAAGAGGCGGTCACAATTTATACTAAGCGGCGGTCACAATGTATACTAAGAGGCGGTCACAATTAATACTAAGAGGCGGTCACAATGTATACTAAGAGGCGGTCACAATTAATACTAAGAGGCGGTCACAATGGCATACTAAGAGGCGGTCACAATGGCATACTAAGAGGCGGTCACAATTTATACTAAGAGGCGGTCTCAATGTATACTAAGAGGCGGTCACAATTAATACTAAGAGGCGGTCACAATGGCATACTAAGAGGCGCTCACAATGTATACTAAGAGGCGGTCACAATGTATACTAAGAGGCGGTCACAATGTATACTAAGAGGCAGTCACAATGTATACTATGAGGTGCTCACAATGTATACTAAGAGGCGGTCACAATTTATACTAAGAGGCGGTCACAATGTATACTAAGAGGCAGTCACAATGTATACTATGAGGTGCTCACAATGTATACTAAGAGGCGGTCACAGTTTATACTAAGAGGCGGTCACAATGTATACTAAGAGGCGGTCACAATGTATACTAAGATGCGGTCACAATGTATACTAAGAGGCTGTCACAATGTATACTAAGACGCGGTCACAATGGCATACCAAGAGGCGGTCACAATGTATACTAAGAGGTGGTCACAATGTATACAAAGAGGCGGTCACAATTTATACTAAGAGGCGGTCACAATGTATACTAAGAGGCGGTCACAATTTATACTAAGAGGCGGTCACAATGTATACTAAGAGGCGGTCACAATGGCATGCTAAGAGGCGGTCACAATGTATACTAAGAGGCGGTCACAATTTATTCTAAGAGGCGGTCACAATTTATACTAAGAGGCGGTCTCAATGTATACTAAGAGGCGGTCACAATGTATACTAAGAGGCGGTCACAATGTATACTAAGAGGCGGTCGTAATGTATACTAAGAGGCGGTCGTAATGTATATTATGAGGCGCTCACAATGTATACTAAGAGGCGCTCACAATGTATACTAAGAGGCGGTCGCAATATATACTAAGAGACGGTCACAATTTATACTAAGAGGCGGTCTCAATGTATACTAAGAGGCGGTCACAATTTATACGAAGAGGCGGTCACAATGTATACTAAGAGGCGGTCACAATGTATACTAAGAGTCGGTCACAATTTATACTAAGAGGCGGTCACAATGTATACTAAGTGGCGGTCACAATGGCATACTAAGAGGCGGTCACAATGTATACTAAGAGGTGGTCACAATGTATACTAAGAGGCGGTCACAATGTATACTATGAGGCGGTCACAATGTATACTAAGAGGCGCTCACAATTTATACTAAGAGCCGGTCACAATGTATACTAAGAGGCGGTCACAATTTATACTAAGAGTCGATCACAATGTATACTAAGAGGCGGTCACAATGTTTTCTAAGAGGCGGTCACAATTTATACTAAGAGGCGGTCACAATGTATACTAAGAGGCGCTCACAATGTATACTAAGAGGCCGTCACAATGTATGCTATGAGGCGCTCACAATGTATAGTATGAGGCGCTCACAATGTACACTAAGAGGCGGTCACAATGTATACTAAGAGGCGCTCACAATGTATGCAATGAGGCGCTCACAATGTATACTATGAGGCGCTCACAATTTACACTAAGAGGCGGTCACAATGTATACTAAGAGGCGCTCACAATGTATGCTATGAGGCGCTCACAATGTATACTATGAGGCGCTCACAATGTACACTAAGAGGCGGTCACAATGTATACTAAGAGGCAGTAACAATGTATACTAAGAGGCGGTCACAATTTATACTATGAGGCGCTCACAATGTATACTAAGAGGCGGTCACAATTTATACTAAGAGGCGGTCACAATGTATACTAAGAGGCGGTCACAATTTATAATAAGAGGCGGTCACAATGTATACTAAGAGGCGGTAACCATTTATACTAAGAGGCGGTCACAATGTATACTAAGAGGCGGTCACAATGTATACTAAGAGGCGGTCATAATGTATACTAAGAGGCGGTCACAATTGCATACCAAGAGGCGCTCACAATGTATACTAAGAGGCGGTCACAATGTATACTATGAGGCAGTCACAATTTATACTAAGAGGCGGTCACAATGTATACTAAGAGGCGGTCACAATTTATACTAAGAGGCGGTCACAATGTATACTAAGAGGCGGTCACAATTTATACTAAGATTTGGTCACAATGTATACTAAGAGGCGGTCGCAATATATACTAAGAGGCAGTCACAATTTATACTAAGAGGCGGTCTCAATGTATACTAAGAGGCGGTCACAATTTATACTAAGAGGCGGTTACAATGGCATACTAAGTGGCAGTCACAATCTATACTAAGAGGCAGTCACAATGTATACTAAGAGGCGGTCACAATTTATACTAAGAGGCGGTCACAATGTATACTAAGAGGCAGTCACAATGGCATACTAAGAGGCGGTCACAATGTATACTAAGAGGCGGTCACAATTTATACTAACAGGCGGTCACAATATATACTAAGAGGCGGTCACAATGTATACTAAGAGGCGGTCACAATGTATACTAAGAGGCGGAGAGGCGGTCACAATGTATACTAAGAGGCGGTCACAATGTATACTAAGAGGCGGTCACAATTTATACTAAGTGGAGGTCACAATGTATACTAAGAGGCGGTCGCAATATATACTAAGAGGCGGTCACAATTTATACTAAGCGGCGGTCACAATGTATACTAAGAGGCGGTCACAATGTATACTAAGAGGAGGAGAGGCGGTCACAATGTATACTAAGAGGCGGAGAGGCGGTCACAATGTATACTAAGAGGCGGTCACAATGTATACTAAGTGGCGGTCACAATGTATACTAAGTGGCGGTCACAATGGCATACTAAGAGGCGGTCACAATTTATACTAAGAGGCGGTCACAATGTATACTAAGAGGCAGTCACAATGTATACTATGAGGTGCTCACAATGTATACTAAGAGGCGGTCACAGTTTATACTAAGAGGCGGTCACAATGTATACTAAGAGGCGGTCACAATGTATACTAAGAGGCGGTCACAATTTATACTAAGAGGCGGTCACAATGTATACTAAGAGGCGGTCACAATGTATACTAAGAGGCGGTCACAATGGCATACCAAGAGGCGGTCACAATGTATACTAAGAGGTGGTCACAATGTATACAAAGAGGCGGTCACAATTTATACTAAGAGGCGGTCACAATGTATACTAAGAGGCGGTCACAATTTATACTAAGAGGCGGTCACAATTTATACTAAGAGGCGGTCTCAATGTATACTAAGAGGCGGTCACAATTTATACGAAGAGGCGGTCACAATGTATACTAAGAGGCGGTCACAATGTATACTAAGAGGCGGTCACAATTTATACTAAGAGGCGGTCACAATGTATACTAAGTGGCGGTCACAATGGCATACTAAGAGGCGGTCACAATGTATACTAAGAGGCGGTCACAATGTATACTAAGAGGCGGTCACAATTTATACTAAGTGGCGGTCACAATGTATACTAAGAGGCGGTCACAATGTATACTATGAGGCGGTCACAATGTATACTAAGAGGCGCTCACAATTTATACTAAGAGCCGGTCACAATGTATACTATGAGGCGGTCACAATTTATACTAAGAGTCGATCACAATGTATACTAAGAGGCGGTCACAATGTTTTCTAAGAGGCGGTCACAATTTATACTAAGAGGCGGTCACAATGTATACTAAGAGGCGGTCACAATTTATACTAAGAGGCGGTCACAATGTATACTAAGAGGCGGTCACAATTTATACTAAGAGGCGGTCACAATGTATCCTAAGAGGCGGTCACAATGTATCCTAAGAGGCGGTCACAATGTATACTAAGAGGCGGTCTCAATGTATACTAAGAGGCGGTCACAATGGCATACTAAGAGGCGGTCACAATGGCATACTAAGAGGCGGTCACAATGTATAATAAGAGGCGGTCACAATGTATACTAAGAGGCGGTCTCAATGGCATACTAAGAGGCGGTCACAATGTATACTAAGAGGCGGTCTCAATGTATACTAAGAGGCGGTCACAATGTATACTAAGAGGCGGTCACAATGGCATACTAAGAGGCGGTCACAATGGCATACTAAGAGGCGGTCACAATGTATAATAAGAGGCGGTCACAATGTATACTAAGAGGCGGTCGCAATATATACTAAGAGGCGGTCACAATTTATACTAAGAGACGGTCACAATGGCATACTAAGAGGCGGTCACAATGTATACTAAGAGGCGGTCACAATTTATAATAAGAGGCGGTCACAATGTATACTAAGAGGCGGTAACCATTTATACTAAGAGGCGGTCACAATGTATACTAAGAGGCGGTCACAATGTATACTAAGAGGCGGTCATAATGTATACTAAGAGGCGGTCACAATTGCATACCAAGAGGCGCTCACAATGTATACTAAGAGGCGGTCACAATGTATACTATGAGGCAGTCACAATTTATACTAAGAGGCGGTCACAATGTATACTAAGAGGCGGTCACAATTTATACTAAGAGGCGGTCACAATGTATACTAAGAGGCGGTCACAATTTATACTAAGATTTGGTCACAATGTATACTAAGAGGCGGTCGCAATATATACTAAGAGGCAGTCACAATTTATACTAAGAGGCGGTCTCAATGTATACTAAGAGGCGGTCACAATTTATACTAAGAGGCGGTTACAATGGCATACTAAGTGGCAGTCACAATCTATACTAAGAGGCAGTCACAATGTATACTAAGAGGCGGTCACAATTTATACTAAGAGGCGGTCACAATGTATACTAAGAGGCAGTCACAATGGCATACTAAGAGGCGGTCACAATGTATACTAAGAGGCGGTCACAATTTATACTAACAGGCGGTCACAATATATACTAAGAGGCGGTCACAATGTATACTAAGAGGCGGTCACAATGTATACTAAGAGGCGGAGAGGCGGTCACAATGTATACTAAGAGGCGGTCACAATGTATACTAAGAGGCGGTCACAATTTATACTAAGTGGAGGTCACAATGTATACTAAGAGGCGGTCGCAATATATACTAAGAGGCGGTCACAATTTATACTAAGCGGCGGTCACAATGTATACTAAGAGGCGGTCACAATGTATACTAAGAGGAGGAGAGGCGGTCACAATGTATACTAAGAGGCGGAGAGGCGGTCACAATGTATACTAAGAGGCGGTCACAATGTATACTAAGTGGCGGTCACAATGTATACTAAGTGGCGGTCACAATGGCATACTAAGAGGCGGTCACAATTTATACTAAGAGGCGGTCACAATGTATACTAAGAGGCAGTCACAATGTATACTATGAGGTGCTCACAATGTATACTAAGAGGCGGTCACAGTTTATACTAAGAGGCGGTCACAATGTATACTAAGAGGCGGTCACAATGTATACTAAGAGGCGGTCACAATTTATACTAAGAGGCGGTCACAATGTATACTAAGAGGCGGTCACAATGTATACTAAGAGGCGGTCACAATGGCATACCAAGAGGCGGTCACAATGTATACTAAGAGGTGGTCACAATGTATACAAAGAGGCGGTCACAATTTATACTAAGAGGCGGTCACAATGTATACTAAGAGGCGGTCACAATTTATACTAAGAGGCGGTCACAATTTATACTAAGAGGCGGTCTCAATGTATACTAAGAGGCGGTCACAATTTATACGAAGAGGCGGTCACAATGTATACTAAGAGGCGGTCACAATGTATACTAAGAGGCGGTCACAATTTATACTAAGAGGCGGTCACAATGTATACTAAGTGGCGGTCACAATGGCATACTAAGAGGCGGTCACAATGTATACTAAGAGGCGGTCACAATGTATACTAAGAGGCGGTCACAATTTATACTAAGTGGCGGTCACAATGTATACTAAGAGGCGGTCACAATGTATACTATGAGGCGGTCACAATGTATACTAAGAGGCGCTCACAATTTATACTAAGAGCCGGTCACAATGTATACTATGAGGCGGTCACAATTTATACTAAGAGTCGATCACAATGTATACTAAGAGGCGGTCACAATGTTTTCTAAGAGGCGGTCACAATTTATACTAAGAGGCGGTCACAATGTATACTAAGAGGCGGTCACAATTTATACTAAGAGGCGGTCACAATGTATACTAAGAGGCGGTCACAATTTATACTAAGAGGCGGTCACAATGTATCCTAAGAGGCGGTCACAATGTATCCTAAGAGGCGGTCACAATGTATACTAAGAGGCGGTCTCAATGTATACTAAGAGGCGGTCACAATGGCATACTAAGAGGCGGTCACAATGGCATACTAAGAGGCGGTCACAATGTATAATAAGAGGCGGTCACAATGTATACTAAGAGGCGGTCTCAATGGCATACTAAGAGGCGGTCACAATGTATACTAAGAGGCGGTCTCAATGTATACTAAGAGGCGGTCACAATGTATACTAAGAGGCGGTCACAATGGCATACTAAGAGGCGGTCACAATGGCATACTAAGAGGCGGTCACAATGTATAATAAGAGGCGGTCACAATGTATACTAAGAGGCGGTCGCAATATATACTAAGAGGCGGTCACAATTTATACTAAGAGACGGTCACAATGGCATACTAAGAGGCGGTCACAATGTATAATAAGAGGCGGTCACAATGTATACTAAGAGGCGGTCGCAATATATACTAAGAGGCGGTCACAATTTATACTAAGAGGCGGTCTCAATGTATACTAAGAGGCGGTCACAATGTATACTAAGAGGCGGTCACAATGGCATACTAAGAGGCGGTCACAATTTATACTAAGATTTGGTCACAATGTATACTAAGAGGCGGTCGCAATATATACTAAGAGACGGTCACAATGGCATACTAAGAGACGGTCACAATGTATCCTAAGAGGCGGTCACAATGTATACTAAGAGGCGGTCACAATGTATACTAAGAGACGGTCACAATGGCATACTAAGAGGCGGTCACAATGTATAATAAGAGGCGGTCACAATGTATACTAAGAGGCGGTCGCAATATATACTAAGAGGCGGTCACAATTTATACTAAGAGGCGGTCTCAATGTATACTAAGAGGCGGTCACAATGTATACTAAGAGGCGGTCACAATGGCATACTAAGAGGCGGTCACAATTTATACTAAGATTTGGTCACAATGTATACTAAGAGGCGGTCGCAATATATACTAAGAGGCAGTCACAATTTATACTAAGAGGCGGTCTCAATGTATACTAAGAGGCGGTCACAATTTATACTAAGAGGCGGTTACAATGGCATACTAAGTGGCAGTCACAATCTATACTAAGAGGCAGTCACAATGTATACTAAGAGGCGGTCACAATTTATACTAAGAGGCGGTCACAATGTATACTAAGAGGCAGTCACAATGGCATACTAAGAGGCGGTCACAATGTATACTAAGATGCGGTCACAATTTATACTAACAGGCGGTCACAATATATACTAAGAGGCGGTCACAATGTATACTAAGAGGCGGTCACAATGTATACTAAGAGGCGGAGAGGCGGTCACAATGTATACTAAGAGGCGGTCACAATGTATACTAAGAGGCGGTCACAATTTATACTAAGTGGAGGTCACAATGTATACTAAGAGGCGGTCGCAATATATACTAAGAGGCGGTCACAATTTATACTAAGCGGCGGTCACAATGTATACTAAGAGGCGGTCACAATTAATACTAAGTGGTGGTCACAATGTATACTAAGAGGCGGTCGCAATATATACGAAGAGGCGGTCACAATTTATACTAAGAGGCGGTCTCAATGTATACTAAGAGGCGCTCACAATGTATACTAAGAGGCGGTCACAATTTATACTAAGAGGCGGTCACAATGTATACTAAGAGCCGGTCACAATGTATACTAAGAAGCGGTCACAATTTATACTAAGAGTCGATCACAATGTATACTAAGAGGCGGTCACAATGTATACTAAGAGGCGGTCACAATTTATACTAAGAGGCGGTCACAATGTATACTAAGAGGCGGTCACAATTTATACTAAGAGGCGGTCACAATGTATACTAAGAGGCGGTCACAATGTATCCTAAGAAGCCATCACAATGGCATGCTAAGTGGTGGTCACAATGTATACTAAGAGGCGGTCGCAATATATACTAAGAGGCGGTCACAATTTATACTAAGAGGCGGTCTCAATGTATACTAAGAGTCGGTCACAATTTATACTAAGAGGCGGTCACAATGGCATGCTAAGAGGCGGTCACAATATATACTAAGACGCGGTCACAATTTATACTAAGAGGCGGTCTCAATGTATACTAAGAGTCGGTCACAATGTATACTAAGAGGCGGTCGCAATATATACTAAGAGGCGGTCTCAATGTATACTAAGAGTCGGTCACAATGTATACTAAGAGGCGGTCGCAATATATACTAAGAGGCGGTCACAATTTATACTAAGAGGCGGTCACAATTTATACTAAGAGGCGGTCTCAATGTATACTAAGAGTCGGTCACAATGTATACTAAGAGGCGGTCACAATGTATACTAAGAGGATGTCGCAATGTATACTATGAGGCGCTCACAATCTACACTAAGAGGCGCTCACAATGTATACTAAGAGGCCGTCACAATGTATACTAAGAGGCCGTCACAATGTATACTAAGAGGCGCTCACAATGTATACTAAGAGGCGGTCACAATGTATAATAAGAGGCGGTCACAATGTATACTAAGAGGATGTCGCAATGTATACTATGAGGCGCTCACAATCTATACTAAGAGGCGCTCACAATGTATACTAAGAGGCCGTCACAATGTATACTAAGAGGCGCTCACAATGTATACTAAGAGGCGGTCACAATGTATACTAAGAGGCAGTCACAATGTATACTAAGAGGCGGTCACAATGTATACTATGAGGCGCTCACCATTTATACTAAGAGGCGGTCACAATGTATACTAAGAGGCGGTCACAATGTATACTAAGAGGCGGTCACAATTTATACTAAGAGGCGGTCACAATTTATACTAAGAGGCGGTCACAATTTATACTAAGAGGCAGTCACAATGTATACTAAGAGGTGGTCACAATTTATACTAAGAGGCGGTCACAATTTATACTGAGAGGCGGTCACAATGTATACTAAGAGGCGGTCACAATGTATACTAAGAGGCGGAGAGGCGGTCACAATGTATACTATGAGGCGGTCACAATGTATACTAAGAGGCGGTCACAATTTATACTAAGAGGCGGTCACAATGTATACTAAGAGGCGGTCACAATGTATACTAAGAGGCCGTCACAATGGCATGCTAACAGGCGGTCACAATGTATACTAAGAGGCGGTCACAATTTATACTAAGAGGCCGTCACAATGTATACTAAGAGGCGGAGAGGCGGTCACAATGTATACTAAGAGGCGGTCACAATGTATACTAAGAGGCGGTCACAATGTATACTAAGAGGCCATCACAATGGCATGCTAAGTGGAGGTCACAATGTATACTAAGAGGCGGAGAGGCGGTCACAATGTATACTAAGAGGCGGTCACAATGTATACTAAGAGGCGGAGAGGCGGTCACAATGTATACTAAGAGGCGGTCGCAATATCTTCTAAGAGGCGGTCACAATTTATACTAAGAGGCGGTCTCAATGTATACTAAGAGGCGGTCACAATTTATACTAAGAGGCGGTCACAATGTATACTAATAGGCAGTCACAATGTATACTATGAGGTGCTCACAATGTATACTAAGAGGCGGTCACAGTTTATACTAAGAGGCGGTCACAATGTATACTAAGAGGCGGTCACAATGTATACTAAGAGGCGGTCACCATTTATACTAAGAGGCGGTCACAATGTATACTAAGAGGCGGTCACAATGTATACTAAGAGGCGGTCACAATGGCATACCAAGAGGCGGTCACAATGTATACTAAGAGGTGGTCACAATGTATACAAAGAGGCGGTCACAATTTATACTAAGAGGCGGTCACAATGTATACTAAGAGGCGGTCACAATGTATACTAAGAGGCGGAGAGGCGGTCACAATGTATACTAAGAGGCGGTCACAATGTATACAAAGAGGCGGTCACAATTTATACTAAGTGGCGGTCACAATGGCATACTAAGAGGCGGTCACAATGTATACTAAGAGGCGGTCACAATTTATACTAAGCGGCGGTCACAATGTATACTAAGAGGCGGTCACAATTTATACTAAGTGGCGGTCACAATGTATACTAAGAGGCGGTCACAATTTATACTAAGCGGCGGTCACAATGTATACTAAGAGGCGGTCACAATTAATACTAAGAGGCGGTCACAATGTATACTAAGAGGCGGTCACAATTAATACTAAGAGGCGGTCACAATGGCATACTAAGAGGCGGTCACAATGGCATACTAAGAGGCGGTCACAATTTATACTAAGAGGCGGTCTCAATGTATACTAAGAGGCGGTCACAATTAATACTAAGAGGCGGTCACAATGGCATACTAAGAGGCGCTCACAATGTATACTAAGAGGCGGTCACAATGTATACTAAGAGGCGGTCACAATGTATACTAAGAGGCAGTCACAATGTATACTATGAGGTGCTCACAATGTATACTAAGAGGCGGTCACAATTTATACTAAGAGGCGGTCACAATGTATACTAAGAGGCAGTCACAATGTATACTATGAGGTGCTCACAATGTATACTAAGAGGCGGTCACAGTTTATACTAAGAGGCGGTCACAATGTATACTAAGAGGCGGTCACAATGTATACTAAGATGCGGTCACAATGTATACTAAGAGGCTGTCACAATGTATACTAAGACGCGGTCACAATGGCATACCAAGAGGCGGTCACAATGTATACTAAGAGGTGGTCACAATGTATACAAAGAGGCGGTCACAATTTATACTAAGAGGCGGTCACAATGTATACTAAGAGGCGGTCACAATTTATACTAAGAGGCGGTCACAATGTATACTAAGAGGCGGTCACAATGTATACTAAGAGGCGGTCACAATTTATTCTAAGAGGCGGTCACAATTTATACTAAGAGGCGGTCTCAATGTATACTAAGAGGCGGTCACAATGTATACTAAGAGGCGGTCACAATGTATACTAAGAGGCGGTCGTAATGTATACTAAGAGGCGGTCGTAATGTATATTATGAGGCGCTCACAATGTATACTAAGAGGCGCTCACAATGTATACTAAGAGGCGGTCGCAATATATACTAAGAGACGGTCACAATTTATACTAAGAGGCGGTCTCAATGTATACTAAGAGGCGGTCACAATTTATACGAAGAGGCGGTCACAATGTATACTAAGAGGCGGTCACAATGTATACTAAGAGTCGGTCACAATTTATACTAAGAGGCGGTCACAATGTATACTAAGTGGCGGTCACAATGGCATACTAAGAGGCGGTCACAATGTATACTAAGAGGTGGTCACAATGTATACTAAGAGGCGGTCACAATGTATACTATGAGGCGGTCACAATGTATACTAAGAGGCGCTCACAATTTATACTAAGAGCCGGTCACAATGTATACTAAGAGGCGGTCACAATTTATACTAAGAGTCGATCACAATGTATACTAAGAGGCGGTCACAATGTTTTCTAAGAGGCGGTCACAATTTATACTAAGAGGCGGTCACAATGTATACTAAGAGGCGCTCACAATGTATACTAAGAGGCCGTCACAATGTATGCTATGAGGCGCTCACAATGTATAGTATGAGGCGCTCACAATGTACACTAAGAGGCGGTCACAATGTATACTAAGAGGCGCTCACAATGTATGCAATGAGGCGCTCACAATGTATACTATGAGGCGCTCACAATTTACACTAAGAGGCGGTCACAATGTATACTAAGAGGCGCTCACAATGTATGCTATGAGGCGCTCACAATGTATACTATGAGGCGCTCACAATGTACACTAAGAGGCGGTCACAATGTATACTAAGAGGCAGTAACAATGTATACTAAGAGGCGGTCACAATTTATACTATGAGGCGCTCACAATGTATACTAAGAGGCGGTCACAATTTATACTAAGAGGCGGTCACAATGTATACTAAGAGGCGGTCACAATTTATACTAAGAGGCGGTCACAATGTATACTAATAGGCAGTCACAATGTATACTATGAGGTGCTCACAATGTATACTAAGAGGCGGTCACAGTTTATACTAAGAGGCGGTCACAATGTATACTAAGAGGCGGTCACAATGTATACTAAGAGGCGGTCACCATTTATACTAAGAGGCGGTCACAATGTATACTAAGAGGCGGTCACAATGTATACTAAGAGGCGGTCACAATGGCATACCAAGAGGCGGTCACAATGTATACTAAGAGGTGGTCACAATGTATACAAAGAGGCGGTCACAATTTATACTAAGAGGCGGTCACAATGTATACTAAGAGGCGGTCACAATGTATACTAAGAGGCGGAGAGGCGGTCACAATGTATACTAAGAGGCGGTCACAATGTATACAAAGAGGCGGTCACAATTTATACTAAGTGGCGGTCACAATGGCATACTAAGAGGCGGTCACAATGTATACTAAGAGGCGGTCACAATTTATACTAAGCGGCGGTCACAATGTATACTAAGAGGCGGTCACAATTTATACTAAGTGGCGGTCACAATGTATACTAAGAGGCGGTCACAATTTATACTAAGCGGCGGTCACAATGTATACTAAGAGGCGGTCACAATTAATACTAAGAGGCGGTCACAATGTATACTAAGAGGCGGTCACAATTAATACTAAGAGGCGGTCACAATGGCATACTAAGAGGCGGTCACAATGGCATACTAAGAGGCGGTCACAATTTATACTAAGAGGCGGTCTCAATGTATACTAAGAGGCGGTCACAATTAATACTAAGAGGCGGTCACAATGGCATACTAAGAGGCGCTCACAATGTATACTAAGAGGCGGTCACAATGTATACTAAGAGGCGGTCACAATGTATACTAAGAGGCAGTCACAATGTATACTATGAGGTGCTCACAATGTATACTAAGAGGCGGTCACAATTTATACTAAGAGGCGGTCACAATGTATACTAAGAGGCAGTCACAATGTATACTATGAGGTGCTCACAATGTATACTAAGAGGCGGTCACAGTTTATACTAAGAGGCGGTCACAATGTATACTAAGAGGCGGTCACAATGTATACTAAGATGCGGTCACAATGTATACTAAGAGGCTGTCACAATGTATACTAAGACGCGGTCACAATGGCATACCAAGAGGCGGTCACAATGTATACTAAGAGGTGGTCACAATGTATACAAAGAGGCGGTCACAATTTATACTAAGAGGCGGTCACAATGTATACTAAGAGGCGGTCACAATTTATACTAAGAGGCGGTCACAATGTATACTAAGAGGCGGTCACAATGGCATGCTAAGAGGCGGTCACAATGTATACTAAGAGGCGGTCACAATTTATTCTAAGAGGCGGTCACAATTTATACTAAGAGGCGGTCTCAATGTATACTAAGAGGCGGTCACAATGTATACTAAGAGGCGGTCACAATGTATACTAAGAGGCGGTCGTAATGTATACTAAGAGGCGGTCGTAATGTATATTATGAGGCGCTCACAATGTATACTAAGAGGCGCTCACAATGTATACTAAGAGGCGGTCGCAATATATACTAAGAGACGGTCACAATTTATACTAAGAGGCGGTCTCAATGTATACTAAGAGGCGGTCACAATTTATACGAAGAGGCGGTCACAATGTATACTAAGAGGCGGTCACAATGTATACTAAGAGTCGGTCACAATTTATACTAAGAGGCGGTCACAATGTATACTAAGTGGCGGTCACAATGGCATACTAAGAGGCGGTCACAATGTATACTAAGAGGTGGTCACAATGTATACTAAGAGGCGGTCACAATGTATACTATGAGGCGGTCACAATGTATACTAAGAGGCGCTCACAATTTATACTAAGAGCCGGTCACAATGTATACTAAGAGGCGGTCACAATTTATACTAAGAGTCGATCACAATGTATACTAAGAGGCGGTCACAATGTTTTCTAAGAGGCGGTCACAATTTATACTAAGAGGCGGTCACAATGTATACTAAGAGGCGCTCACAATGTATACTAAGAGGCCGTCACAATGTATGCTATGAGGCGCTCACAATGTATAGTATGAGGCGCTCACAATGTACACTAAGAGGCGGTCACAATGTATACTAAGAGGCGCTCACAATGTATGCAATGAGGCGCTCACAATGTATACTATGAGGCGCTCACAATTTACACTAAGAGGCGGTCACAATGTATACTAAGAGGCGCTCACAATGTATGCTATGAGGCGCTCACAATGTATACTATGAGGCGCTCACAATGTACACTAAGAGGCGGTCACAATGTATACTAAGAGGCAGTAACAATGTATACTAAGAGGCGGTCACAATTTATACTATGAGGCGCTCACAATGTATACTAAGAGGCGGTCACAATTTATACTAAGAGGCGGTCACAATGTATACTAAGAGGCGGTCACAATTTATAATAAGAGGCGGTCACAATGTATACTAAGAGGCGGTAACCATTTATACTAAGAGGCGGTCACAATGTATACTAAGAGGCGGTCACAATGTATACTAAGAGGCGGTCATAATGTATACTAAGAGGCGGTCACAATTGCATACCAAGAGGCGGTCACAATGTATACTAAGAGGCGGTCACAATGTATACTATGAGGCAGTCACAATTTATACTAAGAGGCGGTCACAATGTATACTAAGAGGCGGTCACAATTTATACTAAGAGGCGGTCACAATGTATACTAAGAGGCGGTCACAATTTATACTAAGATTTGGTCACAATGTATACTAAGAGGCGGTCGCAATATATACTAAGAGACGGTCACAATTTATACTAAGAGGCGGTCTCAATGTATACTAAGAGGCGGTCACAATTTATACGAAGAGGCGGTCACAATGTATACTAAGAGGCGGTCACAATGTATACTAAGAGTCGGTCACAATTTATACTAAGAGGCGGTCACAATGTATACTAAGTGGCGGTCACAATGGCATACTAAGAGGCGGTCACAATGTATACTAAGAGGTGGTCACAATGTATACTAAGAGGCGGTCACAATGTATACTATGAGGCGGTCACAATGTATACTAAGAGGCGCTCACAATTTATACTAAGAGCCGGTCACAATGTATACTAAGAGGCGGTCACAATTTATACTAAGAGTCGATCACAATGTATACTAAGAGGCGGTCACAATGTTTTCTAAGAGGCGGTCACAATTTATACTAAGAGGCGGTCACAATGTATACTAAGAGGCGCTCACAATGTATACTAAGAGGCCGTCACAATGTATGCTATGAGGCGCTCACAATGTATAGTATGAGGCGCTCACAATGTACACTAAGAGGCGGTCACAATGTATACTAAGAGGCGCTCACAATGTATGCAATGAGGCGCTCACAATGTATACTATGAGGCGCTCACAATTTACACTAAGAGGCGGTCACAATGTATACTAAGAGGCGCTCACAATGTATGCTATGAGGCGCTCACAATGTATACTATGAGGCGCTCACAATGTACACTAAGAGGCGGTCACAATGTATACTAAGAGGCAGTAACAATGTATACTAAGAGGCGGTCACAATTTATACTATGAGGCGCTCACAATGTATACTAAGAGGCGGTCACAATTTATACTAAGAGGCGGTCACAATGTATACTAAGAGGCGGTCACAATTTATACTAAGAGGCGGTCACAATGTATACTAATAGGCAGTCACAATGTATACTATGAGGTGCTCACAATGTATACTAAGAGGCGGTCACAGTTTATACTAAGAGGCGGTCACAATGTATACTAAGAGGCGGTCACAATGTATACTAAGAGGCGGTCACCATTTATACTAAGAGGCGGTCACAATGTATACTAAGAGGCGGTCACAATGTATACTAAGAGGCGGTCACAATGGCATACCAAGAGGCGGTCACAATGTATACTAAGAGGTGGTCACAATGTATACAAAGAGGCGGTCACAATTTATACTAAGAGGCGGTCACAATGTATACTAAGAGGCGGTCACAATGTATACTAAGAGGCGGAGAGGCGGTCACAATGTATACTAAGAGGCGGTCACAATGTATACAAAGAGGCGGTCACAATTTATACTAAGTGGCGGTCACAATGGCATACTAAGAGGCGGTCACAATGTATACTAAGAGGCGGTCACAATTTATACTAAGCGGCGGTCACAATGTATACTAAGAGGCGGTCACAATTTATACTAAGTGGCGGTCACAATGTATACTAAGAGGCGGTCACAATTTATACTAAGCGGCGGTCACAATGTATACTAAGAGGCGGTCACAATTAATACTAAGAGGCGGTCACAATGTATACTAAGAGGCGGTCACAATTAATACTAAGAGGCGGTCACAATGGCATACTAAGAGGCGGTCACAATGGCATACTAAGAGGCGGTCACAATTTATACTAAGAGGCGGTCTCAATGTATACTAAGAGGCGGTCACAATTAATACTAAGAGGCGGTCACAATGGCATACTAAGAGGCGCTCACAATGTATACTAAGAGGCGGTCACAATGTATACTAAGAGGCGGTCACAATGTATACTAAGAGGCAGTCACAATGTATACTATGAGGTGCTCACAATGTATACTAAGAGGCGGTCACAATTTATACTAAGAGGCGGTCACAATGTATACTAAGAGGCAGTCACAATGTATACTATGAGGTGCTCACAATGTATACTAAGAGGCGGTCACAGTTTATACTAAGAGGCGGTCACAATGTATACTAAGAGGCGGTCACAATGTATACTAAGATGCGGTCACAATGTATACTAAGAGGCTGTCACAATGTATACTAAGACGCGGTCACAATGGCATACCAAGAGGCGGTCACAATGTATACTAAGAGGTGGTCACAATGTATACAAAGAGGCGGTCACAATTTATACTAAGAGGCGGTCACAATGTATACTAAGAGGCGGTCACAATTTATACTAAGAGGCGGTCACAATGTATACTAAGAGGCGGTCACAATGGCATGCTAAGAGGCGGTCACAATGTATACTAAGAGGCGGTCACAATTTATTCTAAGAGGCGGTCACAATTTATACTAAGAGGCGGTCTCAATGTATACTAAGAGGCGGTCACAATGTATACTAAGAGGCGGTCACAATGTATACTAAGAGGCGGTCGTAATGTATACTAAGAGGCGGTCGTAATGTATATTATGAGGCGCTCACAATGTATACTAAGAGGCGCTCACAATGTATACTAAGAGGCGGTCGCAATATATACTAAGAGACGGTCACAATTTATACTAAGAGGCGGTCTCAATGTATACTAAGAGGCGGTCACAATTTATACGAAGAGGCGGTCACAATGTATACTAAGAGGCGGTCACAATGTATACTAAGAGTCGGTCACAATTTATACTAAGAGGCGGTCACAATGTATACTAAGTGGCGGTCACAATGGCATACTAAGAGGCGGTCACAATGTATACTAAGAGGTGGTCACAATGTATACTAAGAGGCGGTCACAATGTATACTATGAGGCGGTCACAATGTAAACTAAGAGGCGCTCACAATTTATACTAAGAGCCGGTCACAATGTATACTAAGAGGCGGTCACAATTTATACTAAGAGTCGATCACAATGTATACTAAGAGGCGGTCACAATGTTTTCTAAGAGGCGGTCACAATTTATACTAAGAGGCGGTCACAATGTATACTAAGAGGCGCTCACAATGTATACTAAGAGGCCGTCACAATGTATGCTATGAGGCGCTCACAATGTATAGTATGAGGCGCTCACAATGTACACTAAGAGGCGGTCACAATGTATACTAAGAGGCGCTCACAATGTATGCAATGAGGCGCTCACAATGTATACTATGAGGCGCTCACAATTTACACTAAGAGGCGGTCACAATGTATACTAAGAGGCGCTCACAATGTATGCTATGAGGCGCTCACAATGTATACTATGAGGCGCTCACAATGTACACTAAGAGGCGGTCACAATGTATACTAAGAGGCAGTAACAATGTATACTAAGAGGCGGTCACAATTTATACTATGAGGCGCTCACAATGTATACTAAGAGGCGGTCACAATTTATACTAAGAGGCGGTCACAATGTATACTAAGAGGCGGTCACAATTTATAATAAGAGGCGGTCACAATGTATACTAAGAGGCGGTAACCATTTATACTAAGAGGCGGTCACAATGTATACTAAGAGGCGGTCACAATGTATACTAAGAGGCGGTCATAATGTATACTAAGAGGCGGTCACAATTGCATACCAAGAGGCGGTCACAATGTATACTAAGAGGCGGTCACAATGTATACTATGAGGCAGTCACAATTTATACTAAGAGGCGGTCACAATGTATACTAAGAGGCGGTCACAATTTATACTAAGAGGCGG
This sequence comes from Hemitrygon akajei, assembly GCF_048418815.1. NCBI lineage: Eukaryota > Metazoa > Chordata > Chondrichthyes > Myliobatiformes > Dasyatidae > Hemitrygon > Hemitrygon akajei. Next base: position 7,887,444 of record NC_133150.1, on the reverse strand, counting down.
TCACAATGTATACTAAGAGGCGGTCACAATTTATACTAAGATTTGGTCACAATGTATACTAAGAGGCGGTCGCAATATATACTAAGAGGCAGTCACAATTTATACTAAGAGGCGGTCTCAATGTATACTAAGAGGCGGTCACAATTTATACTAAGAGGCGGTTACAATGGCATACTAAGTGGCAGTCACAATCTATACTAAGAGGCAGTCACAATGTATACTAAGAGGCGGTCACAATTTATACTAAGAGGCGGTCACAATGTATACTAAGAGGCAGTCACAATGGCATACTAAGAGGCGGTCACAATGTATACTAAGAGGCGGTCACAATTTATACTAACAGGCGGTCACAATATATACTAAGAGGCGGTCACAATGTATACTAAGAGGCGGTCACAATGTATACTAAGAGGCGGAGAGGCGGTCACAATGTATACTAAGAGGCGGTCACAATGTATACTAAGAGGCGGTCACAATTTATACTAAGTGGAGGTCACAATGTATACTAAGAGGCGGTCGCAATATATACTAAGAGGCGGTCACAATTTATACTAAGCGGCGGTCACAATGTATACTAAGAGGCGGTCACAATGTATACTAAGAGGAGGAGAGGCGGTCACAATGTATACTAAGAGGCGGAGAGGCGGTCACAATGTATACTAAGAGGCGGTCACAATGTATACTAAGTGGCGGTCACAATGTATACTAAGTGGCGGTCACAATGGCATACTAAGAGGCGGTCACAATTTATACTAAGAGGCGGTCACAATGTATACTAAGAGGCAGTCACAATGTATACTATGAGGTGCTCACAATGTATACTAAGAGGCGGTCACAGTTTATACTAAGAGGCGGTCACAATGTATACTAAGAGGCGGTCACAATGTATACTAAGAGGCGGTCACAATTTATACTAAGAGGCGGTCACAATGTATACTAAGAGGCGGTCACAATGTATACTAAGAGGCGGTCACAATGGCATACCAAGAGGCGGTCACAATGTATACTAAGAGGTGGTCACAATGTATACAAAGAGGCGGTCACAATTTATACTAAGAGGCGGTCACAATGTATACTAAGAGGCGGTCACAATTTATACTAAGAGGCGGTCACAATGTATACTAAGATGCGGTCACAATGGCATGCTAAGAGGCGGTCACAATTTATACTAAGTGGCGGTCACAATGTATACTAAGAGGCGGTCACAATGTATACTAAGAGGCGGTCACAATGTATACTAAGAGGCGGTCACAATTTATACTAAGAGGCGGTCACAATGTATACTAAGATGCGGCCACAATGGCATGCTAAGAGGCGGTCACAATTTATACTAAGTGGCGGTCACAATGTATACTAAGTGGCGGTCACAATGTATACTAAGAGGCGGTCACAATGTATACTAAGAGGCGGTCACAATGTATACTAAGAGGCGGTCACAATTTATACTAAGAGGCGGTCACAATTTATACTAAGAGGCGGTCACAATGTATACTATGAGGCGGTCACAATGTATACTAAGAGGCGGTCGTAATGTATATTATGAGGCGCTCACAATGTATACTAAGAGGCGCTCACAATGTATACTAAGAGGCGGTCGCAATATATACTAAGAGACGGTCACAATTTATACTAAGAGGCGGTCTCAATGTATACTAAGAGGCGGTCACAATTTATACGAAGAGGCGGTCACAATGTATACTAAGAGGCGGTCACAATGTATACTAAGAGGCGGTCACAATTTATACTAAGAGGCGGTCACAATGTATACTAAGTGGCGGTCACAATGGCATACTAAGAGGCGGTCACAATGTATACTAAGAGGCGGTCACAATGTATACTAAGAGGCGGTCACAATGTATACTAAGTGGCGGTCACAATGTATACTAAGAGGCGGTCACAATGTATACTATGAGGCGGTCACAATGTATACTAAGAGGCGCTCACAATTTATACTAAGAGCCGGTCACAATGTATACTATGAGGCGGTCACAATTTATACTAAGAGTCGATCACAATGTATACTAAGAGGCGGTCACAATGTTTTCTAAGAGGCGGTCACAATTTATACTAAGAGGCGGTCACAATGTATACTAAGAGGCGGTCACAATTTATACTAAGAGGCGGTCACAATTTATACTAAGAGGCGGTCACAATTTATCCTAAGAGGCGGTCACAATGTATACTAAGAGGCGGTCGCAATATATACTAAGAGGCGGTCACAATGTATCCTAAGAGGCGGTCACAATGTATCCTAAGAGGCGGTCACAATGTATACTAAGAGGCGGTCACAATTTATACTAAGAGGTGGTCACAATGTATACTAAGAGGCGGTCACAATGTATAATAAGAGGCGGTCACAATGTATACTAAGAGGCGGTCGCAATATATACTAAGAGGCGGTCACAATTTATACTAAGAGGCGGTCTCAATGTATACTAAGAGGCGGTCACAATGTATACTAAGAGGCGGTCACAATGGCATACTAAGAGGCGGTCACAATTTATACTAAGATTTGGTCACAATGTATACTAAGAGGCGGTCGCAATATATACTAAGAGGCAGTCACAATTTATACTAAGAGGCGGTCTCAATGTATACTAAGAGGCGGTCACAATTTATACTAAGAGGCGGTTACAATGGCATACTAAGTGGCAGTCACAATCTATACTAAGAGGCAGTCACAATGTATACTAAGAGGCGGTCACAATTTATACTAAGAGGCGGTCACAATGTATACTAAGAGGCAGTCACAATGGCATACTAAGAGGCGGTCACAATGTATACTAAGATGCGGTCACAATTTATACTAACAGGCGGTCACAATATATACTAAGAGGCGGTCACAATGTATACTAAGAGGCGGTCACAATGTATACTAAGAGGCGGAGAGGCGGTCACAATGTATACTAAGAGGCGGTCACAATGTATACTAAGAGGCGGTCACAATTTATACTAAGTGGAGGTCACAATGTATACTAAGAGGCGGTCGCAATATATACTAAGAGGCGGTCACAATTTATACTAAGCGGCGGTCACAATGTATACTAAGAGGCGGTCACAATTAATACTAAGTGGTGGTCACAATGTATACTAAGAGGCGGTCGCAATATATACTAAGAGGCGGTCACAATTTATACTAAGAGGCGGTCTCAATGTATACTAAGAGGCGCTCACAATGTATACTAAGAGGCGGTCACAATTTATACTAAGAGGCGGTCACAATGTATACTAAGAGCCGGTCACAATGTATACTAAGAAGCGGTCACAATTTATACTAAGAGTCGATCACAATGTATACTAAGAGGCGGTCACAATGTATACTAAGAGGCGGTCACAATTTATACTAAGAGGCGGTCACAATGTATACTAAGAGGCGGTCACAATTTATACTAAGAGGCGGTCACAATGTATACTAAGAGGCGGTCACAATGTATCCTAAGAAGCCATCACAATGGCATGCTAAGTGGTGGTCACAATGTATACTAAGAGGCGGTCGCAATATATACTAAGAGGCGGTCACAATTTATACTAAGAGGCGGTCTCAATGTATACTAAGAGTCGGTCACAATTTATACTAAGAGGCGGTCACAATGGCATGCTAAGAGGCGGTCACAATATATACTAAGACGCGGTCACAATTTATACTAAGAGGCGGTCTCAATGTATACTAAGAGTCGGTCACAATGTATACTAAGAGGCGGTCGCAATATATACTAAGAGGCGGTCTCAATGTATACTAAGAGTCGGTCACAATGTATACTAAGAGGCGGTCGCAATATATACTAAGAGGCGGTCACAATTTATACTAAGAGGCGGTCACAATTTATACTAAGAGGCGGTCTCAATGTATACTAAGAGTCGGTCACAATCTACACTAAGAGGCGCTCACAATGTATACTAAGAGGCCGTCACAATGTATACTAAGAGGCCGTCACAATGTATACTAAGAGGCGCTCACAATGTATACTAAGAGGCGGTCACAATGTATAATAAGAGGCGGTCACAATGTATACTAAGAGGATGTCGCAATGTATACTATGAGGCGCTCACAATCTATACTAAGAGGCGCTCACAATGTATACTAAGAGGCCGTCACAATGTATACTAAGAGGCGCTCACAATGTATACTAAGAGGCGGTCACAATGTATACTAAGAGGCAGTCACAATGTATACTAAGAGGCGGTCACAATGTATACTATGAGGCGCTCACCATTTATACTAAGAGGCGGTCACAATGTATACTAAGAGGCGGTCACAATGTATACTAAGAGGCGGTCACAATTTATACTAAGAGGCGGTCACAATTTATACTAAGAGGCGGTCACAATTTATACTAAGAGGCAGTCACAATGTATACTAAGAGGTGGTCACAATTTATACTAAGAGGCGGTCACAATTTATACTGAGAGGCGGTCACAATGTATACTAAGAGGCGGTCACAATGTATACTAAGTGGCAGTCACAATCTATACTAAGAGGCAGTCACAATGTATACTAAGAGGCGGTCACAATTTATACTAACAGGCGGTCACAATGTATACTAAGAGGCGGTCACAATGTATACTAAGAGGAGGTCACTATTTATACTAAGAGGCGGTCACAATGTATACTAAGAGGCGGTCTCAATTTACACTAAGAGGCGGTCAGAATGTATACTAAGAGGCGGTCACAATGTATACTAAGAGGAGGAGAGGCGGTCACAATGTATACTAAGAGGCGGTCACAATGTATACTAAGAGGCGGTCACAATTTATACTAAGTGGCGGTCACAATGTATACTAAGAGGCGGTCACAATGTATACTAAGTGGCGGTCACAATGTATACTAAGTGGCGGTCACAATGGCATACTAAGAGGCGGTCACAATTTATACTAAGAGGCGGTCACAATGTATACTAAGAGGCAGTCACAATGTATACTACGAGGTGCTCACAATGTATACTAAGAGGCGGTCACAGTTTATACTAAGAGGCGGTCACAATGTATACTAAGAGGCGGTCACAATTTATACTAAGAGGCGGTCACAATGTATACTAAGAGGCGGTCACAATGTATACTAAGAGGCGGTCACAATGGCATACCAAGATGCGGTCACAATGTATACTAAGAGGTGGTCACAATGTATACAAAGAGGCGGTCACAATTTATACTAAGAGGCGGTCACAATGTATACTAAGAGGCGGTCACAATTTATACTAAGAGGCGGTCACAATGTATACTAGGAGGCGGTCACAATGGCATGCTAAGAGGCGTTCACAATTTATACTAAGTGGCGGTCACAATGTATACTAAGAGGCGGTCACAATTTATACTAAGAGGCGGTCACAATTGCATGCTAAGAGGCGGTCACAATGTATACTAAGAGGCGGTCACAATGTATACTAAGAGGCGGTCGTAATGTATATTATGAGGCGCTCACAATGTATACTAAGAGGCGCTCACAATGTATACTAAGAGGCGGTCGCAATATATACTAAGAGACGGTCACAATTTATACTAAGAGGCGGTCTCAATGTATACTAAGAGGCGGTCACAATTTATACGAAGAGGCGGTCACAATGTATACTAAGAGGCGGTCACAATTTATACTAAGAGGCGGTCACAATGTATACTAAGTGGCGGTCACAATGGCATACTAAGAGGCGGTCACAATGTATACTAAGAGGCGGTCACAATGTATACTAAGAGGCGGTCACAATTTATACTAAGTGGCGGTCACAATGTATACTAAGAGGCGGTCACAATGTATACTATGAGGCGGTCACAATGTATACTAAGAGGCGCTCACAATTTATACTAAGAGCCGGTCACAATGTATACTAAGAGGCGGTCACAATTTATACTAAGAGTCGATCACAATGTATACTAAGAGGCGGTCACAATGTTTTCTAAGAGGCGGTCACAATTTATACTAAGAGGCGGTCACAATGTATACTAAGAGGCGGTCACAATTTATACTAAGAGGCGGTCACAATGTATACTAAGAGGCGGTCACAATTTATACTAAGAGGCGGTCACAATGTATCCTAAGAGGCGGTCACAATGTATACTAAGACGCGGTCACAATGTATACTAAGAGGCGGTCACAATGTATAATAAGAGGCGGTCACAATGTATACTAAGAGGCGGTCGCAATATATACTAAGAGGCGGTCACAATTTATACTAAGAGGCGGTCTCAATGTATACTAAGAGGCGGTCACAATGTATACTAAGAGGATGTCGCTATGTATTCTATGAGGCGCTCACAATCTATACTAAGAGGCGCTCACAATGTATACTAAGAGGCCGTCACAATGTATACTAAGAGGCGCTCACAATGTATACTAAGAGGCGGTCACAATGTATACTAAGAGTCGATCACAATGTATACTAAGAGGCGGTCACAATGTTTTCTAAGAGGCGGTCACAATGTATACTAAGAGGCGGTCACAATGTATACTAAGAGGCAGTCACAATGTATACTAAGAGGCGGTCACAATGTACACTAAGAGGCGGTCACAATGTATACTAAGAGGCAGTCACAATGTATACTAAGAGGCGGTCACAATGTATACTATGAGGCGCTCACCATTTATACTAAGAGGCGGTCACAATGTATACTAAGAGGCGGTCACAATGTATACTAAGAGGCGGTCACAATGTATACTAAGTGGTGGTCACAATGTATACTAAGAGGCGGTCACAATTTATACTAAGAGGCGGTCACAATTTATACTAAGAGGCGGTCACAATGTATACTAAGAGGCGGTCACAATTTATACTAAGAGGTGGTCACAATGGCATGCTAAGAGGCAGTCACAATTTATACTAAGAGGCGGTCACAATTTATACTGAGAGGCGGTCACAATGGCATACTAAGAGCCGGTCACAATGTATACTAAGAGGCGGTCACAATGTATACTAAGAGGCGGTCACAATGTATACTAAGTGGCAGTCACAATCTATACTAAGAGGCAGTCACAATGTATACTAAGAGGCGGTCACAATTTATACTAACAGGCGGTCACAATGTATACTAAGAGGCGGTCACAATGTATACTAAGAGGAGGTCACTATTTATACTAAGAGGCGGTCACAATGTATACTAAGAGGCGGTCACAATTTATACTAAGAGGCGGTCACAATGTATACTAAGAGGCGGTCACAATGTATACTAAGAGGCGGAGAGGCGGTCACAATGTATACTAAGAGGCGGTCACAATGTATACTAAGAGGCGGTCACAATGTATACTAAGAGGCGGAGAGGCGGTCACAATGTATACTAAGAGGCGGTCACAATGTATACTAAGAGGCGGTCACAATGTATACTAAGAGGCCATCACAATGGCATACTAAGTGGAGGTCACAATGTATACTAAGAGGCGGTCGCAATATATACTAAGAGGCGGTCACAATTTATACTAAGCGGCGGTCACAATGTATACTAAGAGGCGGTCACAATTAATACTAAGAGGCGGTCACAATGTATACTAAGAGGCGGTCACAATGGCATGATAAGTGGAGGTCACAATGTATACTAAGAGGCGGTCACAATATATACTAAGAGGCGGTCACAATTTATACTAAGCGGCGGTCACAATGTATACTAAGAGGCGGTCACAATTAATACTAAGAGGCGGTCACAATGTATACTAAGAGGCGGTCACAATGGCATGCTAAGAGTCGGTCACAATGTATACTAAGAGGCGGTCGCAATATATACTAAGAGGCGGTCACAATTTATACTAAGAGGCGGTCTCAATGTATACTAAGAGGCGGTCACAATTTATACTAAGAGGCGGTCACAATGGCATGCTAAGAGGGCGGTCACAATGTATACTAAGAGGCGGTCACAATGTATACTAAGAGGATGTCGCAATGTATACTATGAGGCGCTCACAATGTATACTAAGAGGCGCTCACAATGTATACTAAGAGGCCGTCACAATGTATGCTATGAGGCGCTCACAATGTATAGTATGAGGCGCTCACAATGTACACTAAGAGGCGCTCACAATGTATGCAATGAGGCGCTCACAATGTACACTAAGAGGCGGTCACAATGTATACTAAGAGGCGCTCACAATGTATGCTATGAGGCGGTCACAATGTATACTAAGAGGCAGTCACAATGTATACTAAGAGGCGGTCACAATGTATACTATGAGGCGCTCACAATGTATACTAAGAGGCGGTCACAATTTATACTAAGAGGCGGTCACAATGTATACTAAGAGGCGGTCACAATTTATACTAAGAGGCGGTCACAATGTATACTAAGAGGCGGTAACCATTTATACTAAGAGGCAGTCACAATGTATACTAAGAGGCGGTAACCATTTATACTAAGAGGCAGTCACAATGTATACTAAGAGGCGGTCATAATGTATACTAAGAGGCGGTCACAATTGCATACCAAGAGGCGGTCACAATGTATACTAAGAGGCGGTCACAATGTATACTAAGAGGCGGTAACCATTTATACTAAGAGGCAGTCACAATGTATACTAAGAGGCGGTCATAATGTATACCAAGAGGCGGTCACAATTGCATACCAAGAGGCGGTCACAATGTATACTAAGAGGCGGTCACAATGTATACTAACAGGCAGTCACAATTTATACTAAGAGGCGGTCACAATGTATACTAAGAGGCGGTAACCATTTATACTAAGAGGCAGTCACAATGTATACTAAGAGGCGGTCTCAATGTATACTAAGAGGCGGTCACAATTTATACTAAGAGGCGGAGAGGCGGTCACAATGTATACTAAGAGGCGGTCACAATGTATACTAAGAGGCGGTCACAATTTATACTAAGAGGCGGTCACAATTTATACTAAGCGGCGGTCACAATGTATACTAAGAGGCGGTCACAATTTATACTAAGAGGCGATCACAATGTATACTAAGAGGCGGTCACAATGGCATGCTAAGTGGTGGTCACAATGTATACTAAGAGGCGGTCGCAATATATACTAAGAGGCGGTCACAATTTATACTAAGAGGCGGTCTCAATGTATACCAAGAGGCGCTCACAATTTATACTAAGAGGCGGTCACAATTTATACTAAGAGGCGGTCACAATGTATACTAAGAGCCGGTCACAATGTATACTAAGAAGCGGTCACAATTTATACTAAGAGTCGATCACAATGTATACTAAGAGGCGGTCACAATTTATACTAAGAGGCGGTCACAATTTATACTAAGAGGCGGTCACAATGTATACTAAGAGGCGGTCACAATGTATCCTAAGAAGCCATCACAATGGCATGCTAAGTGGTGGTCACAATGTATACTAAGAGGCGGTCACAATGTATACTAAGAGGCGGTCACAATTTATACTAAGAGGCGGTCACAATGTATACTAAGAGGCGGTCACAATTTATACTAAGAGGCGGTCACAATGTATACTAAGAGGCGGTCACAATTTATACTAAGAGGCGGTCACAATGTATCCTAAGAGGCGGTCACAATGTATACTAAGAGGCGGTCACAATGTATACTAAGAGGCGGTCACAATGTATAATAAGAGGCGGTCACAATGTATACTAAGAGGCGGTCGCAATATATACTAAGAGGCGGTCACAATTTATACTAAGAGGCGGTCTCAATTTATACTAAGAGGCGGTCACAATGTATACTAAGAGGATGTCGCAATGTATACTATGAGGCGCTCACAATCTATACTAAGAGGCGCTCACAATGTATACTAAGAGGCCGTCACAATGTATACTAAGAGGCGCTCACAATGTATACTAAGAGGCGCTCACAATGTATACTAAGAGGCAGTCACAATGTATACTAAGAGGCGGTCACAATGTATACTAAGAGGCGGTCACAATGTATACTATGAGGCGCTCACAATGTATACTATGAGGCGGTCACAATGTATACTAAGAGGCGGTCACAATGTATACTAAGAGGCGGTCACAATGTATACTAAGTGGTGGTCACAATGTATACTAAGAGGCGGTCACAATGTATACTAAGAGGCGGTCACAATGTATACTAAGAGGCGGTCACAATTTATACTAAGAGGCGGTCACAATGTATACTAAGAGGCGGTCACAATTTATACTAAGAGGCGGTCACAATGGCATGCTAAGAGGCAGTCACAATTTATACTAAGAGGCGGTCACAATTTATACTGAGAGGCGGTCACAATGGCATACTAAGAGGCGGTCACAATGTATACTAAGAGGCGGTCACAATGTATACTAAGTGGCAGTCACAATGTATACTAAGAGGCGGTCACAATGTATACTAAGAGGCGGTCACAATGTATACTAAGTGGCAGTCACAATCTATACTAAGAGGCAGTCACAATGTATACTAAGAGGCGGTCACAATTTATACTAACAGGCGGTCACAATGTATACTAAGAGGCGGTCACAATGTATACTAAGAGGCGGTAACCATTTATACTAAGTGGCAGTCACAATCTATACTAAGAGGCAGTCACAATGTATACTAAGAGGCGGTCACAATTTATACTAACAGGCGGTCACAATGTATACTAAGAGGCGGTCACAATGTATACTAAGAGGCGGTAACCATTTATACTAAGAGGCAGTCACAATGTATACTAAGAGGCGGTCACAATGTATACTAAGAGGCGGTCACAATTTATACTAAGAGGCGGTCACAATTTATACTAAGCGGCGGTCACAATGTATACTAAGAGGCGGTCACAATTAATACTAAGAGGCGATCACAATGTATACTAAGAGGCGGTCACAATGGCATGCTAAGTGGTGGTCACAATGTATACTAAGAGGCGGTCGCAATATATACTAAGAGGCGGTCACAATTTATACTAAGAGGCGGTCTCAATGTATACCAAGAGGCGCTCACAATTTATACTAAGAGGCGGTCACAATTTATACTAAGAGGCGGTCACAATGTATACTAAGAGCCGGTCACAATGTATACTAAGAAGCGGTCACAATTTATACTAAGAGTCGATCACAATGTATACTAAGAGGCGGTCACAATTTATACTAAGAGGCGGTCACAATGTATACTAAGAGGCGGTCACAATGTATCCTAAGAAGCCATCACAATGGCATGCTAAGTGGTGGTCACAATGTATACTAAGAGGCGGTCACAATGTATACTAAGAGGCGGTCACAATTTATACTAAGAGGCGGTCACAATGTATACTAAGAGGCGGTCACAATTTATACTAAGAGGCGGTCACAATGTATACTAAGAGGCGGTCAGAATTTATACTAAGAGGCGGTCACAATGTATCCTAAGAGGCGGTCACAATGTATACTAAGAGGGGGTCACAATGTATAATAAGAGGCGGTCACAATGTATACTAAGAGGCGGTCGCAATATATACTAAGAGGCGGTCACAATTTATACTAAGAGGCGGTCTCAATTTATACTAAGAGGCGGTCACAATGTATACTAAGAGGATGTCGCAATGTATACTATGAGGCGCTCACAATCTATACAAAGAGGCGCTCACAATGTATACTAAGAGGCCGTCACAATGTATACTAAGAGGCGCTCACAATGTATACTAAGAGGCGCTCACAATGTATACTAAGAGGCAGTCACAATGTATACTAAGAGGCGGTCACAATGTATACTAAGAGGCGGTCACAATGTATACTAAGAGGCGGTCACAATGTATACTAAGAGGCAGTCACAATGTATACTATGAGGCGCTCACAATGTATACTATGAGGCGGTCACAATGTATACTAAGAGGCGGTCACAATGTATACTAAGAGGCGGTCACAATGTATACTAAGTGGTGGTCACAATGTATACTAAGAGGCGGTCACAATGTATACTAAGAGGCGGTCACAATTTATACTAAGAGGCGGTCACAATGTATACTAAGAGGCGGTCACAATTTATACTAAGAGGCGGTCACAATGGCATGCTAAGAGGCAGTCACAATTTATACTAAGAGGCGGTCACAATTTATACTGAGAGGCGGTCACAATGGCATACTAAGAGGCGGTCACAATGTATACTAAGAGGCGGTCACAATGTATACTAAGTGGCAGTCACAATGTATACTAAGAGGCGGTCACAATGTATACTAAGAGGCGGTCACAATGTATACTAAGTGGCAGTCACAATCTATACTAAGAGGCAGTCACAATGTATACTAAGAGGCGGTCACAATTTATACTAACAGGCGGTCACAATGTATACTAAGAGGCGGTCACAATGTATACTAAGAGGAGGTCACTATTTATACTAAGAGGCGGTCACAATGTATACTAAGAGGCGGTCACAATTTATACTAAGAGGCGGTCACAATGTATACTAAGAGGCGGTCACAATGTATACTAAGAGGCGGAGAGGCGGTCACAATGTATACTAAGAGGCGGTCACAATGTATACTAAGAGGCGGTCACAATGTATACTAAGAGGCGGAGAGGCGGTCACAATGTATACTAAGAGGCGGTCACAATGTATACTAAGAGGCGGTCACAATGTATACTAAGAGGCCATCACAATGGCATACTAAGTGGAGGTCACAATGTATACTAAGAGGCGGTCGCAATATATACTAAGAGGCGGTCACAATTTATACTAAGCGGCGGTCACAATGTATACTAAGAGGCGGTCACAATTAATACTAAGAGGCGGTCACAATGTATACTAAGAGGCGGTCACAATGGCATGATAAGTGGAGGTCACAATGTATACTAAGAGGCGGTCGCAATATATACTAAGAGGCGGTCACAATTTATACTAAGCGGCGGTCACAATGTATACTAAGAGGCGGTCACAATTAATACTAAGAGGCGGTCACAATGTATACTAAGAGGCGGTCACAATGGCATGCTAAGAGTCGGTCACAATGTATACGAAGAGGCGGTCGCAATATATACTAAGAGGCGGTCACAATTTATACTAAGAGGCGGTCTCAATGTATACTAAGAGGCGGTCACAATTTATACTAAGAGGCGGTCACAATGGCATGCTAAGAGGGCGGTCACAATGTATACTAAGAGGCGGTCACAATGTATACTAAGAGGATGTCGCAATGTATACTATGAGGCGCTCACAATGTATACTAAGAGGCGCTCACAATGTATAATAAGAGGCCGTCACAATGTATGCTATGAGGCGCTCACAATGTATAGTATGAGGCGCTCACAATGTACACTAAGAGGCGGTCACAATGTATACTAAGAGGCGCTCACAATGTATGCAATGAGGCGCTCACAATGTACACTAAGAGGCGGTCACAATGTATACTAAGAGGCGCTCACAATGTATGCTATGAGGCGGTCACAATGTATACTAAGAGGCAGTCACAATGTATACTAAGAGGCGGTCACAATGTATACTATGAGGCGCTCACAATGTATACTAAGAGGCGGTCACAATTTATACTAAGAGGCGGTCACAATGTATACTAAGAGGCGGTCACAATTTATACTAAGAGGCGGTCACAATGTATACTAAGAGGCGGTAACCATTTATACTAAGAGGCAGTCACAATGTATACTAAGAGGCGGTAACCATTTATACTAAGAGGCAGTCACAATGTATACTAAGAGGCGGTCATAATGTATACTAAGAGGCGGTCACAATTGCATACCAAGAGGCGGTCACAATGTATAATAAGAGGCGGTCACAATGTATACTAAGAGGCGGTAACCATTTATACTAAGAGGCAGTCACAATGTATACTAAGAGGCGGTCATAATGTATACTAAGAGGCGGTCACAATTGCATACCAAGAGGCGGTCACAATGTATACTAAGAGGCGGTCACAATGTATACTAACAGGCAGTCACAATTTATACTAAGAGGCGGTCACAATGTATACTAAGAGGCGGTAACCATTTATACTAAGAGGCAGTCACAATGTATACTAAGAGGCGGTCATAATGTATACTAAGAGGCGGTCACAATTGCATACCAAGAGGCGGTCACAATGTATACTAAGAGGCGGTCACAATGTATACTAAGAGGCAGTCACAATTTATACTAAGAGGCGGTCACAATGTATACTAAGAGGCGGTCACAATTTATACTAAGAGGCGGTCACAATTTATACTAAGATGCGGTCACAGTTTATACTAAGATTTGGTCACAATGTATACTAAGAGGCGGTCGCAATATATACTAAGAGGCAGTCACAATTTATACTAAGAGGCGGTCACAATTTATACTAAGAGGCGGTCTCAATGTATACTAAGAGGCGGTCACAATTTATACTAAGAGGCGGTTACAATGGCATACTAAGTGGCAGTCACAATGTATACTAAGAGGCGGTCACAATTTATACTAAGAGGCAGTCACAATGGCATACTAAGAGGCGGTCACAATGTATACTAAGAGGCGGTCACAATTTATACTAACAGGCGGTCACAATATATACTAAGAGGCGGTCACAATGTATACTAAGAGGCGGTCACAATGTATACTAAGAGGCGGAGAGGCGGTCACAATGTATACTAAGAGGCGGTCACAATGTATACTAAGAGGCGGTCACAATTTATACTAAGAGGCGGTCACAATTTATACTAAGCGGCGGTCACAATGTATACTAAGAGGCGGTCACAATTAATACTAAGAGGCGATCACAATGTATACTAAGAGGCGGTCACAATGGCATGCTAAGTGGTGGTCACAATGTATACTAAGAGGCGGTCGCAATATATACTAAGAGGCGGTCACAATTTATACTAAGAGGCGGTCTCAATGTATACTAAGAGGCGCTCACAATGTATACCAAGAGGCGGTCACAATTTATACTAAGAGGCGGTCACAATGTATACTAAGAGCCGGTCACAATGTATACTAAGAAGCGGTCACAATTTATACTAAGAGTCGATCACAATGTATACTAAGAGGCGGTCACAATGTATACTAAGAGGCGGTCACAATTTATACTAAGAGGCGGTCACAATGTATACTAAGAGGCGGTCACAATGTATACTAAGAGGCGGTCACAATGTATCCTAAGAAGCCATCACAATGGCATGCTAAGTGGTGGTCACAATGTATACTAAGAGGCGGTCGCAATATATACTAAGAGGCGGTCACAATTTATACTAAGAGGCGGTCTCAATGTATACTAAGAGGCGGTCACAATTTATACTAAGAGGCGGTCACAATGTATACTAAGAGTCGGTCACAATTTATACTAAGAGGCGGTCACAATGGCATAGTAAGAGGCGGTCTCAATGTATACTAAGAGGCGGTCACAATGTATACTAAGAGTCGGTCACAATGTATACTAAGAGTCGGTCACAATTTATACTAAGAGGCGGTCACAATGGCATACTAAGAGGCGGTCACAATGTATACTAAGAGTCGGTCACAATTTATACTAAGAGGCGGTCACAATGTATACTAAGAAGCGGTCACAATTTATACTAAGAGTCGGTCACAATGTCATACCAAGAGGCGGTCACAATGTATACTAAGAGGCGGTCACAATGTATTCTAAGAGGCGGTAACCATTTATACTAAGAGGCAGTCACAATGTATACTAAGAGGCGGTCATAATGTATACTAAGAGGCGGTCACAATTGCATACCAAGAGGCGGTCACAATGTATACTAATAGGCGGTCACAATGTATACTAACAGGCAGTCACAATTTATACTAAGAGGCGGTCACAATGTATACTAAGAGGCGGTAACCATTTATACTAAGAGGCAGTCACAATGTATACTAAGAGGCTGTCATAATGTATACTAAGAGGCGGTCACAATTGCATACCAAGAGGCGGTCACAATGTATACTAAGAGGCGGTCACAATGTATACTAAGAGGCAGTCACAATTTATACTAAGAGGCGGTCACAATGTATACTAAGAGGCGGTCACAATTTATACTAAGAGGCGGTCACAATGTATACTAAGAGGCGGTCACAATGGCATACTAAGTGGCAGTCACAATGTATACTAAGAGGCGGTCACAATTTATACTAAGAGGCGGTCTCAATGTATACTAAGAGGTGGTCACAATTTATACTAAGAGGCGGTCACAATGTATACTAAGAGGCAGTCACAATGGCATACTAAGAGGCGGTCACAATGTATACTAAGAGGCGGTCACAATTTATACTAACAGGCGGTCACAATATATACTAAGAGGCGGTCACAATGTATACTAAGAGGCGGTCACAATGTATACTAAGAGGCGGAGAGGCGGTCACAATGTATACTAAGAGGCGGTCACAATGTATACTAAGAGGCGGTCACAATTTATACTAAGAGGCGGTCACAATTTATACTAAGCGGCGGTCACAATGTATACTAAAAGGCGGTCACAATTAATACTAAGAGGCGATCACAATGTATACTAAGAGGCGGTCACAATGGCATGCTAAGTGGTGGTCACAATGTATACTAAGAGGCGGTCGCAATATATACTAAGAGGCGGTCACAATTTATACTAAGAGGCGGTCTCAATGTATACTAAGAGGCGCTCACAATGTATACCAAGAGGCGGTCACAATTTATACTAAGAGGCGGTCACAATGTATACTAAGAGCCGGTCACAATGTATACTAAGAAGCGGTCACAATTTATACTAAGAGTCGATCACAATGTATACTAAGAGGCGGTCACAATGTATACTAAGAGGCGGTCACAATTTATACTAAGAGGCGGTCACAATGTATACTAAGAGGCGGTCACAATGTATACTAACAGGCGGTCACAATGTATCCTAAGAAGCCATCACAATGGCATGCTAAGTGGTGGTCACAATGTATACTAAGAGGCGGTCGCAATATATACTAAGAGGCGGTCACAATTTATACTAAGAGGCGGTCTCAATGTATACTAAGAGGCGGTCACAATTTATACTAAGAGGCGGTCACAATGTATACTAAGAGTCGGTCACAATTTATACTAAGAGGCGGTCACAATGGCATAGTAAGAGGCGGTCTCAATGTATACTAAGAGGCGGTCACAATGTATACTAAGAGTCGGTCACAATGTATACTAAGAGTCGGTCACAGTTTATACTAAGAGGCGGTCACAATGGCATACTAAGAGGCGGTCACAATGTATACTAAGAGTCGGTCACAATTTATACTAAGAGGCGGTCACAATGTATACTAAGAGGCGGTCACAATGTATACTAAGAGGCGGTCACAATGTATCCTAAGAAGCCATCACAATGGCATGCTAAGTGGTGGTCACAATGTATACTAAGAGGCGGTCGCAATATATACTAAGAGGCGGTCACAATTTATACTAAGAGGCGGTCTCAATGTATACTAAGAGGCGGTCACATTTTATACTAAGAGGCGGTCACAATGTATACTAAGAGGCAGTTACAATTTATACTAAGAGGCGGTCACAATGTATACTAAGAGGCGGTCACAATTTATACTAAGAGGCGGTCACAATGTATACTAAGAGGCGGTCACAATGGCATACTAAGAGGCGGTCACAATTTATACTAAGATGCGGTCACAGTTTATACTAAGATTTGGTCACAATGTATACTAAGAGGCGGTCGCAATATATACTAAGAGGCAGTCACAATTTATACTAAGAGGCGGTCACAATTTATACTAAGAGGCGGTCTCAATGTATACTAAGAGGCGGTCACAATTTATACTAAGAGGCTGTTACAATGGCATACTAAGTGGCAGTCACAATGTATACTAAGAGGCGGTCACAATTTATACTAAGAGGCGGTCTCAATGTATACTAAGAGGTGGTCACAATTTATACTAAGAGGCGGTCACAATGTATACTAAGAGGCAGTCACAATGGCATACTAAGAGGCGGTCACAATGTATACTAAGAGGCGGTCACAATTTATACTAACAGGCGGTCACAATATATACTAAGAGGCGGTCACAATGTATACTAAGAGGCGGTCACAATGTATACTAAGAGGCGGAGAGGCGGTCACAATGTATACTAAGAGGCGGTCACAATGTATACTAAGAGGCGGTCACAATTTATACTAAGAGGCGGTCACAATTTATACTAAGCGGCGGTCACAATGTATACTAAGAGGCGGTCACAATTAATACTAAGAGGCGATCACAATGTATACTAAGAGGCGGTCACAATGGCATGCTAAGTGGTGGTCACAATGTATACTAAGAGGCGGTCGCAATATATACTAAGAGGCGGTCACAATTTATACTAAGAGGCGGTCTCAATGTATACTAAGAGGCGCTCACAATGTATACTAAGAGGCGGTCACAATGTATACTAAGAGGCGGTCACAATTTATACTAAGAGGCGGTCACAATGTATACTAAGAGGCGGTCACAATGTATACTAAGAGGCGGTCACAATGTATCCTAAGAAGCCATCACAATGGCATGCTAAGTGGTGGTCACAATGTATACTAAGAGGCGGTCGCAATATATACTAAGAGGCGGTCACAATTTATACTAAGAGGCGGTCTCAATGTATACTAAGAGGCGGTCACAATTTATACTAAGAGGCGGTCACAATGTATACTAAGAGTCGGTCACAATTTATACTAAGAGGCGGTCACAATGGCATAGTAAGAGGCGGTCTCAATGTATACTAAGAGGCGGTCACAATGTATACTAAGAGTCGGTCACAATGTATACTAAGAGTCGGTCACAATTTATACTAAGAGGCGGTCACAATGGCATACTAAGAGGCGGTCACAATGTATACTAAGAGTCGGTCACAATTTATACTAAGAGGCGGTCACAATGTATACTAAGAAGCGGTCACAATTTATACTAAGAGTCGGTCACAATGTCATACCAAGAGGCGGTCACAATGTATACTAAGAGGCGGTCACAATGTATACTAATAGGCGGTCACAATGTATACTAACAGGCAGTCACAATTTATACTAAGAGGCGGTCACAATGTATACTAAGAGGCGGTAACCATTTATACTAAGAGGCAGTCACAATGTATACTAAGAGGCTGTCATAATGTATACTAAGAGGCGGTCACAATTGCATACCAAGAGGCGGTCACAATGTATACTAAGAGGCGGTCACAATGTATACTAAGAGGCAGTCACAATTTATACTAAGAGGCGGTCACAATGTATACTAAGAGGCGGTCACAATTTATACTAAGAGGCGGTCACAATGTATACTAAGAGGCGGTCACAATGGCATACTAAGTGGCAGTCACAATGTATACTAAGAGGCGGTCACAATTTATACTAAGAGGCGGTCTCAATGTATACTAAGAGGTGGTCACAATTTATACTAAGAGGCGGTCACAATGTATACTAAGAGGCAGTCACAATGGCATACTAAGAGGCGGTCACAATGTATACTAAGAGGCGGTCACAATTTATACTAACAGGCGGTCACAATATATACTAAGAGGCGGTCACAATGTATACTAAGAGGCGGTCACAATGTATACTAAGAGGCGGAGAGGCGGTCACAATGTATACTAAGAGGCGGTCACAATGTATACTAAGAGGCGGTCACAATTTATACTAAGAGGCGGTCACAATTTATACTAAGCGGCGGTCACAATGTATACTAAGAGGCGGTCACAATTAATACTAAGAGGCGATCACAATGTATACTAAGAGGCGGTCACAATGGCATGCTAAGTGGTGGTCACAATGTATACTAAGAGGCGGTCGCAATATATACTAAGAGGCGGTCACAATTTATACTAAGAGGCGGTCTCAATGTATACTAAGAGGCGCTCACAATGTATACCAAGAGGCGGTCACAATTTATACTAAGAGGCGGTCACAATGTATACTAAGAGCCGGTCACAATGTATACTAAGAAGCGGTCACAATTTATACTAAGAGTCGATCACAATGTATACTAAGAGGCGGTCACAATGTATACTAAGAGGCGGTCACAATTTATACTAAGAGGCGGTCAAAATGTATACTAAGAGGCGGTCACAATGTATACTAAGAGGCGGTCACAATGTATCCTAAGAAGCCATCACAATGGCATGCTAAGTGGTGGTCACAATGTATACTAAGAGGCGGTCGCAATATATACTAAGAGGCGGTCACAATTTATACTAAGAGGCGGTCTCAATGTATACTAAGAGGCGGTCACAATTTATACTAAGAGGCGGTCACAATGTATACTAAGAGTCGGTCACAATTTATACTAAGAGGCGGTCACAATGGCATAGTAAGAGGCGGTCTCAATGTATACTAAGAGGCGGTCACAATGTATACTAAGAGTCGGTCACAATGTATACTAAGAGTCGGTCACAGTTTATACTAAGAGGCGGTCACAATGGCATACTAAGAGGCGGTCACAATGTATACTAAGAGTCGGTCACAATTTATACTAAGAGGCGGTCACAATGTATACTAAGAAGCGGTCACAATTTATACTAAGAGTCGGTCACAATGTCATACCAAGAGGCGGTCACAATGTATACTAAGAGGCGGTCACAATGTATTCTAAGAGGCGGTAACCATTTATACTAAGAGGCAGTCACAATGTATACTAAGAGGCGGTCATAATGTATACTAAGAGGCGGTCACAATTGCATACCAAGAGGCGGTCACAATGTATACTAATAGGCGGTCACAATGTATACTAACAGGCAGTCACAATTTATACTAAGAGGCGGTCACAATGTATACTAAGAGGCGGTAACCATTTATACTAAGAGGCAGTCACAATGTATACTAAGAGGCTGTCATAATGTATACTAAGAGGCGGTCACAATTGCATACCAAGAGGCGGTCACAATGTATACTAAGAGGCGGTCACAATGTATACTAAGAGGCAGTCACAATTTATACTAAGAGGCGGTCACAATGTATACTAAGAGGCGGTCACAATTTATACTAAGAGGCGGTCACAATGTATACTAAGAGGCGGTCACAATGGCATACTAAGAGGCGGTCACAATTTATACTAAGATGCGGTCACAGTTTATACTAAGATTTGGTCACAATTTATACTAAGAGGCGGTCGCAATATATACTAAGAGGCAGTCACAATTTATACTAAGAGGCGGTCACAATTTATACTAAGAGGCGGTCTCAATGTATACTAAGAGGCGGTCACAATTTATACTAAGAGGCGGTCACAATGTATACTAAGAGGCGGTCACAATTTATACTAAGAGGCGGTCACAATGTATACTAAGAGGCGGTCACAATGTATACTAAGAGGCGGTCACAATGTATCCTAAGAAGCCATCACAATGGCATGCTAAGTGGTGGTCACAATGTATACTAAGAGGCGGTCGCAATATATACTAAGAGGCGGTCACAATTTATACTAAGAGGCGGTCTCAATGTATACTAAGAGGCGGTCACAATTTATACTAAGAGGCGGTCACAATGTATACTAAGAGTCGGTCACAATTTATACTAAGAGGCGGTCACAATGGCATAGTAAGAGGCGGTCTCAATGTATACTAAGAGGCGGTCACAATGTATACTAAGAGTCGGTCACAATGTATACTAAGAGTCGGTCACAGTTTATACTAAGAGGCGGTCACAATGGCATACTAAGAGGCGGTCACAATGTATACTAAGAGTCGGTCACAATTTATACTAAGAGGCGGTCACAATGTATACTAAGAGGCGGTCACAATGTATACTAAGAGGCGGTCACAATGTATCCTAAGAAGCCATCACAATGGCATGCTAAGTGGTGGTCACAATGTATACTAAGAGGCGGTCGCAATATATACTAAGAGGCGGTCACAATTTATACTAAGAGGCGGTCTCAATGTATACTAAGAGGCGGTCACATTTTATACTAAGAGGCGGTCACAATGTTTCCTCAGAGGCAGTCACAATTTATACTAAGAGGCGGTCACAATGTATACTAAGAGGCGGTCACAATTTATACTAAGAGGCGGTCACAATGTATACTAAGAGGCGGTCACAATGGCATACTAAGAGGCGGTCACAATTTATACTAAGATGCGGTCACAGTTTATACTAAGATTTGGTCACAATGTATACTAAGAGGCGGTCGCAATATATACTAAGAGGCAGTCACAATTTATACTAAGAGGCGGTCACAATTTATACTAAGAGGCGGTCTCAATGTATACTAAGAGGCGGTCACAATTTATACTAAGAGGCGGTTACAATGGCATACTAAGTGGCAGTCACAATGTATACTAAGAGGCGGTCACAATTTATACTAAGAGGCGGTCTCAATGTATACTAAGAGGTGGTCACAATTTATACTAAGAGGCGGTCACAATGTATACTAAGAGGCAGTCACAATGGCATACTAAGAGGCGGTCACAATGTATACTAAGAGGCGGTCACAATTTATACTAACAGGCGGTCACAATATATACTAAGAGGCGGTCACAATGTATACTAAGAGGCGGTCACAATGTATACTAAGAGGCGGAGAGGCGGTCACAATGTATACTAAGAGGCGGTCACAATGTATACTAAGAGGCGGTCACAATTTATACTAAGAGGCGGTCACAATTTATACTAAGCGGCGGTCACAATGTATACTAAGAGGCGGTCACAATTAATACTAAGAGGCGATCACAATGTATACTAAGAGGCGGTCACAATGGCATGCTAAGTGGTGGTCACAATGTATACTAAGAGGCGGTCGCAATATATACTAAGAGGCGGTCACAATTTATACTAAGAGGCGGTCTCAATGTATACTAAGAGGCGCTCACAATGTATACTAAGAGGCGGTCACAATGTATACTAAGAGGCGGTCACAATTTATACTAAGAGGCGGTCACAATGTATACTAAGAGGCGGTCACAATGTATACTAAGAGGCGGTCACAATGTATCCTAAGAAGCCATCACAATGGCATGCTAAGTGGTGGTCACAATGTATACTAAGAGGCGGTCGCAATATATACTAAGAGGCGGTCACAATTTATACTAAGAGGCGGTCTCAATGTATACTAAGAGGCGGTCACAATTTATACTAAGAGGCGGTCACAATGTATACTAAGAGTCGGTCACAATTTATACTAAGAGGCGGTCACAATGGCATAGTAAGAGGCGGTCTCAATGTATACTAAGAGGCGGTCACAATGTATACTAAGAGTCGGTCACAATGTATACTAAGAGTCGGTCACAATTTATACTAAGAGGCGGTCACAATGGCATACTAAGAGGCGGTCACAATGTATACTAAGAGTCGGTCACAATTTATACTAAGAGGCGGTCACAATGTATACTAAGAAGCGGTCACAATTTATACTAAGAGTCGGTCACAATGTCATACCAAGAGGCGGTCACAATGTATACTAAGAGGCGGTCACAATGTATTCTAAGAGGCGGTAACCATTTATACTAAGAGGCAGTCACAATGTATACTAAGAGGCGGTCATAATGTATACTAAGAGGCGGTCACAATTGCATACCAAGAGGCGGTCACAATGTATACTAATAGGCGGTCACAATGTATACTAACAGGCAGTCACAATTTATACTAAGAGGCGGTCACAATGTATACTAAGAGGCGGTAACCATTTATACTAAGAGGCAGTCACAATGTATACTAAGAGGCTGTCATAATGTATACTAAGAGGCGGTCACAATTGCATACCAAGAGGCGGTCACAATGTATACTAAGAGGCGGTCACAATGTATACTAAGAGGCAGTCACAATTTATACTAAGAGGCGGTCACAATGTATACTAAGAGGCGGTCACAATTTATACTAAGAGGCGGTCACAATGTATACTAAGAGGCGGTCACAATGGCATACTAAGTGGCAGTCACAATGTATACTAAGAGGCGGTCACAATTTATACTAAGAGGCGGTCTCAATGTATACTAAGAGGTGGTCACAATTTATACTAAGAGGCGGTCACAATGTATACTAAGAGGCAGTCACAATGGCATACTAAGAGGCGGTCACAATGTATACTAAGAGGCGGTCACAATTTATACTAACAGGCGGTCACAATATATACTAAGAGGCGGTCACAATGTATACTAAGAGGCGGTCACAATGTATACTAAGAGGCGGAGAGGCGGTCACAATGTATACTAAGAGGCGGTCACAATGTATACTAAGAGGCGGTCACAATTTATACTAAGAGGCGGTCACAATTTATACTAAGCGGCGGTCACAATGTATACTAAGAGGCGGTCACAATTAATACTAAGAGGCGATCACAATGTATACTAAGAGGCGGTCACAATGGCATGCTAAGTGGTGGTCACAATGTATACTAAGAGGCGGTCGCAATATATACTAAGAGGCGGTCACAATTTATACTAAGAGGCGGTCTCAATGTATACTAAGAGGCGCTCACAATGTATACCAAGAGGCGGTCACAATTTATACTAAGAGGCGGTCACAATGTATACTAAGAGCCGGTCACAATGTATACTAAGAAGCGGTCACAATTTATACTAAGAGTCGATCACAATGTATACTAAGAGGCGGTCACAATGTATACTAAGAGGCGGTCACAATTTATACTAAGAGGCGGTCACAATGTATACTAAGAGGCGGTCACAATGTATACTAAGAGGCGGTCACAATGTATCCTAAGAAGCCATCACAATGGCATGCTAAGTGGTGGTCACAATGTATACTAAGAGGCGGTCGCAATATATACTAAGAGGCGGTCACAATTTATACTAAGAGGCGGTCTCAATGTATACTAAGAGGCGGTCACAATTTATACTAAGAGGCGGTCACAATGTATACTAAGAGTCGGTCACAATTTATACTAAGAGGCGGTCACAATGGCATAGTAAGAGGCGGTCTCAATGTATACTAAGAGGCGGTCACAATGTATACTAAGAGTCGGTCACAATGTATACTAAGAGTCGGTCACAGTTTATACTAAGAGGCGGTCACAATGGCATACTAAGAGGCGGTCACAATGTATACTAAGAGTCGGTCACAATTTATACTAAGAGGCGGTCACAATGTATACTAAGAAGCGGTCACAATTTATACTAAGAGTCGGTCACAATGTCATACCAAGAGGCGGTCACAATGTATACTAAGAGGCGGTCACAATGTATTCTAAGAGGCGGTAACCATTTATACTAAGAGGCAGTCACAATGTATACTAAGAGGCGGTCATAATGTATACTAAGAGGCGGTCACAATTGCATACCAAGAGGCGGTCACAATGTATACTAATAGGCGGTCACAATGTATACTAACAGGCAGTCACAATTTATACTAAGAGGCGGTCACAATGTATACTAAGAGGCGGTAACCATTTATACTAAGAGGCAGTCACAATGTATACTAAGAGGCTGTCATAATGTATACTAAGAGGCGGTCACAATTGCATACCAAGAGGCGGTCACAATGTATACTAAGAGGCGGTCACAATGTATACTAAGAGGCAGTCACAATTTATACTAAGAGGCGGTCACAATGTATACTAAGAGGCGGTCACAATTTATACTAAGAGGCGGTCACAATGTATACTAAGAGGCGGTCACAATGGCATACTAAGAGGCGGTCACAATTTATACTAAGATGCGGTCACAGTTTATACTAAGATTTGGTCACAATTTATACTAAGAGGCGGTCGCAATATATACTAAGAGGCAGTCACAATTTATACTAAGAGGCGGTCACAATTTATACTAAGAGGCGGTCTCAATGTATACTAAGAGGCGGTCACAATTTATACTAAGAGGCGGTTACAATGGCATACTAAGTGGCAGTCACAATGTATACTAAGAGGCGGTCACAATTTATACTAAGAGGCGGTCTCAATGTATACTAAGAGGTGGTCACAATTTATACTAAGAGGCGGTCACAATGTATACTAAGAGGCAGTCACAATGGCATACTAAGAGGCGGTCACAATGTATACTAAGAGGCGGTCACAATTTATACTAACAGGCGGTCACAATATATACTAAGAGGCGGTCACAATGTATACTAAGAGGCGGTCACAATGTATACTAAGAGGCGGAGAGGCGGTCACAATGTATACTAAGAGGCGGTCACAATGTATACTAAGAGGCGGTCACAATTTATACTAAGAGGCGGTCACAATTTATACTAAGCGGCGGTCACAATGTATACTAAGAGGCGGTCACAATTAATACTAAGAGGCGATCACAATGTATACTAAGAGGCGGTCACAATGGCATGCTAAGTGGTGGTCACAATGTATACTAAGAGGCGGTCGCAATATATACTAAGAGGCGGTCACAATTTATACTAAGAGGCGGTCTCAATGTATACTAAGAGGCGCTCACAATGTATACCAAGAGGCGGTCACAATTTATACTAAGAGGCGGTCACAATGTATACTAAGAGCCGGTCACAATGTATACTAAGAGCCGGTCACAATGTATACTAAGAAGCGGTCACAATTTATACTAAGAGTCGATCACAATGTATACTAAGAGGCGGTCACAATGTATACTAAGAGGCGGTCACAATTTATACTAAGAGGCGGTCACAATGTATACTAAGAGGCGGTCACAATGTATCCTAAGAAGCCATCACAATGGCATGCTAAGTGGTGGTCACAATGTATACTAAGAGGCGGTCGCAATATATACTAAGAGGCGGTCACAATTTATACTAAGAGGCGGTCTCAATGTATACTAAGAGGCGGTCACAATTTATACTAAGAGGCGGTCACAATGTATACTAAGAGTCGGTCACAATTTATACTAAGAGGCGGTCACAATGGCATAGTAAGAGGCGGTCTCAATGTATACTAAGAGGCGGTCACAATGTATACCAAGAGGCGGTCACAATTTATACTAAGAGGCGGTCACAATGTATACTAAGAGCCGGTCACAATGTATACTAAGAGCCGGTCACAATGTATACTAAGAAGCGGTCACAATTTATACTAAGAGTCGATCACAATGTATACTAAGAGGCGGTCACAATGTATACTAAGAGGCGGTCACAATTTATACTAAGAGGCGGTCACAATGTATACTAAGAGGCGGTCACAATGTATCCTAAGAAGCCATCACAATGGCATGCTAAGTGGTGGTCACAATGTATACTAAGAGGCGGTCGCAATATATACTAAGAGGCGGTCACAATTTATACTAAGAGGCGGTCTCAATGTATACTAAGAGGCGGTCACAATTTATACTAAGAGGCGGTCACAATGTATACTAAGAGTCGGTCACAATTTATACTAAGAGGCGGTCACAATGGCATAGTAAGAGGCGGTCTCAATGTATACTAAGAGGCGGTCACAATGTATACTAAGAGTCGGTCACAATGTATACTAAGAGTCGGTCACAATTTATACTAAGAGGCGGTCACAATGTATACTAAGAGGATGTCGCAATGTATACTATGAGGCGCTCACAATCTATACTAAGAGACGCTCACAATGTATACTAACAGGCCGTCACAATGTATACTAAGAGGCGCTCACAATGTATACTAAGAGGCGCTCACAATGTATACTAAGAGGCAGTCACAATGTATACTAAGAGGCGGTCACAATGTATACTAAGAGGCGGTCACAATGTATACTAAGAGGCAGTCACAATGTATACTAAGAGGCGGTCACAATGTATACTAAGAGGCGGTCACAATGTATACTAAGAGGCGGTCACAATGTATACTATGAGGCGCTCACAATGTATACTATGAGGCGGTCACAATGTATACTAAGAGGCGGTCACAATGTATACTAAGTGGTGGTCACAATGTATACTAAGAGGCGGTCACAATGTATACTAAGAGGCGGTCACAATTTATACTAAGAGGCGGTCACAATGTATACTAAGAGGCGGTCACAATTTATACTAAGAGGCGGTCACAATGGCATGCTAAGAGGCAGTCACAATTTATACTAAGAGGCGGTCACAATTTATACTGAGAGGCGGTCACAATGGCATACTAAGAGGCGGTCACAATGTATACTAAGAGGCGGTCACAATGTATACTAAGTGGCAGTCACAATGTATACTAAGAGGCGGTCACAATGTATACTAAGAGGCGGTCACAATGTATACTAAGTGGCAGTCACAATCTATACTAAGAGGCAGTCACAATGTATACTAAGAGGCGGTCACAATTTATACTAACAGGCGGTCACAATGTATAATAAGAGGAGGTCACTATTTATACTAAGAGGCGGTCACAATGTATACTAAGAGGCGGTCACAATTTATACTAAGAGGCGGTCACAATGTATACTAAGAGGCGGTCACAATGTATACTAAGAGGCGGAGAGGCGGTCACAATGTATACTAAGAGGCGGTCACAATGTATACTAAGAGGCGGTCACAATGTATACTAAGAGGCGGAGAGGCGGTCACAATGTATACTAAGAGGCGGTCACAATGTATACTAAGAGGCGGTCACAATGTATACTAAGAGGCCATCACAATGGCATACTAAGTGGAGGTCACAATGTATACTAAGAGGCGGTCGCAATATATACTAAGAGGCGGTCACAATTTATACTAAGCGGCGGTCACAATGTATACTAAGAGGCGGTCACAATTAATACTAAGAGGCGGTCACAATGTATACTAAGAGGCGGTCACAATGGCATGATAAGTGGAGGTCACAATGTATACTAAGAGGCGGTCGCAATATATACTAAGAGGCGGTCACAATTTATACTAAGCGGCGGTCACAATGTATACTAAGAGGCGGTCACAATTAATACTAAGAGGCGGTCACAATGTATACTAAGAGGCGGTCACAATGGCATGCTAAGAGTCGGTCACAATGTATACGAAGAGGCGGTCGCAATATATACTAAGAGGCGGTCACAATTTATACTAAGAGGCGGTCTCAATGTATACTAAGAGGCGGTCACAATTTATACTAAGAGGCGGTCACAATGGCATGCTAAGAGGGCGGTCACAATGTATACTAAGAGGCGCTCACAATGTATACTAAGAGGCGCTCACAATGTATAATAAGAGGCCGTCACAATGTATGCTATGAGGCGCTCACAATGTATAGTATGAGGCGCTCACAATGTACACTAAGAGGCGGTCACAATGTATACTAAGAGGCGCTCACAATGTATGCAATGAGGCGCTCACAATGTACACTAAGAGGCGGTCACAATGTATACTAAGAGGCGCTCACAATGTATGCTATGAGGCGGTCACAATGTATACTAAGAGGCAGTCACAATGTATACTAAGAGGCGGTCACAATGTATACTATGAGGCGCTCACAATGTATACTAAGAGGCGGTCACAATTTATACTAAGAGGCGGTCACAATGTATACTAAGAGGCGGTCACAATTTATACTAAGAGGCGGTCACAATGTATACTAAGAGGCGGTAACCATTTATACTAAGCGGCAGTCACAATGTATACTAAGAGGCGGTAACCATTTATACTAAGAGGCAGTCACAATGTATACTAAGAGGCGGTCATAATGTATACTAAGAGGCGGTCACAATTGCATACCAAGAGGCGGTCACAATGTATACTAAGAGGCGGTCACAATGTATACTAAGAGGCGGTAACCATTTATACTAAGAGGCAGTCACAATGTATACTAAGAGGCGGTCATAATGTATACTAAGAGGCGGTCACAATTGCATACCAAGAGGCGGTCACAATGTATACTAAGAGGCGGTCACAATGTATACTAACAGGCAGTCACAATTTATACTAAGAGGCGGTCACAATGTATACTAAGAGGCGGTAACCATTTATACTAAGAGGCAGTCACAATGTATACTAAGAGGCGGTCATAATGTATACTAAGAGGCGGTCACAATTGCATACAAAGAGGCGGTCACAATGTATACTAAGAGGCGGTCACAATGTATACTAAGAGGCAGTCACAATTTATACTAAGAGGCGGTCACAATGTATACTAAGAGGCGGTCACAATTTATACTAAGAGGCGGTCACAATGTATACTAAGAGGCGGTCACAATGGCATACTAAGAGGCGGTCACAATTTATACTAAGATGCGGTCACAGTTTATACTAAGATTTGGTCACAATGTATACTAAGAGGCGGTCGCAATATATACTAAGAGGCAGTCACAATTTATACTAAGAGGCGGTCACAATTTATACTAAGAGGCGGTCTCAATGTATACTAAGAGGCGGTCACAATTTATACTAAGAGGCGGTTACAATGGCATACTAAGTGGCAGTCACAATGTATACTAAGAGGCGGTCACAATTTATACTAAGAGGCGGTCTCAATGTATACTAAGAGGTGGTCACAATTTATACTAAGAGGCGGTCACAATGTATACTAAGAGGCAGTCACAATGGCATACTAAGAGGCGGTCACAATGTATACTAAGAGGCGGTCACAATTTATACTAACAGGCGGTCACAATATATACTAAGAGGCGGTCACAATGTATACTAAGAGGCGGTCACAATGTATACTAAGAGGCGGAGAGGCGGTCACAATGTATACTAAGAGGCGGTCACAATGTATACTAAGAGGCGGTCACAATTTATACTAAGAGGCGGTCACAATTTATACTAAGCGGCGGTCACAATGTATACTAAGAGGCGGTCACAATTAATACTAAGAGGCGATCACAATGTATACTAAGAGGCGGTCACAATGGCATGCTAAGTGGTGGTCACAATGTATACTAAGAGGCGGTCGCAATATATACTAAGAGGCGGTCACAATTTATACTAAGAGGCGGTCTCAATGTATACTAAGAGGCGCTCACAATGTATACCAAGAGGCGGTCACAATTTATACTAAGAGGCGGTCACAATGTATACTAAGAGCCGGTCACAATGTATACTAAGAAGCGGTCACAATTTATACTAAGAGTCGATCACAATGTATACTAAGAGGCGGTCACAATGTATACTAAGAGGCGGTCACAATTTATACTAAGAGGCGGTCACAATGTATACTAAGAGGCGGTCACAATGTATACTAAGAGGCGGTCACAATGTATCCTAAGAAGCCATCACAATGGCATGCTAAGTGGTGGTCACAATGTATACTAAGAGGCGGTCGCAATATATACTAAGAGGCGGTCACAATTTATACTAAGAGGCGGTCTCAATGTATACTAAGAGGCGGTCACAATTTATACTAAGAGGCGGTCACAATGTATACTAAGAGTCGGTCACAATTTATACTAAGAGGCGGTCACAATGGCATAGTAAGAGGCGGTCTCAATGTATACTAAGAGGCGGTCACAATGTATACTAAGAGTCGGTCACAATGTATACTAAGAGTCGGTCACAATTTATACTAAGAGGCGGTCACAATGGCATACTAAGAGGCGGTCACAATGTATACTAAGAGTCGGTCACAATTTATACTAAGAGGCGGTCACAATGTATACTAAGAAGCGGTCACAATTTATACTAAGAGTCGGTCACAATGTCATACCAAGAGGCGGTCACAATGTATACTAAGAGGCGGTCACAATGTATTCTAAGAGGCGGTAACCATTTATACTAAGAGGCAGTCACAATGTATACTAAGAGGCGGTCATAATGTATACTAAGAGGCGGTCACAATTGCATACCAAGAGGCGGTCACAATGTATACTAATAGGCGGTCACAATGTATGCTAACAGGCAGTCACAATTTATACTAAGAGGCGGTCACAATGTATACTAAGAGGCGGTAACCATTTATACTAAGAGGCAGTCACAATGTATACTAAGAGGCTGTCATAATGTATACTAAGAGGCGGTCACAATTGCATACCAAGAGGCGGTCACAATGTATACTAAGAGGCGGTCACAATGTATACTAAGAGGCAGTCACAATTTATACTAAGAGGCGGTCACAATGTATACTAAGAGGCGGTCACAATTTATACTAAGAGGCGGTCACAATGTATACTAAGAGGCGGTCACAATGGCATACTAAGAGGCGGTCACAATTTATACTAAGATGCGGTCACAGTTTATACTAAGATTTGGTCACAATGTATACTAAGAGGCGGTCGCAATATATACTAAGAGGCAGTCACAATTTATACTAAGAGGCGGTCACAATTTATACTAAGAGGCGGTCTCAATGTATACTAAGAGGCGGTCACAATTTATACTAAGAGGCGGTTACAATGGCATACTAAGTGGCAGTCACAATGTATACTAAGAGGCGGTCACAATTTATACTAAGAGGCGGTCTCAATGTATACTAAGAGGTGGTCACAATTTATACTAAGAGGCGGTCACAATGTATACTAAGAGGCAGTCACAATGGCATACTAAGAGGCGGTCACAATGTATACTAAGAGGCGGTCACAATTTATACTAACAGGCGGTCACAATATATACTAAGAGGCGGTCACAATGTATACTAAGAGGCGGTCACAATGTATACTAAGAGGCGGAGAGGCGGTCACAATGTATACTAAGAGGCGGTCACAATGTATACTAAGAGGCGGTCACAATTTATACTAAGAGGCGGTCACAATTTATACTAAGCGGCGGTCACAATGTATACTAAGAGGCGGTCACAATTAATACTAAGAGGCGATCACAATGTATACTAAGAGGCGGTCACAATGGCATGCTAAGTGGTGGTCACAATGTATACTAAGAGGCGGTCGCAATATATACTAAGAGGCGGTCACAATTTATACTAAGAGGCGGTCTCAATGTATACTAAGAGGCGCTCACAATGTATACCAAGAGGCGGTCACAATTTATACTAAGAGGCGGTCACAATGTATACTAAGAGCCGGTCACAATGTATACTAAGAAGCGGTCACAATTTATACTAAGAGTCGATCACAATGTATACTAAGAGGCGGTCACAATGTATACTAAGAGGCGGTCACAATTTATACTAAGAGGCGGTCACAATGTATACTAAGAGGCGGTCACAATGTATCCTAAGAAGCCATCACAATGGCATGCTAAGTGGTGGTCACAATGTATACTAAGAGGCGGTCGCAATATATACTAAGAGGCGGTCACAATTTATACTAAGAGGCGGTCTGAATGTATACTAAGAGGCGGTCACAATTTATACTAAGAGGCGGTCACAATGTATACTAAGAGTCGGTCACAATTTATACTAAGAGGCGGTCACAATGGCATAGTAAGAGGCGGTCTCAATGTATACTAAGAGGCGGTCACAATGTATACTAAGAGTCGGTCACAATGTATACTAAGAGTCGGTCACAATTTATACTAAGAGGCGGTCACAATGGCATACTAAGAGGCGGTCACAATGTATACTAAGAGGCGGTCACAATTTATACTAAGAGGCGGTCACAATTTATACTAAGAGGCGGTCACAATGTATACTAAGAGTCGGTCACAATTTGTACTAAGAGGCGGTCACAATGTATACTAAGAAGCGGTCACAATTTATACTAAGAGTCGGTCACAATGTCATACTAAGAGGATGTCGCAATGTATACTATGAGGCGCTCACAATCTATACTAAGAGGCGCTCACAATGTATACTAAGAGGCCGTCACAATGTATACTAAGAGGCGCTCACAATGTATACTAAGAGGCGGTCACAATGTATACTAAGAGGCAGTCACAATGTATACTAAGAGGCGGTCACAATGTATACTATGAGGCGCTCACAATGTATACTAAGAGGCGGTCACAATGTATACTAAGAGGCAGTCACAATGTATACTAAGAGGCGGTCACAATGTACACTAAGAGGCGGTCACAATGTATACTAAGAGGCAGTCACAATGTATACTAAGAGGCGGTCACAATGTATACTATGAGGCGCTCACAATGTATACAAAGAGGCGGTCACAATGTATACTAAGAGGCAGTCACAATGTATACTAAGAGGCGGTCACAATGTATACTATGAGGCGCTCACAATGTATACTATGAGGCGCTCACAATGTACACTAAGAGGCGGTCACAATGTATACTAAGAGGCAGTCACAATGTATACTAAGAGGCGGTCACAATGTATACTATGAGGCGCTCACAATGTATACTAAGAGGCGGTCACAATGGCATACCAAGAGGCGGTTTCAATGTATACTAAGAGGCGGTCACAATGTATACTATGAGGCGGTCACAATGTATACTATGAGTCGGTCACAATTTATACTTAGAGGCGGTCACAATGTATACTAAGAGGCGGTCACAATTTATACTAAGAGGCGGTCACAATGGCATGCTAAGAGGTGGTCACAATTTATACTAAGAGGAGGTCACAATGTATACAAATGGCGGTCACAATGTATACTAAGAGGCGGTCACAATTTATACTAAGAGGCGGTCACAATGTATACTAAGAGGCGGTCACAATTTATACTAAGAGCCGGTCACAATTTATTCTAAGAGGCGGTCACAATGTATACTAAGAGGCAGTCACAATGTATACTAAGAGGCGGTCACAATGTATACTAAGAGGCTGTCTCAATGTATACTAAGAGGCGGTCACAATGTATACTAAGAGGCGGTCACAATTTATACTAAGAGGCGGTCACAATGGATACTAATAGGCGGTCACAATTTATACTAAGAGACGGTCACAATGTATACTAAGAGGCAGTCACAATGTATACTAAGAGGCGGTCACAATGTATACTAAGAGGCGGTCACAATTTATACTAAGAGGCGGTCACAATGTATACTAAGAGGCAGTCACAATGTATACTAAAAGGCGGTCACAATGTATACTAAGAGGCGGTCTCAATGTATACTAAGAGGCGGTCACAATGTATACTAAGAGGCGGTCACAATTTATACTAAGAGGCGGTCACAATGGATACTAATAGGCGGTCACAATTTATACTAAGAGACGGTCACAATGTATACTAAGAGGCAGTCACAATGTATACTAAGAGGCGGTCAGCATTTATACTAAGAGGCAGTCACAATGTATACTAAGAGGCGGTCATAATGTATACTAAGAGGCGGTCACAATGGCATACCAAGAGGCGGTCACAATGTATACTAAGAGGCGGTCACAATGTATACTAAGAGGCAGTCACAATTTATACTAAGAGGCGGTCACAATGTATACTAAGAGGCGGTCACAATTTATACTAAGAGGCGGTCACAATGTATACTAAGAGGCGGTCACAATGGCATACTAAGAGGCGGTCACAATTTATACTAAGAGGCGGTCACAATTTATACTAAGAGGCGGTCACAATGTATACTAAGAGGCAGTCACAATGTATACTAAGAGGCGGTCACAATTTATACTAAGAGGCGGTCACAATTTATACTAAGAGGCGGTCACAATGTATACTAACAGGCGGTCACAATTTATACTAAGAGGCGGTCACAATGTATACTAAGAGGCGGTCACAATTTATACTAAGAGGCGGTCACAGTTTATACTAAGATTTGGTCACAATGTATACTAAGAGGCGGTCACAATGTATACTAAGAGGCGGTCACAGTTTATACTAAGATTTGGTCACAATGTATACTAAGAGGCAGTCACAATGTATACTATGAGGCGGTCACAATGTATACTAAGAGGCGGTCACAGTTTATACTAAGATTTGGTCACAATGTATACTAAGAGGCAGTCACAATGTATACTATGAGGCGGTCACAATGTATACTAAGAGGCAGTCAGAATATATACTAAGAGGCGGTCACAATGTATACTAAGAGGCGGTCGCAATATATACTAAGAGGCAGTCACAATGTATACTAAGAGGCGGTCACATTTTATACTAAGAGGTGGTCACAATTTATACTAAGAGCCGGTCACAATGTATAATAAGAGGCGGTCACAATTTATACTAAGAGGCGGTCACAATTTATACTAAGAGGCGGTCACAATGTATACTAAGAGGCAGTCACAATGTATACTAAGAGGCGGTCACAATGTATACTATGAGGCGCTCACAATGTATACTAAGAGGCGCTCACAATTTATACTAAGAGGCGGTCACAATTGATACTAATAGGCGGTCACAATTTATACTAAGAGGCGGTCACAATGTATACTAAGAAGCAGTCACAATGTATACTAAGAGGCGGTCACAATTTATACTAAGAGGCAGTCACAATGTATACTAAGAGGCGGTCACAATTTATACTAAGAGGCGGTCACAACGGCATGCTAAGAGGCGGTCACAATGTATACTAAGAGGCGGTCGTAATGTATACTATGAGGCGCTCACAATGTATCCTAAGAGGCGCTCACAATGTATACTAAGAGGCGCTCACAATGTATACTAAGAGGCGGTCACAATGTATAATAAGAGGCGGTCACAATGTATACTAAGAGGCGGTCACAATGTATAATAAGAGGCGGTCACAATGTATACTAAGAGGCGCTCACAATGTACACTAAGAGGCGCTCACAATATATACTAAGAGGCGGTCACAATGTATAATAAGAGGCGGTCACAATGTATACTAAGAGGCGGTCACAATGTATACTAAGAGGCGCTCACAATATATACTAAGAGGCGGTCACAATGTATAATAAGAGGCGGTCCCAATGTATACTAAGAGGCGGTCACAATGTATAATAAGAGGCGGTTACAATGTATACTAAGAGGCGCTCACAATGTATACTAAGAGGCGCTCACAATATATACTAAGAGGCGGTCACAATGTATAATAAGAGGCGGTCACAATGTATACTAAGAGGCGGTCACAATGTATAATAAGAGGCGGTCACAATGTATACTAAGAGGCGCTCACAATGTATACTAAGAGGCGGTCACAATGTATCCTAAGAAGCCATCACAATGGCATGCTAAGTGGTGGTCACAATGTATACTAAGAGGCGGTCACAATGTATACTAAGAGGCGGTCACAATTTATACTAAGAGGCGGTCACAATGTATACTAAGAGGCGGTCACAATTTATACTAAGAGGCGGTCACAATGTATACTAAGAGGCGGTCGCAATATATACTAAGAGGGGGTCACAATTTATACTAAGAGGCGGTCTCAATGTATACCAAGAGGCGCTCACAATTTATACTAAGAGGCGGTCACAATTTATACTAAGAGGCGGTCACAATGTATACTAAGAGCCGGTCACAATGTATACTAAGAAGCGGTCACAATTTATACTAAGAGTCGATCACAATGTATACTAAGAGGCGGTCACAATTTATACTAAGAGGCGGTCACAATTTATACTAAGAGGCGGTCACAATGTATACTAAGAGGCGGTCACAATGTATCCTAAGAAGCCATCACAATGGCATGCTAAGTGGTGGTCACAATGTATACTAAGAGGCGGTCACAATGTATACTAAGAGGCGGTCACAATTTATACTAAGAGGCGGTCACAATGTATACTAAGAGGCGGTCACAATTTATACTAAGAGGCGGTCACAATGTATACTAAGAGGCGGTCACAATTTATACTAAGAGGCGGTCACAATGTATCCTAAGAGGCGGTCACAATGTATCCTAAGAGGCGGTCACAATGTATACTAAGAGGCGGTCACAATGTATACTAAGAGGCGGTCGCAATATATACTAAGAGGCGGTCACAATTTATACTAAGAGGCGGTCTCAATTTATACTAAGAGGCGGTCACAATGTATACTAAGAGGATGTCGCAATGTATACTATGAGGCGCTCACAATCTATACTAAGAGGCGCTCACAATGTATACTAAGAGGCCGTCACAATGTATACTAAGAGGCGCTCACAATGTATACTAAGAGGCGCTCACAATGTATACTAAGAGGCAGTCACAATGTATACTAAAAGGCGGTCACAATGTATACTAAGAGGCGGTCACAATGTATACTAAGAGGCAGTCACAATGTATACTAAGAGGCGGTCACAATGTATACTAAGCGGCGGTCACAATGTATACTAAGAGGCAGTCACAATGTATACTATGAGGCGCTCACAATCTATACTATGAGGCGGTCACAATGTATACTAAGAGGCGGTCACAATGTATACTAAGATGCGGTCACAATGTATACTAAGTGGTGGTCACAATGTATACTAAGAGGCGGTCACAATGTATACTAAGAGGCGGTCACAATTTATACTAAGAGGCGGTCACAATGTATACTAAGAGGCGGTCACAATTTATACTAAGAGGCGGTCACAATGGCATGCTAAGAGGCAGTCACAATTTATACTAAGAGGCGGTCACAATTTATACTGAGAGGCGGTCACAATGGCATACTAAGAGGCGGTCACAATGTATACTAAGAGGCGGTCACAATGTATACTAAGTGGCAGTCACAATGTATACTAAGAGGCGGTCACAATGTATACTAAGAGGCGGTCACAATGTATACTAAGTGGCAGTCACAATCTATACTAAGAGGCAGTAACAATGTATACTAAGAGGCGGTCACAATTTATACTAACAGGCGGTCACAATGTATACTAAGAGGCGGTCACAATGTATACTAAGAGGAGGTCACTATTTATACTAAGAGGCGGTCACAATGTATACTAAGAGGCGGTCACAATTTATACTAAGAGGCGGTCACAATGTATACTAAGAGGCGGTCACAATGTATACTAAGAGGCGGAGAGGCGGTCACAATGTATACTAAGAGGCGGTCACAATGTATACTAAGAGGCGGAGAGGCGGTCACAATGTATACTAAGAGGCGGTCACAATGTATACTAAGAGGCGGTCACAATGTATACTAAGAGGCCATCACAATGGCATACTAAGTGGAGGTCACAATGTATACTAAGAGGCGGTCGCAATATATACTAAGAGGCGGTCACAATTTATACTAAGCGGCGGTCACAATGTATACTAAGAGGCGGTCACAATTAATACTAAGAGGCGGTCACAATGTATACTAAGAGGCGGTCACAATGGCATGATAAGTGGAGGTCACAATGTATACTAAGAGGCGGTCGCAATATATACTAAGAGGCGGTCGCAATATATACTAAGAGGCGGTCACAATTTATACTAAGAGGCGGTCTCAATGTATACTAAGAGGCGGTCACAATTTATACTAAGAGGCGGTCACAATGGCATGCTAAGAGGGCGGTCACAATGTATACTAAGAGGCGGTCACAATGTATACTAAGAGGATGTCGCAATGTATACTATGAGGCGCTCACAATGTATACTAAGAGGCGCTCACAATGTATAATAAGAGGCCGTCACAATGTATGCTATGAGGCGCTCACAATGTATAGTATGAGGCAATCACAATGTACACTAAGAGGCGGTCACAATGTATACTAAGAGGCGCTCACAATGTATGCAATGAGGCGCTCACAATGTACACTAAGAGGCGGTCACAATGTATGCTATGAGGCGGTCACAATGTATACTAAGAGGCAGTCACAATGTATACTAAGAGGCGGTCACAATGTATACTATGAGGAGCTCACAATGTATACTAAGAGGCGGTCACAATTTATACTAAGAGGCGGTCACAATGTATACTAAGAGGCGGTCACAATTTATACTAAGAGGCGGTCACAATGTATACTAAGAGGCGGTAACCATTTATACTAAGAGGCAGTCACAATGTATACTAAGAGGCGGTAACCATTTATACTAAGAGGCAGTCACAATGTATACTAAGAGGCGGTCATAATGTATACTAAGAGGCGGTCACAATTGCATACCAAGAGGCGGTCACAATGTATACTATGAGGCGGTCACAATGTATACTAAGAGGCGGTAACCATTTATACTAAGAGGCAGTCACAATGTATACTAAGAGGCGGTCATAATGTATACTAAGAGGCGGTCACAATTGCATACCAAGAGGCGGTCACAATGTATACTAAGAGGCGGTCACAATGTATACTAAGAGGCAGTCACAATTTATCCTAAGAGGCGGTCACAATGTATACTAAGAGGCGGTCACAATTTATACTAAGAGGCGGTCACAATGTATACTAAGAGGCGGTCACAATGGCATACTAAGAGGCGGTCACAATTTATACTAAGATGCGGTCACAGTTTATACTAAGATTTGGTCACAATGTATACTAAGAGGCGGTCGCAATATATACTAAGAGGCAGTCACAATTTATACTAAGAGGCCGTCACAATTTATACTAAGAGGCGATCTCAATGTATACTAAGAGGCGGTCACAATTTATACTAAGAGGCGGTTACAATGGCATACTAAGTGGCAGTCACAATGTATACTAA
Source organism: Hemitrygon akajei (assembly GCF_048418815.1). Lineage (NCBI taxonomy): Eukaryota > Metazoa > Chordata > Chondrichthyes > Myliobatiformes > Dasyatidae > Hemitrygon > Hemitrygon akajei. Next base: position 7,847,601 of record NC_133150.1, on the reverse strand, counting down.
GAGGCGGTCACAATTTATACTAAGAGGCGGTCTCAATGTATACTAAGAGGTGGTCACAATTTATACTAAGAGGCGGTCACAATGTATACTAAGAGGCAGTCACAATGGCATACTAAGAGGCGGTCACAATGTATACTAAGAGGCGGTCACAATTTATACTAACAGGCGGTCACAATATATACTAAGAGTCGGTCACAATGTATACTAAGAGGCGGTCACAATGTATACTAAGAGGCGGAGAGGCGGTCACAATGTATACTAAGAGGCGGTCACAATGTATACTAAGAGGCGGTCACAATTTATACTAAGAGGCGGTCACAATTTATACTAAGCGGCGGTCACAATGTATACTAAGAGGCGGTCACAATTAATACTAAGAGGCGATCACAATGTATACTAAGAGGCGGTCACAATGGCATGCTAAGTGGTGGTCACAATGTATACTAAGAGGCGGTCGCAATATATACTAAGAGGCGGTCACAATTTATACTAAGAGGCGGTCTCAATGTATACTAAGAGGCGCTCACAATGTATACCAAGAGGCGGTCACAATTTATACTAAGAGGCGGTCACAATGTATACTAAGAGCCGGTCACAATGTATACTAAGAAGCGGTCACAATTTATACTAAGAGTCGATCACAATGTATACTAAGAGGCGGTCACAATGTATACTAAGAGGCGGTCACAATTTATACTAAGAGGCGGTCACAATGTATACTAAGAGGCGGTCACAATGTATACTAAGAGGCGGTCACAATGTATCCTAAGAAGCCATCACAATGGCATGCTAAGTGGTGGTCACAATGTATACTAAGAGGCGGTCGCAATATATACTAAGAGGCGGTCACAATTTATACTAAGAGGCGGTCTCAATATATACTAAGAGGCGGTCACAATTTATACTAAGAGGCGGTCACAATGTATACTAAGAGTCGGTCACAATTTATACTAAGAGGCGGTCACAATGGCATAGTAAGAGGCGGTCTCAATGTATACTAAGAGGCGGTCACAATGTATACTAAGAGTCGGTCACAATGTATACTAAGAGTCGGTCACAATTTATACTAAGAGGCGGTCACAATGGCATACTAAGAGGCGGTCACAATGTATACTAAGAGGCGGTCACAATTTATACTAAGAGGCGGTCACAATGTATACTAAGAGTCGGTCACAATTTATACTAAGAGGCGGTCACAATGTATACTAAGAAGCGGTCACAATTTATACTAAGAGTCGGTCACAATGTCATACCAAGAGGCGGTCACAATGTATACTAAGAGGCGGTCACAATGTATACTAAGAGGCGGTAACCATTTATACTAAGAGGCAGTCACAATGTATACTAAGAGGCGGTCATAATGTATACTAAGAGGCGGTCACAATTGCATACCAAGAGGCGGTCACAATGTATACTAATAGGCGGTCACAATGTATACTAACAGGCAGTCACAATTTATACTAAGAGGCGGTCACAATGTATACTAAGAGGCGGTAACCATTTATACTAAGAGGCAGTCACAATGTATACTAAGAGGCGGTCATAATGTATACTAAGAGGCGGTCACAATTGCATACCAAGAGGCGGTCACAATGTATACTAAGAGGCGGTCACAATGTATACTAAGAGGCAGTCACAATTTATACTAAGAGGCGGTCACAATGTATACTAAGAGGCGGTCACAATTTATACTAAGAGGCGGTCACAATGTATACTAAGAGGCGGTCACAATGGCATACTAAGAGGCGGTCACAATTTATACTAAGATGCGGTCACAGTTTATACTAAGATTTGGTCACAATGTATACTAAGAGGCGGTCGCAATATATACTAAGAGGCAGTCACAATTTATACTAAGAGGCGGTCACAATTTATACTAAGAGGCGGTCTCAATATATACTAAGAGGCGGTCACAATTTATACTAAGAGGCGGTTACAATGGCATACTAAGTGGCAGTCACAATGTATACTAAGAGGCGGTCACAATTTATACTAAGAGGCGGTCTCAATGTATACTAAGAGGTGGTCACAATTTATACTAAGAGGCGGTCACAATGTATACTAAGAGGCAGTCACAATGGCATACTAAGAGGCGGTCAGAATGTATACTAAGAGGCGGTCACAATTTATACTAACAGGCGGTCACAATATATACTAAGAGGCGGTCACAATGTATACTAAGAGGCGGTCACAATGTATACTAAGAGGCGGAGAGGCGGTCACAATGTATACTAAGAGGCGGTCACAATGTATACTAAGAGGCGGTCACAATTTATACTAAGAGGCGGTCACAATTTATACTAAGCGGCGGTCACAATGTATACTAAGAGGCGGTCACAATTAATACTAAGAGGCGATCACAATGTATACTAAGAGGCGGTCACAATGGCATGCTAAGTGGTGGTCACAATGTATACTAAGAGGCGGTCGCAATATATACTAAGAGGCGGTCACAATTTATACTAAGAGGCGGTCTCAATGTATACTAAGAGGCGCTCACAATGTATACCAAGAGGCGGTCACAATTTATACTAAGAGGCGGTCACAATGTATACTAAGAGCCGGTCACAATGTATACTAAGAAGCGGTCACAATTTATACTAAGAGTCGATCACAATGTATACTAAGAGGCGGTCACAATGTATACTAAGAGGCGGTCACAATTTATACTAAGAGGCGGTCACAATGTATACTAAGAGGCGGTCACAATGTATACTAAGAGGCGGTCACAATGTATCCTAAGAAGCCATCACAATGGCATGCTAAGTGGTGGTCACAATGTATACTAAGAGGCGGTCGCAATATATACTAAGAGGCGGTCACAATTTATACTAAGAGGCGGTCTCAATGTATACTAAGAGGCGGTCACAATTTATACTAAGAGGCGGTCACAATGTATACTAAGAGTCGGTCACAATTTATACTAAGAGGCGGTCACAATGGCATAGTAAGAGGCGGTCTCAATGTATACTAAGAGGCGGTCACAATGTATACTAAGAGTCGGTCACAATGTATACTAAGAGGCGGTCACAATGGCATACCAAGAGGCGGTTTCAATGTATACTAAGAGGCGGTCACAATGGCATACCAAGAGGCGGTTTCAATGTATACTAAGAGGCGGTCACAATGGCATACCAAGAGGCGGTTTCAATGTATACTAAGAGGCGGTCACAATCCCATACTAAGAGTCGGTCACAATTTATACTAAGAGGCGGTCACAATGGCATACTAAGAGGCGGTCACAATGTATACTAAGAGGCGGTCACAATTTATACTAAGAGGCGGTCACAATTTATACTAAGAGGCGGTCACAATGTATACTAAGAGTCGGTCACAATTTATACTAAGAGGCGGTCACAATGTATACTAAGAAGCGGTCACAATTTATACTAAGAGTCGGTCACAATGTCATACTAAGAGGATGTCGCAATGTATACTATGAGGCGCTCACAATCTATACTAAGAGGCGCTCACAATGTATACTAAGAGGCCGTCACAATGTATACTAAGAGGCGCTCACAATGTATACTAAGAGGCGGTCACAATGTATACTATGAGGCGCTCACAATGTATACTAAGAGGCGGTCACAATGTATACTAAGAGGCAGTCACAATGTATACTAAGAGGCGGTCACAATGTACACTAAGAGGCGGTCACAATGTATACTAAGAGGCAGTCACAATGTATACTAAGAGGCGGTCACAATGTATACTATGAGGCGCTCACAATGTATACTAAGAGGCGGTCACAATGTATACTAAGAGGCAGTCACAATGTATACTAAGAGGCGGTCACAATGTATACTATGAGGCGCTCACAATGTATACTATGAGGCGCTCACAATGTACACTAAGAGGCGGTCACAATGTATACTAAGAGGCAGTCACAATGTATACTAAGAGGCGGTCACAATGTATACTATGAGGCGCTCACAATGTATACTAAGAGGCGGTCACAATGGCATACCAAGAGGCGGTTTCAATGTATACTAAGAGGCGGTCACAATGTATACTATGAGGCGGTCACAATGTATACTAAGAGTCGGTCACAATTTATACTAAGAGGCGGTCACAATGGCATACTAAGAGGCGGTCACAATGTATACTAAGAGGCGGTCACAATTTATACTAAGAGGCGGTCACAATTTATACTAAGAGGCGGTCACAATGTATACTAAGAGTCGGTCACAATTTATACTAAGAGGCGGTCACAATGTATACTAAGAAGCGGTCACAATTTATACTAAGAGTCGGTCACAATGTCATACTAAGAGGATGTCGCAATGTATACTATGAGGCGCTCACAATCTATACTAAGAGGCGCTCACAATGTATACTAAGAGGCCGTCACAATGTATACTAAGAGGCGCTCACAATGTATACTAAGAGGCGGTCACAATGTATACTATGAGGCGCTCACAATGTATACTAAGAGGCGGTCACAATGTATACTAAGAGGCAGTCACAATGTATACTAAGAGGCGGTCACAATGTACACTAAGAGGCGGTCACAATGTATACTAAGAGGCAGTCACAATGTATACTAAGAGGCGGTCACAATGTATACTATGAGGCGCTCACAATGTATACTAAGAGGCGGTCACAATGTATACTAAGAGGCAGTCACAATGTATACTAAGAGGCGGTCACAATGTATACTATGAGGCGCTCACAATGTATACTATGAGGCGCTCACAATGTACACTAAGAGGCGGTCACAATGTATACTAAGAGGCAGTCACAATGTATACTAAGAGGCGGTCACAATGTATACTATGAGGCGCTCACAATGTATACTAAGAGGCGGTCACAATGGCATACCAAGAGGCGGTTTCAATGTATACTAAGAGGCGGTCACAATGTATACTATGAGGCGGTCACAATGTATACTATGATTCGGTCACAATTTATACTTAGAGGCGGTCACAATGTATACTAAGAGGCGGTCACAATTTATACTAAGAGGCGGTCACAATGGCATGCTAAGAGGTGGTCACAATTTATACTAAGAGGAGGTCACAATGTATACAAATGGCGGTCACAATGTATACTAAGAGGCGGTCACAATATATACTAAGAGGCGGTCACAATTTATACTAAGCGGCGGTCACAATGTATACTAAGAGGCGGTCACAATTAATACTAAGAGGCGGTCACAATGTATACTAAGAGGCGGTCACAATGGCATGATAAGTGGAGGTCACAATGTATACTAAGAGGCGGTCGCAATATATACTAAGAGGCGGTCACAATTTATACTAAGCGGCGGTCACAATGTATACTAAGAGGCGGTCACAATTAATACTAAGAGGCGGTCACAATGTATACTAAGAGGCGGTCACAATGGCATGCTAAGAGTCGGTCACAATGTATACGAAGAGGCGGTCACAATTTATACTAAGCGGCGGTCACAATGTATACTAAGAGGCGGTCACAATTAATACTAAGAGGCGGTCACAATGGCATGCTAAGAGTCGGTCACAATGTATACGAAGAGGCGGTCGCAATATATACTAAGAGGCGGTCACAATTTATACTAAGAGGCGGTCACAATGGCATACTAAGAGGCGGTCTCAATGTATACTAAGAGGCGGTCACAATTTATACTAAGAGGCGGTCACAATGGCATGCTAAGAGGGCGGTCACAATGTATACTAAGAGGCGGTCACAATGTATACTAAGAGGATGTCGCAATGTATACTATGAGGCGCTCACAATGTATACTAAGAGGCGCTCACAATGTATAATAAGAGGCCGTCACAATGTATGCTATGAGGCGCTCACAATGTATAGTATGAGGCGCTCACAATGTACACTAAGAGGCGGTCACAATGTATACTAAGAGGCGCTCACAATGTATGCAATGAGGCGCTCACAATGTATACTAAGAGGCGCTCACAATGTATGCTATGAGGCGGTCACAATGTATACTAAGAGGCGGTCACAATGTATACTATGAGGCGCTCACAATGTATACTAAGAGGCGGTCACAATTTATACTAAGAGGCGGTCACAATGTATACTAAGAGGCGGTCACAATTTATACTAAGAGGCGGTCACAATGTATACTAAGAGGCGGTAACCATTTATACTAAGAGGCAGTCACAATGTATACTAAGAGGCGGTAACCATTTATACTAAGAGGCAGTCACAATGTATACTAAGAGGCGGTCATAATGTATACTAAGAGGCGGTCACAATTGCATACCAAGAGGTGGTCACAATGTATACTAAGAGGCGGTCACAATGTATACTAAGAGGCGGTAACCATTTATACTAAGAGGCAGTCACAATGTATACTAAGAGGCGGTCATAATGTATACTAAGAGGCGGTCACAATTGCATACCAAGAGGCGGTCACAATGTATACTAAGAGGCGGTCACAATGTATACTAACAGGCAGTCACAATTTATACTAAGAGGCGGTCACAATGTATACTAAGAGGCGGTAACCATTTATACTAAGAGGCAGTCACAATGTATACTAAGAGGCGGTCATAATGTATACTAAGAGGCGGTCACAATTGCATACCAAGAGGCGGTCACAATGTATACTAAGAGGCGGTCACAATGTATACTAAGAGGCAGTCACAATTTATACTAAGAGGCGGTCACAATGTATACTAAGAGGCGGTCACAATTTATACTAAGAGGCGGTCACAATGTATACTAAGAGGCGGTCACAATGGCATACTAAGAGGCGGTCACAATTTATACTAAGATGCGGTCACAGTTTATACTAAGATTTGGTCACAATGTATACTAAGAGGCGGTCGCAATATATACTAAGAGGCAGTCACAATTTATACTAAGAGGCGGTCACAATTTATACTAAGAGGCGGTCTCAATGTATACTAAGAGGCGGTCACAATTTATACTAAGAGGCGGTTACAATGGCATACTAAGTGGCAGTCACAATGTATACTAAGAGGCGGTCACAATTTATACTAAGAGGCGGTCTCAATGTATACTAAGAGGTGGTCACAATTTATACTAAGAGGCGGTCACAATGTATACTAAGAGGCAGTCACAATGGCATACTAAGAGGCGGTCACAATGTATACTAAGAGGCGGTCACAATTTATACTAACAGGCGGTCACAATATATACTAAGAGGCGGTCACAATGTATACTAAGAGGCGGTCACAATGTATACTAAGAGGCGGAGAGGCGGTCACAATGTATACTAAGAGGCGGTCACAATGTATACTAAGAGGCGGTCACAATTTATACTAAGCGGCGGTCACAATGTATACTAAGAGGCGGTCACAATTAATACTAAGACGCGATCACAATGTTTACTAAGAGGCGGTCACAATGGCATGCTAAGTGGTGGTCACAATGTATACTAAGAGGCGGTCGCAATATATACTAAGAGGCGGTCACAATTTATACTAAGAGGCGGTCTCAATGTATACTAAGAGGCGCTCACAATGTATACCAAGAGGCGGTCACAATTTATACTAAGAGGCGGTCACAATGTATACTAAGAGCCGGTCACAATGTATACTAAGAAGCGGTCACAATTTATACTAAGAGTCGATCACAATGTATACTAAGAGGCGGTCACAATGTATACTAAGAGGCGGTCACAATTTATACTAAGAGGCGGTCACAATGTATACTAAGAGGCGGTCACAATGTATACTAAGAGGCGGTCACAATGTATCCTAAGAAGCCATCACAATGGCATGCTAAGTGGTGGTCACAATGTATACTAAGAGGCGGTCGCAATATATACTAAGAGGCGGTCACAATTTATACTAAGAGGCGGTCTCAATGTATACTAAGAGGCGGTCACAATTTATACTAAGAGGCGGTCACAATGTATACTAAGAGTCGGTCACAATTTATACTAAGAGGCGGTCACAATGGCATAGTAAGAGGCGGTCTCAATGTATACTAAGAGGCGGTCACAATGTATACTAAGAGTCGGTCACAATGTATACTAAGAGTCGGTCACAATTTATACTAAGAGGCGGTCACAATGGCATACTAAGAGGCGGTCACAATGTATACTAAGAGGCGGTCACAATTTATACTAAGAGGCGGTCACAATTTATACTAAGAGGCGGTCACAATGTATACTAAGAGTCGGTCACAATTTATACTAAGAGGCGGTCACAATGTATACTAAGAAGCGGTCACAATTTATACTAAGAGTCGGTCACAATTGCATACCAAGAGGCGGTCACAATGTATACTAAGAGGCGGTCACAATGTATACTAAGAGGCGGTAACCATTTATACTAAGAGGCAGTCACAATGTATACTAAGAGGCGGTCATAATGTATACTAAGAGGCGGTCACAATTGCATACCAAGAGGCGGTCACAATGTATACTAATAGGCGGTCACAATGTATACTAACAGGCAGTCACAATTTATACTAAGAGGCGGTCACAATGTATACTAAGAGGCGGTAACCATTTATACTAAGAGGCAGTCACAATGTATTCTAAGAGGCGGTCATAATGTATACTAAGAGGCGGTCACAATTGCATACCAAGAGGCGGTCACAATGTATACTAAGAGGCGGTCACAATGTATACTAAGAGGCAGTCACAATTTATACTAAGAGGCGGTCACAATGTATACTAAGAGGCGGTCACAATTTATACTAAGAGGCGGTCACAATGTATACTAAGAGGCGGTCACAATGGCATACTAAGAGGCGGTCACAATTTATACTAAGTTGTGGTCACAGTTTATACTAAGATTTGGTCACAATGTATACTAAGAGGCGGTCGCAATATATACTAAGAGGCAGTCACAATTTATACTAAGAGGCGGTCACAATTTATACTAAGAGGCGGTCTCAATGTATACTAAGAGGCGGTCACAATTTATACTAAGAGGCGGTTACAATGGCATACTAAGTGGCAGTCACAATGTATACTAAGAGGCGGTCACAATTTATACTAAGAGGCGGTCTCAATGTATACTAAGAGGTGGTCACAATTTATACTAAGAGGCGGTCACAATGTATACTAAGAGGCAGTCACAATGGCATACTAAGTGGCGGTCACAATGTATACTAAGAGGCGGTCACAATTTATACTAACAGGCGGTCACAATTTATACTAAGAGGCGGTCACAATGTATACTAAGAGGCGGTCACAATGTATACTAAGAGGCGGAGAGGCGGTCACAATGTATACTAAGAGGCGGTCACAATGTATACTAAGAGGCGGTCACAATTTATACTAAGAGGCGGTCACAATTTATACTAAGCGGCGGTCACAATGTATACTAAGAGGCGGTCACAATTAATACTAAGAGGCGATCACAATGTATACTAAGAGGCGGTCACAATGGCATGCTAAGTGGTGGTCACAATGTATACTAAGAGGCGGTCGCAATATATACTAAGAGGCGGTCACAATTTATACTAAGAGGCGGTCTCAATGTATACTAAGAGGCGCTCACAATGTATACCAAGAGGCGGTCACAATTTATACTAAGAGGCGGTCACAATGTATACTAAGAGCCGGTCACAATGTATACTAAGAAGCGGTCACAATTTATACTAAGAGTCGATCACAATGTATACTAAGAGGCGGTCACAATGTATACTAAGAGGCGGTCACAATTTATACTAAGAGGCGGTCACAATGTATACTAAGAGGCGGTCACAATGTATACTAAGAGGCGGTCACAATGTATCCTAAGAAGCCATCACAATGGCATGCTAAGTGGTGGTCACAATGTATACTAAGAGGCGGTCGCAATATATACTAAGAGGCGGTCACAATTTATACTAAGAGGCGGTCTCAATGTATACTAAGAGGCGGTCACAATTTATACTAAGAGGCGGTCACAATGTATACTAAGAGTCGGTCACAATTTATACTAAGAGGCGGTCACAATGGCATAGTAAGAGGCGGTCTCAATGTATACTAAGAGGCGGTCACAATGTATACTAAGAGTCGGTCACAATGTATACTAAGAGTCGGTCACAATTTATACTAAGAGGCGGTCACAATGGCATACTAAGAGGCGGTCACAATGTACACTAAGAGGCGGTCACAATTTATACTAAGAGGCGGTCACAATTTATACTAAGAGGCGGTCACAATGTATACTAAGAGTCGGTCACAATTTATACTAAGAGGCGGTCACAATGTATACTAAGAAGCGGTCACAATTTATACTAAGAGTCGGTCACAATGTCATACTAAGAGGATGTCGCAATGTATACTATGAGGCGCTCACAATCTATACTAAGAGGCGCTCACAATGTATACTAAGAGGCCGTCACAATGTATACTAAGAGGCGCTCACAATGTATACTAAGAGGCGGTCACAATGTATACTAAGAGGCAGTCACAATGTATACTAAGAGGCGGTCACAATGTATACTATGAGGCGCTCACAATGTATACTAAGAGGCGGTCACAATGTATACTAAGAGGCAGTCACAATGTATACTAAGAGGCGGTCACAATGTACACTAAGAGGCGGTCACAATGTATACTAAGAGGCAGTCACAATGTATACTAAGAGGCGGTCACAATGTATACTATGAGGCGCTCACAATGTATACTAAGAGGCGGTCACAATGTATACTAAGAGGCAGTCACAATGTATACTAAGAGGCGGTCACAATGTATACTATGAGGCGCTCACAATGTATACTATGAGGCGCTCACAATGTACACTAAGAGGCGGTCACAATGTATACTAAGAGGCGGTCACAATGGCATGCTAAGAGTCGGTCACAATGTATACGAAGAGGCGGTCGCAATATATACTAAGAGGCGGTCACAATTTATACTAAGAGGCGGTCTCAATGTATACTAAGAGGCGGTCACAATTTATACTAAGAGGCGGTCACAATGGCATGCTAAGAGGGCGGTCACAATGTATACTAAGAGGCGGTCACAATGTATACTAAGAGGATGTCGCAATGTATACTATGAGGCGCTCACAATGTATACTAAGCGGCGCTCACAATGTATAATAAGAGGCCGTCACAATGTATGCTATGAGGCGCTCACAATGTATAGTATGAGGCGCTCACAATGTACACTAAGAGGCGGTCACAATGTATACTAAGAGGCGCTCACAATGTATGCAATGAGGCGCTCACAATGTACACTAAGAGGCGGTCACAATGTATACTAAGAGGCGCTCACAATGTATGCTATGAGGCGGTCACAATGTATACTAAGAGGCGGTCACAATGTATACTATGAGGCGCTCACAATGTATACTAAGAGGCGGTCACAATTTATACTAAGAGGCGGTCACAATGTATACTAAGAGGCGGTCACAATGTATACTAAGAGGCGGTAACCATTTATACTAAGAGGCAGTCACAATGTATACTAAGAGGCGGTAACCATTTATACTAAGAGGCAGTCACAATGTATACTAAGAGGCGGTCATAATGTATACTAAGAGGCGGTCACAATTGCATACCAAGAGGTGGTCACAATGTATACTAAGAGGCGGTCACAATGTATACTAAGAGGCGGTAACCATTTATACTAAGAGGCAGTCACAATGTATACTAAGAGGCGGTCATAATGTATACTAAGAGGCGGTCACAATTGCATACCAAGAGGCGGTCACAATGTATACTAAGAGGCGGTCACAATGTATACTAACAGGCAGTCACAATTTATACTAAGAGGCGGTCACAATGTATACTAAGAGGCGGTAACCATTTATACTAAGAGGCAGTCACAATGTATACTAAGAGGCGGTCATAATGTATACTAAGAGGCGGTCACAATTGCATACCAAGAGGCGGTCACAATGTATACTAAGAGGCGGTCACAATGTATACTAAGAGGCAGTCACAATTTATACTAAGAGGCGGTCACAATGTATACTAAGAGGCGGTCACAATTTATACTAAGAGGCGGTCACAATGTATACTAAGAGGCGGTCACAATGGCATACTAAGAGGCGGTCACAATTTATACTAAGATGCGGTCACAGTTTATACTAAGATTTGGTCACAATGTATACTAAGAGGCGGTCGCAATATATACTAAGAGGCAGTCACAATTTATACTAAGAGGCGGTCACAATTTATACTAAGAGGCGGTCTCAATGTATACTAAGAGGCGGTCACAATTTATACTAAGAGGCGGTTACAATGGCATACTAAGTGGCAGTCACAATGTATACTAAGAGGCGGTCACAATTTATACTAAGAGGCGGTCTCAATGTATACTAAGAGGTGGTCACAATTTATACTAAGAGGCGGTCACAATGTATACTAAGAGGCAGTCACAATGGCATACTAAGAGGCGGTCACAATGTACACTAAGAGGCGGTCACAATTTATACTAACAGGCGGTCACAATATATACTAAGAGGCGGTCACAATGTATACTAAGAGGCGGTCACAATGTATACTAAGAGGCGGAGAGGCGGTCACAATGTATACTAAGAGGCGGTCACAATGTATACTAAGAGGCGGTCACAATTTATACTAAGCGGCGGTCACAATGTATACTAAGAGGCGGTCACAATTAATACTAAGACGCGATCACAATGTATACTAAGAGGCGGTCACAATGGCATGCTAAGTGGTGGTCACAATGTATACTAAGAGGCGGTCGCAATATATACTAAGAGGCGGTCACAATTTATACTAAGAGGCGGTCTCAATGTATACTAAGAGGCGCTCACAATGTATACCAAGAGGCGGTCACAATTTATACTAAGAGGCGGTCACAATGTATACTAAGAGCCGGTCACAATGTATACTAAGAAGCGGTCACAATTTATACTAAGAGTCGATCACAATGTATACTAAGAGGCGGTCACAATGTATACTAAGAGGCGGTCACAATTTATACTAAGAGGCGGTCACAATGTATACTAAGAGGCGGTCACAATGTATACTAAGAGGCGGTCACAATGTATCCTAAGAAGCCATCACAATGGCATGCTAAGTGGTGGTCACAATGTATACTAAGAGGCGGTCGCAATATATACTAAGAGGCGGTCACAATTTATACTAAGAGGCGGTCTCAATGTATACTAAGAGGCGGTCACAATTTATACTAAGAGGCGGTCACAATGTATACTAAGAGTCGGTCACAATTTATACTAAGAGGCGGTCACAATGGCATAGTAAGAGGCGGTCTCAATGTATACTAAGAGGCGGTCACAATGTATACTAAGAGTCGGTCACAATGTATACTAAGAGTCGGTCACAATTTATACTAAGAGGCGGTCACAATGGCATACTAAGAGGCGGTCACAATGTATACTAAGAGGCGGTCACAATTTATACTAAGAGGCGGTCACAATTTATACTAAGAGGCGGTCACAATGTATACTAAGAGTCGGTCACAATTTATACTAAGAGGCGGTCACAATGTATACTAAGAAGCGGTCACAATTTATACTAAGAGTCGGTCACAATGTCATACCAAGAGGCGGTCACAATGTATACTAAGAGGCGGTCACAATGTATACTAAGAGGCGGTAACCATTTATACTAAGAGGCAGTCACAATGTATACTAAGAGGCGGTCATAATGTATACTAAGAGGCGGTCACAATTGCATACCAAGAGGCGGTCACAATGTATACTAATAGGCGGTCACAATGTATACTAACAGGCAGTCACAATTTATACTAAGAGGCGGTCACAATGTATACTAAGAGGCGGTAACCATTTATACTAAGAGGCAGTCACAATGTATACTAAGAGGCGGTCATAATGTATACTAAGAGGCGGTCACAATTGCATACCAAGAGGCGGTCACAATGTATACTAAGAGGCGGTCACAATGTATACTAAGAGGCAGTCACAATTTATACTAAGAGGCGGTCACAATGTATACTAAGAGGCGGTCACAATTTATACTAAGAGGCGGTCACAATGTATACTAAGAGGCGGTCACAATTTATACTAAGAGGCGGTTACAATGGCATACTAAGTGGCAGTCACAATGTATACTAAGAGGCGGTCACAATTTATACTAAGAGGCGGTCTCAATGTATACTAAGAGGTGGTCACAATTTATACTAAGAGGCGGTCACAATGTATACTAAGAGGCAGTCACAATGGCATACTAAGTGGCGGTCACAATGTATACTAAGAGGCGGTCGCAATGTATACTAAGAGGCGGTCACAATGTATACTAAGAGGCGGTCACAATTTATACTAACAGGCGGTCACAATTTATACTAAGAGGCGGTCACAATGTATACTAAGAGGCGGTCACAATGTATACTAAAAGGCGGAGAGGCGGTCACAATGTATACTAAGAGGCGGTCACAATGTATACTAAGAGGCGGTCACAATTTATACTAAGAGGCGGTCACAATTTATACTAAGCGGCGGTCACAATGTATACTAAGAGGCGGTCACAATTAATACTAAGAGGCGATCACAATGTATACTAAGAGGCGGTCACAATGGCATGCTAAGTGGTGGTCACAATGTATACTAAGAGGCGGTCGCAATATATACTAAGAGGCGGTCACAATTTATACTAAGAGGCGGTCTCAATGTATACTAAGAGGCGCTCACAATGTATACCAAGAGGCGGTCACAATTTATACTAAGAGGCGGTCACAATGTATACTAAGAGCCGGTCACAATGTATACTAAGAAGCGGTCACAATTTATACTAAGAGTCGATCACAATGTATACTAAGAGGCGGTCACAATGTATACTAAGAGGCGGTCACAATTTATACTAAGAGGCGGTCACAATGTATACTAAGAGGCGGTCACAATGTATACTAAGAGGCGGTCACAATGTATCCTAAGAAGCCATCACAATGGCATGCTAAGTGGTGGTCACAATGTATACTAAGAGGCGGTCGCAATATATACTAAGAGGCGGTCACAATTTATACTAAGAGGCGGTCTCAATGTATACTAAGAGGCGGTCACAATTTATACTAAGAGGCGGTCACAATGTATACTAAGAGTCGGTCACAATTTATACTAAGAGGCGGTCACAATGGCATAGTAAGAGGCGGTCTCAATGTATACTAAGAGGCGGTCACAATGTATACTAAGAGTCGGTCACAATGTATACTAAGAGTCGGTCACAATTTATACTAAGAGGCGGTCACAATGGCATACTAAGAGGCGGTCACAATGTATACTAAGAGGCGGTCACAATTTATACTAAGAGGCGGTCACAATTTATACTAAGAGGCGGTCACAATGTATACTAAGAGTCGGTCACAATTTATACTAAGAGGCGGTCACAATGTATACTAAGAAGCGGTCACAATTTATACTAAGAGTCGGTCACAATGTCATACCAAGAGGCGGTCACAATGTATACTAAGAGGCGGTCACAATGTATACTAAGAGGCGGTAACCATTTATACTAAGAGGCAGTCACAATGTATACTAAGAGGCGGTCATAATGTATACTAAGAGGCGGTCACAATTGCATACCAAGAGGCGGTCACAATGTATACTAATAGGCGGTCACAATGTATACTAACAGGCAGTCACAATTTATACTAAGAGGCGGTCACAATGTATACTAAGAGGCGGTAACCATTTATACTAAGAGGCAGTCACAATGTATACTAAGAGGCGGTCATAATGTATACTAAGAGGCGGTCACAATTGCATACCAAGAGGCGGTCACAATGTATACTAAGAGGCGGTCACAATGTATACTAAGAGGCAGTCACAATTTATACTAAGAGGCGGTCACAATGTATACTAAGAGGCGGTCACAATTTATACTAAGAGGCGGTCACAATGTATACTAAGAGGCGGTCACAATTTATACTAAGAGGCGGTTACAATGGCATACTAAGTGGCAGTCACAATGTATACTAAGAGGCGGTCACAATTTATACTAAGAGGCGGTCTCAATGTATACTAAGAGGTGGTCACAATTTATACTAAGAGGCGGTCACAATGTATACTAAGAGGCAGTCACAATGGCATACTAAGTGGCGGTCACAATGTATACTAAGAGGCGGTCGCAATGTATACTAAGAGGCGGTCACAATGTATACTAAGAGGCGGTCACAATTTATACTAACAGGCGGTCACAATTTATACTAAGAGGCGGTCACAATGTATACTAAGAGGCGGTCACAATGTATACTAAAAGGCGGAGAGGCGGTCACAATGTATACTAAGAGGCGGTCACAATGTATACTAAGAGGCGGTCACAATTTATACAAAGAGGCGGTCACAATTTATACTAAGCGGCGGTCACAATGTATACTAAGAGGCGGTCACAATTAATACTAAGAGGCGATCACAATGTATACTAAGAGGCGGTCACAATGGCATGCTAAGTGGTGGTCACAATGTATACTAAGAGGCGGTCGCAATATATACTAAGAGGCGGTCACAATTTATACTAAGAGGCGGTCTCAATGTATACTAAGAGGCGCTCACAATGTATACCAAGAGGCGGTCACAATTTATACTAAGAGGCGGTCACAATGTATACTAAGAGCCGGTCACAATGTATACTAAGAAGCGGTCACAATTTATACTAAGAGTCGATCACAATGTATACTAAGAGGCGGTCACAATGTATACTAAGAGGCGGTCACAATTTATACTAAGAGGCGGTCACAATGTATACTAAGAGGCGGTCACAATGTATACTAAGAGGCGGTCACAATGTATCCTAAGAAGCCATCACAATGGCATGCTAAGTGGTGGTCACAATGTATACTAGGAGGCGGTCGCAATATATACTAAGAGGCGGTCACAATTTATACTAAGAGGCGGTCTCAATGTATACTAAGAGGCGGTCACAAATTATACTAAGAGGCGGTCACAATGTATACTAAGAGTCGGTCACAATTTATACTAAGAGGCGGTCACAATGGCATAGTAAGAGGCGGTCTCAATGTATACTAAGAGGCGGTCACAATGTATACTAAGAGTCGGTCACAATGTATACTAAGAGTCGGTCACAATTTATACTAAGAGGCGGTCACAATGGCATACTAAGAGGCGGTCACAATGTATACTAAGAGGCGGTCACAATTTATACTAAGAGGCGGTCACAATGTATACTAAGAGTCGGTCACAATTTATACTAAGAGGCGGTCACAATGTATACTAAGAAGCGGTCACAATTTATACTAAGAGTCGGTCACAATGTCATACTAAGAGGCAGTCACAATTTATACTAAGAGGCGGTCACAATGTATACTAAGAAGCGGTCACAATTTATACTAAGAGGCGGTCACAATGTATACTAAGAGGCAGTCACAATGTATACTAAGAGGCGGTCACAATGTATACTATGAGGCGCTCAGAATGTATACTAAGAGGCGGTCACAATGTATACTAAGAGGCAGTCACAATGTATACTAAGAGGCGGTCACAATGTACACTAAGAGGCGGTCACAATGTATACTAAGAGGCAGTCACAATGTATACTAAGAGGCGGTCACAATGTATACTATGAGGCGCTCACAATGTATACTAAGAGGCGGTCACAATGTATACTAAGAGGCAGTCACAATGTATACTAAGAGGCGGTCACAATGTATACTATGAGGCGCTCACAATGTATACTATGAGGCGCTCACAATGTACACTAAGAGGCGGTCACAATGTATACTAAGAGGCAGTCACAATGTATACTAAGAGGCGGTCACAATGTATACTATGAGGCGCTCACAATGTATACTAAGAGGCGGTCACAATGGCATACCAAGAGGCGGTTTCAATGTATACTAAGAGGCGGTCACAATGGATACTAATAGGCGGTCACAATTTATACTAAGAGACGGTCACAATGTATACTAAGAGGCAGTCACAATGTATACTAAGAGGCGGTCACAATGTATACTAAGAGGCGGTCACAATTTATACTAAGAGGCGGTCACAATGTATACTAAGAGGCAGTCACAATGTATACTAAGAGGCGGTCACAATGTATACTAAGAGGCGGTCTCAATGTATACTAAGAGGCGGTCACAATGTATACTAAGAGGCGGTCACAATTTATACTAAGAGGCGGTCACAATGGATACTAATAGGCGGTCACAATTTATACTAAGAGACGGTCACAATGTATACTAAGAGGCAGTCACAATGTATACTAAGAGGCGGTCAGCATTTATACTAAGAGGCAGTCACAATGTATACTAAGAGGCAGTCATAATGTATACTAAGAGGCGGTCACAATGGCATACCAAGAGGCGGTCACAATGTATACTAAGAGGCGGTCACAATGTATACTAAGAGGCAGTCACAATTTATACTAAGAGGCGGTCACAATGTATACTAAGAGGCGGTCACAATTTATACTAAGAGGCGGTCACAATGTATACTAAGAGGCGGTCACAATGGCATACTAAGAGGCGGTCACAATTTATACTAAGAGGCGGTCACAATTTATACTAAGAGGCGGTCACAATGTATACTAAGAGGCGGTCACAATTTATACTAAGAGGCGGTCACAATGTATACTAAGAGGCAGTCACAATGTATACTAAGAGGCGGTCACAATGTATACTAAGAGGCGGTCACAATTTATACTAAGAGGCGGTCACAATGTATACTAAGAGGCGGTCACAATTTATACTAAGAGGCGGTCACAATGTATACTAAGAGGCGGTCACAATTTATACTAAGAGGCGGTCACAGTTTATACTAAGATTTGGTCACAATGTATACTAAGAGGCGGTCACAATGTATACTAAGAGGCGGTCACAGTTTATACTAAGATTTGGTCACAATGTATACTAAGAGGCAGTCACAATGTATAATATGAGGCGGTCACAATGTATACTAAGAGGCGGTCACAGTTTATACTAAGATTTGGTCACAATGTATACTAAGAGGCAGTCACAATGTATACTATGAGGCGGTCACAATGTATACTAAGAGGCAGTCACAATATGTACTAAGAGGCGGTAACAATGTATACTAAGAGGCGGTCGCAATATATACTAAGAGGCAGTCACAATGTATAATAAGAGGCGGTCACAATTTATACTAAGAGGCGGTCACAATTTATACTAAGAGGCGGTCACAATGTATACTAAGAGGCAGTCACAATGTATACTAAGAGGCGGTCACAATGTATACTATGAGGCGCTCACAATGTATACTAAGAGGCGCTCACAATTTATACTAAGAGGCGGTCACAATGGATACTAATAGGCGGTCACAATTTATACTAAGAGGCGGTCACAATGTATACTAAGAGGCAGTCACAATGTATACTAAGAGGCGGTCACCATTTATACTAAGAGGCAGTCACAATGTATACTAAGAGGCGGTCACAATTTATACTAAGAGGCGGTCACAATGTATACTAAGAGGCGGTCACAATTTATACTAAGAGGCGGTCACAGTTTATACTAAGATTTGGTCACAATGTATACTAAGAGGCGGTCGCAATATATACTAAGAGGCAGTCACAATTTATACTAAGAGGCGGTCACAATTTATACTAAGAGGCGGTCTCAATGTATACTAAGAGGCGGTCACAATTTATACTAAGAGGCGGTCACAACGGCATGCTAAGAGGCGGTCACAATGTATACTAAGAGGCGGTCGTAATGTATACTATGAGGCGCTCACAATGTATACTAAGAGGCGCTCACAATGTATACTAAGAGGCGCTCACAATGTATACTAAGAGGCGGTCACAATGTATAATAAGAGGCGGTCACAATGTATACTAAGAGGCGGTCACAATGTATAATAAGAGGCGGTCACAATGTATACTAAGAGGCGCTCACAATGTATACTAAGAGGCGCTCACAATATATACTAAGAGGCGGTCACAATGTATAATAAGAGGCGGTCACAATGTATACTAAGAGGCGGTCACAATGTATACTAAGAGGCGCTCACAATATATACTAAGAGGCGGTCACAATGTATAATAAGAGGCGGTCCCAATGTATACTAAGAGGCGGTCACAATGTATAATAAGAGGCGGTTACAATGTATACTAAGAGGCGCTCACAATGTATACTAAGAGGCGCTCACAATATATACTAAGAGGCGGTCACAATGTATAATAAGAGGCGGTCACAATGTATACTAAGAGGCGGTCACAATGTATAATAAGAGGCGGTCACAATGTATACTAAGAGGCGCTCACAATGTATACTAAGAGGCGCTCACAATATATACTAAGAGGCGGTCACAATGTATAATAAGAGGCGGTCACAATGTATACTAAGAGGCGGTCACAATGTATAATAAGAGGCGGTCACAATGTATACTAAGAGGCGCTCACAATGTATACTAAGAGGCGGTCACAATATATACTAAGAGGCGCTCACTATATATACTAAGAGGCGGTCACAATATATACTAAGAGGCGCTCACAATGTATACTAAGAGGCGCTCACAATGTATACTAAGAGGCGCTCACAATATATACTAAGAGGCGGTCACAATGTATAATAAGAGGCGGTCACAATGTATACTAAGTGGCGGTCACAATGTATAATAAGAGGCGGTCACAATGTATACTAAGAGGCGCTCACAATGTATACTAAGAGGCGGTCACAATGTATACTAAGAGGCGGTCACAATATATACTAAGAGGCGCTCACAATATATACTAAGAGGCGGTCACAATATATACTAAGAGGCGCTCACAATATATACTAAGAGGCGCTCACAATGTATACTAAAAGGCGCTCACAATGTATACTAAGAGGCGCTCACAATATATACTAAGAGGCGGTCACAATGTATAATAAGAGGCGGTCACAATGTATACTAAGTGGCGGTCACAATGTATAATAAGAGGCGGTCACAATGTATACTAAGAGGCGCTCACAATGTATACTAAGAGGCGGTCACAATGTATACTAAGAGGCGGTCACAATATATACTAAGAGGCGCTCACAATATATACTAAGAGGCGGTCACAATATATACTAAGAGGCGCTCACAATATATACTAAGAGGCGCTCACAATGTATACTAAAAGGCGCTCACAATGTATACTAAGAGGCGCTCACAATGTATACTAAGAGGCGCTCACAATATATACTAAGAGGCGCTCACAATGTATACTAAGTGGCGCTCACAATGTATACTAAGAGGCGCTCACAATATATACCAGGAGGCGGTCACAATATATACTAAGAGGCGCTCACTATATATACTAAGAGGCGGTCACAATATATACTAAGAGGCGCTCACAATGTATACTAAGAGGCGCTCACAATGTATACTAAGAGGCGCTCACAATATATACTAAGAGGCGGTCACAATGTATAATAAGAGGCGGTCACAATGTATACTAAGTGGCGGTCACAATGTATAATAAGAGGCGGTCACAATGTATACTAAGAGGCGCTCACAATGTATACTAAGAGGCGGTCACAATGTATACTAAGAGGCGGTCACAATATATACTAAGAGGCGCTCACAATATATACTAAGAGGCGGTCACAATATATACTAAGAGGCGCTCACAATATATACTAAGAGGCGCTCACAATGTATACTAAAAGGCGCTCACAATGTATACTAAGAGGCGCTCACAATGTATACTAAGAGGCGCTCACAATATATACTAAGAGGCGCTCACAATGTATACTAAGTGGCGCTCACAATGTATACTAAGAGGCGCTCACAATATATACCAGGAGGCGGTCACAATGTATAATAAGAGGCGGTCACAATGTATACTAAGAGGCGGTCACAATGTATACTAAGAGGCGCTCACAATGTATACTATGAGGCGCTCACAATATATACTAAGAGGCGCTCACAATGTATACTAAGAGGCGCTCACAATATATACTAAGAGGCGGTCACAATGTATAATAAGAGGCGGTCACAATGTATACTAAGAGGCGGTCACAATGTATAATAAGAGGCGGTCACAATGTATACTAAGAGGCGCTCACAATGTATACTAAGAGGCGGTCACAATGTATACTATGAGGCGCTCACAATGTATACTAAGAGGCGGTCACAATATATACTAAGAGGCGCTCACAATGTATACTAAGAGGCGGTCACAATGTATACTAAGAGTCGGTCACAATGTATACTAAGAGTCGGTCACAATTTATACTAAGAGGCGGTCACAATGGCATACTAAGAGGCGGTCACAATGTATACTAAGAGGCGGTCACAATTTATACTAAGAGGCGGTCACAATTTATACTAAGAGGCGGTCACAATGTATACTAAGAGTCGGTCACAATTTATACTAAGAGGCGGTCACAATGTATACTAAGAAGCGGTCACAATTTATACTAAGAGTCGGTCACAATGTCATACCAAGAGGCGGTCACAATGTATACTAAGAGGCGGTCACAATGTATACTAAGAGGCGGTAACCATTTATACTAAGAGGCAGTCACAATGTATACTAAGAGGCGGTCATAATGTATACTAAGAGGCGGTCACAATTGCATACCAAGAGGCGGTCACAATGTATACTAATAGGCGGTCACAATGTATACTAACAGGCAGTCACAATTTATACTAAGAGGCGGTCACAATGTATACTAAGAGGCGGTAACCATTTATACTAAGAGGCAGTCACAATGTATACTAAGAGGCGGTCATAATGTATACTAAGAGGCGGTCACAATTGCATACCAAGAGGCGGTCACAATGTATACTAAGAGGCGGTCACAATGTATACTAAGAGGCAGTCACAATTTATACTAAGAGGCGGTCACAATGTATACTAAGAGGCGGTCACAATTTATACTAAGAGGCGGTCACAATGTATACTAAGAGGCGGTCACAATTTATACTAAGAGGCGGTTACAATGGCATACTAAGTGGCAGTCACAATGTATACTAAGAGGCGGTCACAATTTATACTAAGAGGCGGTCTCAATGTATACTAAGAGGTGGTCACAATTTATACTAAGAGGCGGTCACAATGTATACTAAGAGGCAGTCACAATGGCATACTAAGTGGCGGTCACAATGTATACTAAGAGGCGGTCGCAATGTATACTAAGAGGCGGTCACAATGTATACTAAGAGGCGGTCACAATTTATACTAACAGGCGGTCACAATTTATACTAAGAGGCGGTCACAATGTATACTAAGAGGCGGTCACAATGTATACTAAAAGGCGGAGAGGCGGTCACAATTTATACTAAGAGGCGGTCACAATTTATACTAAGCGGCGGTCACAATGTATACTAAGAGGCGGTCACAATTAATACTAAGAGGCGATCACAATGTATACTAAGAGGCGGTCACAATGGCATGCTAAGTGGTGGTCACAATGTATACTAAGAGGCGGTCGCAATATATACTAAGAGGCGGTCACAATTTATACTAAGAGGCGGTCTCAATGTATACTAAGAGGCGCTCACAATGTATACCAAGAGGCGGTCACAATTTATACTAAGAGGCGGTCACAATGTATACTAAGAGCCGGTCACAATGTATACTAAGAAGCGGTCACAATTTATACTAAGAGTCGATCACAATGTATACTAAGAGGCGGTCACAATGTATACTAAGAGGCGGTCACAATTTATACTAAGAGGCGGTCACAATGTATACTAAGAGGCGGTCACAATGTATACTAAGAGGCGGTCACAATGTATCCTAAGAAGCCATCACAATGGCATGCTAAGTGGTGGTCACAATGTATACTAAGAGGCGGTCGCAATATATACTAAGAGGCGGTCACAATTTATACTAAGAGGCGGTCTCAATGTATACTAAGAGGCGGTCACAAATTATACTAAGAGGCGGTCACAATGTATACTAAGAGTCGGTCACAATTTATACTAAGAGGCGGTCACAATGGCATAGTAAGAGGCGGTCTCAATGTATACTAAGAGGCGGTCACAATGTATACTAAGAGTCGGTCACAATGTATACTAAGAGTCGGTCACAATTTATACTAAGAGGCGGTCACAATGGCATACTAAGAGGCGGTCACAATGTATACTAAGAGGCGGTCACAATTTATACTAAGAGGCGGTCACAATTTATACTAAGAGGCGGTCACAATGTATACTAAGAGTCGGTCACAATTTATACTAAGAGGCGGTCACAATGTATACTAAGAAGCGGTCACAATTTATACTAAGAGTCGGTCACAATGTCATACTAAGAGGATGTCGCAATGTATACTATGAGGCGCTCACAATCTATACTAAGAGGCGCTCACAATGTATACTAAGAGGCCGTCACAATTTATACTAAGAGGCGCTCACAATGTATACTAAGAGGCGGTCACAGTGTATACTAAGAGGCAGTCACAATGTATACTAAGAGGCGGTCACAATGTATACTATGAGGCGCTCAGAATGTATACTAAGAGGCGGTCACAATGTATACTAAGAGGCAGTCACAATGTATACTAAGAGGCGGTCACAATGTATACTAAGAGGCAGTCACAATGTATACTAAGAGGCGGTCACAATGTATACTAAGAGGCAGTCACAATGTATACTAAGAGGCGGTCACAATGTATACTAAGAGGCCGTCACAATTTATACTAAGAGGCGCTCACAATGTATACTAAGAGGCGGTCACAGTGTATACTAAGAGGCAGTCACAATGTATACTATGAGGCGCTCAGAATGTATACTAAGAGGCGGTCACAATGTATACTAAGAGGCAGTCACAATGTATACTAAGAGGCGGTCACAATGTATACTAAGAGGCAGTCACAATGTATACTAAGAGGCGGTCACAATGTATACTAAGAGGCCGTCACAATTTATACTAAGAGGCGCTCACAATGTATACTAAGAGGCGGTCACAGTGTATACTAAGAGGCAGTCACAATGTATACTAAGAGGCGGTCACAATGTATACTATGAGGCGCTCAGAATGTATACTAAGAGGCGGTCACAATGTATACTAAGAGGCAGTCACAATGTATACTAAGAGGCGGTCACAATGTACACTAAGAGGCGGTCACAATGTATACTAAGAGGCAGTCACAATGTATACTAAGAGGCGGTCACAATGTATACTATGAGGCGCTCACAATGTATACTAAGAGGCGGTCACAATGTATACTAAGAGGCAGTCACAATGTATACTAAGAGGCGGTCACAATGTATACTATGAGGCGCTCACAATGTATACTATGAGGCGCTCACAATGTACACTAAGAGGCGGTCACAATGTATACTAAGAGGCAGTCACAATGTATACTAAGAGGCGGTCACAATGTATACTATGAGGCGCTCACAATGTATACTAAGAGGCGGTCACAATGGCATACCAAGAGGCGGTTTCAATGTATACTAAGAGGCGGTCACAATGGATACTAATAGGCGGTCACAATTTATACTAAGAGACGGTCACAATGTATACTAAGAGGCAGTCACAATGTATACTAAGAGGCGGTCACAATGTATACTAAGAGGCGGTCACAATTTATACTAAGAGGCGGTCACAATGTATACTAAGAGGCAGTCACAATGTATACTAAGAGGCGGTCACAATGTATACTAAGAGGCGGTCTCAATGTATACTAAGAGGCGGTCACAATGTATACTAAGAGGCGGTCACAATTTATACTAAGAGGCGGTCACAATGGATACTAATAGGCGGTCACAATTTATACTAAGAGACGGTCACAATGTATACTAAGAGGCAGTCACAATGTATACTAAGAGGCGGTCAGCATTTATACTAAGAGGCAGTCACAATGTATACTAAGAGGCAGTCATAATGTATACTAAGAGGCGGTCACAATGGCATACCAAGAGGCGGTCACAATGTATACTAAGAGGCGGTCACAATGTATACTAAGAGGCAGTCACAATTTATACTAAGAGGCGGTCACAATGTATACTAAGAGGCGGTCACAATTTATACTAAGAGGCGGTCACAATGTATACTAAGAGGCGGTCACAATGGCATACTAAGAGGCGGTCACAATTTATACTAAGAGGCGGTCACAATTTATACTAAGAGGCGGTCACAATGTATACTAAGAGGCGGTCACAATTTATACTAAGAGGCGGTCACAATGTATACTAAGAGGCAGTCACAATGTATACTAAGAGGCGGTCACAATGTATACTAAGAGGCGGTCACAATTTATACTAAGAGGCGGTCACAATGTATACTAAGAGGCGGTCACAATTTATACTAAGAGGCGGTCACAATGTATACTAAGAGGCGGTCACAATTTATACTAAGAGGCGGTCACAGTTTATACTAAGATTTGGTCACAATGTATACTAAGAGGCGGTCACAATGTATACTAAGAGGCGGTCACAGTTTATACTAAGATTTGGTCACAATGTATACTAAGAGGCAGTCACAATGTATACTATGAGGCGGTCACAATGTATACTAAGAGGCGGTCACAGTTTATACTAAGATTTGGTCACAATGTATACTAAGAGGCAGTCACAATGTATACTATGAGGCGGTCACAATGTATACTAAGAGGCAGTCACAATATGTACTAAGAGGCGGTCACAATGTATACTAAGAGGCGGTCGCAATATATACTAAGAGGCAGTCACAATGTATAATAAGAGGCGGTCACAATTTATACTAAGAGGCGGTCACAATTTATACTAAGAGGCGGTCACAATGTATACTAAGAGGCAGTCACAATGTATACTAAGAGGCGGTCACAATGTATACTATGAGGCGCTCACAATGTATACTAAGAGGCGCTCACAATTTATACTAAGAGGCGGTCACAATGGATACTAATAGGCGGTCACAATTTATACTAAGAGGCGGTCACAATGTATACTAAGAGGCAGTCACAATGTATACTAAGAGGCGGTCACCATTTATACTAAGAGGCAGTCACAATGTATACTAAGAGGCGGTCACAATTTATACTAAGAGGCGGTCACAATGTATACTAAGAGGCGGTCACAATTTATACTAAGAGGCGGTCACAGTTTATACTAAGATTTGGTCACAATGTATACTAAGAGGCGGTCGCAATATATACTAAGAGGCAGTCACAATTTATACTAAGAGGCGGTCACAATTTATACTAAGAGGCGGTCTCAATGTATACTAAGAGGCGGTCACAATTTATACTAAGAGGCGGTCACAACGGCATGCTAAGAGGCGGTCACAATGTATACTAAGAGGCGGTCGTAATGTATACTATGAGGCGCTCACAATGTATACTAAGAGGCGCTCACAATGTATACTAAGAGGCGCTCACAATGTATACTAAGAGGCGGTCACAATGTATAATAAGAGGCGGTCACAATGTATACTAAGAGGCGGTCACAATGTATAATAAGAGGCGGTCACAATGTATACTAAGAGGCGCTCACAATGTATACTAAGAGGCGCTCACAATATATACTAAGAGGCGGTCACAATGTATAATAAGAGGCGGTCACAATGTATACTAAGAGGCGGTCACAATGTATACTAAGAGGCGCTCACAATATATACTAAGAGGCGGTCACAATGTATACTAAGAGGCGCTCACTATATATACTAAGAGGCGGTCACAATATATACTAAGAGGCGCTCACAATGTATACTAAGAGGCGCTCACAATGTATACTAAGAGGCGCTCACAATATATACTAAGAGGCGGTCACAATGTATAATAAGAGGCGGTCACAATGTATACTAAGTGGCGGTCACAATGTATAATAAGAGGCGGTCACAATGTATACTAAGAGGCGCTCACAATGTATACTAAGAGGCGGTCACAATGTATACTAAGAGGCGGTCACAATATATACTAAGAGGCGCTCACAATATATACTAAGAGGCGGTCACAATATATACTAAGAGGCGCTCACAATATATACTAAGAGGCGCTCACAATGTATACTAAAAGGCGCTCACAATGTATACTAAGAGGCGCTCACAATATATACTAAGAGGCGGTCACAATGTATAATAAGAGGCGGTCACAATGTATACTAAGTGGCGGTCACAATGTATAATAAGAGGCGGTCACAATGTATACTAAGAGGCGCTCACAATGTATACTAAGAGGCGGTCACAATGTATACTAAGAGGCGGTCACAATATATACTAAGAGGCGCTCACAATATATACTAAGAGGCGGTCACAATATATACTAAGAGGCGCTCACAATATATACTAAGAGGCGCTCACAATGTATACTAAAAGGCGCTCACAATGTATACTAAGAGGCGCTCACAATGTATACTAAGAGGCGCTCACAATATATACTAAGAGGCGCTCACAATGTATACTAAGTGGCGCTCACAATGTATACTAAGAGGCGCTCACAATATATACCAGGAGGCGGTCACAATATATACTAAGAGGCGCTCACTATATATACTAAGAGGCGGTCACAATATATACTAAGAGGCGCTCACAATGTATACTAAGAGGCGCTCACAATGTATACTAAGAGGCGCTCACAATATATACTAAGAGGCGGTCACAATGTATAATAAGAGGCGGTCACAATGTATACTAAGTGGCGGTCACAATGTATAATAAGAGGCGGTCACAATGTATACTAAGAGGCGCTCACAATGTATACTAAGAGGCGGTCACAATGTATACTAAGAGGCGGTCACAATATATACTAAGAGGCGCTCACAATATATACTAAGAGGCGGTCACAATATATACTAAGAGGCGCTCACAATATATACTAAGAGGCGCTCACAATGTATACTAAAAGGCGCTCACAATGTATACTAAGAGGCGCTCACAATGTATACTAAGAGGCGCTCACAATATATACTAAGAGGCGCTCACAATGTATACTAAGTGGCGCTCACAATGTATACTAAGAGGCGCTCACAATATATACCAGGAGGCGGTCACAATGTATAATAAGAGGCGGTCACAATGTATACTAAGAGGCGGTCACAATGTATACTAAGAGGCGCTCACAATGTATACTATGAGGCGCTCACAATATATACTAAGAGGCGCTCACAATGTATACTAAGAGGCGCTCACAATATATACTAAGAGGCGGTCACAATGTATAATAAGAGGCGGTCACAATGTATACTAATAGGCGGTCACAATGTATAATAAGAGGCGGTCACAATGTATACTAAGAGGCGCTCACAATGTATACTAAGAGGCGGTCACAATGTATACTATGAGGCGCTCACAATGTATACTAAGAGGCGGTCACAATATATACTAAGAGGCGCTCACAATATATACTAAGAGGCGGTCACAATATATACTAAGAGGCGCTCACAATATATACTAAGAGGCGGTCACAATATATACTAAGAGGCGCTCACAATATATACTAAGAGGCGCTCACAATGTATACTAAGAGGCGGTCACAATGTATACTAAGAGGCGCTCACAATATATACTAAGAGGCGCTCACAATGTATACTAAGAGGCGCTCACAATATATACTAAGAGGCGGTCACAATATATACTAAGAGGCGCTCACAATGTATACTATGAGGCGCTCACAATGTATACTAAGAGGCGCTCACAATGTATACTATGAGGCGCTCACAATGTATACTAAGAGGCGCTCACAATGTATACTATGAGGCGCTCACAATGTATACTAAGAGGCGCTCACAATGTATACTATGAGGCGCTCACAATGTATACTAAGAGGCGCTCACAATGTATACTAAGAGGCGCTCACAATATATACTAAGAGGCGCTCACAATGTATACTAAGAGGCGCTCACAATATATACTAAGAGGCGGTCACAATGTATACTAAGAGGCGGTCACAATATTTACTAAGAGGCGCTCACAATATATACTAAGAGGCGCTCACAATATATACTAAGAGGCGGTCACAATGTATACTAAGAGGCAGTCACAATGTATACTATGAGGCGGTCACAATGTATACTAAGAGGCGGTCACAATGTATAATAAGAGGCGGTCACAATGTATACTAAGAGGCGGTCACAATGTATACTATGAGGCGCTCACAATGTATACTAAGAGGCGGTCACAATGTATAATAAGAGGCGGTCACAATGTATACTAAGAGGCCGTCACAATGTATAATAAGAGGCGGTCACAATGTATACTAAGAGGCGGTCACAATGTATACTAAGAGGCGCTCACAATATATACTAAGAGGCGGTCACAATATATACTAAGAGGCGGTCACAATATATACTAAGAGGCGCTCACAATGTATACTATGAGGCGCTCACAATGTATACTAAGAGGCGCTCACAATGTATACTAAGAGGCGCTCACAATATATACTAAGAGGCGGTCACAATGTATACTAAGAGGCAGTCACAATGTATACTAAGAGGCGGTCACAATGTATACTATGAGGCGCTCACAATGTATACTAAGAGGCAGTCACAATGTATACTATAAGGCGCTCACAATGTATACTAAGAGGCAGTCACAATGTATACTATAAGGCGCTCACAATGTATACTAAGAGACGGTCACAATGTATACTAAGAGGCGGTCACAATGTATACTAAGAGGCGCTCACAATGTATACTATGAGGCGCTCACAATGTATACTAAGAGGCAGTCACAATGTATACTATGAGGCGCTGACAATGTATACTAAGAGGCGGTCACAATGTATACTAAGAGGCGGTCACAATGTATACTAAGAGGTGCTCACAATGTATACTATGAGGCGCTCACAATGTATACTAATAGGTAGTCACAATGTATACTAAGAGGCGCTCACAATGTATACAATGAGTCGCTCACAATGTATACTATGAGGCGGTCACAATGTATACTAAGAGGAATGCATACACACGTTCAGGCTCTACATAGACAGCACCAGAGGTCAGGGTTGAATCTAGGTTGCTGAAGCTGTGAAGCAGCAGCTACACCACTCTAGTTTTCTGACCAACATTCAATCACTGAACATTTGTGGGATTTTGCTGTGCAAAATCACTTCCATGTTTTTCAATTTACAACATTTCAGAACATCTTCGGCAGTACAAGAGGTCTTGTTAGGAAATTTATAAATACAAGACTTTGCATTAGGTCCAGGGGTTTCCAACCATTCTTATGCCTACCGTTAACCGAGGTGTCCGTGGATCCCTGTATTAGATTGTTTAAGCAGTCATGCATAGTTATCACTAACAGCCTGTCCTGATTCACCACATTGTCCAAGTCCCACAGATTAACTGCTAAGCTTATTTTGCTTTTCCTATGTAGCCAGGAAATTAATTATTTCATTATTTTTGATGTATTCAGCAGTTGAATGACTCATCAGCTCTTCTCATTATTTTATATTGGCGCACTTCTCTTATCCCAAATCCTCCATTTAAATGATTAATAAGACTTAGACAAAACATCTGATTGATGCTAAAAGAAAATGTTTTATATATGTAATGCTGGAAATCCCTCTCCAAGGCCTCAGCTCAAACAAAATAAAATTGCAAGAAACTTTCTTGGGTCATTCGCCTGGTGCATGAATATGAAAAGGAATTATTTCATTTACGACAGTGAGGGAAGTGCCAAGAAAGCTCACCAGCCCCTCTATTTCGTCAGGATAGCTGAGGGAATTTAGCATAACCACTTTGATTCTCACCATTTTTATCAATGCACTGTGGAGAGCATCCTATCCAGATGCATCATAGCTTGGCACAGCATCTGCTTCGGCCGTGATGCAAGGAATTACAGAGAGTTCAGCACATCAGGGAAACCAGCCTCCCTTCCATTGCCACTTCTTGCTACCTCAGTAAAGCGGTCAGCCAAAGCAAAGACCTCACCAACCTGGGCATTCTTTCTGCTTCCCTCTCCCCTCAGTCAGCAGATACAGAAGCCTGTAAGTGCATACCAGCAGACTCAAAGACAACTTCTATCCCTCCACTGGTTATAAGAATGTTCCCTCGTATGATAAGAATGGACTCTTGGCATCTATTTCATCATGAGCTTGCACCTTATTATCTGCCTGCACTGAACCTTCTTTGTGGCTGTAACACTTCATTCTGCACTCGATATAATCGTTACACCAGAGAAGCATTTCTACTGTGACAATAATGAATCAATTTACAAGAAGCATACATACCTTGGCCTGGTCTCCTCTCTCCCTCTTAAAAACAAAACCAAACTGCTAAGCCAGTACCCTGCATCCTGTTGAAGTATTAAGAATAATTAAGCCAGGAGCATGTTCCTAGCAGACATTTTATTTTCAGCTTCTTATCAGTAAATAGCAGAAGATACTTGTCTCCTGTGCTCGCTCCCTCCTGAACTCTTTGTTGTCATGGACAATGTCTCTTCAGTTCCATTGAGGGATGGGAGCCAAGAGCAACTGGTACACACTATTTTACTTCATTACTTTACTTGTGTGCAGGCAGGTAGCAATATTTGGCCAACAGAGACAAAGGGAGTGGTACAGGAGCTGTACAGTATCAAAAAAAGCAAGAGCATAGAGTAGGGCATCCAACAGAGATCTGTGGGAACATGGAGCATGATGCTGTAGAGGATTATTTGTTCTTCTGCAATCTTTATTTGAAGGTGCATGAATATGAAAACGAATTATTTCACTTACAACAGTGAGGGAGAAAATTTTACTATACAATTGCATCACAAGATTCACATCTGCCATAATTACCCTCTTCCTCAAAATGAAAATTTAAATTTCTCTGTAATGTAATTTTCCATCACTGATGACTATTTGATCAGCGTATAATTTTTTTAAATTTTCTACCTCAAATAGGTTATCAATGTATTTAAAGTTGACTAGTTGCTCCCTCTTGGTGAGACAATATGTTTTAGACATTAGGGTGGAAATTTACAACTTCTTCCAGTAACTTTCAATTCAATTTTCAGTTGAGTACTATTACCTTCTGGGTCAAAAACTGAAAGGTTTCTCAATGCAGACCTCCAGTACATATTTCAGTTTTAACTAGTGCTGTCTTTCAGATAGGATGTTGCCTGTTCAGGGGAATGCACAAAAAAAAAACTCATGACAATTTTTCAAAGAGAGGAAGGCATTCTTTAGCAATAATTGTATCTATCAATTTTTAAAAGTTATTGTTTGTAGAAAACTTGCTGTGCATAAACTGGGTGCCAGAATTGTCTATGAAACCACAATAACTACTATTCCATTTTTATCCAGTGGTAATGAAGCATTTGGAACAGAAACATACTCCTTTTTTCACAGTATCCTAGACACCAGTTAGAATAAACAATATA
Source organism: Hemitrygon akajei (assembly GCF_048418815.1). Taxonomy (NCBI): domain Eukaryota; kingdom Metazoa; phylum Chordata; class Chondrichthyes; order Myliobatiformes; family Dasyatidae; genus Hemitrygon; species Hemitrygon akajei. The sequence continues at coordinate 7,814,619 of NC_133150.1, read as the reverse complement.
TTGCCAACTCCAGAAATTTCTTCTAGTCAATATAGATTCAAACCAAGTGGAAATATAACTCCCACTTCTGATGCATTAAAACAATGTATTGGCCTATTTGGACCTGTGTTGTCCAAGTCCCACATATTAACTGCTAAGCTTATTTTGCTTTTCGTATGTAGCCAGGAAATTAATTATTTCATTATTTTCGATGTATTCAGCAGTTGAATGACTCATCAGCTCTTCTCATTATTTTATATTGGTGCACTTCTCTTATCCCAAATCCTCCATTTAAATGATTAATAAGACTTAGACAAAACATCTGATTGATGCTAAAAGAAAATGTTTTATATATGTAACGCTGGAAATCCCTCTCCAAGGCCTCAGCACAAACAAAATAAAATTGCAAGAAACTTTCTTGGATCATTCGCCCTGGTTCTGGCCTTACACGAAGCATGTCATCGTATCTGTGGGTTAACAGTGCCGGCAAATCAAAAGGGTACAGCTGGTTACCAGAGACAATGACACATCACTTGAAGAGAAGTACGGAAGTTAAATTCAAATACTTCTTACAGACGTGATTTCACCAGCCTTCTATTCACCCCGCCAACTTTAGTCATTTTGTCAGCTATACTATCAAAGAGGGAAAAGGAAACAAAAAGCTATTAAGGGTTTAAAATTTACACAGTAGCTTTAAGACAGCCATGAAAATGTGCATAATTACCATCTGCTCAACCAGTCTAGTCAAAAGCAAAATTGTAACTGGCTTTGAAGTTATTTTTGTATTGCTTAGAATCAAGATACTTCAGTATATTTCACAAATCCTACTTTATAGTAGCATTTGGTACATATTAAAAAGCAAATTTGCAAAAGGTCCTTTGTAAATTTGCACAGAAAGACTGTAGTTCAAAAGTTGAAAAGGTCATTGAGTACTTAAAGAGGTTAAGGTCATGTGTCCATTCATATTAATAAATTCTCCAATACATTAACGTATTGCTGTTCACAGTACAGCTAATACCTACTACAAGAAGCAAAAGCAAACACAACATTTGAGGTAATTTTACATGAAAAATAATTTGGTCCATTTTTGAATGGTGCATTTGTATAATTGAATGATGGCTATGCCTTTTTATTGTAACTCTGGAAGTTGCTTTATCAATGTCAATAACAATTTGTGAAAAAATGCTGAAAGGATGAACAGCTAATATTTTCCTATAGTGCTATTGATGGACAGGTAATCTAGAACCAGGAACAGGATATTAGATCACATCAGCTACTGGAACTGTTAAACTTTATCCAATCTCCTGAGGCAAATGATCATGAAAACCTGGTTCAGCTCACTAATAGATTGACATTCCACTCAGATAAGAGGTAACTGAATAAAACACGTCATCGAAGATAGATGTGAAATAAGCACAGTGGCACAATAGTGCAAGGGCCTTCACCCCACAGACTGCACTTAATGAACTCCAGAGTCTCATCATCAGCATCTTTAACAATGAATTTTATTTTTGAAATAGCGCCAGTTCTGATGGTGGTTCTTTCACCTAACGTGTTAACTCTGTTTCTCTCTCCACAGAATGTTTCCAGGACTGCTGAGAGTTTGCAGCACATTCTATTTGTGTTGTAAGTAATTAAAAACTCCTGAGTTATCATCCGCTCAGGCCAAAAACATGGAAGAATATGCCTCCAATCAGGATAGAGGTATGCAGCTCACTTTTACCAATTCTACAGTTGTTTTTGTATAAAATGAGAAAATCCTATGCGATGCCACAAATAAGCCACTTCACATTCACCTAGAAATGCCAATGAATGGCATAAGGAAGCAATTACTGTTGCTTATATGGACAGTTATCTTCGTAGCAGTAGCAGATGTGCGAAAAAACATCTTTAACACAGTGCACGCATTCAGTGAGCCAATTACAATAAGTTAATGCAGGTAGTTAAGAAGTTGGCAGACAATAATAGCAACTCTTGGAGAATCCAGATATCTAAATGCGAAGTGATAGATTTTTCTCACTACTGTTACTTATTATAAGTCAAGGTACTTGCTGATTGTGTCTTTGAGATACCTGTATAATTCTGTATTTAATTAACACCTGCCATCTTACTACACGAATGTATGTAACATTGATTCTATAACATTATTATGCAGGGCAGCCACTCTCCAGAAGAACGAGAGTGCAAAATGATAAAATCAATATTCCGTTTGATTATCCATAATGCGGAAGTGTGGTAATGTTACATCCATTCTCAAATAGCATGTAAATTCAAAATCTAGACAAATATATATTACAAAATTGATTTTACAAATGTGTGAAGATTTGTGTATATTCCACTTGTATTAAAACATATAAAGTCATTGTTTAGCGAATTTACACAAAATCTTCTTCCTTAATCAAATTTATTCAAAATATTTATTATAGTTTGACAAGGACATGGCATATAGAAGTAAACCATGTATAATTTTAAATCTGAAAGTTCAGATTTTGAAACACCGTGGAAGCATTAAAATGTCTTAATTTGTGACAAAATACATGTTTAATTCTTCAATTAACACAAATTAAAAGCCAACACTTTTGGCAGCTTGAAATAGAGGCATACAATAGAAATGTAACGTGTCGAATTAATCTGTGCAGCTATAATGTTTGATCGTAGGCCAGTAACTTTCAAAGCTTCACTTGCTTTGTTGAGTTATGCGAGGTTCTTATCCAGCATCTTTGGTTTGCATAATCTGATTAACACAACATTCCCAGTCAAAATGTAGTCTATGTATAGAGTTCAAACAGACAAGTAACTACTTTTTAGATACTCACAAGATAATTTAAATCAAGTTGTGTTGGCAAATTATAACATGCACAATGCTGCTTCAGCAGGGAATGTTTAGCTTATATATATATAGTGATCATCTGGC